>NC_090296.1:138412723-139047008 GCF_039906515.1 Pseudorca crassidens | reverse complement strand
CCCCTACTTGCTAATCTTTACTCACTGCTTCATTAAACAGAGATCTGTGAAGCACCCACTCTATGGGTGAGCTATGCTCGGATCTGGGGTTACGTGGAAGCAAAAAGTCAACCCACTCGCTCATAGAAGTTTAAATTGTAGGGGAGGAGGAAGACAAGTGAAGAAATCATTACAGCATAGCATGATCAGCGCTAGGATAGGAAAAGAACAACATACAGTACACAAAACCATCCAGGCAGGTCCTAGAAGGCTTCCTTCAGGGAAGCTGAGAAGGAGTTGCCAGCCAGTAGAAGTAGGAGGTGGGGGTGTCCTGGAAGAAACCAGAAGTTCCTGGTGGCAGTGTGGCTGTGCATGCCAGGTGGTGGGAGGGATTTCAGGCCCAAATCTCAAGGGCTTCACAAGTTGGGCTGAGGCTGCTGGATGTTACCCTGTGGACCCCAGGAGTCATGGGGGAGCTTTTGGTGGCATGGTAATACTTGAGGCTAGCCTGGCTTACTTGAATGAGAGCACTGGCTTGGGTAAGCATGGAGGCCTGGGGACCAGGAATCAGCCTCAAGCATCCCCAGGGCTTAACCAGCTCTGCACACCAGCCCCAAATTCTGAAACAAGCCCCCCGATCTCCAGTTCCACAAAGCTGGGAAGCTACATCCCGAGATGCCCCCCAAGACACCAGAGCTCTAAGGTGCTCCCAAGGAAAGACGGCAATGGGCTTTGAGGCCCCTGGACCAGAGACCGGGCTGGTGATGTAGATGACGAGAGAACAGGAGTCTGAGAGCCCTGTTTCTGGCTTTGCTGATGATCCTGTGCAAAGCATCACCAAGTATCCCTCGATGACCACCTGTGAGGCATTCCTGTTCCTTAAGGATGATATGAGCTATATCCCACAAAGTGCTTTCAGCTTCTTAGAGAAAGCCCCTTTGGTCACTTTTTCCAACTGTGGCAGCCACCATGCTTGCCACATACCAAGCACAGGAATCCAGGGAGAAGGACAAGTGTGCTTTGGTGATGATTTTGGCAATCTTCATTTATTGCCGTCCATGCTCATAAAATATGCCACTTAATTGTCTTGGCAATTGGGGTAACAAATTTGAAAAATAATTACTGCCTTTTTGGAGATTACTTCGCCTTCTAATTAAAGCCTCCAGACTGGGATATTAAAGGCGCATTGTCAATACAGCATCGTGGATGCACCCAGCTAACCTCGTTTAGGAAGGCAAAATTAATTAGTTTGTGTTTTAACACCCAGCTGTTATCTCAAGGAAAGAAATCATCTACAAGTCGGCCATGCACACAGTCTCTAAATTGGCCAGGGAGACTGAGGACCGATAAAGGAAATGGAGAGTGATTTGTTCCCGCATAACTGTCAGCTTCTAGAACAAGCTGCTCATTAAACGGCGTCCCCGTGTCCCTGTCAGACCTCACTCAGGAGCTCTTGTTTACCCACAGAGGCAGAATCGGAAATGAGAGGGTCCCTCCCTGCCACTGAGCTCTCAATTCATTCCGGAGCCTCTTTTGCTGTTAACACCTTTCCCAGTGAGCAATTCTGGGCAGCAGATCTGAGAGGCTGGGTGTTTCTATTCCTGTCTTAGCTGGCCAGAGTCACAAAGCTGCATGCACTGCTAGCTTCCCCCTCTCTCCTTTTCTACTTCTTCCCATTTTTCAATTCCATTTAAGTCCGAAGTTGCCGAGCGCCATGGAAGCCAGGATAATCAATTCTAGTTTATGTTACAATAACAATCCCTGAAACCCTTGTGATTTAGCACAACAGGAGTTTATTTCTCATCCTCGCAAAGTGTGATGTAGGTTGGTTGGAGCTGTCTTCCAACCAGTGATTCTAGGATTTAGGCTTCTTTCATCTTAGGCTGACATCATCTTTCCAGGAGGCACTGAGGTTCTCCAAGGCAGGAGTAAGCTCTCGGGGAACAGTTGGTCCAGCAGGGACCATTTCCTATTGCAGTCTATTGGCCAGAACTGGTCATGTGACCCCAGCTCATTTACAAGGGATGCTGAGAGATATAGGCAAGCCCATGGAGGACTGGTTGAACGATGCTGTCTCTGCCATAGTGCCTTGGCTGCACCACACACTGAGCCAGGTGCCTCTGATGACCCCACAAAGGAGTGTAAGGCATGGCCTCTGCCCTTGGGGAGATCACAGTACAGTTTCAAGTGGGAGTCCAACCCATACAGTAATGAAGGATCAGCTCGGGTTGATACGCACGATAGGATCCATGGAAACAAAACTCATAATAATAAGGGGGCAATGACTAATTCAGTTTGAGCTGAGAGTGGAACAAAGGGACCATTTCCAGGAAGACGTGATTCACGTGCTCAGTTTGAGGGGAAAAAAAAAAGAGAGTTCACCAAGAGGACATGTAGGGGAGAGGCACATCTACGGGGAGGGCACTGCACTTGTCTGGGTAAACTCAGACCCACCTATGAGCTACTTGGACGTTTCCCCACTGATTCAATTCTTCCCTGCCTCTCTCTGGGTAGAGCATCAATGGCTTGAAAAGAAATTTATTTCTGAAAGCCTTACCCTGCTAAGCCCTTACAATCAGAAAATAAACAAACCGCAAATCCCTAATCTGTCATGTGGCCGTTGTTAGGGCTTGAATTTCTCAGGGAGTGAACAGTCTTTGAGATGCTCTCATGAGGGGACACAGCCCGTGGCTCATGTGTCCCTGGATAGTGTCAACAGCAGCTGCAGCCAGCTCATCCCCAACCCCAGCAAAGCCCCCACCCCCCAGAATCACTATGGAGTGAAAAAAGACCAAGAACAAGGAGTGGGGAGGCTGCATTTTATCCAAGCTCTATCTGACCAGCTGTGTGAGAGGTTTGCCTCTTCTCAGGCAAGTCACCCTGGATTCTCACTTTTTCCTCTGTAAATTGAAAGACGAGGACAAGTTCAATCCAGGAGAACCGTGGATTACCCATAGATATGGTCTGTTAACTCACCCAATAGGGACTCACCGGATTAAAAAAAAAAAAATTTTTAAGTAGTTGCCAACATTTAAAAATTTGGAGAATTTGTGTTAAAATCCAGATTTCTGATACCTTTGAAAAAATCAGAAAATTTGACATGGCCATACAAGACAACAATAAAACCAGCTACCCCTTTAGATGCCACAGTCCCCCCCACTCCCTATTGCCTTGGCAACACAGAGGCCAGTGTCAGTTTTCCTTACACACATGTCCCAACTCCCAGCTCGCTCAGCTATATTCCCTGCCAGACCGCTGAGCTAGATGAGTTCTCCAGGCCCAACTGTCTTTAAAACTCGATGACTATCCCTTATGCTTACTTTCCCCCTCTTTTCTCTAAATAAGTCTCGTTCTTAGGTTCTTCTGGCAGAACCACCTGCCAGTTAGAGCAGGGCTTCTTAGCCTTGACTGTACATTTGAATTACTGGGGGAGGTTTTAAAAATCTCAGCGTCCAGGCTGCACCTGGATGTGGGACCCAGGATGGGTCGTCTTAAAGCTCCAGGCAGGGGCAGCCTAGGTTGAGAACCATTAAGTTAAAGCTGAAAGTGCAATGGAGTAGCTCAAGAGGGGGTGAGCTCCCCACTATTAGATGTAGTTAAGCCGAGGTGTCAGCTGCTGCTCTTCTGAATTCTTCTCCTCCATGCACTCTTCCTGCCTTCAACCCCCAGGGTCCTCCCAAGCTCAGCTCAGCCCCACTGAGCGTATAGAGTATTGAGGTAGTCTAAGGAAGGGCTCCCTATCTAATAAGCCCCAGTCTCAGCATCAAGCAACCCCCTGAGCCAGCACCATGGCTTGTCACTTTCCTACCCTGAGCCAGCTACATATCAGCTGGGATGAAACTTCTCAACCATGCAGGACAGAAATGATGAAGTTCTGTGGTATGTCCGCCAACTCTTTTCCTATTATTTTTTGTATTGTGTTTGCAGTTACTAGAGCCATTCTTCAGGCCTCTGCCTCTGCCTCTCTGTCTGATTCCAGGTTGGAAAATTCAGCTGCAGGGAAGTTTCTTGGCTCAGACAAGATGAAAAAGGAGAGGGTACAGAGAAAGGGGCCTTCAACTGACAGGCTTATGAAACAGCAGCCGTTGTGAAAGAGGGCCGCCTGCAGAGCCCAGAAGAATCATGTTCACTCTGATTCCGGCCGTTGGGGACCACAGACTCCATCATCAATGTTAGGGGGGAAATTCAGACCACCCTGGCCTGACAGACAGGATGGGGTGGGAGGGAGCCTTGAAATAAGTTTTATTATATCCAATAGTATATGATTTACTGAAATTATATGGGTTATTAGGAATCTATAACCTTGTCTGATACAAAGGCTAATGTCTCCCCCAAAAGCTAAAGGATTTAAACTTGAGTCTCTGAAATGTTTGGGGGTCCCTATTTTGGAGCTGCAGAAGGAACCTCTTGCAAAAGGGTGTACTTGGGCTTCTAGAGAAGCTGCCCCCAAACTTTGAGCTAGAAGCACTGTTAATAGTGTAAAACAGTTGTAACTTTCAGCAACATGTAAGCGTTCTGTGCAGCGTCGTTTTACCTTCTGGCATGAATTTCACTGACACGTGTGACTTTATAGTCTTGGGCATCACTGTGCCTAGGCGCCACGGGGAACGTCGTTGGCCTGTGCTTCCGATGGGGGGTGGGTGTTTCTCACAGTGGCAAATGGGAGCTCGTGGGATGGGGGCCCACAGAGTGTGTTTGAGTACAGAAAAGCACGGACACTGTCTGGTGGAGACACAGTAGTAAGGACTTTGTGATAGGGAAGTACGGCTTTCCACCAAGGCATATGCATTACATCTAAAAGGATTCAGCATTGGGTAAGTGGAAGGTTTTACTAGAAATAAAGAGGTTGGACCACACATCCCAGTGGGTTCTAAATCCAAGCAGGAGAAAAACCATGATGGAAAACAAAAATGATGGCAAGGAGAGTGTCTATTTTCCCAGTTCTGAAGACACTTCTGGATTGTGGTGGAACTTGGAGGCTGTCTTGGCCATCCCTTGGTCTGTGCCCCATAGTTGCATAAATGTGAAAAAGTGGGTCCAGCAGGGAGAAGCAACTTGCTCAAAGGCACACTGGTAGTTGTAGACAGAACTGTCACTGAAACCACCTCTCAACCTCTGTTGCTTAGCCTGTGAAATGAAGATGGTTTCTTCCTCACTTCTTTCTCGATTAAGGTAAACCAAGGCCCTCTATGTACAAAGGTAGCTCAGCACCTCACTCAACACAGGAAGCCCTCAGCCTAAAGCTCTGCTCTCCCCGCCCTGCCTCCGCCCCGTGTTTCCTCTCATACTTCCGACAGAGTCCTTTGCAGGACCCAGCCTCACAGGGAAGGCCGCTGTTTGCTGCTCCCTCTGCCCTCCAGGGAAGCCACATATGCTCAGAGATGGGCAGCCTGCATCAGAGGCGGAAGGGGGCGGGGTGTGGGGCCTGTGGGCAGGGATGGGAAAGAAATCTGATGATGCTTAGGAGGCAAGGAGGTCAACCCCTGCCAAAGTCAGGTGTGGCAATAGGCAGTGGGCACCATGCAAGAGGCGGCCCTTTATCAGGGTCGGTAAACTATGGTGCAGCCACACCCGTGTGTGTTGTCCGTGGCGCTCTCGGGCTACAATGGCAGAGGCCAGGAGTATGGCCGCAAAGCCAGCCATTGTTGCCACCTGGCCCTTTACAGAGAAAGTTTGCAGCCCCTGCTTTAGGTTTCAACCAGCCTGAGCTCAAGTCAAGGTCCTGCCCTTTCTACCCAGGTGAACCTGGGCAAGCCCCTTTCATCTCTGAACCTCATGTCCTCAGCAGGTGGCAGGCTGTGGCCCAGGACAAAATCTTCCCCTTCCTGGAAAGGATAATTCGCAAACTCAGGTTTCTTTTTTGTTTCTTTGTTTCACTTTCTTTTTTTTTTTTTCCCCAGATACTGGCTGACTAACAAAGTTCACATCAAAAGACCCACCACGGGCCTCTTGATGTACACCCTGGCCACACGTTTCTGCAACCAGATCTACCTCTATGGCTTCTGGCCCTTTCCACTAGATCAGAACCAGAACCCCGTCAAGTACCACTATTACGACAGCCTCAAGTACGGCTACACTTCCCAGGCCGGTCCCCATACCATGCCCTTGGAGTTCAAGGCCCTGAAGAGCCTGCACGAGCAGGGGGCTTTGAAACTGACTGTCGGCCAGTGCGACGGGGCCACGTAAGGTGAGCGCCCCGTGGGACTCAGTGGCTCACATTTCCTGCCAGCTACACCACAGGCAGATGGGAGTCGGGGTGGCACAAACTCTAGAACAAGCAGGCTAGTGGTTTTCTTTGTTCAAGTGTAAAACAGTGACCAGAATATATATATCTATACCTGCATATATATATTGACCTGAGTATTTATAACTGTGTGGTGTTCATCTAGCATTAGGCAGATAAGCCACAGGAAGAAGGTGTGGAGAACCCACCTGGATCAGATTGAGACTCAGAGCATCTTTGGGGGCAGAAGGACTGGACAGGAAGAGATGTCAGTCCCATGACTGGATGACACACTGCCTCCCAAGTTGGAGGGGTCTTTGGGCTCACGGATGATTGGAGAACCACTTGTTGGCCGCTGCCCCGAGCCTCTGAGAAATGTGGATTCTGGGTGAGCCAAGACCAGAGGGGACAACTTGACCCAAGTCTAAAATGGTGCTGTTCCCAGGAAGAGGGAGGTTGGAACATTCAGCCCAGCCAAGGAGCACAAGGTCACCAAAAGGAGCAGAGGCCACGTCAGAGCTGAGGACTCGGTTCCATGAACTTAGAGTTGAACTGCCCACAGGACGAACCACAGTTGACCCACCTGTCCCAGACCAGCCTCCATAGCTCTGGAGAGAAGGCTGGAGAAGACAGTGGACAGGTCCTATTCTGGCTTTGCAAGAACCCCCAAGAACCTGGGACCGAGCAGGCAGATGACACTAAATTGCTAGGGTGTTCCAAATCGTGTTTTCGAAAAATCGCAGCTTCCTACTAAGAGTCAGCACTCCAGCCCCGAATAAGGCAAAAGAGTGTCCAAAATGTGGTGGCTGTTCTTTAAAGCCACTTGAGTTGTCAAGGAGGAAGGGACCCTGGGCTTTCATCCTCAGGGTTAGCCTCCTTCCTGCTCTGTTAGAATGTCACAGAAAGGACTGTGCTCTTCCCTTCTGCCTCCAGGGAAGCCGCCGCAAAAGCTTGAAAGGGCACCGCAAAGATAAATGTCATCCCTTTAAAATATAGGTGATTGCCTTCCCGGGTGCCTCGGGAGCCCCAGAGTGTGAGGCCCCAGAGTGTGGAAGAATGTTAAGCATCGAGCTCCATTTCTCTACAGCCACTGTGTTTGCTTTCTGCATCCTGCACTCCGGTGGGGGTGGGGGGGGCGGGGGGTGTCTCTGCAGCCAGACTGCTGTGTCAATGTCACTTTCTTGTCACTTTCCTACCCTGATCGTCACACCTGCCGGCACTTGCCGGCACTGAGCTCCAACACTGAGGTTTTCAGCTCTGTGGGGAGAGGTTGCAATGTCCATCCCCACCTCCTTCTTTTCACAGAGGCAGTGATTTTAGAATTTGGCAAAATCCTTTTCCCCCCTATTAAGATTAAGAGTTAAGACTTTTTTGCAAAACCCAAAGCCAAATGTAGAATCCAAATACTGGACATACTCTCCCCAGGGAAACCTGGGCTTGATGCCGATAATTTAGGGGCTGGAATGACACGTCACATGTAGACAAGCATTAGCCAGCTTGATTTGATAGATTCATTCCCTTGCCTGATAAATAACGGTGTTTTCAAATATATTTGAAAGATAAGTCAAAAAACATTATATTGAAGGTGAAGGGGGTTAAGAACAGGGATCAAGATCCGCTCCCAAGCATATGAGACGACATAATTAATCAATGGCAATTCAAGCAGGACATTTGCTCTAAATTAATGCCTGACGGGAAGCCAGTGGAGACAGTGGAAGGATGCTCAGAACCTATTAACCCTGCATGCAGACGCTCCAGCTCCAGACCGAGATCACGATACGATGTCTCTGTGTTTCTTCCCTTGTTCTTCTTGTTGACGCTTGAAGTCTGAGATTTGGGATTTGCATTAGAAAATTAATATTTAAAAAAGCAGCAGCCCTAACAGACTCTATGGGGACAGAGTGGTTTGGACTTCTCACAAGAAGTGGAAATAATTAGTATCACATTTTACACTTCTCCAGGGCCTTTCTTCTTGAGCCTCTCAGAGACCTTGGAAGACATTTCATTGTTGAAGCTCGCAGTGCCCTGGGGAACAGGCAAAATTGCCAGTGGGGCCTCAGTGGGTTAGCTAAGGCCTTGGGTTCCAGAAGTTTCCAGTGGTGAGTGCAGAGAGGAACTCGATGTCAGGTCTTGGAGTTGGCCCTACACTCCACATACCTGCCAGTGCCCACCTGCAGGGGAGTAAAGGGGCCAGAGCTCTTTGGAAAACACGGTTTTCTTTCTGTCTCTTCTCGGTCTTGGGTCCTTAAACTGAAATTGATGGAGTGGAAAGGGAAGGAACTCTTAAAACCTGCCTCCGGGTTCTCTCCAGAGAGGGCTGGGGACCCAGGGCAATCCGCACATCACCATTCCCAACCCGCAGGTCCTGTACTGCCAAAACACTTTGGCCCTGTGATGGCGTGAGTTCCAGAGACCTCGGCTTCCCTTCCCCCCTTGCCCTCTCCATCTGGGCACCATGATCAGGAGGCAGCCTGTCCTTTTCTCCTATTTAGAGCTCAATTTGCCCGAGGTTCCACTGTAGCCTCTGATGCAACCCAGCTAGTCTGGGGCAGCCCCATGGAGTCCCGGCCTGTACCTGGTACCCGGTACCCTGATCTGCTGCCTTGTAATAACAGTGGCCACAGGCCTCCGGGAGCAGGTGCTCCGTCAGCCAATCTCCTTTTGACCATCAGTCAATCCCCAGTCACCCCATCATCACCCACCCTGAAGCCCCTCAGATCTTCTCCATTTGCCTCAAACCCCCAAATGACCCCTACCGTCAGCCTCCTCCTTCGGTGAAGAGGTGGAATCATCTGAAATGCAGTCTCTCCTCAAAATCTCTTGATCTCTCCCCTCCCCTTTCACTTCCTTCCTCCCACTTCTGGGGAAATGACATTCATCCTCTCACCGGTCCTCAGCCACCCTGCTGCCTCTGTCCTCTCTTTCCACCAACGGGCACTCATTCCACCCGTCGTGGCTGCTGTGGCTCGTCCCTTCACCACCAGACCTGGGGGTGGGGGGCTTTCTGGTGCTGGCACCGCCTTTCCTCTCGACCCCCTCGTGGCCCCCATGCTCCTGGGACCAGAGACTCAGCTGCCACGTCAAAAGCCCTTTCTCATCACCAAGCTTTTTGCACTGCTTGGCCCTACACTGATGCCTCCTGGACGTTCCCTGTCCCCTTGGTGCCCAGGAAGCCGCGTTCTCGTGACTCTTCTCCTTTGCCGATGCCCCTTTGTTGTTTATTTATGTATTTATTTATTTATGTATTTATGATTTATTTATTGACACCCTTACCTTCATCTAAAAAGTAGCTGAGGTAGATCCGACCATGATTTCCCTCTCTCCTTCTTACCCCACACTGAGATCTTCCCCACCTTGGTGTCCTCTCCTCGGCCCCCTTTCGTCACATCCCTGCACACTCATCAGCAACCTCCCGCCTTCCTTCGGAGGCATCCGATACTTCCTGCAGCCTAGCGCCTCCCCTGAGCTCCAGGCTCGATTGCACACGGCTCGTTGGCCATTCACCCCATCTGCTCCGGCAGCGCCAGAAACTCAACATCTCTGAAGCCAAGTGTATCATCTCTGCCTCCCCTTCCTCTACAGTCTCTCCTTTGACTGTTAGAAGACCCATGATCCTCTCAACCACCCAATTCTGAGACCCTAAAGTCATCTTCATGTCTTCTCCATGCATTCCCTTGTTACTCTTGCACTATCCTTGTCTTCTGGTCTCTCAATTTCAGCAGCAGTCTCCTCTCCCAGATTTCCTCTGGGCACACTTTCATGTTCTCCAGTCCATCCTAGACATTCATAGAGTTTTTTTTTTTTATCTCCAGCCATTCACAACTTTTAAAATAATGTGCAAGTCTTCGTCCTGACATTACAGACCATCCAGTAAAGCCCCATCCTTCCTTTACACCTTGTACCAGTCCATCTAGAGTAGCTATCATTCCTGGAAGGGGTGCCCGGTTTTCCTGTCTCTGTGCCTTTGGTCTTGCTGTTCTCATCCCCTGAAACACTCTCTCCTGGTTCTTTCAAGGCCCATGCAGAAACCACATCTTTCATGAAGCCCCCTCCCGATCTACCAACCACTGGGATCTCTCCCTCCGCTGAACCACCGTAGCACTTTATTTGTACCTTTCTCATGGCACTTACCATATTCTGCCTTGTATTATAGTTATTGTGCACTTGTCTTATGACCATTCTTAGACTGTAAGCTCGCCAAGGGCAGGGACTGTGTTGTATTCATCCATGTCCATCACAGCACGAGGGGTGGTGCATAGCACACAGCAATTGCTCAATAAATGTTTGTTGGATTAAATCCTCAATGCCTATCAAGGGTTGTATAATTAAGAAAGTCATTTTGTGTCTTATAGTGTCACAGGAACTTCCAAAGAATCATGTGAGTTAGGAAGATGCAGAAATCATTATCCCCATTGTATAAGTCATAAGACTGAGGCAAAAAACACATGAAGCCACATAGCTCACCAAAAGAATTTGCATCCAGGTCTTCTGGTCCCCACTCCAGGGCTTTTTCTTTTCATCCTTGCAGTTGAGTCACTGTAAATTGAAAACTGACCCTAGGCAAGGTCCTGGCTGCCACGGGTCTGGGCATCAACTTCACAGAGTCGGGCAAACCTTACTGTGAAGCCCCGCTCATGAGCCCATCAGCACAGGCAAAATCTCGCTCTTTTTTGGAGAGAACAAAAGCCATTCAGGTTTTACCAGGCCCAGGGGGTGGAGCTGTGGGACCTCATAAATCATTCCCACTGCTGTTGTCACAAGGTAGAAACCATCCGTCCAGATGGCAAAGAGACTACCAGCTCCAAGGGGCTGCTTTTGATAAATCTCTTCATGCCTAATTAAGGCTCCCCTTCCAGAATGAATGGAACAGGAACAGGAATGAATGATGCCAGTCAGATGGGACTCCAGACATGCATGCTGCCTCATGAATGCCCTTAATAGCATCCCCAATGACACTGACAGTCTGCCCCAGCCTGCCTGTCTCTCACCAGCACTGCCGGATGTCATCATCTTTTCCCATCTTTATCTCCATCCTTTCGTTTTCTCCTCTCCAGGGCTCTTTGCCTTGGCACCCACCAAAATCAGGGTGAACCTTGGAGAACCGAGTTATAGCTCTTCCTGGGGACCGGAGCCCTGGCCTGGGGCAATGTAGTGAAGTGGAAGGAGGGGAGGAGAGAGGGGGGCACTCTATGCCATAGAACAAGGAGCTGTTCTGGTGGTGGGCCATCCGTAGCAATGAGAGGTTTCCATGGTTACTGTCTAGAAGCAATGTTTTTGTCACCTTTGGGCTTCATGATGAGGGTAGGAGTTTCATTTCCATCCTTAGTGGTCCAGGTGGTGGGACCAGTTTCCACATACAGTGCATTGAGCTCTCCAACCCCAGGTCATCCCATGTGTTTAGAATCACCCCAGTTGGCTGTAGCCAAAGCCCAACAGAGCCACCCAGCAAGGACACTGAAGGTCTTTTGTGGCCTCTCTCCGTCTTCCTTGCCACTTCCTCAGCCATCCCACCTCCCCCTAGAACTTGGGGTGGGAAATGGGATTCCCAAGGGGTTCCAAGACGTGTGTCAAGAAAACCCCAAATACTCCAGCCATGACAACATGTTCAAGTATTAAAGAGGTTTCCCTAAAACTGATCTAGCACTAGTTGTCAGCAGTCAGTCCTTGGGGAAGTAACAGAATATTACTGCCTGGCTGACAACCAGGCAGTGGGGAGATGGCCCCGTGGCCCACGTGGACCCTACAGAGCAGGCCCAGCCAACAAGGACTGCAGACTCCAGGACGGAACATTGAGGTAAGTCAAGGTGAGGCTGGCGCCGCAAAACACCCCTTTGATTTATTTCAAAGTGCCTTCATTTTCTAGAACAAGTCTGTCACGGTAGAGTTACAGGACAGTGTCTGTGATGGGATGTTGGCTGTTGCAAAGAAGACCACTTTGGGGTGAGCTGCTTTGCTCAAGGAAAGCCAGGATTGAACTTTCCCATCCCCACGGCCAGAGTTGCAGTGAATGTAACTCAATGTATAGTAAGTCCCCTACGTATGAATGAGTTCCATTCTGAGAGCACATTCATAAGTCCACTTTGTTTGTAAGTCCAACAAAGTTAGCCTAGGTACCCAACGAACACAATCGGCTATGTACCACTGCTTTTATGCTTGCTTCCAGACATCCTGAGTTTGAAATAACGGTACCCGTACTACTGTACTCTATACAGTACTGTAAAGTATCGGGTTGGCCAAAAAGTGCCTTCGGTTTTTAAGTAAAAATAAAAGACATATTTTTCATTTTCTCCAAGAACTTTATTGAACAACCTATTCACCCTTTTATTCCACTACTTTCTGCTATTTTTCAGGCAACTTCATAATTCCATCTTCCCAAAACTTTTTGAGCAAAGAATGGTTCCAGGTGCCTTTTACAGTCTTCCAGGGAATTGAAATTTTTTTCCATTAAGAGAATTATGTAAAGACCGAAATACATGGAAATCCGAAGGTGCAATGTCTGTTGAATATGGTGGATGAATCAGAACTTCCCAGCCAAGCTGTAACAGTTTTTGTCTGGTCATCAAAGAAACATGCAGTCTTGCGTTATCCTGATGGAACATTATGTGTTTTCTGTTGACTAATTCTGGACTCTTTTCGTCGAGTGCTGCTTTCAGTTGGTCTAATTGGGAGAAGTACTTGTTGGAATTAATTGTTTGGTTTTCCAGAAGGAGCTCATAATAGAGGACTCCCTTCCAATTCCACCATATACACATCACCTTCTTTGGATGAAGACCGGCCTTTGGTGTGGTTGGTGGTGGTTAATTTCCTTTGCCCCACGATTTCTTCCATTCCACATTGTTGTACAGTATCCACTTTTCATCACCCGTCACAATTTGTTTTAAAAATGGAATGTTTTCATTACATTTAAGTAGAGAATCGCATGTGGAAATATGGTCCAGAAGGTTTTTTTCGCTTAATTTATGTGGAACCCAAACATCAAAGCGATGAACATAACCAAGCTGGTACAAATGCTTTTCAACACTTGATTTGGATATTTTGAGTATGTTGGCTATCTCCCACATGGTATAACATTGATTGTTTTCAATTAGTGTCTCAATAACTATCAACTTCAGCTGGTCTACCCAACCGTGGAGCATCATCCAGCAAGGAGAACTCTCCAGCATGAAACCTCGAAAGCCACTTTTGACACGACCGTTCGATCAGTCACAGCACCTTCTCCATACACTACACAAATCTTTTTGTGTGTGTGTGTGTGTTTTGGTTGTGTTTTTACCTTTCTCGAAATAATAAAGAATAGTATGCCAAAAATGTTGCTTTTTTTCCTTCCATCTTCAATATTAAAATGGCTACACAAAAATTCACCAAGTTTGATAAGTCTTTTTTTAAATGCACGCTGATATGACAGCTGTCACATACAATCTAACAAAATCGTTTCGAATGAAGTTAAAGACAACTAAGTGCTATTAGAGCCAGCTGATGGAAAAAAACGAATGAACATATTGGCCAACCCAACACACAAAAGTACAACTACTTGCAGAGGATGCACACACGTGACAATGTACGCCAGACATGTGAACTAACGTAATTGGACATGCGAATGCACATTTGCATCTTTGAAATTTCGCAGCTTGGAGCTTCATATGTCGGGGACTCGCTGTAACAACAACTGTGACTTCTCGTGCTCAGGAGTATCTCTGGGCAAGAGCTCTGGGACGGGTACCAGATGATCCAGAAGCCTGCCATTCAAGAACCCAGGGGACACAGATGAGTCATTCAACACTGGTGCCTTCTCAGCTATAAAATGGAGAAGACAGCTACCTACCTTCTTCCCAGAGTAATTGTGAAAATGCAAATAAAGGATGGGGCAGAGAGAAAAGTCGGGTGGGGGTAAGTGGGAGCCAATGAAATGCATGCAGCCACGAGTTTTAGGATTCTGCTCATGTAATTGCCCTACTTAAACATATCAGTGGCTTTCCTTCGCCCTTGGAAGAGAATTCGAAGCATCTTACCATGGCTTATGTAGTCTTGAATGCTCCCCTCCCCTCTGGCTCACTGCACACCAGCCACACAGGCTTTTTTGCTTCTCCTAGTACTTTCCAGACTCATTCCAGCCTTTGCACATTCTGTCCCCTCTGCCTGGAAAGCTTCTTCTCCAGCTCCTTGCAGGACACACCTACCTCATCTTTCAAGTCTCAAACTGAACGTCACCTCCGGGGGAGTCTGTCGCAAGTCTCTCTCAGCCAATCACTCTCTATTACATACACATTATCCTGCTAGGTGGTCCTTATAAACCATCTGAATTATCTCACTTATCTTGTAGTTCTCAACCCTGAGAAAATTCATAAAAGACCCCCATATCCAGGCCACAATGGGGACAAGTTTAATCAATATCTCCAGAAACAAATGAGGGACATAAGTTTAAAAAAAAAAAAAAAAAAAACTCCTTCTAGTGCACGGCCAGGATTGGGAAACACTGACATATTTGCTCCCCTGTTTATTGTTTGCCTGCCCTTCTAGACTGTTCAGTGGGGACTTGTTTTCCATAGCAGTGTCTTGTGCCCTGGGTGGCAGAAGTGGCCACCCTCCACGGTTATGGTTAATGTCTTTTCTCAGGGCACTGGCAACAGACGACAGTGTGACCACTTTCCTGGCCCTCTCAGGAGGCACAGACGAGCTCTGAATTCTCACAGTGACACTTTGTCCCCTGTGGCCCCTGCAGGTAGATGACCAGCATTTCACCCCTTTAGCTGAGCTGGTGGGAGGAGTTTTTCCAGTCTCCTTCCACCTACTCAGAGACCTTCATGACTCTTGCCCTACACGGGAGGCTCATCCCCAGCCCCACTTCAAAGACCTTGGCCAGCTCAGCTGCACATTGGAGCCACTGGGGGAGTTTAAAACACACTGGTACCTGGACCCCACACCCCGGGATTCTGATGGGATTGGTCTGGGGTGTGGCCTGTGCATCTCCAGAAGCTCCCCAGCTGGTGCTGAGGTGCAGCCCCAGCTGGAAAGTGCTGACCCAGATCCAGTTCCTGAACCCCGGCACCTCTTCCACAGCAGCCCAGCTCAGGCCTCTGGTTGGAGGCCATGCTTTCATTTATGGCTTCTGAGGGTTTTCTTCCTTGATTTCAGGTTAGCAGGTTTTATTGTTGCTGCTCCTGTGTCTGTCACGTCCAGGACTCAGGACTGTTGAGTGCCTGATGCAGGAGGAAAGGCTTGGCTGCCATATTGCTTGCTTCTCCTTCCAAAATGCAAGCTCCATGAGGACAGGGGCCCTGTCTGGTGTGTTCCCTGGAACCTCTCCAGCTGCTGGAACTGTGCCCGGCACAGAGAAGGCACTTAGTAAACCCCCACTGCATGAATGAAAGAACAAGCATGAGCTGCACAGGTGTGTGAGTACTTCGAAGAAAGACTTGTACCTCATTGATCCTCAAAGTTGGGAGGAGTCCCACCTGATGGAGAGAACACCAAGGCATCCTAAAGAGGAACAGAGATTGCTCCCACTTCCTCAGCTAGGCCCTGCATTCTGGTGATTTCTATCACACTTATCCTTAGCAATAGCCCTGTGTGTTTCATTGCCCCCATTTCACAGATTAGATAACCAAGTTTCTCAGAGGTTAAAAACTTGCTCAAGATGCCAAAACTCATAAGTGGATAGTTTGATGTCAAAGCCAACACAGTTAACACCAGCCCACCCTGCTAGCCCCTCAAGACCACTTAATTCTCTCAACTTTCTACCATGTGGTCATGGAGAGAGAACAGGACTTGCCTTCCTTCCACCCAGACTCCACACAGGCCCCTCATCGACTCTTCCCACCAGGGGAGCTGCTATAGACCCAGAACATACCTG
Organism: Pseudorca crassidens; assembly: GCF_039906515.1. Classification (NCBI taxonomy): domain Eukaryota; kingdom Metazoa; phylum Chordata; class Mammalia; order Artiodactyla; family Delphinidae; genus Pseudorca; species Pseudorca crassidens. The sequence continues at coordinate 139,030,956 of NC_090296.1, read as the reverse complement.
TGCAGCAATGTCGATTGCTAAACTACTTCCTTGCCAATTGGTCAAGAGCTACAGACCCCAGCCCCCAGTACCCCGTGATCCAGCACTGTGGCCAGAGTCCACTCTGATTGGTCAGGGCCCCTCTGAATTGTTGAATATTTCGCATATCACCCCTGCTCCCACACGCTCCAGGCAGGAGGGCTGCTTGGGCATTTTGGACCACTGGGCAAGACACCAGAGCCTCATCACATTGGTGTTTTTGTGGAAGCCAAGCCTAGAGAAGTGACTGCCTTTTCTCCCTCTTGTTTTCCATGGGTACATCCCTTAACCCGGAGAACATGATCTGTGTGGCCCTGTGAGTACAGATTTCAAATTCAATTCTAGAAACGTGGGGAGGCACACGGAGAAGGAGAGGCATCTTAGGACAGTCAGGCAAGACCAGTGATGGGAAACAACTATTTTGAATAGTATCTGTGAGGGCTGGCAGGCAGAAGGGTGATGGGGCACGGAGCGGGTGGCAGAGAACCAGAAAAGAACAGATAATGTTTATTGAGCTCTAACTAAATGCTTTACATGGACTAAGTCATTTAAACCTCACGGCCACCCCTTTCATGTGGATGCTATTAATATTCCCACTTCGCAGATGAGAAAACTGAGGCAAAGAAGCTGGTTAACTTGCTCAAGATCAAAAAGCTAGGAAGTGGTTGAGCTGGGATTTGAACCCAAGTCCTCAGGTTCCAAAGGGGTTCAGGAAGCCCCTAAGCTTCACTTTGACCTGTATCCCTTGATGCCCTGGGGTCTGCATTAGCCTTGCTGGTGAGTGATCCAGCTGTGGTGAGTGATCCACAGGTGCTGTTCCCACACCAGCTGCAGCCGCTAGCCCCTCCACACCCCAAGCTGTCACCCCCAGTGGAAACTCTCATTAGTGCAGTGACAGTGACAGGCACTGGCTGCACAGCCTTGGGCCCTGTGGATGCAGCTGCTGCCTTTTGAACTTGGCAGGGAAGCTGGAACTACACATTCCCACCTGCACATGCTGGGTCGCTTGGCCTGGTGTCTGGGAATGAGATGGGGGCAGCCAAACCATGGGCTGCTAGAAAAATGTGGAATCACCTTCTGGCAGAGGCCGGGCTGGAAACGAGAAGTAAAACCAATGAAACAGAGGACAGAAAGGCATGAATGATGAGCAAGACCACAGATACAGGTTGGGAAATGTCCTGGTGCTTCCCTGTGGCCTCTGCAAGATGTCACCAGCTATCCTAGTTAGGACCTTTGCTCCAACAGCATGCCTCAAAATTAGGTGTTCATACCAGACTGGGTTACAGCAGAGAGGTGGCCTCCAGCCCTCTGCAGCATTGGGAAACTTGGGGACCTCAGACCACACAGGTCTAACCTCTCCTTTACAGCATTCTGTCTGCAGCGTGGGCTGGGTCCAGCTGCCTCACCTCCTGTCTCTGTTTCCTCATCAGTAAACTGAGAAAAGACACCTCCTGGCTCAGGTGCTCTTGGAATTGAACCTGATGAGACACCTTGAGTCCTTCACCCACAGAAGGCAGCTGATAAATGCAGGGCAACTCACTGCCTTCTTTTCCAGCCACTCTCCCAGGCTCAAGGGACAAGGACTAGTGTGTGGAGAGTTCTCAGCTCCCACCTGGCTCAGCTCACCTCCTTGGCTGTCTTTGCAGCAAGTAGGAGGGCCTGACAGGCAGTAGGTGCCCAATAATGAAGGAATGCCTGTTGAATGAATGAATGTTCTGGTGCTTCCCTGTTTCCTGAAAACATTTCTCTCTGGCTACTCACCAGATGGGCTGCCCAGACCTCGGTTTCCGTACCTGAACAGAATAGGTAGGTTTCTCCACCTCCCTCTACCAGAGAGCTGCAGGAGTGTTCATAGTAATGGAACAGAGAGCTGAGGGTTTTGAATGCCAGTCGGCACCCCTAGTTTAGTGTTGGCACCACCTCAATTCCCCCCCTATTGCACTCCAGAAGAGGCACCTTTTTCCAAATGGCTTGGTATCCCTGCAACACCCTGAGTCAAGTAGTCTTAGAATTGTCCATTTGTTGAGTGTCTAGCATGTGTCAGCCACTGCCTTGGGACCTTTGACTAGATAATCTCCCTCCTCCATCAGCGCCGTAAGGTCAGGATTATTTATCCCCATTTTACAGATGTGGCGGCCAAGGCCCATGGCTTATCAGATGGCTAGTAAGTGGTCAAGCTAGGGTTTAACCCAGGTTCAGAATTCCTTCTATGAATCTCTGCCTCCCTATCTGCACAGCAATTGAGGCCCATGCATTCATTCACTCACTCATTCATTCATCTCTATATCCATTCCTTTAAGAAACATCAGGGCATTCCCACCGGGTGTCATGACACATGAACACTCTGTCCATGGTCTTGAGGGACTCATAGCCCAGGGGTGGGAGTGGAGGAGGGAGGGTGGAGATATGGTACAGCGCTGTAAGGGTTAATGTAGAGGAATGAGCAGATTGCTGCTGAGAGAGAGAGAGAGAGAACAGAAAGAAAGGAGCAAAGAACTCTGCTTGTAGGAAAGTTCACCCGGGAGGACACTAGGGGACATGCTTCACAGAGGAGGGGGCATTTGAATTCCTGCAGTAAATGAGTGTTCCCCTTGCTGTTAGTTCTCTAATTCACGCACTACAGATTCTTCCTCTTCAACTTACCATTCTTTATGACGACCTCTACTACTGAGGGGAAGCAGAACTTGGAAACAAGCCCTAGGGACTTAGTTCACGCACCTATGAAGACAGCTCCCCTTTCCTCTACACACACAGGGACCGCAAAGGGAGAGGGAGGGATAGGACACTCTGGCCCTTATCCTCCCATACTCCCAAAGCGTGGTGACCGTCCAGCTCTGGGGCAGCTCTGGGGTGTAGTCCACATGTACAGTACACAACCCCCAACTAACGAGCCACTCAACAGATGGCACCAACGAGAACAGGTAAGGAGAAGGCTCCCAGTGTGCCTAACCACGTCATCTTCCAGTCATTCATTCAATTTCATGGACACACTGAGAGGCAGCAAGGAACTAGCCCTGTTCCGGGCATTGTGGGAGACATAATCCCTGCCCCTGCAGGTTCAAGTCTAATGGAACAATTATGTACAACCAAGGCAGAGCAAAATAAAAGGGAACCACCTATCCAAGCTGGGGGGATTCAGAACAGGTTTCACAGAGGAGATGATAGATGAGCTGGGCCTTGAATGCGTGGAATTTTGATAGATAGATAGACTCTCGACTACCCTCTCTGGGAAGTTTCCCCTCCTTGGTGACAGCAAAGGACAGGGGACAGCTCAAGCAGCTGGCTGCCACACTGCTGCCAATTTCCGCCAATTCACAAAAGCCACCAAAAGAATCAGCCCTGCCATCACCAGTCCCGCCACCCCTCTAGGTCTTGACGCTGCCCCAGGGGAGGCCATTTGGATTCATGAGAACGTTGATTTGTGGATAATGGTCTCTGCCGTGCCAAGGGGAGGAAGGACAGGCAGGTGCCCACTCAGTAGGCAGCTGTTGTCCACTGTGTCAGCTTGTTTCTTCCAATCCAAGCCCACCCCTCATGGCTTCATCTTCTTCCCACTGTGCCTTCCCCCAAGGTGTGGCTAACAAGACCTCGGTGTTCCATTTCTAATCACAGTTTCCGTGGTTGGTTTGCAGCTCTTCTCACTGTAATACCAGTCACCTGTCCAGTCCTTGAGGAAACGCTACAGCGTTTCCCAGGATGGCTGTTAACTCCATTGGCCACTGAAGCCCATATCCTCTCTCTCCTGGTCTTTCTCATGGAGGATAGTATTCTTTTGCTTCTCACCAGTGGGAGTCAAGCGGATAGAAAGGAGCAGCTAAGGATGAAAGTAGTGGCAGCTCCATAGATCTCTGAGCTGGCCGAGCAGGACTGTGCTCTTCTTCTTGCAGGAGACCCTTTAACCATAGCAACTGGGCTGGGTGCGGGCTGCTGAGGGTGCTCCTGGCTGCATTCTCGGCTCCACCCGATCAACAATAAGCTGTGCTCTTGGACCTCCTCACCGTGGCCACGCACTGTGGTTCCCTCCTCCTAATCTCTTCACTTTACCCCAGTCCCTACTGTAGGGGATCTGCTCTCTTGATTTACTTAACACTTTTAATTCTACCAAATGCAACAGGCAGAATATGTCCACATATATATAAGGACAACCTTATGTCTTTACAATCACCCTAAATAGTTCCTCAAGAAATATATTATCAACATGGTCATTACTTATCCTAATATATGTGTGTCCTCCAAAACAATAGATTATCTAACCAAATCTACCGAATGGTAGAAAAAGTTGGAGTTAGAGGTAGCCAGACACCTTAATGCATCTCTTGTACTCTAGCATGAGAATTCAAAATTATACATGAAAGATGCCCAACCCAGCAACCACAAGTTCCTCTGACTATGTCCAAGATGAGAGGGCTCTGAGTCTGCTCCCTCTCATGTCCTGAGCCACTGGCATCACTATGCCCTATCTTCTGATGTAGCATCTCCATTTGCCCACTCCTTGTGGCCTTGACTAGCCATGTCCTCCCTAGCTCATGTTCATTCATTACTGCTGTCTTCCATCTGGCCCAGCACACTGAGTGGACCCCAGAGCGACTGATCCCTGACTCATTTCAGAGTCTCTTCAAAGAAATCTCCTCTTGGGTGGCCCAGGTGGGCAAAGACAGGAATTTCTTGGACCTCACCCCTTAGGTATTCCACCCCCATCCAGTCAGCTGTGAACATTGGAGGGAACTGCACTCAAGCCCCGGAGGAAAGTGGAAGCTCAGATTGGAGGAGCCATCTGGACAATTCAAAATATTGAAATTGCCTCTCTCAACCCCAGTCTGGTGTGGACAGTCATGAACAGATCATGGAAGAGACACATCTCTGTTACTTGATGAAGTCTCTTTTCATATTTGCTCCTTTATCTGGATTGATTTTGTTGTGGAAAATAAGATAACGAACTCAGAGTTTAAAATAAGGTTCTGTCTTAGGGAACCCTCCTACACTGTTGGTGGGAATGTAAGTTGGTGTAGCCACTGTGGAAAGCAGTATGGAAGTTCCTCAGAAAAATAAAAATAGAATTTCCACATGATCCAGCAATCCCAGTCCTGGGCCTATATACAGACAAAACTATAATTCAAAAAGATACATGTGCCCCTATGTTCATAGCAGCACTATTCACGATAGCTAAGACATGGAAACAACCTAAATGGATAAAGAAGATTTGGTATATATATTTAAAAAACGAATGAAATAATGCCATTTGCAGCAACGTAATGCAACTAGAGATTATCATACTAAGTGAAGTAAGTCAGAAAGAGAAGGACAAATACAATATGACATCAGTTATATGTGGAGTCTAAACTATGACACAAATGAACCTATCTGTGAAACAGAAACAGAATCATGGACATAGAGAACAGACTGGTGGTTGCAAAGGGGGAGGGGGTTGGAGGAGGGATGGAGTGGGAGGTTGGTGTTAGTAGATGTAAGCTTTTATATCTAGAATGGAAAAACAACAAGGTCCTACTGTATAGCACAGACAACTATATTCAATGTCCTATGATAAACCATAATGGAAAAGAATATTAAAAAAAATAATGTATAACTGAATCACTTTGCTGTACAGCAGTAATTAACACAACACTGTAAATCAACTGTACTTCAATTTTTTAAAAAAATAAGTCTTTGTCTTTACTGAAAAGCTGCATGGAAGAAGAGGGTGAAGAGAATTCTCACAAGTAGAAGCAGACTGACAACTGCACCTCCACTGCTGAATGCATCAAAATTACAGGCTTTCTGTTATACCAAGGTGCCACCTGAGATCCTCTCTGAGAAGTGCCTTGTGGTCTGCATGGAAGGAAGGGCTCATGCTTTCCCTCAGATAATAGGAAGACAAACTTATAATTTAACCAACTTTGAAAGGGCTATTTGAATGGGGTGCAGATGACATTTATTTTAAAAGGGTCAGGAGGTTTGTCTAATAAAACATTAAAGAGATATCATTTCGTTGCAGTTATAGGTTTCTTCCTCCCACCATAGGTTACATGGGTGCACCTCTATCTATTATGGGGTAAATCTCTTTATTTCAATCACCTCTTCTCCACCTACAGTCTCATGTACATCAGTATTAGGAAGCTTATTTTTCCATTCAGGTTACATTTTTCTTTGTTCAATTTATTCTGCTTGAGATCATTCTGCTGTCAAGAATTCCTTGTCCAGTGGCAGGGAAAGATAAGCAATTAAAATTTCACTTCTTACCCAGATACCTATGACTACCTATCCTCTCTTCCTCAAGCTCTCCTGGTTAAACCTGAGCCAAGTTTTCCCAATTCTCAATGCCAATTGTTACAATTCTAGCCCTCAGTGTCATCTTTCAGATTTGCAAATGTTCCTCTTTTTATTAGGAAAACATAAGACCATTCATTCTCACCATTCTTTCTGTATTTTTAAAACTCAGATATGTTAGTAAGATTCAGCCAGGAAAACAGAAACCTCCCTAAGTATTTTGAACAGGAAGGGATTTAGTGCAGGGAATTAGAGGTTTACAATACTATTGGATAAACTGAGAAGATAAAGTCAGGGAAAGTCAAAACTAACTTTCAGGAAATGAGAAAGTACAGAGACACCCCCCCCCAAAAAAAAAACTGCCACTAGTGATCTATGCTGCCCATTGCCCTAAAGTGGGTCAACTTTTGGGGGCAGTCCCAGAAGCCACTGGCAAAAGCTCGTGTCTACTGTTTTCTGAAGTTCATGTAACTGTCCAAAAATTTGCAGGTGCAATAGCGACTTCTGTTTTTATTTTCTGTTTCTAAATCACACCTGGATGCCTCCCATTCTGAATCTAAATTAGAATCCTGCTAATAAGGGATACTGGGAAGTGTAGTTCTCAGAATTCCAACCCCACAAATATAGCAGAGACTTTATAAGGGAGTAGGGATGAATGTTAGTTTCCCACATCTAATACACCAAGTGTCCACATTTCTCCAAGCACTATGTTAGTGGAGATAGATATAGATATATATTCCACATTTCCACATTTTCCACATGAATTAATGGAGATCAGACTTGTTAGGTAATTTGTCCAAGGACGTAACAACCAACAAGTGACAACTGATCTCACTTCTGAGCCCATGCTCTTTCTACAACATTCTCCTGTCTCATATAATATTTAGGACACAAACTTTCATAACCTATACTGTCCTTCCTGCAGTGCATCTTCAGAAACTTGCCAGGAACAAATTTCTCCCACTCCAGGGGCAGCCAGTATGGGTGTCTTATTTCATAGCATTTCCATGCAGCTTTGTCTCCCCCTCTCCAGTGGTATTCTGCCTCAGATGGTCCTGATGCTGGCTGTCCATGTCTCCTCTACCAGCTTCAACTGATCCCTAGTTATCTGGGGTTTGTCCACTTTTAACTTGATGTTGTTAACTTCCAAGCTAGTACATGGAGGAGTCCCAGCCACCCTCCACTCCAACTTCCAAGGTGCCTCTTCAGAAGGTCTGTGATGACCTCTGAAAGTCTGCTAGTCTCCAGTCCAATCTTTCAGGAAATACTACAGTTTCCCAGGATTGCTGTCAACTGCATAGGTCATTCAGGTGCAACTCAGCTTTTTCCTGATCCTTTCCAGGGATAGTGGAAGTCTCCTGCCACCCTCTAATGGGAGTCACAATAGACAGAGAAGAGGAGTTGAGGAGGAAAGCAGTGGGAGCTCCTCAAATTGCTCAGCTGGGCTAGCAGGAGCCTATACTTTTTCTTCTGACCTAGGGACAAAAGGACTTTTCTTGGCTATGAGGAGCAGGATCGAAGCACCTAATGATGTCATCAGTCAGGATCCCACTAATGTGACCATAATCTCCAGTTTCCCATCCTGAACAAGGGCATTATTCTTACCCTCTCCGTGGACATGAAGGATGTACAGTCTTAAATGTGAGCCTCCCACTTACAAGAGGAAGAAATGAATGGCAGGAATAAATGCAGGATGGTAAAGAGTGGTGTGCCTCACAATTTGCTTTCTCAGTTAAAAAGAAAGGGGGAAGGACTTCCCTGGTGGCGCAGTGGTTGAGAGTCTGCCTGCCGATGCAGGGGACACGAGTTCGTGCCCCGGTCCGGGAAGATCCCACATGCCGCGGAGCGGCTGGGCCCGTGAGCCATGGCCACTGAGCCTGCGTGTCTGGAGCCTGTGCTCCACAGCAGGAGAGGCCACAACAGTGAGAGGCCCTCGTTCCACAAAATAAAAAAGAAAGAAAAAAGAAACGGGGAAAAACTAACAGGAGGCTCTCCCCTGAATCATATCTGGAGGTGGGGGTAGAGGACAGAAGAGAAGCCCATTCCACAAAGTGGTGCCTTTGCAAAAATATTTAAGGTAATAAATTGACAGGACAGTCATCAAGACTGATGAAAAGATGTTGGAGGAAGCAAGGTGAAATCGAGGCACCAGCTCCACTCCTGCCTATACCAGATGGTAACTCTGAACTCAGCCTATTGAAAAGGGCATGCACAGTGAGGGGGGGTCTAGCATTTTTCTAGAACTGGGGCACAAAGAGGAGCCCTGCCTGCTTATGACTTAGGCGTTGTCCTTGCCAATCCTGAGAGAGAATCTAAAGAACAATGTGACTTCCATTATGGAACTACAGTGAGGTTTCCCCGGGAACCATTAAGTCATAGGCTAGATTCAAACCAAACTTTTCCTTAGCATGTGCTAAAGGCAGAATGCTGGCCTGGATGGTGCAGAGGACATTGTTCTAGCTCCGTAATTCTAGCCCCTGGTTCCTAGGTGTGGCATCAGGTGACTGCCATCAGAGCTCAACTCAGGGGGCCTTAGCTCTACACCAGGGAACTGGAAGATGTCAAATGATCGCATGTAAAAGCAGTGTTGATTAACTGAGTCCCAATAATCTTCTAAACACTATACCAGGGTTCAGAAGCTAAACCCCAAGCACAAAGCATTTGTTTGTCCTCCCTTTGGAAAGCACAAACAATGACTCGTTTCTACTGGAGACAAAATAAAGCCTGTGAGAGCTCAGTCCAGGCTGTAACTTCAACATGGTGTCCCTGTGTCTCACATACACCACCCACTCCCCAAAGTCTCCCTTCATTCCACCATATTCTCTGAGAAAAAAAGAACCAGCTAAATTACAATGTGTTTCTGGAAATCAGGTCTTTTATGACTCCCTATAAAGAGAACAAAGTGGGCTCTCATCAAGCTTCAAATAAACCATTAACTAAACTCTTAAAACATTAAGAGACCCTCTGCCTCTTCTACATTGAAAACGTTTATGATAAAGCCACACTATGCTGTTGTTTCCCACTCTGAAGGTTTATGGTACCATTCAGAGCACAGTGTTTTAGGTCTTGAGGGCATTTGGGTAGATGAATATGTGATCTGGTTGATGAGAAAGGAAACACCCTTTTCCACATACATTGGCCCTACTCTACCAAACTTCCTTGAATTAACCATGGTCTATCATCTACAAAAATGCTCCAAAATTAAGAAATCTACTTATTACCCTTGCTAAAGAGGAGGAAGACAGAGTGAGTAAAAATGCTCATTTTCTCTTCCTGAATGGCAGTCGGACAGAGCTGTCCCAAGTTCCAATAAAAACAGTTGGAAGTAAGATGTATACACAACTCAAGGCGTGGACGTCCTATTAGAAAGGGGGTTTTCTAAAAATTGTGAGAATGTGTCTTCTGCATCAAGATGGGGGTTTAGAGCATCCATCCACTTCTACTTCCTTCAGAAACCCTATTAAAATATTTAAAAAGGGATACAAATTCTCTGGCACATAAAGAATGGGAGAGAAAATGAGAAATTGGGAAGATGAAAGACAGATGGGTGAATGGCTTGGCTATGCTCTAAGCTGGCAGCAGGAAAGGTGGCACCAGGTGCCCATGAATTTGGGTATGAAGATGAGGCTAAAAACAGGAAAACTGGTTAAAAGACTTTAAAGAAGTGATTAGACCCTCTGATTTCCTCTCCCCTCTAAGAAACTGGGTGATGGCTCCTCCCACAGCTAACATTGAAGCAGATGAAACCAAAGAATATGTACAGAACAGAGGAACTGAATGACCCTATGCATACTCAGTGCTGAGACTCCCCTCACCACCCATTCCCCCTCCTTCCCTCTTCCAGAGATTGGCTACTAGGCCTCACTCTCTAGGTAAGAGAGTAGAAGAGACTTCTTCTGGAATATGACCAACTCAAGAGAAAAAAACAAAGATACTGACACCTGAGACCAGCCAGATCCCTGTACACTGAAGCTCACAATCAAAAAGCCTGTGGCAAAGGCAGCAACGGTCAAGAAGCATTCCATCTGCCCTCCACGCTACCCACCCCACTTTCGGTTGGGGGTTAACTGTAACTAGATCTGGCCAGTTGACTACAGGCAGGCGTGGCATGGTACTTCTGGAATAAAACATAAGAACCAGCATACAACCATCTGGCTCTCTGTTTCCCTATCAGGTGCACAAAGAGACTGCAGGATCGAGATGAAACAACTCCAGAATGAGGGAACCTCCATCAGCCTGGGTCTCTGAGTGTGGAATAGAGTTCAATAGCAACCTTCACTGCTTATGTGATGTGCAAAATTAACCTTTATTGTGTTAGGCCACTGAAAACTGGAGATTGTTTCAAAACACAAGTCTAGTCTCTCCTGACTAACACAAAGACACACACACACACACACACACACACACACACACACACACACACGGTTTTCAAACACCATTTAGGTATACAATGGTAAAATGTGGGCACTCAAGTATTATCAGACATCTGGTCTGGCACCCTTCCAATTGTATCTCTTGGTCAAAGTCCCTCTTAAGGAACCTCTAGGACAAATCTCCTTTGACACATGGGAGATTCACCACACTGCCACCCAGCAGCCCTGATTCTCCCAGCTCTGGTACCTTAACTTCTAACTCATACATATATCAGGTCACAGTCCACAGTGTCCTCCAATTCCAGGGAATAATAACTTTCCAGGTGGTCCTCCAGATGGCTCCTCTCCCCTACAGAGTGTGGATTGGGATATGGGGTGGGTCGCCTCACATACCAACAATTCTCCCCCCAAATATCCTCTCTTTTCAGTTTCCAGTTTTGATTCCTTTATACCCTTGAGATGGGTGATGGACTGAGGGTCAGGACACTGGTTTAAGTCACTCCCTTTGTAAGCCCTGCTTAGATGTCTAGCTCCTGGTTTTGGAATATGAAGGTGCTTGGCTGCTTTTGTTTTGTTCTTGGCCTTTGGCATCTCAGCTAAAGGAGACAGAAAGTCCTGTTTTAACATGGTGTGACAGGTAATGGTTCAGGCAGCTTACTTGAAAGCCCATCCTACAGGGTCAGATGATGTCAGAGACCTAGATTTGTAGAGCTCCCTCTCTAAGGACCCAGAAAATAGACATCTGGTAACTCGAGCACCGTGATTATGGCTGATTGAAACTTCAAGAACTGTAAGAAGATGTGGGCCACACTATAGCAATCTGAAACAAGATGAACTTCCATTATCTGCCTCTCGCTTCTGGCTTACAATCTCCTTGAAATCAGAATTTCAGATTAGCTGCATCTGTGTTACCATGACATCAAATTGTTTGTTGCTAGAACAGTACCTTAGCGAGGAAGTAAAACTTCATAGCAATGGGCCAATGGAAATAGGAGTTTGTACAGAGGCTCTCCTGGTGTTAGAGAATGATTTGGAAGCTGAAGTGCCCTTCTTCAGTCACTAAGAGGTTTCCAAATGGTGCCCATGCCTCTGAAGGTCAATTGTTGAACAAACTGAATCACAGTTACAAAATGTTACTCCTGGAGGGGACCTTGGAGACATTTGAGGCTGAATCCAATAAGTGGTAAACACACTCTCTCTCAGATCCTGGGCTCATGGCAAACATCTAATTCATCTCACCACGCCGCCCACAAAGCCCAGCCTCAGCCAGTACCCATCAATGCAAGATGGCATGAAAGATGAAATCTATTGGCCAGTTCTACCTGATTCCCTTATTGTACAGGTGAGGAAAGTTGTCCTATCACTTGCTCAAGGTCAAAAGCAGGGAAAAGACCAGACTTCCCTGTTCCATGCTCTTTCAACCATTCCAGCCTGAATAAATGGGAAAACGAGCATTTCTCTCTTACCTACCTTTGGTCCATTCTTCCCATCAAGTCCCTCCAAACACTCAAGGCTTACTCTAGCTGTAGATATGATTCAGATTCCACACTCACCAGTCTCATCTGAGCAACAGTACTTCTGCTTTTCCATTCTGGGATTCCCCCCAAGAAGCATCAAATTAAGATCAAATGCTTTGGAATGGGCCAGAACCACTTAATTCATTCTTTCTAGAGCCTCCCGACCTTAATAAAAAGTCAGTGTTACGCTTTCAAGTTAAAAGGCCTAATATATTCCTGGAAAAGTAAAAATGGAATACTTCCAAGTCCCATTTTATAGATGCACTAAGCTCTTGGATGCGATTGCATTTGATGTCTTGAGTCTAGAAGGGACAAAAGAACACCAAAATCATCCCTTCTGACTCTCAGCGTCTCTCTGAATCTTTTCCAGATGAACTTGCCTACCTCCGTCCAGAATGCAAAGTGGTTGTAGGTTAGAGGTGAATCAGAAATGCAGACGTAGAGAAATAGTGCATTCTATTCTTGGACTGCACATGACCACTCCATATGGGGGTAGGGTGGGGGCAAGCCCAAACATATGGTGCTCCATCTGTAAGATGGGGCTGGCTGGGTCCCATGAATGGCTTTTAATACAAGTAGATTCAGCCTGACTTGGTCTGCCTCCAAAGGAGGCAGAAAAGCCAGTGCTTCAAATATTTTGTAAAACCATTGAAATTAACGGCACAAAACAAGTCTCATTTGTATTCTGCCTAATTTAAAAGATGTCTGCTTGGTGTAAAGTAATGAATTATTATGGGGGTGTTTGGACTGAGTGTTCAACATTCTCCTTTAAGGAACAAAACGCCTTTTTGTTCCTTCTTTCAAGCCATTCTCTGTTAAGTTATTTTGTACCATTTCCCCTCAGGAAATCCACTAAGCATTTTGGCTTCTGTAATGAGCTGCATTTCATAAAGTCCACAGCACTGGACACAGATGATCCTACTTCAACTTCCCAACACCAGGTTGGGAGGGAGAATTCAAGAAGATGCTCTTTCAAAAGCTGCCTAATGGAGCCATCTTGTTCATGCCCTCCCGGTAAATCTCCAAGGACCACTTGTCATTAGCATCAGTAGCATACCCAGTGAGCAGGAGACCTTGCCCTTCCTGAATGCAACAGGAGAGAACTTGGAGTTCATCCTTGAATGACTGCACTGGGCTTCCATGCCTCATATTCCACTGGAATATCTCCATGGGCTCATGTGCAGCCTCAGCACTGCTCAGTCAATGAGCTAGGCATCCACTCTCAGGATAATGATGATAACGGGAATGATACACTGAGATCCTGCTCTGTGCCAGGCATCATGCTACACATTACATGTGAAGTATCTGTTTCCATTCTTACAATAACTTCATAAGATAGTCTCTGTCCTCCACACTTTTCAGATGAAGAGGCTGAAGTTTAAAAAGTTACCAAGGTCAGGGACTTCCCTGTGTAAGTCTCCGTGCTCCCAATGCAGGGGGCCCGGCATTCAATCCCTGGTCGGGGAACTAGATCCCGCATGCATGTCGCAACTAAGAGTTCATGTGCTGCAACTAAGAAGTCTGTGTGCCGCAACTAAAGATCCCACATGCCACAGCTAAGACCTGGCGCAGCCAAAATAACTAAATAATAAATATTTTTTTTTTTTTAAAAAAGGTGCCAAGGTCAAAGAGATAGTGACTGGCAGACCAAGAACACCGGTATTCCTGCCCCAAAGGCTATGCTGAGATTGAACAGCAAAAGGTGGTGCAGCTGTCCCTATGAACACCCACTTAAGCTGTTACATCTCTCCATAGGACAGCCCACCCTCTTTAAAGTACTAGTTAACTCAAACTAGGACTGACAAGAAAAGCCATCACACTCTAGTCATGACCCTCAGTCAAGCAGTGTAGGGCAGAAACCCGCACAAAACCTCAATGGCATCATTCCCACATGGATGGGACTGGTTTCCTCAGTACCGTATTATATGACTCAGATCAAGACTCCCCTGATCCAGGCAAAAGTTCACCAAAAACCCCACATTGCCCAACTTTCCCTTTGAAGGGAAGACTGATTGACGGTCCATTCTTGGCTGTCATAGTCACGTGCTTTTCAAATCTATTTCAGCAGCATAGACCTTACCTCCCTCAAATGAAACTGACAAACAGAACCCCTCCATCTTAAGAGGGAGTAGGTGACTCCTAGCTTTCTTCTCCTCCAAAGGACAAACCCTGAAGATTCTAAGGAATTTAAAGGTTTCAAACAACACCATTGGAAATCCAGGGTTTTAGACCCATTTTCCTCCTTCTACCCGTAAGGATCCTGGAAGACCTGGAGTCAGGGACACATTCCCCAGTTTCTTGCTAGGAAGCACAGTTACTGTGGAAAGCTACCGGGCTTACGGTTAACAAGAGCCATTTTCATAATTGCACCCATTAAGCTAACTATACCACCTAGGTGATCACAGAAGGTACAGTTCGAGGGAACACAAGCTTGAATCATTTCCAGGAGAGAGTGTTAATAGAACCCTTTGGTCAGAAGCAGCTTTTCTTTTGCAGGAGGCACGCGGCACGTGCAAGGCGATCGTGCCTTGTTTATTGCTTGGTTTGAAGGAGGGCATTGCATCTGTTTGTTATGTGTCTTTTGGTGCTTTCAAGATGGGGGTGAAAGGAATAAGGAAATTAAAAGGAGATGGTTTTAGCTCTTCAGTAACCATTCTAAAAGAATTTATCCTAAAAGAGTAAAATATGGATTTCTTGTAAAAATGGATCAGGGAATTTCTTTGCTGGAAAGTCAGACGTTCTTTTCTTTTCTTTCTTTTCTTTTCTTTTTTGTGGTCCCTTCTCTTCTCTGTCTTCATTTCAACACCCAGCATGAGGCTTAGCACAATTTATTTCAGGTTCCCCTATCACAGAGCACACCCATCGGAGTTCTTCATCGAGAAGCTATTTGTCAGCAGCTGACCCAGCAAGTGGCAATGTCGGCAAGTTTCATGGGCATGGTTGTATTATAAAAGTTAACAAGTAGTGTGAGGAGATGCTGAGCTGAGCTGAGCTGGAGCTTGGTCCCAGGAAGAGGGCCTGGCTGCACAGCTCAGAGCCATCTCCTGCTTCTAAAAGAAAATTGCCTACTGAGCCCAGGTCCTGGAAGATTGATGATATGCTGAGTCACTGGCCCCCTGCCTCACCACCTTCCCGGGACAAAGAAGCTAACCAGCCATCCACACCCTCCCCCCATCCACGTGCCTCTCCCTCATCCCCATTCTGCCCCTGAGCATACAAGCCTGTGTCCTCTACTCCCTAATTCAAGACCGCCCCTCCCTCCTTCTCCAACATCGAATCTGTAAATAAGCCCAGCATTCTGCCTCCTGAAGAAAGGGCCTTTCAGTCTTGAAACATGTGTTGCAGACACGAATCGCATTCCTCAGTTCGGTGCGCAAGTAATAAAACTTGCCTCATCTTTCTATAACTCAAGTTTATTTCTATTTTGAGCCATCACTCCACAGGGCTGGGGGAAACTCTAACTCAATCAATTCAGAATTTCCTCACCTCCCTGTGACTATGCCTAAATCCTGGGGACTTATTTGGTGCACAGCATGGGGGCAGGGGTGCCATCTGGTCCTTGGTGTCAACTTATCAACCCAGGCATCCACCAGCACCCCCTTCATTCCTCTCTTCCATGCGCTTCAGGCCAGCCCTCCACTGTCTCTATGCCTGTCGGAGGGTCCAGGACTGATTCTGTTCTTCTGGGCCTCAGGGTAGGGCTGGTGGGGCTGAGGATGGTCACCCAGCTTCCGGGTTCTACCCTTGATGTCTCCATAATCATGCTCACTACCTGGGGATCTCACTTTCCCTGAAGCACAGTCGCGTGTGGGACTCTGTTGGATTTGTTGAGTTTGACATAACTTCTTGCTGCTGTGGCTGCAAGATAATCACGGTGGAGTAGGGGAAGCAAAGACAGGAATAATCAAGGGACAAAAACAGTCAACATCTTTTAGAAATATGTCACCACCCTCCAGGTGGCCACACAGGAACAGCCCAGGTGTGGTCTGTTTGCCACCCTTTGTAGAAGGTGATACAAGAGAGGATTGGAAAGGGACTTCCCTGGTGGTCCAGTAGTTAAGAATCCACCTTCCAATGCAGGGTACGCGGCTTCGATCCCTAGCTGGGGAACTAAGATCCCACGTGCCCCGGGGCAACTAAGCCCGCAGGCTTTAGAGCCCATGCACCATGACTAGAGAGAAGCCTGTGTGCCGCCCACGCACCGCAACTAAACCCGGACACAACCAAATAAATAAACAAATTTTTTTTTAATTAAAAATAAATAAATACAAATAAGAGAGGGTTGGAGACAAGGCAGCCTGTGGTCATGGTAGGGACAAACCAGGACCCCGTCCCTGGAAAGCAGGTTGTGAGCTGGAATGGGCAGCAGAGTATTTTAGGACAGAGCATCCCCCTCATGCAGACAGGGCTGGCCCTCCCCAGAGCTTCTGGGCGTTTGTGTGGCTCCCCTCCTCCAAGGAGCTGGGCACAGGCCCCCGCTGTCCCCATCCCCAGGAAAGCCCTGTCTTTTAAGATCTGAGCCAGGGTGCTCTGAGTTTGTCCTGCGTTTGTGGAGTGAAGGGCTGATTACAATACCCTCTTTTCCTCCCCACTGCACTCAGACTTAGCAGGCTTCACCCTGCGTGGGGGACATGTTCTGAGTGACCCAGGTAAGCGTCAGGGACCCGAGACCATGCTGTTTCTGTGCCAGCAACTCCTCACTGGACAGTCTTACTGCCTTTGCTGTAAGCTGAACTTTCCAGGCAACTCACTGTCCCTTAATGTCTGAGAGTGTCACCTTGGCCCTAGCTTATGGGTGAAGAGGTTTGCAAAACAAGGGTCTCTGACATTGAGTCCTAATATTTCTGAGACTCGAATGGCCAGAAGCCAGAGCCTGAAGTATTCATTTCAGGTGGCTTTGGGACAGAAGCTGCGATTTTCCTTTGGAACAGGCTCTCCCTGCTTCTGGGAAAGAGCATTCCGGTGCCTCTTTTACAGGGTGCAGACACAAGTCCCGTGTAGGCATCTGGATGAACAAATCTGGAAGCAAATGCTTCTATTGGGTTGTGGATCTGCAGTTTTGATAACGTAGAAGGAGAGCTCTGCAGGAGTTAGAGGATATCTCTCCAAAGATGATTTTGATGCTAGCTCACTTCTGACAGCTCCAACCTGGCCAGACACAGGGGTGGGAGCTCTAGAACTAAGGTGGGAGTTGGGGTGAGGGGATAGGAACACCAGACCAAATCAGGTGTGGAAGGAGAGACCTCATAACTTGGGCAGACCTGGGGCTCAGCCAAAAGCTTGCTATAGGGAGGGGAGTGAGGACAGAGACAGGATGATGTGTTTTGCAGGAAGTGAAACCCCAGAGCCAATTTTAAGGTTTTATTTTCTTTCATGTAATTCCTTCAAGTCTTGGTGAAGCTTTTAAAAAGATCGGTGTTTGTGTTAGTCTATTAGAAAATAAAGGGAAGAGGACTTACCTGGCAGTCCAGTGGTTAAGACTCCACGCTTCCAATGCAGGGGTAAAGGTTCGATCCCTGGTAGGGGAACTAAGATCCCACATGCCACACGGCCTGGACTTAAAAAAAGAAAGGAAAGGGAAGAGTCAGTGTTTAACTTTGGGGCCAAGGCAGACTTCTGGAGGAGGGGGTGCCCCTCCTCTCTAAAGAAGTGTTCCCCATTCAGAACTTGTGGGTGGATTTCCCCAGTGTATGTGGAAGGTGGACACTCACTTGCTCGAAAAGCATCTGATGCCATGGTTATTTATTTTCTGAGAGAGGGAGACATAAGAATGCATATAAATTCATTAACTCACAGTTTATTTCTAAGCACACACTGTGTGCCAGGCCCTGTGCAAGGTGGTCAGGATACAGGGTGAAGAGAACAGTGTTAGTTCTCGCCCAGATGGAGTATCCATCACCAGGAATGGATGAACAAGAAAATAATCATTCTACAGGCAATGTATCAATTAGGGCTCTGCTGAGTGCAACAGAAGAGAAGAACAGAGGACCGTGAGAGAATATTATGAGCAACCTCATCTACCACTTTGATTATTTTATTGGAACATTATATTTTATTATGTTTTCAACAGCAGATTATTATATTATTTAAACATCAAGTTTTCTTGGCATTCCATCATAACAACGATTGACATCTGGTAAAAATGAGGTTCCAGACACTGTCCTGGTTTGCTTCCTTCTGAGACATGTGGCTGTTCCCCCCACAAACACAACGTGAGGGCAAGAGTGGCCCAGAAAAGAGGGCTGGTCAGGAACAGGTGTGTATAATGGGCTGACCTGTGTTCCAGCAAAATTCATATGTTGAAGTCCTGAGCCCCAGGACCTCAGAATGTGACTGTGTTTGGAGACAGGACCTTAAAAGAGGTAATTAAGTGAAAATGAATTCATTGGGGTGGGCCCTAATCCAAGAGGACTGGCGTCTTTATAAGAAGAGGAGGTTAGGACACAGACACACACAGAGAGGAGACCGTGTAAAGATACAGGGAGAAGACGGCTGTCTGCAAGCCAAGGAGATAGGCCTCAAGAGAAAGTGCCTTGGCCAACACCTTGATCTTAGACATCCAGCCTCCAGAACCAGGAGAAAATATACTTCTGTTGTTTAAGCTCCCCAGTCTGCAGTATTTTGTCATGGCAGCCCTAGCAAACTAACGGTGGGAAAGACTTTCCAGAAGGAGGCGAGGACCTGGCCCCAGGCAGCAGAGCTCTCTTCTCTGCCTGCTTAGCATCCCACTGCTCTTCTCTGTGTCCTGTGTGCTGGATGAGAGTCAGGCCTCCCCTCCTCTCAGAGCAGATGTGGGTCCCCTGCTCCCAGAGGCGGGGCGGGGGTGGGGGTGGTGGAGGGGTAGGGACCCCTCAGGGACTGAGGACAGCACTGCCTTTTTTTTTAACTTTTTATTTTATATTGGAGTATAGTTGATTAACTGTGTTGTGATAGTTTCAGGTGTGATTCAATTATACCTATAAATGGATCTATTCTTTTTCAAATTCTTTTCCCATTTAGGTGTTACATAATATTGAGCAGAGTCCCTGTGCTATTTCTGAGAGCAGACTTTATCTTCCTTGATGCCCAATCATCCCTTTCGTCAGACTGACTGTTAGCCAAAAATGGAGTGCCTGACCTACCCTCCTGCAGACTCTTGTGCGTGTCACATATTTCTTGCCTTCTCCCCTCTTCCTTCAACCATCGGGTGAATACAGAACAATCTCCTGAAAGCCCACAGCAGCAATTGTCTCTCCCAGAACAAGGGGCATGGAGCTTGTAGTTTAAAGGAGATAATCTCTTCAGATTTAATGAGAGCCACTGTGAAAACAGAGTCCCCAGGAAAAAGGGGAAAAGCACCACAATAAAAAAAAAAAAGAATATCCATCCAATTAGTGTCTCTAACATAGCCTCATTATACATCCACTTCTGACATTTGCCAGTGGTGTTAGATTTGAGCTGCAAAAATGTCTTTTGAAAGGCAAATTGACATTTGCCTAACCACCCTCCACCCCCTCGAGTCCTAAGACTTAAGCACTTACCATGGCAGCTGGGATTAGGAAAAGAAGCAGAGGGGCCATGAGTGAACTAACTCACGTTGGAGGAGGAAGAGACACTGGTAATCAGGGAGGGGGAGAGGGCGAGAGAACATGACAGCTACACGTGAATGACCCTCCTCTTCCGTGTCTCTGTGTGATTTCCTTTTTAGGGAACATTTAATAAGATACAGAAGCCAGATTTGGTTGAGCTGAATGCAGGATCGCCATGGCAACCTTCCTTTGGAGGTTATCCTAGTCAGGTAGTGACAGCAAAGCTGAGTTAAAGGTCATCCCTGGCAAGAAAGATGGGCATTGATAAAGTATTTTAACAAGACCCATAGGAGCTGGTATTTGAAAGCGACTCACAGAGGATCAACTAGGCCCTAGGAATGGGATGAAAACAACAGCAGGGTGAGAACAGGGCGTCCTGTGAGGGATTCCATCAGAGTCCCATGCTGGAGCTGTAAACGCCTCATCCTACACAAGGAGAGCTCGTGTCTCCACCAAAAGCTCAGACTTGATGTGATTCGTAATCGTTCAATGGAAGGGTTAAAAACCATTTTAACCAGGCCTCTGGATGGTAAAGAAATACACCTGTTCCACTCTGTGCCCAAGACATTTTCAGGAATTCCTGAAACGTCTGAACAAGCCAAATTTTTGCAAAGAGAACAGCACTGACCTTCTTTATCACTCCCAGAGATGCTTTATTTAATCTCTTTTCTATTAGAACATCACTTTATCTTTTTTTATAAATTTATTTTATTTTATTTATTTTTGTCTGCGTTGGGTCTTCGTTGCTGCACGTGGGCTTTCTCTAGTTGCGGTGAGCAGGGTCTACTCTTGGTTGCAGTGCACGGGCTTCTCATTGCAGTGGCTTCTCTTGTTGCAGAACATGGACTCTAGGTGTGCGGGCTTCAGTAGTTGTGGCACGTGGGCTCAGTAGTTGTGACTCACAGGATCTAGAGCACAGGCTCAGTAGTTGTGGCACACTGGCTTAGTTGCTTTGCAGTATGTGGGATCTTCCCGCACCAAGGATCAAACCCGTGTCCCCTGCATTGGCAGGCTGATTCTTAACCACTATGCCACCAGGGAAGTCCCTAAAACATCTGTTTAAAATCTTAGAGTTAAAAACCTTTTTTTTTTTTGCATGATGCTGAAGCCAGAATTCTTTGAGGAAACCACTTAAATATGGATGTCTGTGTGGCCGGCCCCGAGGAGAAGATGTAAAAGTGAATTTTAAGCATAAGAAAATAACACAAAGTAACCCAACCTTTCTCATAAATGAGAAAATGCCCATTTAAATAACAAAAACACATGAAAATAATATTTCGCTTATCAGATAATCAAAGATCTAGAAGTGTGGTAATACCTAGAGTTGATGGGATGTGAGGAAACGAGCATTCTTATACAGTCTTGGTGCCACTCGGTGGAAGACAATTGGTAAATATCTATCAAAATTTCAAAGGCACCTCGCTTTGAGCTGGAAATTCCGCTTCTGCATATCTGCTCTCATGCAAAGATATATGGACACAGATATTCATTAATTGAAACATTGTTTGTATTAGCAAAAGATTAGAAACAACATAAAAGTCCATCCACAGGAGACTGATGGAAGAAATTATGAAACATTCATAAAATGGAATAATAGGAAGAATGAAAGAGATTTATGGGCGTTGACATAAAATTATCTCCCTGATACATTACATGAAAAAAGCAAGTGAGCATTGTGAGCATCGTATGCCCACCTATACTTTTCCACAATTACAAAATTTCACTATGTGCATATGCTAATTGTTCAATTTAAAAAGGTAGGTTTAAAAGGTCATCTGGGGGCTTCCCTTCCCTGGTGGCGCAGTGGTTGGGAGTCCGCCTGCCGATGCAGGGGACGCGGGTTCGTGCCCCGGTCCGGGAAGATCCCACATGCCGCAGAGCGGCTGGGCGCGTGAGCCATGGCCGCTGAGCCTGCGGGTCCGGAGCCTGTGCTCCGCAACGGGAGAGGCCACAACAGTGAGAGGCCCGCGTACTGCAAAAAAAAAAAAGAGAAGCACAGGGCAAACCAGACTTTCTCTCTCTTCCCCCAACCCAAACACGAGCAGGACAGGGATGAAACCCTGACTGTTACTGGCAGGTATCTTATAACCACAAGAGAAATCAACCATAAGATGTCACTGACACTGTGAAAGGTGGAGCAGAAAGACGAAAAGCTCTGAGTCCTGTATCTGAGGTCCATCCCACTGCTAGACCTCCTTTCACATGAGCCGACACTTTTGATTACAGTTCAAGCCCCTCTACGCTGTGTCTTCTGTTATCTGCAGACAAATAACTTCCCAACTGGCACAAGCCTAGAAGATATTATTTTAAAATAGTTAAAGTTAAAACAATTTTTCTTTATGGCAAAATTCCATAAACTTAGCATAGGCTAATAACAGATTGGGGAAAATATCTTCAACATTCACCTTACATACCCCATTTCAGTTAATAACCTGGTCAAGTGAGCCTTCTTGCTCTTTCTAAATCCAGTGACACACAGTGGAAGATAATGAAGACATACAATTCTGAATCAAAGCTCAGGAAAAGAACACTATTTAATAAGTAGCTCTGCAGGGTCAGAGCCTACAAAGAGGTTATAACACTCAGAAAAACATCCCTAAAAAATGTTTAGCCCATCTATCCTCCCGACAGGCCACAGAGTGTGGCAGCTACCACCAATCTTCTCTCTACATCCCTCCTCCAAAACGTTGCCTTGTTCTTCTCTTTATGATTGCTGCCCTCTCTAGATAAGTCACTATCATGTAAAGTCATCCAATCCTCTGGCTACTACCAATACTGTCTATCCACGTTACTCCTGGAGCAGTTGAGGGGGAGGGTGTGAGAAGAGAGCAGTGATATTCATACCTGTAACTAACGTAGAGGTGTAGAAGTGACAGGGATATAGATATATACGAACTAACGTAGAGATGAAGAAGTGACAACAGAATTTAAGTGACTTGGTCCAAAGTCACATCTGGAAAACCCAAGCTGTCAATCGCTACACTAATCTGCCATCAACAAAGGACTGATGGGCTTCCCTGGTGGCGCAGTGGTTGAGAGTCCGCCTGCCGATGCAGGGGACAGGGGTTCGTGCCCCGGTCCGGGAAGATCCCACATGCCGCGGAGCAGCTGGGCCCGTGAGCCATGGCTGCTGAGCTTGTGCATCTGGAGCCTGTGCTCTGCAACGGGAAAGACCACAACAGTGAGAGGTCCAC
This sequence comes from Pseudorca crassidens, assembly GCF_039906515.1. Lineage (NCBI taxonomy): Eukaryota > Metazoa > Chordata > Mammalia > Artiodactyla > Delphinidae > Pseudorca > Pseudorca crassidens. The sequence continues at coordinate 139,008,022 of NC_090296.1, read as the reverse complement.
GTACTGCAAAAAAAAAAAAAAAAAAAAAAAAAGGACTGAGATTCTTAACACAAAAATCACTCTTACAAATCAAAGAAGAGGGAAAACCCACCCTAATGGAAAAATTCTCAAAGAACATGCACAAGCAAATTAAAGAAAAACAAATTGAAAATATGTTCAAGCTCACTAGTAATAAAATGAATGGAAATTAAAACAATATTTAAGCTAGCAGATGAGCAAAGTTTTTAAATTAATTATAGCTCATGTTGGCTAAGGTGTGGAGGAAAAGGAACTCCCACACTGTGGTGATGAGAGAGTAACTGAAGAAAAATTGGGTAATAACCTCTCCAAATTTAAAATCAGCGTACATTTGACCCTGCAATTCTGTGTCTAGTAATTTATCCTAATGAGTTCATCAGGCAAGCAGAAAAGAAATATGTACAAGAATGTTTACAAAGCCTGTGTTTTAATAGTAAAATATGGAAACAACTTAATTACCTTCCATAGGGGGTTAAACACTCTATGACAGAGAGAGAGAAAATACTTATTACAAACTTCCCAATACAGAACCCCACAACTGACTTCCTTGCCTACTCGATCACAGGCTACATTGGACAAACACAGGCTCCCTCAGCAGGACCAAATCTTGTCTCTGTAAAGCTCAAAGCAGGGAGCCCCAAGGCAGAATAGGGGCTCTCAGCCTATCTCTGGAAAGTGGAGGTACTGAGCCTCACAGACCCAGCTTCTTCTCCCAGCTCCTTCTCTTCAGAGGGTTAAGTGAGGCATTAGAGAAAGTTTAGGATGTTACTCTACTAGAGGTCCTAACATTTGGAAACATGGAGACAAGAGAAAGGACATTCCCCCTACCCCAACCTTAACATAGATTTCAATATTCACAGAAAAAAAGTCTGGAGATGAATATCTATCAGAACGGTCAGAGTGCTTATCTCTCAGCAGTGGAACTATTTCCTTTTCTTTCTTAATCCACTATTCTAGCATGGTTGATTAGTGACAGGATCAGAGCCAGACCTTTGGTTGCCTACTGTAGAAAGAGAAGGGAAGGAAAATAGACTTTATGTACCTACTATTTGCTAGGCTGGGCAGCCTTTATCTGCCTTGCCTCAGCATGTGTACATTGGGATACCGTGAGGATGTTTCCCTAGTGAGAGAGCTGCCAGAATCCTCACACTGCTTTACCCTAGGGAACGCAGGAAGTAGTAGAGTGTTGCAAGGCATCAGGCCTGCAGTGAGAGTTAAGGGAAGCCCATGGAAGGCAGAGGTTGCAGAGGGGATGGCCCAAGCCAGCAGCCAGATGGAAAGTGTGGCGAGACTCAAGTTCTGTGAGGCCAACAAGAACCTAGGTCGGATTTAGCCAATGGGGTAGTGATAGAACCAAGTCCCATCTTCAACAGTTGTAAGAGGCAGATGCCAGCAGGATGCCCATTAAGCAGGCATGACAAAGATTCTCTCCAGAGGACTCATCAAGAATCCAGGGGATGGCAAAAGGACCCCTTAGCTGCCACGAAATCACATACCTCTATATCTATACCCAAACACCATCTTGAAAAGATAGAACAAAGCATTTGAAAGAAGAAATATTGGCCTGGTAGAGGTTTGAACATTGAATTTGATTAGTTATTTATAGATGAAAGTTAGAAATAACTTATGAGAACTGTTACAAGACTACAAAAGACTATGCAAAAAACAAATTTTTTTAATTATAGCCAATGTTGACTAGGGTAGAGAGGAAAATTAACGCTCACATTCTGCTGATAGTAGGGTATCTGAAGGAAAGTTAGGTAATACTTCTCCAAATTTAAAATCAACATACAGCTGACCTTGCAATTCTGCTTCTAGTATTTATCTTAACAAGTTCATCAGACAACAAGAAAGAAAGAAATTCAATCTCTGTCAGTATTGGAAATAACTGACATTCCCAGACGGGTTTTCACATCTGAGTTGGAAAATGTTAATTTCTACCATACTATTTCTACTATATTCTTCTATTAATACTTTTTATTTTTTTAATTAATTTTTTTTTTTGCGGTACGCGGGCCTCTCACTGTTGTGGCCTCTCCCGTTGCCGAGCACAGGCTCCGGACGCGCAGGCTCAGCGGCCATGGCTCACGGGCCTAGCCGCTCCACATCATGCAGGATCCTCCCGGACCGGGGCATGAGCCTGTGTCCCCTGCATCGGCAGGCGGACTCTCAACCACTGCGCCACCAGGGAAGCCCCATCTACTAATATTTTTTAAAGGACAGGAAGTAAATGCTTTGCTATTGCTAGTTGACCTCTTATCAACACACTGCAAAGAACTCAAGGAACATTTCTAGAATGGGATAATGATGTGTGAATCTTAATGCAGGAAGAGATGTGTAAGACCTTGGAGTCAACTCACTCCATGTCTTCAGGTAAACCTATAAGGATTCTTGGGGGTTGGGGGGGAGGGATAAATTGGGAGATTGGGACTGACATATACATACTACTATATATAAAATACATAGCTAACAAGAACCTACTGTAAAGCACAGGGAACTCTACTCAGTACTCTGTAATAGCCTATATGGGAAAAGAATCTTAAGATAGAATGGAAAAATTGGATAAATCATTAGGTAAAAGAAAAAAAATTCTTTTAAACCTATAAAGATTCTGTTCCTACTCCTGTGTCCTTGCATTTCCTCATTTTAGGGTGTGTTTCCATTCATTACTTTAATGTGATTTTTATTTAAAATAGTGTTTGTAGTAGATAGGGGTGGTTGCCAATTCATTTCCATTTCCTTCCTGTCTTTCCTGCTGCTAGAGCAAAGCCCAGAGTCCCCTCAAAATAGTGTGTAATTGGAGACCCCCAACAAAAAGCTGGAATGCTACCTAAATGCTATCCCCCAGTGTAAGAGTGCTCTGGAAATAAACCCACCTCTCTAAGGACTACAAGGAAAATTATCTGTCTCAAGTCTTTGTGGTGAGTAGAGGAGAAAAAAGAAATCTCCCCTGAGAGTGTGTAATCTCAAGTCAGACTCAGGCAGGTTCACAGACGGAATTCAAACTAACTGGTTGATTTGAAAAATCTCAGGGTGAGGATTTAAATAGTCCTGGGATGGTAATTCCTCAGACACCTGACAGCGAGCAATGCCTTCCTTATCTGAAGGAAGTCATCTTCAACCCCACCCTCAAAGTATTCCCACAGGTAAAGTTGCAAGTAATATAGCTCATAATCAACAACAAGAAATCATGAACCAAAGCCAGCTGAAAACAAAGACAGCAGAATAAGACCTTAAAACATGGTAAGATACTGGGATTATTAGACACAGAACATAAACTCAGTTTAATATGCCTTTTAAAAGTAAAGTTGCACATTGTAGTATATACAGATGTTGAATTATAATGCAGTACACCTAAAACTTATATAATAATTTTTAAAAGTAAAGGAGAGTTGAGGAAGGAGAAAGCATATCTAAAAAAGACTAAGCATATTTGGGGGAAAATGAATAGAACCTCTAGAAATAAAAAATATAATAAATGAGGCTTCCCTGGTGGCGCAGTGGTTGAGAGTCGACCTGCCGATGTAGGGGACACGTGTTCATGCCCTGGTCTGGGAGGATCCCACATGCTGTGGAGCAGCTGGGCCCATAGGCCATGGCCGCTGGACCTGCATGTCTGGAGTCTGTGCTCTGCAACGGGAGAGGCCACAACGGTGAGAGGCCCACATACCGCCAAAAAAAAAAAAATTAAATAAATAAATATATATATATATATATATAAAATAATTGAAATTGAAAATATACTGCAGAAACACTGTACACTCACTACATTGGCTGAACTTAAAAAAAACTGGCAATATCAAATGCTGGCAAGGATGTGGAGCAATTGGAGCTCTCATACATTGCCAGAGGAAATGCAAAATGGTATGGAAACTTTGGGAAAAGTTCTGGCAGTGTTTTATAACATTAAACATACATTTACCATGTGATCCAGAAATCTCACTCCTAAGTGTTTACTCATAATAAATGAAACGTATGTTCACACAAAGACCTGTAAGCAAATGTTCATAGCGCTTTTATTCATAATAGCCAAATACTGGAAACAACCTAAATTCTATCAACTGGAGAATGGATAAATAAATTGTGGTAATCCATATGTTGGGATACTGTTCAGTGGCCAAATGGAATGAACTGCTAATACATAAACTACAGGATACATGAATAAGTCTGAAAAAGATTATGCTTAAGTGAAAGAAGCCAAATACAAAAGGCTATATACTATATGGTTTCATTTAAATGACATTCTGGAAAAGGCAAAATTATAAAGACAGAAAATAAATCAGTGGTTGCCAGGAACTTGGAAGAGTTGGAAGGAATTGATTATAAAAGATTATGAGGAATTTTTGAAGGGATTGGAGATGCTTTATATTTGATTTTGGTGATGGTTACACTATTATATAATTTTGTCAAAACTGATAAAACTGAACAATTAAAATTAGAGATTTTATCAGCCATAAATTGTATCTCAATAAACCTACTTTTGAAAAGAAAGATAACTTGAGGGAATTTTTTTTTCTAAAAATAGACTACAGAGGTGGAGTACCTTAGACACAGCTGAAGAGAGAATTACTTGACTGGAAGTTACAGCTGAATAAATTATCCAAAAAGCAGCACATGGAAAAACAAATAGAAAGTAGAAAAGAAAGATTAAGAAACATAGAGATGAGAGTGGCTTCACACATACCTAATCAGGGCCCAGAGAGAGGTTTAACCTACAAGACTCACCAGCTTATCTCTACATGACCTTTCTAACCATATAGAAAATATAATTAAAAATAAAACATAGTTCCCCAAATCAACACAACTATAAAGTATCTAAGAAAAAGCTTCACTGAGGATATACATCTATGGAGAAACTTTAAAATTCAATAAGGAACATTTAAAAGTATCTAAATAAATGCAGAGATATTGTATCTCATTTTCTTTAATGGCATGATTTAATGTTATAGACATTCTGCCCAAATTAGTGTATAAACTCTATACAATAAAATTCTGTTTGGATTTTTTAGGAACTTAATAAATTTTAAAATTTACATACAAGAATAAATATTCAGGGATAGGTAAGTCACCTTTTAAAAATAAAGAAATGGGGCTTCCCTGGTGGCGCAGTGGTTGAGAGTCTGCCTGACAATGCAGGGGACATGAGTTCGTGCCCTGGTCTGGGAAGATCCCACATGCCGCGGAGTGGCTGGGCCCATGAGCCATGGTCACTGAGCCTGCGTGTCCGGAGCCTGTGCTCTGCAACGGGAGAGGCCACAACAGTGAGAGGCCTGCGTACCACAAAAAAATATATATATAAAATAAAATAAAATAAAAATAAAGAAATGGTCTTTTCTGAAAATATATTAAGACAGTCTACAAAGTCATATTGACATATTAACAAAAACATTTTGGTCATAGAGAAAGAATAGATAAGCATACCAATGGAAGAAAATGGAGAGCTCAGGGTCAAACCCACAGGTTTAAGCCAAATCTATGGATACACACATACACACACCCACACACAAAATGCATATACACGTTTGTGTATAGGAATTGAATGTGTAACAAAGGTGACACCATGAATCAAGTGGAAAGAATGAATCATTAAATCCGAATTTAAACCTGATACTACATAGGAAGGTGAACTTCTGATGGACCTAAATATGAAAGGTAATATGAATATAAAATTAATCAAAGAAAATGCAGAAGAACATTTTTGTGATCCAGGGGCAAGGAAGGACTTTGTAAACAAATTTTCAAAAACATAAATCATAAGGCAAAAAAAAAACGGAAGGGGGAATAAAATTGATTACATCAAAATGAAAGATTTCTGTTCTATGTAAGACATCATGGACAAACTTAATAGAAAGTAGACAGACTAGGAAAAGATATTTGTGATGACTAAAATCAACAAGAGAATAATATATAAAATGTACAAGGAATGTCTGCAAATCAACAAGGAAAAAAACAAAAACACAATAGAAAAACGAGCAAAAATATAAACAAGCATCTTACAAAAGAGAAATCCCCAATCTAACAAGTATATGAAAAGATGTTCAAACTCATTAGGAATCAAAGAAATGCAAATTAAAATAACAATAAAATATCCACTTACATTTATTAGATTGGCAAAAATTAGGAAGATGGCATAATGCTAAATATCAGAGGACATGTGAAGACACAGAAACAGCAGGTATTGCTGACAATAGCTGTCCTGAAACACCACGGGGACCACTTCATCAAATTAGGAATATGCATTCCCTGTGAGCTGGCAATTCCACTCCCTCGTTAGATTCCAAATATACCCTTATGCAGGTCTGTAAGGGAATATATATGGAGATGTTTATTGTAGTTGTATTTGTGTGGCAAAGGGGTTTTCTGACATCCATTACTGAGAGATGAAGAGACAAAATATATTTACTATGAGCAGTTAGAAATGGTGGATTAAGTATTCATATATTTAAATATAAAAAGAAACAGAATGATCTATATAGCACAAGTTAAAAATATATTCCTACAAAAAAATAATATCTCTCTTCCAAGAATACATACAAAATAAAGTCTACACACTAAACATATTGGAGTGGCTGTCTCTGGAGTAGGGGGAGGGCAGTGGGATGGGAGAGTGTTAGAAACAAGGAATAAATAAATGATGGAGGAGAAGTGCCTTGCATGAATCCATTATGATAATTCACCCTGAACTGAGAAGCATAATTAACTTGACCCTCTGATCTTGAGGCCTAAAAAAACACCAGAATAATAAAAAGAAGAAAATTTTTCCTTCAAGAAAATTTTCTTTGAGAAAGAAAATGTATAAGGATTGGAAAGAAAGAAACAAAACTATTGTTGTTTGCAGATTATACTATTAAGTACACAGAAAACCCAAAAGCATCTATGGATAATTAGAATTAGTAAGAGAGTTTGAGAAGTTTGTCAGATTTGAAACCAAAATGTAAAAATATTTTTCATTTCCATATACTGGTAAAAAAAGATTCAAAATATAATTTTTAAAAGATGCAATTTAGGGCTTCCCTGGTGGCGCAGTGGTTGAGAATCCGCCTGCTGATGCAGGGAACATGGGTTCGTGCCCCGGTCCGGGAAGATCCCACATGCCGCAGAGCAGCTGGGCCCGTGAGCCATGGCCGCTGAGCCTGCACGTCCAGAGCCTGTGCTCCGCAATGGGAGAGGCCACGGCAGTGAGAGGTCCGCATACCGCAAAAAAAAAAAAAAAAAAAAAAAAAAAAGATGCAATTTAGAACAGTATACAATTTACAAAATCATATATCAACATATAGACTAACATGTTTAAGAATAAATTTTATTAAAATTGTGCAAGACCTACATTGTAAATTATTTAAAAATACCTAAACAGATAAATAGGCATACCATATTAATGGATTGAGAGACTTAATATCATATAATGGTCAATTATCCTCAAAGTAAACTTTAGATTTAATAACATTCTAATCACAATTCCAAGAGTTTTTATTTTAATGGAACTTGCTAAGCTGATTCCAATATGTACGTGTATAGAACAAAAGATCAAGAATAATCAAGACATTAGAATGAGTAGAAGTAATTCATCTCAGCATACACCAAAAAGAGCAATGAAGACAGTATGGTATTTGTACAAAATGGACAAATAGATTGGCGAAATAGAATAGAAAGCGAGACGCAGCAAAGGAAACCACCAACAAAATGAAAAGGTAACCTACTAAATAGGAGAAAATATTTGCAAATCATATATCTAATAAGAAGTTAATATCCAAAATATATAAAGAACTCATACAAATTAACAGCAAAAAAAATCTGATTAAAAATTGGCCAGGGGACCTGAATAGATGTTTTTCCAAAGAAGATATTCAGACAGCCAATAGGTACATAAAAAGGTATTCAACATCACTAATCATCAGGGAAATGCAAATCAAAACCACAATGAGATCTCACCTCACACCTATTAGAAAGACTGCTATCAAAAACACAACAGGGCTTCCCTGGTGGCGCAGTGGTTGAGAGTTCCCCTGCCGATGCAGCGGACACGGGTTCGTGTCCTGGTCTGTGAAGATCCCACATGCCATGGAACGGCTAGGCCTGTGAGCCATGGCCGCTGAACCTGCACGTCCGGAGCCTGTGCTCCACAATGGGAGAGGCCACAACAGTGAGAGGCCTGCGTACCGCAAAAAAAAAAACAGAAAAACACAACAAATCACAAGTGTTGGTGAGGATGTGGAGAAAAGGGAACGCTCATACACTGTTGATGGGAATGTAAATTGGTTCCGCCAGTGTGGAAAACAGTATAGAAGTTCCTCAGAAAACTAAAACAACTACCATATGATCTATTAATTCCACTTCTGGGTATTTATCCAAAGAAAACAAAAACACCAATTCAAAAATCCCATGTTCATTGTAACATTATTTACAACAGCCAGGATATGGATACAGCCTAAGTGTCCATCAACAGATGAATGGATAAAGAAAATGTGGTGTATACAATGGGATATTATTCACCCATAAAAAAGAATTAAATCTTGCCATTTGTGACAACATGGATGGATCTTGAGGTACCATATGATCCCACTTACATGTGAAATCTAAAAAAAAAAATCATGAAGCTCATAGTTACAGAGAACAGATTGGTTGCCAGAGGCAGGAGGTAGAGGGTGAGTGAAGTGGGTGAAGGGATACAAAGGGTACAGACTTCCAGTTATAAAATATAAGTCATGAGGATGTAATGCACAGCATGGCAACTATAGTTAATAACACTACACTGCATATTTGAAAGTTGTTGAGAGAGTAAATCTTCAAAGTTCTCATCACAAGGAAAAAAATTCTGTAACTATATGTGGTGATGGATGTTAACTAGACTTATCATGGTGATCATTTCATAATATACACAAATAGCAAATCATGTTATACACCTGAAACTAATATAAGGCTGTATGTCAATTATACCTCAATTAAAACAAAAAGAATAGAAAACCAGAACCAAACCTTCTTATACATGAAAAACTGATTTACAATAAAGCTGACACCTTAGTAGCAAAGGAGGACCAAGCAATAATTGGTGTTGGGATAATTGGTTATTTATGTAGAAACAAATGAAATTGGGCCCTTACCTCACGTGATACACACCAATAAATTCCAGGTACATTAAACATTTAAATGTGAAAATCAAAAATTTTAATTATGAACACAATACAGTAAAACATCTTTAAGACTTTGAAGGTACTCGCACTGTTGGTGGGAATGTAAACTGATACAGCCACTATGGAGAACAGTGTGGAGGTTCCTTAAGAAACTAAAAATAGAACTACCATACGACCCAGAAATCCCACTACCAGGCACGTACCCTGAGAAAACCATAATTCAAAAGGAATCATGTACCACAATGTTCATTGCAGCTCTATTTACAATAGCCAGGACATGGAAGCAACCTAAGTGTCCATCGACAGATGAATGGATAAAGAAGATGTGGCACATATATACAATGGAATATTACTCAGCCATAAAAAGAAATGAAGTTGAGTTATTTGTAGTGAGGTGGATGGACCTAGAGTCTGTCATACAGAGTGAAGTAAGTCAGAAAGAGAAAAACAAATACCGTATGCTAACACATATATATGGAATCTAAGGAAAAAAAAAAAAGGTCATGAAGAACCTAGGGGTAAGACGGGAATAAAGACACAGACCTACTAGAGAATGGACTTGAGGACACGGAGAGGGGGAAGGGTAAGCTGAGACAAAGTGAGAGAGTGGAATGGACATATATACACTACTAAATATAAAACCAATAGCTAGTGGGAAGCAGCTGCATAGCACAGGGAGATCAGCTCAGTGCTTTGTGACCACCTAGAAGGGTGGGATAGGGAGGGAGACGCAAGAGGGAAGAGATATGGGGATATATGTATATGTATAAACTGATTCACTTTGTTATAAAGCAGAAACTAACACACCATTATAAAGAAATTATACTCCAATAAAGATGTTAAAAAACAAAATAAAATAAAATGTGTGGAAGTAGTTTAAAAAAAAAGACTTTGAAGGTAAAGATTTATTTCTTATACAAGACCTAGAAAGCACAAACCATGAAGAAAAAGATTAATAAACACTACTATATTTAATTTCTTCAAAAGACATCAAAATGAAAGTGGAAAGTCAAGACAGAAATTAATATCATGTATAAATAATCAATAAGAAAAAGATGATAGATTTTATTTACTGATTTCAACAGAAAAAAATAAGCAAAACAGGTAAACAGGCACTTTATAAAAGATGAAAACCTGAATGGCCAATGACTGTATGAGAAGATATTTAATCTCCTTGGGTAAAAGGGAAATTCAAGTTAAAACCACAGTAAGAAAGCAATGGTACCTCCAGACTGGCATAAGTTAGACAGTCTGCCATTTGTATAGGGCAAGGAGTAACCAGTGTACTGTATAACCAGAACACTTATACAGTACTGATGGCAATGTGAATTGGTCAAACGCTTTGGAAAATAACCTGGCAGCAATTCCACTCCTAGGTATATACACTTGTGCTGTTTCACCCCAACTGGGTGCACTGCAGTAAAATTCTGACACCAACAACCTGGAGTTAGTGTTGACCCCACAGGCTTAGGGCAAGGTCTGGGAGGGTCCCAGACTCAAGGCTTCTATGACACTCCCCGTGGAGCCAGGGCGCTTCACCTTCCCCACACATCAATGTGCTCCCCAACCAGGAAGCTCCACCAGCGTCAGTATCCTGAGTTTTTATTGGGGGTTCATTACATAGCCATGATTGATTAAATCATTAGCCATGTGATTGAATTCAAGCTCCAGCCCCCCACCTCTCCCAGAGGTCAGGGCTCTAAAAGTCCCAACTCTCTAGTGCTTGCTCTTTCTGGTGACCAGTCCAGTGCAGTACTGTAGATACAGTGATGATGGAGGAGGGCAGGGGAACAGGGAGTCACTTGTTAGAAAAAGAAAGGTAAGAACTGTGTGCCCCTCCCCCTCTGGAGTGATGGATCAGACCCTCCCTGGAGATTAAAGGTGACTCTGAATATAGGGGATTTGTGTCTTCCCCTTGATTTCAGATTTCTGAAGTCAGAACACTGGCCCAAGTGTCCCCCTCACCAGTTAAGAATGAGAGGATAGACCACTCTACCCCATCATCATCAATAATCACCAATTCCCTGAGGATCAGGGGCCATGGAAAGGGACCCAGCATCTCTCTGTCACCCCAAGGGGTCAGTGGTTGACTTGGGGTAGTGTCACATACAAGACCGTCAGAGGCCGAAAGGAGCTGCGGCCGCACCTCTGAGAGGCACCTGCAACAGGAAACCAGCGTGAAGCCATCATGGCCCAAGGAAACCTGCATCTCTGCCTGGCAGAGACCACTGTGCAGGCACAGACACTGGGCCAGGCCCACCTGGACCAGCCCAGAAGCGGGAGGTCCAGGATGGAGCCAGCAGACACTCCCTGACCAGACACACGGCCACCACCTCATGGCGAGAGTGTCACGGTGACAACCTTCAATTAACTGACATTTCCCCCAAAAGCTCAAAGTTCAGCCCAGAAATGATTAAGTGCCCTGTGGTGGCAAGGTTTCTGTTTTCCTACCCTCATAGAAACGAGGATTTCTTTTCTAAGGTGAATGTGGATGGAGAGATGAAAGAAAATTCATTTTTGTAGACTGAAAAGCTGAGTTTTACAAACTGCCCGACTTCTGAAACATTGTATCCAATACATTTATACACACACACACACACACACACACACACACATATGTATGAATACTCACACATACACAGGTATGCATACATATATGTTTGTTAACAGTTTTAAAACATGAGGACACTCCAAGCACACTGTTCCGTAACTGGCTTCTTCTGATTCGTGGTGCGTTGGGGGCTCTTTCTCCAGTTAGTTATGCAGTATTTTATGCTATGAATTATATATAACATTGATTTGAAGACGAATCAATGGCCCCAGTGAGTCTTCTCTTCAGAGCACACATCTCCCACTCTTCCAGGGCACACGTCCAGAGCCCTGTTTACCCTACTCTGGAAAACTCCAGCTTGTCACTGTCTCTCAAAGTATATTGATCAGGGATACACCCAGTCCAGGCCTGGAAAGTGAGCAAAGGCAGTTTAAAAGGTGTTTTCCTGGCATAACATTCAGCCACAGGACCCTGCAAGGATTTAGGCTGCGTCACGACCCTTTCTGGACCTGAACTTGAAAGTCTCGTTTCAAGGAGCTGACGATAATTCCAAGGCCCTGTCTTTTGACCTTGCTTCTGACCAACCCCAGCCATCACCTGCCCAGAGCTGGCCTTCCAATCCAAACTTTACTCTTTCTCAATCAAAATCAAACTCCCTGGCATTGGCTGCTCAGGTGTGGTCTCACCTCCAGAATTCCTCGTATGAAAAAGCCGCACCCCGAGTGTTAGCAGATCCTTCTTAATATTGATAAAAAGAAAAGGGTTAATACAGTAAATTGTGTGTTGGGTGTTCTTTTACAACAATAAAGGAAGGGAGGGAGGGAGGAAGGAAGGAAGGGAGGAAAGGAAGCACAGTGGTAGCTGCAGGCCATGTTTAGTACTTGTAGCACCCAGCAGCGGCGTGCTCCCAGCCCCAGCTCACCATCCCCACTTTCTGTTCCCATCCTGGCTTCATGGGACATCACAAAAGGCCTCCCAAGCATATTCGTGTCCAACCCAGTCTGTAAGCCTAAGTTCACATGACATTCCTCTCCTGAAAAGTGGCTTCCCCTTGACTGTCACTCTGACCCCTCAGGCCCTGGAAGCAGGCTGGGGCCCTCTGGGAAGAATATTCCAGGTCCTGACACTCCGGTCATGGTCTAGATGAGGGGCACAGGCTGGGCAGGCAGGGTCTGGCTGCAGGAGGGGCCTCCAGAGCACCAAACTCAGGGCAGGCTGTCCTGCAGGGAGGGGTTCCACACAGAATGGCCCAGCCCAGCTGGCTTCCCAGAGCAGCGACTCCTCAGCTGAATCTCCAAGGTCAGGCAGAAGTGTGCCCATTTTAGGCAGCAGAGAATATCACAGGCAAAGGAATGATGGTGAAAGAGAGTCAGGGGATCTTCTAGGGGCTGCCAACAATTCTGTGCAGCGTGCAAGGGGTGAGAATCCCTGATGGAGTAGGGGAGGAGTAGAGGACAGAAAGGAGGAGAGTAAAGGCCCCTCAGGCCCGAGAGGCTGTGCTTGCCTGGATTCTGTCTGGAAAGCAATGGGAAGCCAGGAATAATTTTATCCTAAGGGGGAATGTGATTGGATTTGTATTTTAAAGAGGCAGCACTGTCATCGAGGAAAATAACGGAATAGAAAATGAATGAGAACAGATGACAACGGCTAGGAAAATAGAGACTGCTGAGAGCAGGTGTTATAGGGAACGGGAGAAAAGAGGGGTCAGGGGGCGGGGTGGGTGACAGCCTACGGGGGACACTCCACAGCTCGGACTTCAGACCTGAGCCGAACCCACTTTCTTACTGGGGAGGAAACTAGCAACGTTACTTGACCTCCCTGAGCCTCAATTTCTCTCTTCTTTAAAACAGCAGAGAGATTTACTGAGAGAATTTAAATGAGTGTTAGGGTATACATTGCTAAGGCAGGTCTGGCTCACTGCAGGTGCTCAGGAATGGGAAACTCTCCGTGGAAGACGGTTGCAGAGCTTCCACAGAGCAATGGGACACAGCAAGGAAGGCTGGGAAGAACAACAGCAGTTACTTCACAGTTTTGCCAAGAGCCTTGAACAGAAAGGGAGCCACAGAAGGAAATAGAAAAACAAATAGGTTGGCGCTTTATAAAAATGTAGACGCCCGGACAAGCCTTGGTGGAGGCAGGGCTGCATGTTTCTTGAAAAAGCACTCTGAAACCTGCCGTGAGCAAAATGCGAACAGCTTTAATTCACTAAGAGCATCATTTGGTGAGACGTGGGAGAACCAGTAGCCCTCAGGGGCCAGGAGTCCTCATCAAGAAACACGCTTCCAGGGCATGGAAGTAGGCCACATTATGAGAGATCGCCCAAACGCTTCTCAGGGAGCTGTTCCCGTGGCACGATGCTAGCCAGAGCCTCAGTTTACTGGTGAACAAAGGAGCCAGTAACTGAATGACCAGGACATGTAAAACAGGACAGTTTCAAGGAAGGCTCTGAGAAGCGCTGGCAACAATGGTACAGGCAGGAGTTGGAGAGGAAATAGAAATCCAACAGCTGGGCTCAGCTATTTATCAATTTTTCTTTTAAACCTCTACATAAAGAATGCCTTCATCAAGAAATTACATTTATAAGGATAGGCAATAGATATTAAAATCCACTTTAATCAAAATCAATTAATCATAATCTGCAGCCATTTAATTTGGGCCAAGTTAAAGCTTAACCTCAACCTATGGCAACAGGGTTTTCTTCCCACACTGTAATCAGGATGGCAGGAGACATGGAAAACCATCCCACATAGGTGTCCCTCCTTGCCATTTACATCATATGTGCCAAGCACACATTCTCTTGTTTACCTATGGGGTGACATTCAAGGCCAAGTTTACATAAAAGTAGTACCCTCCATTGCCACCCAACCTAGCAATAAAGTCCTTTCCTCTGTTGGATGTAATGTCTTGTTGTTCACCATAGCGGGAATGATAAACCCCTAGCACACACAATACCTCTCATCTTACTCAAGCCCTCTGCAGACATAACTAGCTGATCTCAGCTTAAGGATCCCTGCCAACCCAAAAGAAACAAGGCATTCTAAATATTCCTTCTTCCCAAATAACAAACTTGTCATCCCCCTTCCAATGAGAAAATATCTATTCCTGCCCAAGGTCCTAAGGGCTGAGAGTACTTCCCAGTGGAATTACTCTTTCCATTTCAGGAAGAATTGGCTAAGCAGGTGGCAGAATAGGGCTTTCTAGGGGGGAAGAGAAGAGAGGTTCCCAGATGCCCATTCAACTGGCACAGCATAGGGGTTAAGCACATGGCTCTGGGTTCAAATTCTGCCTCCATCATACTTACTGTGCTCCCCTGGGTATGTTACCAAGGCTCTCTGTACCTTGGTTTCTCATCTGTAAAATGGAAGGAATAACAATGCCTGCCTCATAGCATTGATGTGAGAATTAAATGAGATAATCTATGAAAAGTTCCCAGCACATACTGGGTACTCAGTAAATGTTACCTTATTGTTGTTATAATTCCTGTGATCAGGCAGTGTGCTATTGGTGTAGGTAATGCAAGATTCAAATAAAGGCATTGATTTCCTTGCTGTGAGTCCAGAGGTAGGGAGCTCCAGGCACCTCTGGTTACATCCCAGCTGCTCTGCGTCATTCTGTTCTGAATCTTCAGGAGGTCGAGAAGGGTTTCCCCACTATTGTAAGGTAACCCTGCATTCCCAGCTGCCACATGGCCTCTACAAAAGTGGGGAGGCAGCATTTCCAGCAAAGGAGACAGAAGGAGATAGCTGCTCGGGATGGCACCAAGAGTATGTGGCTCAGACTGAATTCAATGGGAAAAGGAAGGCTTTCTGCAACATGGGCTCCATATACTTATGTTTGGTTAATGAGCCACACCTGCCTGCCTTCCAGACATCCCTGGGACACAGCAGAAGGGTTACACTGGTGTGACAACCCAGATTGTACTGGGGGCATTCCATGTTGTCTCTCTACCTGGGCCCCTCAATTGCAGAGCAAAGCCTTCAGCTGGATTTAACCAGCTTACTTTGCTCTTGAGTAATTAGTGCTTTGAGAAATCCATAGGCAATGATTCGTCAGATGCTGGGGCCTGTTTACTGAGAGCAGAATTTAATCTGGGAACTACATCATATGAAAATAAAGCTGCCTAAGACCACATATAAGACAAATTGTGACAATAATGCAAGTAGGTAGACTTCTTTGTGTGTGGATTGTAAAGTGGTTTAGAAGCAGGGGGGTTCCAGAAATCTTTTAAGCAACAGTGGTTTGGAGAAAATGACAATTATTTGGAGATAGATGATAGATCGATAGATAGAGAGATAGAGATAGATAGATATAGATAGGTGTAGATGTATATATATAGATAGATATAGGTATATAATATAGATATAGATGATACAGATATAGATGTGAAATTCTACGAGTTTAGGAATAAGACCTGGAATATCGTCTGGCTCCCACCATTGTGTGACCTTAGACAAGTTACTTAACATCCCTGAAACTCAGCTCAGTTTCTCTGCCTTTAAAATGGGCACAATAATATCTACTTCAGAGACTGACTGGGAGGAAAAGTCAGATAAAACATGGACGTAAACTGCCTAGTGGCTGGCACTTAGAAAATATTCAGGTAATGGGTTGAATGGTGGTCCCCAAAAGATATGCCCACCCAGAACCTATAAATGTGACCTTATTTGAAAAAAGGTTCTTTGCAGATGTAATTAAGGATCCAAAGTGAGATCATTCCGGATTATCCAGGTGGACCCTAGTGACAAGTATCCTTATAAGAGAAAAGCAGATGGAAATTTGAGATGCCCAGAGGAGAAGGCCACGTGACCATGGAGGCAGCGGAGAGGTGTGGCCACAGGAATGTTAACAGCCACCGGAAGCTGGAAAAGGTAGGAAAGGATTCTCCCCCAGAGCCTTGGGAAGGAGCACAGCCCTGCTGACGCCTTGGCTTCTGGCTTCTGAAACTGTGAGAGAAAAAAATTCCTATTGTCGTAAGCCACTGTTTGTGATAATTTGCTACAGAAAATGTATTTATTATTAGTTACTTATTTTTCATTACGAACACATCCCAGAATGTGTGAATTCCCTGTATCTGCATGTAAGATCCGGGAGAGGAGAGGCTGCGTCTGAGTAACCCCTGCTGTGTCTCCACCAACAAACACGGTCATTGGCTTTTTCGCTTTGTGTAGTTGTTCCTCGGTTTTGATTTTCCGGTTGTATGACCAAAACTATAACCAGTTCAGCAATGCATTGATATGATACCGCCTCAGTCAGCATAGGTGTACAGACTGTCTCCAGCCCAGTGGCCGAAATAACAAGATGATTTCTCGCTCACATGACCCGTCAGCCTGGGCTGGGCTTGGAGAACTTCTGCTCCCTGACACCCTCACTCCGCGACCCAGACTGACAGGGGCTGTTCCTTCTTGAGAAGCTGATGTCTACAGGAGGCAGCTGCGTTGGCCGCTGCAGGGGAGGAGGCCTGAGGATCCAGCATCAGTGCTTCGATGCTTATGTCTATCATGTTACTTCTATTACATTACCATGGCTCGAACCCCCGGCATGGGAAATGGCAATGCTCAGTGAACCAGAATTAGGAGAGAACTAGATATTGGGGAATGTTAGAAACACCAACTGCAGGTAAGGATTCAGTAATCTCCTTGTCTCCACATTTTAATGATTACAGAGAACCCCAGTGTGAATTGACAATGAATAAAGTGATCATGGCCTCAGTGTTCTCCATCTAGTGATTACCATCTAAGTGTTGGCCCTGACGCCCCAGACTCTGCTATGAGGCAGCTGTGGATAAGAAGCAGCCCTGCGTGAGGCTGCCATTTTATTTTTTCTTCCTCTGGACAACCATGCACCTCCACCACCAAGATTCATGGGAACTCGGGCTCCAAGAGCCTATTAACCTTAGATGCTCCACAGGGTCCAATGCAAAGAGCCCAGATCGATGAGATCAAGCAAACAGTTTCTCAGAAGTCTAAAGCAAAAAGCAGACAGCTGGAGGCCAGCATGAGATACCAAGCCTGGTCTTTGTGGGAGGCTAGCGGGAGCCTGGGGAAGCTGCTATTATTCTAACAGGCTCAGAATGGGGATGGATTTTCTTACCTGCTGAAGGAGCCACCAGTTATCAAACACTGCTCTTCCAGGAAAACAAATACACAGCTGGGAGACCCATTTTTTCCTCCATGGTTAAATATCATTAGCTAGGATGAAAAAGATTTCAAATACAGAAGCTCTTTGAAATGCCCTCCCTCCCTCCCTCTCTCTCTTTTTTCCTCCCTTTCTCCTCCCTGCCTTTTGATGGGATTTCAGCGCCTGCACGCAGCACTAACAACCGCTATTTCATCTTACATTTCTATAGCAGGAAATGTAGGTCACTGATCTTCCAAGTGGCCTAGTTTCCCAGCTCTAAATAGAAACTTTTCCCCAGGTTGAGGTTTTTTTGCTAGGTTTGTGTCTAATAAAAGTGGGACCTGCTTAGCCAAAGCGGCTGCAATCTGGCCTCTCCTCTACCCCCAGCTGCACACCTGGGAGATTGGAAGGATGACCTGGAGGGCTTGCAGCCTTAGGAGTGTCCAAGGCCACAGCTTTCCCTGCAGGCGACACAAGGGACAGAGCACAGCTCTGAGGGTGCAGGGGATAGGTCCTAACAGGGAGAACTGGACCACTTCTCCTCCACCAGGTAAAGCAAGGACAGAGCAACTCAGATGTCAGATGCCCACCTGTGCCGGATACCTGCATTCTTCACATTTCTTCCCTGTCCAGGTTGGCTCAGGGGTTTTCTCTTGTTTTCTTTCTTTCTCTTCCTTCCTTCCTTCCTCCCTCTCTCCCTTCCCTCTCTCCTCCTTTCTTTCTTTCTTTTCTTCCTTTCTTTCTCCTTTCTTTATTTCTTTCTTTTTCTTCCTTTCTTCTTTCTTTCTTTCTTTCTTTCTTTCTTTCTTTCTTTTTCTTTCTTTCTTTCTTTTTTCCTTTCTTTCCCTTCCTTCCTTCCTTCTTTCCTTATTCAAGTTCATTATCGAAAACTGGAAAATACAGATGAGCAAAAAGAAAAACAAAGATTAGCCATAATACCACCAGAGAAAAACCCTGCTAACAATTCTCTATGTATCTTTCCAGTTATTTCTCTATGCATATACTGTACTCTGAAATAGACTCATTTTTAGCAAGATTGGGATCATAATGTCCTGTGGCCTGGTTTTCTCCCTTAACCTATGCTGTAAATGTAAACACTATTTCTGGTCAATTCAGGGGTGTGTGTGTGTGTGTGTGTGTGTGTGTGTGTGTGTGTGTGTGTGTGTTTATATATGACCTTGGGTTTTTTTTTTCTAAAATCACTTACAGAATTTTATAAAAATAAATTGTAACCTGAAAGAGAGAGCTTGTCATTTTTTTAAGATTATTTTATTTAGGGTATTTTTTTAAAAGGAGTAAAAATCATCCCTAGTTCCATCATTTAAGTCTGCCTCTCCTGCCAATGTGCTGCCTCTCCAGTCCTGATATCCACAGGTAACCACTGTTAATAGTTTAATGGACTAATGGACTCTGGCCTGATATTTTTCATACAGAACTAAAGATATATATGTGAGTACATATATACACATATATCTGTGTGTGTGTATACATTTTTAGTGGGAACACACCATTTTTTTTGTTTTGCAACTTACCTTTTTCACTGAACAATATAGTGTGGACGTCTCTGTCGGTACACGTGAAGGATCTAGAGCATTCTTTTTAATGGTTGCATGGCTGTTATTATGGAAATACGATAATGTTTTCAACTATTCCCTACTGAAGGGAATTAGGACTTTTTGTGTTTTTCTATTTTATTTTATTATTTTTTTTAATATTTATTTATTTATTATTTTGCTCTGCTGGGTCTTCATTACAGCATGGGGGATCTTTTATTTGCGGCATGCAGGATCTTTTTAGTTGCAGCATGAGGGCTCATAGTTGTGGCATGTGGACTTCTTAGTTGCAGCATGCATGCAGCATCTAGTTCCCTGAGCAGGGATTGAACCTGGGCCCCCTGCAATGGGAGAGTGGAGTCTTACCCGAACTACCAGGGAAGGCCCGTGTTTTTCTATTTTAAATCTTGCTTGTAGATGTCACAGTAAGAAAGGCTCCTGTTAGAAAAGACCATGTTACTTTTTTTTTTTTTTTTTTGCGGTAAGCGGGCCTCTCACTGTTGTGGCCTCTCCCGTTGCGGAGCACAGGCTCCGGACGCACAGGCTCAGCAGCCATGGCTCATGGGCCTAGCCGCTCCGCAGCATATGGGATCTTCCCATACTGGGGCACGAACCCATGTCCCCTGCGTCGGCAGGCGGACTCTCAACCACTGTGCCACCAGGGAAGCCCTGCATTAAGGAGTATTTCTAAGGCTTCACTTTTTTTCAAGTTTTTAACAACTGACATGCACACCAGCAACGTTAAATATTTTACCTCATGTCACAAGGGAGGAATTCATCACAGATGTATCTGATCCCACGTCCAGGTCTCTCAGTGAATCCAGGCTGTCCCAGTGTATCTGAGATGCTCAAGGTGCCATGTGACAGGGTCTTAAACCACTGAATACCAGGTAGAAAAAGTTATTTCCTTTCCAACTCTCTGAGTCCTGATTAATGAAAGACTCTCAATCAGGCCTTTTTGCTACGCTCTGTTTTTCACAGAGAAGCAACAGGCTTCATGCTTGTGTCTTTGGCCAGACACAGCATCTAGCCTGATTTTAAAAGATTGTTTTCAATGTATTTGCAGTTCCCTTCTCTGATTTTCCATTAATTAAAGCCATACAGACTTCCATTTTCTTTTTTTTTTTTTTTACAGACTTCCATTTTCAAATCATTTTGTTAAGGGTTAAAAAGTGACTCAACTCTTTAAAAAAGAAAACAAGTAAATCATAGCACAGATGGACTGTGAATATGGCAAACAAAATTATGAAGGATGACTATAGAGTCTAGTTTGAGAAACCTTGCGTGAATTTTCTTTCTTCCCTGGGATGAGGAGGAAGGAATGGCCCTTTCATTTATTTTCTACCCTGAACTTGAGCACATAATCTCGAGAGTATCCTAGCTGTCGTCTCAGGAAGGTTAGGCCAGGCAGGCAGCTCGTGGAAATGAGAGGGCTGCGGATCTTAGTCTGGGAGTGTGGCCAGTGCCCTGGCTTCTTTACAGTAAACACGACGTGAGCTCTCTTCTCAGAGGGCACTGGAGGGACATTGCAGAAGGGGGTCGCCTGCAGTTCCATGCCAGCTGGAGGTGGTATGAGGGCATCTAAGAGCCTGCCCCCCCAACCCATCCAACCCCCTCCCCGCAGCTCAGAACACAGTCCCTCTGCAACCTTGCAGCCTTGGCCTGGCGATCACCTTTCTGCAGTCCCCTTGACACAGAAACCAGGGCCTGTGCACAGGTGGGTCACATGTTCTGAAGGCCCCCCCCCCGCCTCCCCCTGCACACCCAGCCATTCACTGAGGATGGCTGCACTCCCAAGGGTGGCCTGTTGCTTGTCCGGCCGCTCCAGGCCCACTCCAGCCTGGCTGAACCAATAAACCTCTCTGCTACCCAGTGACCAAACCACGCCCTCCAGTGAGGTCCAGCCCCCTTCCAAATTCGTCCTTCCTGCAGCGGACGTCCTCAGCCCTAGAGAGCCATGCAGTTTCTTTTACCTTACAGATACTCTTCCATCCGAGTTTATCATTCTTTACATTCAGCTCTCCCTGTTTGACCTCCTGTGTGGCTTTTGTCTGCTGACTGGCCCAGGCTCCAGGCCTCACGTCCCCACAGCTGCACAGACTTATGACAATCACCTCATGCAAATTGGGCCCACTTATACTAACAGCCAAATAGCAGTGGCCCCGGACTTCCTCTGCCCCAGCAGACACTCACCTCTGCCTCACAGATCCTTAAAGTATGACCTATAGTTGTCACACAGGCCAGCCCTCGGTCACCCAGCAGCCCTGGGTCTCTCTTCCTGCCCTTCCTCCCCAGTCCCACAAAGTCTGCCACCAAAGCAGATTCCAGGGCTCCTGACCTCCTCCTCTCGCTCACAGAGGGTTGCACTATAATCTCACCTCCTTCGGTGGCTCCGTGAACTTTTGGGGCTCAGCCCTAGTTCACCATTCCCAGAGCAGGTTCATGGATATCCCTGCCTTTGACCCAAACTGCAGCTGTGCGAGGAAGAGCAAGAGAGCTTTTATCCCCACCGAACAGATGAAGAAACCGCGGTTCCATTGTTAAATGCTTGCCTCCACCGCACTGAGAACAAATGACGCTTCCAGGACCGAACCTTCTGATTTCCAGTATTGCCACACCACCACTGAATCACTCACCCCTTTTATAGGCGGTCAGAATGCTCATTTCTACACAGCTATAGGTTACCTAAAGTCACACGTGGAGGGGATGCACCTCAGTCCACACAGGGCCTCCACATCCGGTGGCACAGTTTAAGCACCTCACAGCTGAGGGCCTCAGTGAGGGCTGAAATTCAGCCTGCACCCTATCTGCTAAGCCACACACCCTAGCATACGGCTGAATCAGCCTGGGGAGGTGCACCATTTTGGCATTTGACCACCCAGAAGGGGCATTTTTATGCAGTTCATACCACCACACAGAACGTGCTGGCAGCTGAGAAGTTCACGTTTAATGAAATTTAAAGGTATCCCCAGCTTGGGCCATTGTAGCGTCGACACTCTATGCGGCTCCTGTGCAAGGTGCCCGGTGGGTGGGTAATGGGACAGGGAGAAGGGAAGAAAAGTCCACTCTATGGACTCAAGTCATTTGTCCCTACAGACATCCCCAATTCATAGCTCCTTCTGTACATCTGTCACACATCTGTCAAGGCATGTCCTCTTGCAGACACCCCTCTTGTGGGTGCTTAGCCCACTCAGGCCCTGAAACTTTCTCTGTTCCTTCCATGCCTTGTTTGGGGGGCCCCTCTGTAACCACTCTCGTGCTTCTTGTCCCAGTGGGTGTGGAAATCTCCATGGAGCTGCCGATCTGCACGGACTCTGCGCAGGCAAAACATTTTGTCTACCATTTCTGTAGGGGCTTAAGCTTTTGGAGGCTAAAGTCCAGGAAACTCCTCTTTGTTTGCCTTTAAACCCTGGGCCAGTGGACCCAGAAAGGCCTGATCATCCCAATGGGGGAGAGAATAAAGAGAAGACATAGAACGGGGGGAAATCCCCAAACTGGGAGTTCTGAAATATTATTGCACAGCATGGTTTTCCTAAACTAACCACACAGCAGAAAGGAAAGGCTGCATCTCCTGATGAGGTAACAGAACAGCTTGAAGGCTCTTGTTTCCAGTGCCAGTGGTGAAATCCAAGTGTTCGCTGTCCCAACTTCGTGACCAGCAGTTGGACATGACGGTCAGTCCAAAACCTCCTTCAGCATGATGGTAAGTGTCTTGTACGAACTCAACTGACTGAGTCAGCCTCCTGTCCTCTGAGATCTTCTGAAGGATCCTTCCGAAGGATCTGAAGTGTCCGTCACTGAATTTTTCCTGAGCCTCAGAAATGAGCAGGATTTCACACTCAAAGAGGGGCTGAGGAAAGGTTTGAGAATCCAAGCTGAATCGCCAGGGCAATGTATCGGGAACTCAGCTGTGGAACCAAAGAAGAAAAGGGAAAACTTGTTGCCTGAATGTTCGGTTAACTTTGCCCAAGTCACATCTCCGGTCTACCAGCTGTCCCCACCACCACCAGAAAGAAGAGAAAACTGATTTCAGCTGATAGTGAAATCAATGGATGCATTAGGAGTTAGATGCAGGCTGCCCTAAAATTGCTCCCTGAACAATGAAAGTCAGACATTGGGAGTGATGGAGGTTTCAGAGACAGCTCCAAATGCACAACTGCCCAGTGGAGGGTCATTTGGGGCAAGTCAAAGCAAAACTGTTACCCTAAAGCCCAGGAGACCCCAAAACTCCAAGACTACGACTAAAGGTTAAACTGAGCTGGTTTATTTATTCCATGAAAACTTTCCCTGAAATACCTGCTGGTCCCCAAGCAAATGTCAGCATCCGCTTTCTGTTCCTCCACCCACCAGACTTCCGTCTGCCTCAGAGAAAACCCACAGCAGCCCAGACCAGGGAAGAGGGGAACAGTTATACGTACACTTTGTAGGGGACCCAAGTTAATCCCAAATGACCTGCGGCAAACCGCCATAGCCAGTAACAGAAATAGCAACTCTATCGTGGTCCGGCGTGAAATAGTGAATCCTAACCCACATCCTCTAATCCAGACAAGCCTTAGGGAACCGGAGGGACTGGGGAAGGTACTCTCTGGATTCCCCTGCGCCATACTGACCTTCGGTCACAAGTTAATTCAGAAGGAGACAAAGGACTCAGGCTGAACAATCCTCCTATTTCAAAAATCAGTCTGCAGGAACCCAAAGGACCCCATTCAGTATGTTCATGCGAGCTCAGAGGCCTTTGCTACCAAAATCCAGCAGAGGGAAGAAGCTTCCAAAATGCTTAAACCCACTCACTTTCCCTGACTTTGCATGGATCCTGGTAGTTTCTCCAGGAATTACAGGGCCATGGCCTCTCTTGGTAGAAGGGAGTTGCTCCAACAGGCCTTCCTTTTGAGGAAACTCAGGCCAGACGTTCTTGTCAATAGATTGAACATCTAAGCATTGCCCCGAATTCAGCGAGACAAATTCTTACCCTATTAAAATTCTAAGCCATTGATTTTTCCACCTCAAGAGAGAATGTTGACATGGTAGCATCGACCCCCTTTTCTGCTTGTTTGGCCCAAGTCCCACCCATGCTGTAGAGCTTGACTCCACGCTTTGTGCTTAGCCCACGCACAGCTGCTTGGGAGGTCCTTACTTCACCAAGCAAGCATCTCTCCTCCTGGTTCAGAGCCAGGGGTGCGCCGTGGAGCCGCTGCAGAAGCATCACATGCTCTCGTCTTGGCATCCAAAGGCCTCCGTGACCCGGCATGGTCCACGCCTGGTGCAGTTCTTCTTTACTCATCTCCAGCGTGGAAAGGAAGATGTGGGGCTGTCGGGAGTTGCTAGTGTTTCCCAAGCTTGAACGATGTCTGTACCTCCGTTAACACACTATTTTTCATCTTTGGAACTCCCAATGCCGACCTAACTTATTTTTCTTATTGTGTGAGTTACAACAGAAAACCCAGTTCAGACTGGCTTGGACATGAAGGGAGATTGATCTGGTTCAAACAAATGAGGACCCCGGGGAATTATGACCACCAGTCTTGTGAGGTAAGCTCTGTCTCTGCTTTGGTGTGTGGTGTGTGTGTGTGAGAGAGAGAGACTCAGCATTGTGCCTCTCCCTTCAGGCTTGTCCTGACCCAGCCACAGATGGCTGCTAGGAACGCTGGGGGGTTATGTGCTTTTTTTGGTTCATATCCAGGAGAAAGAACCCTAAGACCTAAACTGAGGCCTGAGGAATGTGTTGAGCTGTTGATTTAAGCCATCACTCATGTAACCGATCACTATAGCAAGGGGAGTGGGGTCCCCCTGCCTGGTTTAGACATGGAAACCAATCAGGGCCCACCACTGGAGCTGGAGTAGTGCCAAACCCACCCCGTCAACCTGACTGCCACTCATGGTGGAAGGGAAGAGGCCTTCTGAGATGGTCCGCACTCTGTCTGTGGAATGGGTTTCTCCCAGGGCTGCTCTTGCCTTTTGAGACGGACCACCTCTCATCTACGGAATGTGTATCTCTGTAAATAAATCCACTTTTTACCTAAAAAAATAAAAATTAAAAAAGGGTGGCAGGGAAGAACACAGATGGTCACAATCAACCACATGTCCATATAATTTCAACGTGTTGGTGGTGAGTTTGTCCTTAGACAATCTCTTCACTCTTCCCCTGCTCTGCTCTGTATTGCTAAAGTGTGTGTGTGTGTGTGTGTGTGTGTGTGTGTGCGCGCACGTGCACAGTGGAGAGGAGCTGATCCCTGCCGGATGCATTTCCCCTCTCCTATGTCTCCTGGGCTTCTACTAGAGTCAGCCAACGGGAAGCATTACTGAAGAAGTGGAGGCTGAGGGAAAGGAGAAGCCAGAGTATTTCCTCCCATCTTTGCCTACCTTGGGCAGCCACCCTGGGCTCCAAAACCATCCTCTTCTCTCCAGCCTACGGGTGGGGTAGCTTCCTGCTTGTTCCAGTTTCTAAAGTGCATCCCATTTGGGTGTCAGCAATCCCACCCCCTGCGTCACCACTTCCCTGTGTTAAGTTGCCTCTGTTTCAAATGTTCAGAGTCATTTCGATTTTTCTGGTGGGACCTCTGCTACACTTCTAAATAAGTACAAACATAAAACGAAGTATACATTCTATAAGCATAGGGTTCTAATATAACAATAAAAAAATAAAATTCCAAATAACATTAATTCAACATGATAGACCATATAGAATACACTATTTTGCTGAACAAAATTCCCTCTTTGAAATGTGACTGTAAGCCTGTCCCCTGTGGTGTAGGTTCTTTCTGAGTTTAGCAGGCTTATGCCACCGTGTGTGACTCAGCACGACCGGATTTTCCCACTGCTTTTCTCTATTGGAATTTCTGTGAAACTTTCATTCATAGAATATCAGCATTGATTCCTAGCTTTCCCATCTAAAAACTGTTGTAAAGAAACCTCACAGCCAAACTCAGTAATCACCAATTATCATCAGTTTTCATCACCCAGATTTCCCCAAAATATCCCTATATATAATGTTTCTATTATTAAAATAAAAGCACAACATTTTTAAATGCATAGTAAAAGAAAGGCTAGCATGGTTTTCACATTGACACTAGTAGATGAAGAAGAGCCCTGGGCCAAATTTCACAGCTCCTGGAATAACCTTATTGTGCTCAGACTATGTACTAGGGAACACCCTAATTAATCCTAATGACAATGCTTCCAGGCAGGTATTATAATTTTCATTTTACAGATGAAGAAACAAGCTCAAAGAAATTAAGCCACTTGCCTAAAGTCTCACATCTAAAAGGAGGCAGAACTCATGCATCTAAAACCCATGCCTCTTCATTTACCTCATTCATCCGGAGGAGCTTGAATTGCAAAATGAATTCATTCATTCAGTAAATATTTATTGAACACCTACTAGGTGCCAGGCACTGTTCTAAGCACTGGGACATAGAAGTGAACAAAATAGATAAAACCCTGTTCAGCCAAGCTTACCTTCTAGCAGAGGAATCAGAAAAGAAACAACACTAATAAGTAAAACATATGGTATGTGGATAGTGACAAGTGTCAGGGAAATGGAAGGGGGATATGAAATTTTGTTCAGGGAGACAAATTTTTTTAACACCTTTATTGGAGTATAATTGATCCACAATGGTGTGCTAGCTTCTGCTTTATACAAAATGAATCAGCTATACATATACACACATCTCCATATCTCCTAACTCTGGCATCTCTCTCCCACCCACCTCATCCCATCCCTCTAGGTGATCACAAAGTACCAAGCTGATCTCCCTGTGCTATGCAGCTGCCTCCCACTAGCTATCTATTTTACATTTGCTAGTGTATATATATCCATGCCACTCTCTCACTACGCCCCAGCTCAGCTTTCCCCCTCCCCATGTCCTCAAATCTATTCTCTACGTCTGCATCTTTATTCCTGTCCTGCCCCTAGGTTTTTCATGACCTTTTTTTTTTTTTTTAGATTCCGTATATATGTTGTAGCATATGGTATTTGTTTTTCTCTTTCTGACTTACTTCACTCTGCATGACAGACTCTAGGTCCAGCCACCTCACTACAAGTAACTCAATTTCATTGCTTTTCATGGCTGAGTAATATTCCATTGTATATATGTGCCACATCTTCTTTATTCATTCATCTGTCATTGGACACTTAGGTTGCTTCCATGTCCTGGCTATTGTAGATAGAGATGCAATGAACATTGTGGTACATGGCTCTTTTTGAATTATGGTTTTATCAGGGTACGTGCCCAGTAGTGGGACGGCTGGGTCGTATGGTAGTTCTCTTTTTAGTTTTTAAAGGAACCTCCATACTGTTCTCCATAGTGACTGTATCAATTTACGATCCCACCAACAATGCAAAAGGGTTCCCTTTTCTCCACACCCTCTCCAGCATTTATTGTTTGTAGATTTTTTGATGATGGCCATTCTGACTGGTGTGAGGTGATACCACATTGTAGTTTTGATTTGCATTTCTCTGATGATTAGTGATGTTGAGCATCCTTTCATGTGTTTGTTGGCAATCTGTATATCTTCTTTGGAGAAACGTCTATTTATTTCTTCTGCCCATTTTTGGATTGGGTTGTTTGTTTTTTTGATATTGAGCTGCATGAGCTGCTTGTAAATTTTGGAGATTAATTCTTTGTCAGTTGCTTCATTTGGAAATATTTTCTTCCATTCTGAGGTTGTCTTTTCATCTTCTTTATGGTTTCCTTTGCTGTGCAAAAGCTTTTAAGTTTCATTAGGTCTCATTTGTTTATTTTTGTTTTTATTTCCATTTCTCTAGGAGGTGGGTCAAAAAGCATCTTGCTGTGATTTATGTCATAGAGTGTTCTGCCTATGTTTTCCTCTAAGAGTTTTATAGTGTCTGGCCTTACATTTAGGTTTTTAATCCATTTTGAGTTTATTTTTGTGTATGGTGTTAGGGAGTGTTCTAATTTCATTCTTTTACATATAGCTGTTCAGTTTTCCAAGCACCACTTATTGAAGAGGTTGTCTTTTCTCCATTGTATATTCTTGCCTCCTTTATCAAAGATAAGGTGACCATATGTGTGTCAGTGTATCTCTGAGCTTTCTATCCTGTTCCATTGACCTATATTTCTGGTTTTGTGCCAGTACCATATTGTCTTGATTACTGTAGCTTTGTAGTATAGTCTGAAGTCCAGGAGCCTGATTCCTCCAGCTCCGTTTTTTTCCCTCAAGACTGCTTTGACTATTCGGGGTCTTTTTTGCCTCCATACAAATTTTAAGATTTTTTGTTCTAGTTCTCTAAAAATTGCCATTGGTAGTGTAATAGGGATTGCATTGAATCTGTAGATTGCTTTGGGTAGTATAGTCATTTTCACAATGTTGATTCTTCCAATCCAAGAACATGGTATATCTCTCCATCTGTTGGTATCATCTTTAATTTCTTTCATCAGTGCCTTATAGTTTTCTGCATACAGGTCTTTTGTCTCCCAAGATAGGTTTATTCCTAGGTATTTTATTCTTTTTGTTGCAATGGTAAATGGAGGTGTTTCATTAATTTCTTTCAGATTTTTCATCATCAGTGTATAGTAATACAAGACATTTCTGTGCAGTAATTTTGTATTGACTACTTTACCAAATTCATTAATTAGCTCCTGTAGTTTTCTGGTAGCATCTTTAGGATTCTCTATGTATAGTATCATGTCACCTGCAAACAGTGACAGCTTTACTTCTTTTCTGATTTAGATTCCTTTTATTTCTTTTTCTTCTCTGATTGCTGTGGCTAAAACTTACAAAACTATGTTGAATAATAGTGGTGAGAGCGGGCAACCTTGTCTTCTTCCTGATCTTAGTGGAAATGGTTTCAGTTTTTCACCATTGATGATGATATTCACTGTGGGTTTGTCATATATGGCCTTTATTATGTTGAGGTAAGTTCCCTCAGTGCCTACTTTCTGGAGGGTTTTTATCATAAATGTGTGTTGAATTTTGTCAAAAATGTCTTCTGAATATATTGAGATGACCATAGAGATCATATTGAGATCATTTTCTCCTTCCATTTGTTAATATGGTTTATCACATTGATTGATTTGCATATATTGAAGAATCCTCCCATTCCTGGGATAAACCCCACTTGATCATGGTGTATGATCCTTTTAATGTGCTGTTGGATTCAGTTTGCTAGTAATTTGTTGACGATTTTTGCATCTATGTTCATCAGTGATATTGGCCTGTAGTATTCTTTCTTTGTGACATCTTTGTCTGGTTTTGGTATCATGGTGATGGTGACCTTGTAGAATGAGTTTGGAAGTGTTCCTCCCTCTGCTATATATTGGAAGGGTTAGAGAAGGATAGGTATTAGTTCTTCCCTAAGTGTTTGATAGAATTCAATGTGAAGCCATATGGTCCTGGGCTTTTGTTTGTTGGAAGATTTTTAATCACAGCCTCAATTTCAGTGCTTGTGATTGGTCTGTTTATATTTTCTATTTCTTCCTGGTTCAGTCTCAGAAGGTTGTGCTTTCCTAAGAATTTGTCCATTTCTTCCAGTTTATTCATTTTATTGGCATATAGTTGCTAGTGATAATATCTCATGATCCTTTGTAATTCTGCAGTGTCAATTGTTACTTCTCCTTTTTCATTTCTAATTCTATTGATTTGAGTCTTCTTCCTTTTTTTCTTGATGAGTCTGGCTAATGGTTTATTAATTTTGCTTATCTTCTCAAAGAACAAGCTTTTAGTTTTATTGATCTTTGTTATTGTTTCCTTCATTTTTTTTCATTTATTTCTGATCTGATCTTTATGTTTTCTTTCCTTCTGCTAACATTGGGGTTTTTTTTTTTTTGTTCTTCTTTCTCTAATTGCTTTAGGTGTAAGTTTAGGTTGTTTATTTGAGATGTTTCTTGTTCATGAGGTAAGATTGTAGTGCTATAAACTTCCCTCTTAGAACTGCTTTTGCTGCATCCCATAAGTTTTGGTCATCATGTTTTCATTGTCATTTGTTTCTAGGTATTTTTTTATTTCCTCTTTGATTTCTTCAGTGATCTCCTGGTTATTTAGTAGTGTATTGCTTAACCTCCATGTGTTTGTATTTTTTACAGATTTTTTCCTGTAGTTGATGCCTAGTCTCATAGCACTGTGGTCAGAAAAGATATTTGATATGATTTCAATTTTCTTAAATTTACCAAGGCTTGATCTGTGACCCAAGATATGATCTATCCTGGATGATGTTCCATGAGCACGTGAGAAGAAAGTGTATTCTGTTGTTTTTGGATGGAATGTCCTATAAATATCAATTAAGTCCCTCTTGTTTAATGTATTATTTAAAGCTTGTGTTTCCTTATTTATTTTCATTTTGGATGATCTGTACATTGGTGAAAGTGGGGTGTTAAAGTCCCTACTATGATTGTGTTACTGTCGATTTCCCCTTTTCTGGCTGTTAGCATTTGCCTTATGCATTGAGGTGTTCCTATGTTGGATTCATAAATATTTACAATTGTTATATCTTCTTGGATTGATCCCTTGATCATTATATAGTGTTCTTCTTTGTCTCTTGTAATAGTCTTTATCTTAAAGTCTCTTTTGTCTGATATGAGAATTGCTACACCAGCTTTCTTTTGATTTCTATTTGCATGGAATATCTTTTTCCATCCCCTCACTTTCAGTCTGTATGTGTCTCTAGGTCTGAAGTGCATCTCTTGTAGACAGCACATATAAGGGTTTTGTTTTTGTTTCCATTCGGCCTGTCTATATCTTTTGGTTGGAGCATTTAATCCATTGACATTTAAGGTAGTTATCAATATATATGTGCCTATTACTATTTTCTTGTTTTGGATTTGTTATTATAGGTCTTTTCCTTCTCCTATGTTTCCTGCCTAGAGAAGTTCCGTGAGCATTTGTTGTAAAGCTGGTTTTGTGATACTGAATTCCTCAGCTTTTGCTTGTCTGTAAAGGTTTTAATTTCTCTGTCGAATCTGAATGAGATCCTTGCTGGGTAGAGTAATCTTGGTTGTAGGTTTTTCCCTTTCATCACTTTAAATATGTCCTGCCACTCCCTTCTGGCTTGCAGAGTTTTTGCTGTGAAATCAGCTATTAACCTTATGGGATTCCCTTGTATGCTATTTGTTGTTTTTCCCTTGCTGCTTTTAATATTTTTTCTTTGTATTTGATTTTTGATAGTTTGATTAATATGTGTCTTGTGTGTTTCTCCTTAGATTTATCCTGTTTGGGACTCTCTGCACTTCCTGGACTTCATTGACTATTTCCTTTCCCATATTAGGGAACTTTTCAACTGTAATCTCTTCAAATATTTTCTCAGTCCCTTTCTTTTTCTCTTCTTCTTCTGGGATCCCTATAATTTGAATGTTCGTGCATTTAATGTTGTCCCAGAGGTCTCTGAGACTGTCCTCAATTCTTTTCATTCTTTCTTCTTTATTCTGCTGTGCAGTAGTTATTCTCACTATTTTATCTTCCAGGTCACTTATCTGTTCTTCTGCCTCTGTTATTCTGCTATGGATTCCCTCTAGAGAATTTTTAATTTCATTTATTATGTTGTTCATCTTTGTTTGTTTGCTCTTTAGTTCTTCTAGGTCCTTGTTAAGCGTTTCTTGTGTTTTCTCCATTCTATTTCCAAGATTTTGGATCATCTTTACTATCATTACTCTGAATTCTTTTTCAGGTAGACTGCCTATTTCCTCTTCATTTCTTTGGTCTGGGGGGTTTTTACCTTGCTCCTTCATCTGCTCTGTGTTTCTCTGTCTTCTAATTTTGCTTAATTTACTGTGTTTCAGGTCTCCTTTTCATAGGCTGCAGGTTCGTATTTCCCATTGTTTTTGGTGTCTGCCCCCAGTGGCTAAGGTTGGTCAGTGGGTTGTGTAGACTTCCTGGTGGAAGGGACTGGTGCCTGTGTTCTGGTAGATGAGGCTGGACGTTGTCCTTTTGGTGGTCAGCACCACATCCAGTGGTGTGTTTTGGAGTGTCTGTGACCTTATGATTTTAGGCAGCCTCTCTGCTAATGGGTGTGGTTGTGTTCCTGTCTTGCTAGTTGTTTGGCATGGGGTGTCCTGCACGGTTGCTTGCTGATTGTCAAGTGGAGCTGGGTCTTAGCATTGAGATGGAGATCTCTGAGAGAGCTTTTGCCATTTGATATTACGTGGAGCTGGCAGTCTCTAGGGACCAATATCCTGAACTTGGCTCTCACACATCAGAGACACAGGCCTGACACTCAGCCAGAACACCAACACCCTATCAGCCACACAGCTAGAAGAAAAGGGAGAGAAAAAGAAATTAAGTAAAATAAAATAATGTTATTAAAAATTTTTTTAATTATTTAAAAATTAAAAAGTAATAAAAAAGGGGGAAAAAAAGAAAGAAAGAAAGAAGAGAGCAACCAAACTAAAAAACAAATCCACCAATGATAGCAAGTGCTAAAACCTATACAAAAAAAAAACAGACAGACAGAACCCTTGGACAAATGGTAAAAGCAAAGCTATACAGACAAAATCACACAAAGAAGCATACACATACACACTCACAAAAAGAGAAAAAGGATATATATATATATATATATATATATATATATATATGGACGAGAGCAACCAAATCAATAAACAAATCTACCGATGATAATAAACTCTAAATACTAAACTAAGATAAACATAAAACCAGAAACAAATTAGATGCAGAAAGCAAACCCCAAGTCTACCATTGCTCCCAAAGTCCACTGCCTCAATTTTGGGATGATTCGTTTTCTATTCAGGTGTTCCAGAGATGCAGGGTACATCAAGTTGATTGTGGAGATTTAATCTGCTGCTCCTGAGGCTGCTGGGAGAGATTTTCCTTTCTCTTCTTTGTTCCCAAAGCTCCTGCGTTTAAGTTTTGGATTTGGCCCCACCTCTGCGTGTATGTCGCCTGAGGGCGTCTTTCCTTCACTCAGACAGGATGGGGTTAAAGGAGCAGCTGACTAGGGCGTCTGGCTCACTCAGGCCGGGGGGAGGGAGGGGTACGGATGCAGGGCGAAACTGCAGCGGCAGAGGCCGGCATGACATTGCACCAGCCTGAGGCACACCGTGTGTTCTCCAAGGGAAGTTGTCCCTGGATCACGGGATCCTGGCAGTGGCGGGCTGCACAGGCTCCAGAGAGGGGAGGTGTGGATAGTGACCTGTGCTTGGACACAGGCTTCTTGGTGGCGGCAGCAGCAGCCTTAGCATTTCATGCCCATCTCTGGTGTCCTCACTGATAGCAGCGGCTTGTGCCCGTCTCTGGAACTCCTTTAGGCGGTGCTCTGAATCCCCTCTCCTCACGCACCGCCCCGAAACTATGGTCTCTTGCCTCTTAGGCAGCTCCAGACTTTTTCCCAGACTCCCTCCCAGCTAGCTGTGGTGCACTAACCCCCTTCTGGCTGCGTTCATGCCGCCAACCCCAGTCCTCTCCCTGTGCTCTGACCGAAGCCCGAGCTTCATCTCCCAGCCCCGCCCGCCCCAGCGGGTGAGTAGACAAGCCTCTCGGGCTGCTGAGTGCTGGTCAGCACTTATCCTCTGTGCGGGAATCTCTCCACTTTGCCCTCTGCACCCCTGTTGCTGAGCTCTCCTCCGTGACCCCAAAGCTTCCCCCCCACCCCCCATCTCCACCCGTGAAGGGGCTTCCTAGTGTGTGGAAACCTTTCCTCCTTCACAGCTCCCTCCTAGTGGTGCAGGTCCTGTCCCTATTCTTTTTTCTCTGTTTTTTCTTTTTCTTTTGCCCTACCCAGGTATCTGGGGAATTTCTTGCCTTTTTGGAAGTCTGAGGTCTTCTGCCAGCGTTCAGTAGGTGTTCTGTAGGAGCTGTTCCACATGTAGATGTATTTCTGATGTATTTGTGGGAAGAAAGTGATCTCCACATCTTACTCCTCCACCATCTTGAAGGTCGTCCCCATCAGGACTGAAATTTTAGATAGGGTAGGCAGGGAAATCTTTTAAGCAAAGACCTGAAGGAAGTGGGGAAACAAGACGTAGCACTATCATGAGAAGAGTGTTTCAGGAAAGAACCAAGGCAAGGGAAAACATACCTGGAGGCCAGTGTGGCTGCAGAAGGGAAAACCAAGTCAGGTATAGCAAGAGATGCATCTAAGGGATGGTGAAGAGTCAGAATATAGGGCCTTGGGGGTCATTGTAAGGATCTTGGCTTTTACTCTGTGTAAGACACAAAAGCCACTGGAAGGTTCTGAGCAGGATCATTCTGGCTGTTATGTGGAGTGGAGATTGTGAGAGCCTAGCATGGAAGTTGGGAGGGGAGTTAGAAGACTGTTGCAGTAAATCCAGGAGAGATTTGACAGTAATGGGACCAGGTTGTTGGTGGTAAGAAGTGATGCAATTCTGACTATATTCAGGATTTGAGATATGACCAGGGGTGCCTTAACCCCTCAGCTTTTCTGGACAGTCAGTTTACAAGCACCAAGTTCTTTCAATCCAGGGAGACACAAAAGGACACCAGCACCAACACAGCCCAGAGCAGCGCTGTCCAGTGGAATTCTCTGCGATGCTGGAAATACTCCACACTCTCCAATATGGTGGTCACTGGACCACATGTGGCTCTTGAGCTCTTGAGATGCAGCCAGTGTGATTGGGTAACTGGATTTTTAATTTTATTTAACTTTAATGAATGTACATTTTACACAACCATATTGGACAGTGCAGCTCTAGAGAATCAGTCTGATAAACTGCATCTGGGCAGCTCTTGCCCCTCCTCGGGATTTACCGAGAAGACAATCACCTGCCCTTTCATTCTGTGCTCTCAGATCTCAGTCCCTCTGACATGAGTCAGCGTGACTTTGAGAAATGGCTGCGATGTAAATAAAGTACTAATTTTATCTCTGAAATGGCCCATTAATAAATAAAAAAATGTTTATAAATATGCAAAACACACAATTAGTCAACTCCACAATGTCTCCATGATGGGAACATTAAAACCGTGCCCTAGAGTGAAGGTTGGGGAAATCCAAATAACTTTAGTTTCTCTTTAAACCTTATAAGCAATGAATACTGAATCATTTACTTCTGAGAGTTGTAACACAAAAGCAAGTCATTATTGGCTCCTCGGAGCAGCATATTCTAACTTAATTCACAGATGTGGAAAGCCATTGTAAGGAGTAAATGAGTTACCAACGAGAGCAATGGCAGGTGGCAGCTGTTTTTGCATGACTTCATGGACCCTGAATTACTCTAATCATCATTTTATTTAAGCCCAGAAGGCCGTAAGAAATAAGTTACTGACTCCACTGAAATATGTCTCCCTTAAACATATAAACTACAACCTGAAATAGGCACATTATTCAAACAACTTCTTGCAGTGACAGACCCCAGCTCACAGGCCAAAAGCAGCCATGAAATTCTGCAGGACTACCTGGGAGCCGGGGAGGTCCCCTTATGAAGAAATTTGAAAAGGAGTCTACTTCAGCCAAGAAGACTTTGCTGTCTAGCCCAGCAAAGTGATCGCCTTTTCTAGAATCCTTGCTAGCATGTCTGCTGCACTCCCTCACCCAGAAAATGACAGTGTTGGCCCGTGTTTCCCAAACAAGAAATCTGGGCATTATGGGTTTTCTTCCCCAGCTTTACTGAGGTATAATTGACGTATAACATCGTGTAAGTTTCACTGTGTACAGTGTTCGTTTGATACTTTTATATATTGCAAAACAATTACCACCATAGCATTAGCTAACACCTTCATCACATCACATAATCACCATTTCCTTTTCATGATAAGAACATTTAAGATTGACTCTCTTATCAACTTTCAAATACATAATACAATATTATTAGCTATAATCACCCTGCTGTACATTAGGTTCCCAAAACTTGTCAATCTTATAACTAGAAATCTGTCCCCATTTCCCACACCCCCAGCCCCTGGCAACCACAACTCTACTGTCTGAGTTCAGCTTTTTTAGATACCAGGAAATAAGTGAGATCATGCAGTATTTGTCCTTCTCTGTCTGACTTATCTCCCCTAAAGTAATACTGAGCATTACATTTCACTCTCCTCCCTCCCCGATTCTGGACCACTTGTTTCACTGGACTAAAAGAGCCTCATGACCGGTCTCCCTACCTCCTGCTCTAGTTTTGTGCTCCGACCCACTCTTCACACAGCAGTGTGAAACATTCCTGTGCCATGAAGGGTCTCTGGCTCACTGTAGACCCTCAACAGTACAGTAAGTCCCCTACATACGAATGAGTTCTGTTCTGAGACCATGTTCATAAGCCCAAATTTTTCGTTTTAAGTCCAACAACTAGGTACCCAACTAACACAATCAGCTATATAGTACTGTACTGTAATAGGTTTATAATACTTTTCACACAAACAATACATAAAAAACAAACAAAAAATAAAGAAAACATTTTTAATCTTACAGTACAGTACCTTGAAAGGTACAGTAGTCCAGTACAACAGCTGTCATAGAGGGGCTGGCATCGAGTGAACAGGCAAGAAGAGTTACTGACTGGAGGAGGGAGAGGAGGTGGGAGATGGTAGAGCTGAAGGGTCGTCAGCAATAGGAGATGGAGGGCAAGCTGCAATTTCACTCATGCCTGACGTTGATAGAATTGCACGTTCGCATCTTTGAAAGTTCACAACTTGAAGGTTCGTAGGTAGGGGACTTACTGCACTCGTAGAGTGAATGAACGAGCTCTAAGAGGTAGGCAGAGTTGAATGATGTAGGTGTTGATCTTGACTCTGAGCTTGATTTTTGACTCTGAGAGTCATGGGAAGCATGTAGGAAAGTGTCTTAACCTGATTTGTGTATTGTCAATGTCCTCCAGTTCAGGACCACCAGGAACACACCTGTGGTTGAACAAGTAAGGTAAACTGCCTCCTTGCAGTGAGGGTGAGCACGCACCGTGGGGAGCCCTGGGGGCATCTCAGCTAAAGGATGTTGGAAATGATGGGCTCTGGACTTGCAGTAGACGATTCTAGAGAAGGTTCAAGGAAGTGGAGTTTGCTCTGAGTTCGATGTTGCCAGGAAGCCTGGGGGGATTCTGCAGCTGAATTTCTTCACAAATCTTACTTTGAAGGTGAGAGGAATGAAGTGAAGAAAAAAGGATTGGTAAAGAAGTATTCCCTACTAGATTGTAAGCTGCAGTAACTCATATGAGCCAGGATGGAAGGCTCATTTGTCATTTTTGTGGTTTGCACATTGTTTATGGTGGTGTCTCTGTTCAGACATGATTACAGAGTAGCCTTGTTTTTGTCTTCATCTATGAGGGTCACAGTGTGGCCTGGCCTGAAGTTGGAGCTCTATGATGTGTTTGTGTTGGACAGAAGGACATATGGTCCAGCTGTGAGGGCCAGACCAGCTCTCGCCTGCCAGAGGCTGCTTCTCTCCTCAGCATTACTAGGACACAGAGCAGAAGCAGGGTGTCCAGTTCGAAAGGTGGTACAGTGGTCCAAGAGAGAGATGGCGGTGGCTTGCACTGGGGTGAGGGTTGTGGAGCTGATGAGAAGTGACTGATTTCAGGATGCACATGTAGTCACAGCCCTCACTCAAACTGCACTGAGCTCACCAGCTCCTTGGAGGGACACTGACTCCTGGTGTCTCCAGCCCCTTCCTGGAACACACTTTCCCAGCCCGTTCTCCACCCCCACTTCTGCAACCCAAGCCCTTTTCCCTGATATGCTCTTGTTTATCCTGCTCTAATGTTACTTCCACCAGGAAATCTACCCCAACCCTCCCATCCCAAGTCTCGTTAGCTGTCCTTCCATAATATCTCATTGTATTATTATTGTTTACTTATCTGTATCCCCTACTAGACTGTAAGCTGCATCCAGAAAGGAGTGATGTCTTGTTCACTGTGTGTACCCAGGTCTCATCGCATAATCAATGCTTAAGGAATACATGTTAAATGGATCAATACTTTACTGAAATTTGTGGCTTTCTCTAAACTAGTTTCCAGCAAGTTATTATGCAACACCTGACTTTTAAGTCATAATGCCATTCCAGACCTAAGCTGCCTTTTCTTTTGAGCATACTCACCAAAAAAAATGATATTCCTGGCACCATTGTGTATATTCAGATTTCCTGAAAATTATATCTATAACCCCTGAAATAACAGAAGCTACTATGGGATGCCATGATTAAGTGGCAGTAAGTGTCTCGGTTGTGAATGGTTTCGATTTAATTTGTTAGTAGAGTTGAGACATATTTACAAGCTGTCTACCCTTTATGATTTTGTAGGTCAAAAAATAGAGCTTTGGCGTTTTGACATTTATTCATTCAACAACTGATTTTCAAGAGCCAGGTATTCATCTAGAAGCTGGAACTATTGGAGTGAAAAAATAGAGAAAAATCTCTGGCCTAGTGGGGCTTCCATTATAATGGATGGGAAAGACCATAAAAAAATAGAGAAATAAAATATGTAGAATGTTAAAAGTGGTGGTGGAAGGGGGTGGGGGATAAAATGTTACAGGAGTTGGGCCCTTAAGTAGTGTCTCCAGGAAAGTTTTCACTGAGAAGGTAGTCTGGAGGAAAGGTCAGAAGGAAGTGAAGGTGCAAAGCTCAGCAGACATCCGTGGGGAAGCAGAGGACATAGCCAGTGCTAAGACCCTGGGGCCAGAGAGTGCCTGGGCTTGATGACGATCAAGGAGGCTGGAACAAGGAAAAGACTGCAGTGTAGAAGAGGATGTCAGAGCCATGGGAACGAAATCAGGGTGGGCCTTCGAGGCTTTGTCAAAAGTCGTGGTTTTCTCTCTGATTTTGGAGGGGGGTGGGATTTTGGAGGCTTTGGGTAACAGTTGAATATTTAAAATATTACCAAGCTTTAAAACACTCTCTGTTGTTTTCTAAGATTAAAAATAGATTCAAATGTGTACCTTTTGATTCTGGATCATCCCTACCATATAGTTTTAAATTCCTTTTTGTTAGTAAATGTAATATGCTCATTATAAAAGATGTAGAAAATACAAACATGATAAATAGGAAAATTAAAAACCACGACTCTCCTACGACTCAGTGATAACCATTGATATTTTTAGGGTTTTTTCTTTATATATATGCATTGTTTAAAATTTTTACATAGAATACACACACACACACACACACACACACACACATAGATGTGTTATTTGAGCCTTTCCCCCCTTTTTAATCATGACCACACTTGCAATGTCATTAAAATTCTTTCAAACAACAGTTTCAATGGCTCCAAAGTATTTCATCACGAGTGAACCATAATTACCTTATTGTGCATTCTACTCCTTTTCTCTCCGTGCAGCACTACTTACAAAACAGATAAGGCTCTAAAAGAACGGTCTAGACTATCTTTGTTTTCTAGTCTAAGCACACACACTAGTGACAGCTTGCATCATCTGAGGGGGTCAGACTGGAACGGCTTGTGGAGGTACGTGGTAATTTCTTCTGTGGGAATATCCTTAGGTTGAACGGTACTGGGTTGAGGATCTTCTGTGGTTGGATTCGCTCAGAAGCAATTATTGCTGTTTTGAAAATACCAATCTGGCATCACTTCAATGAAAACAGTGGTCCTGGAGTCTTGCCTCCCTCCCTGCAACCCTGTGCCAAGTCAGATTTAATCAATCAGGAAGGAAGACAGAAGTGTTGACCCTCCTGCCTGGCTCAGCGGCCCCCTGGTGTGATGACCCTGGGCCTCCCCAGCCTGTCCCGAGGCCTGCTGGAGCTCACCCTCTGCCCTGACACCCCAGGACTCAGCCAGCCTCACCTCACCCCCTTCCTGCCAGCGCTGCCAGGCTATTTCCCAGACTCACACCATAGAAGTGGGCAGGAAGCCTCAGGGGAGTGACTAAAGATGGATCAGGTTATCATTTATAGTGTAGTCGTTAGCACTGAGCTCCCTAAAAAGTCCCCCGGTTCCAGCCCTTCCCAATCCAAGGGCCCAGCAAGGCTCATGACAGACTCCCAGCCCAGAAAGGTCGAGTCAGAGAACATGAGGGTCTCAAGGTCCATGTCTTCTGGTCAAGAGGGCAGAAACAGACCCCACCCCCCATCTCACTCCACTGGATAATGAGAGCCCTCCTTACTCCTGTCATTTCAGGGTGAGCTGGGCATAGCTGTGATGCCTTAAGACAGTGCTTCTCAATCTTACCCACTCAGAGCTTGTTAGAAATGCAGAATCTTGGGCCCCACTAATGAATCAGCTAATAAGTCAGTTAATGGATCAGAACCTGCATTTTTTTTTTTTTTTTTTTTTTTTGCAGTACACGGGCCTCTCACTGCTGTGGCCTCTCCCGCTGCAGAGCACAGGCGCCGGAGGCGCAGGCTCAGCGGCCATGGCTCACGGGCCCAGCCGCTCTGTGGCACGTGGGATCTTCCCGGACCGGGGCACGAACCCATGTCCCCTGCATTGATAGGCGGACTCTCAACCACTGCGCCACCAGGGAAGCCCAGAAGCTGCATTTTAAGAAGATTCCCAAGTGATTCAGATGTACATAAACTCTGAGAACCAC
Source organism: Pseudorca crassidens (assembly GCF_039906515.1). Taxonomy (NCBI): domain Eukaryota; kingdom Metazoa; phylum Chordata; class Mammalia; order Artiodactyla; family Delphinidae; genus Pseudorca; species Pseudorca crassidens. The sequence goes on along the minus strand of NC_090296.1, from coordinate 138,967,268 downwards.
TGCTCCAGGTCAGTGGGTCTCGAACTCCAGTTTCAGTGAGTTTGAGTGAGTATCAGGACCACCTAGAGGGCTTGTGAAAACACAGGCTGCTTATTATTCAGCCATAAGGAGGAATGAGATTCTGAAATATGCAACAATACAGCATGGATGGGTCTTGAGAACATTATGCTTGACAATAAGGCCCACACAGAAAGACAAATAGTGCATGATTCCATATGTATGAGCTACCTAGAACACATGAATTTGTAGTACCTGAAAGTAGAATAGAGGTTACCAGGGGCTGGGAAGAGAGAGCGGGAAAGAAGGGGAAAGTTATTGTTTAATGAGTACAGAGTTTTGTTGGGGATGATGAAAAAGTTTTGGGTAGACATAATGGTGATGGTTACACAACACTGTGAATGTTTCTAATGCCACTGAATTGCACACTTACCAATGGTTAAAATGATAAATATTAGGTATATTTTACCACAATAAAAATAAAATAAAATAACCCACAGGTTGCTGGGCTCCACCTTCCAAATTTCTGATTTCTAATTCAGTGGGTCCAGACTGGAGTCTGGGATCATCTTGTGAATGATCCTTCTGCAATACACAGAAATTATAGTTGATATGCATATTAAAGCACTTATACTATGCATGATTCAAGAAACAACTGAAAATTAACCAGGGTCTCAGAATCCCGAAAGGCCAAAGACTCTACAAACCCAAGCAAACTAATTGGAGCGGAGCCATAAGAGTTCAGATTGATTCTTCTACATCTTTACCTAGACTTCCTCAATACTCTATTAAAACCATATTCAAAGAAGGACTTAGGCCAATTACAACTAGCTTAATAGAAAGAGGATTAGTGTCCTTTGTGCTAGTCCCTGCATACCTGTTTCACCTGTTTAAAAGCCTCAGCATTGAGGACAGATTTGTCTAAGGTCTGAAAGCAGTTAAAATAAGCTTCTTTCCCAACAGTAGCTAACCCAAATTCCCCACTTTCCTTGGTCCCACCTGAAGCCAAATACTGTTCTGTAATAGATTTATGCTCCGCTTTCTTTTTTTTTTAACATCTTTATTGGAGTATAATTGCTTTACAATGGTGTGTTAGTTTCTGCTTTATAACAAAGTGAATCAGTTATACATATGTTCCCATATCTCTTCCCTCTTGTGTCTCCCTCCCTCCCACCCTCCCTATCCCACCCCTCTAGGTGGTCATAAAGCCCCGAGCTGATCTCCCTGTGCCATGCGGCTGCTTCCCACTAGCTATCTATTTTATGGTTGGTAGTGTATATATGTCCATGCCACTCTCTCACTTTGTCCCAGCTTACCCTTCCCCCTCCCCATATCCTCAAGTCCATTCTCTAGTAGGTCTGTGTCTTTATTCCCGTCTTACCCCTAGGTTCTTCATGACCTTTTTTTTTTTTCCTTAGATTCCATATATATGTGTTAGCATACGGTATTTGTTTTTCTCTTTCTGACTTACTTCACTCTGTATGACAGACTCTAGGTCAGCTTTCTTCAGTATCCCAGGTGATGATAGCCAACATGTATTTGCCTTCACCTCAGAAAATCAACAGTTCTGGATAGCATGCCCGAGGGATTCACCAAAGCTCCATCCTACATTTCTCAGGTCTTGAAAGATGTTAAGGATATACTGTTTCCTTGTGGATCCATTCAGATCCAATATGGAGCTGACCACTTCTTACGTTCCATTAATCTTGAAAATTCTAAAACTGACTCTAGCTCATGGAGCTAGCTGAAACAGGAAACCGGGCTGTGAGGGAGAAACTCCATTTCTGAAAAAAGCGGATATGGTCTAGACCACGACCTATTAGCTGCAGGAAAAGCCTAAACTAAGGGGAGATTATAAATTATCCAGAATTACCCAACATCAACTACTAAAAGACAAGAGAAGATTTCTGGTATTCACTGGATATTGTAGAGAATGGACATAACATTCTTCTGTAATATCAAGGCTGTATATTATTTGACAGAGTCAAATATCTCAGAAACCTCAAAGGAACAACAACAACAAAAAAAAAACTAAAAAGGTCTTCAGTGATCTCAAATACCCCTTTAACAACCATCTAAGCCAGATCTCCCAAATTATCATAAACCTCACTTTTTGTTTGTGCTTGAAAGATTAGGCAGTGCTCTAGGGATATTAACTGAAAGACATTCCACACATCAAAGACCCTGTGCTTATTGTAGCCTGTCCCTTGGTCCAGTAGCCACAGATTATCCTCTTTGCATCAGAGCAATTGTACCCTCAGCTAAATTAAACAAAGCACTTCAGATCTTGTCCTTGGATTGCCTTTAAACCTGATGGTACCACATGCAGAACAATCCCCATGGCTAATTGGAAATACCAATATTCTTCTTCTAGTCAATAATAAAATAGTGTTACTTTCTCCCTTCTCTTATTACCATACACCATTCTGACACTCTCAATCCAGCAACTTTATTACCCTTACCCCATGAAGGAAAATGTTATCATTGTATTTCTGTCATTCAAGAATTGTCCATGCCCTCGGGACTTCCCTTGTGGCACAGTGGTTAAGAATCTGTCTGCTAATGCAGGGGACACGGGTTCAATCCCTGGTCCGGGAAGATCCCACATGCCACGGAGCAACTAAGCCACAACTACTGAGCCTACACTCTAGAGCCCGCGAGCCACAACTACTGAAGCTCACGTGCCCTAGAGCCCATGCGCCGCAACTACTGAGCCCATGCGCTGCAACTACTGAAGCCCACTCATCTAGAGCCCATGCTCCGCAACAAGGGAAGTCACCACAATGAGAAGCCTATATGCACCACAACGAAGAGTAGCCCCTGCTCGCCGCAACTAGAGAAAGTCCTTGCACAGCAACAAAGACCAAACACAGCCAAAAAACAAATAAAATGAAACTAAAAAAAGAGAATTGTCCATGCCCATAACACATACTGTAGGCATCCCCATACCCAATCCTGACTTATTATTGTTTGTTGATTAGTCTTATCTTAAAAACAAAAAGGTGTACACCCATGTTCATAGCAGCATTATTCGCAATAGAGAAAAAGTGCAAGCAACCCAAGTGTCCATCAGCCCACGAATGGATAAACAAAGTGTGATATATATATTGATAATGACTATTATTCAGCCTTAAAAAGGAAGGAAATTCTGACACATGCTTCAACATGAATAAACATTGAATATATTACGCTAAGTGAAATAAGCCAGTCACAAAAGGACAAACACTGTATGATTCCACTTTTACGAGGCTCGGAGAGTAGTCAGATTCAGAGACAGGAAGTAGAATGGTGGTTTCCAGGAGCTGAAGGGAGGGGGAAAGGAAAGTTGTTGTTTGATGGGTATAGAGTTTAAGTTCTGCAAAATGAAAAGAGTTCTAGACAGTCTCTTCCATAAGTGGTGCTGGGAAGACTGGACAGCTACATGTAATAGAATGAAATTAGAACACTCCCTAACACCATAACACAAGAATAAACTCAAAATGGATTAAAGACCTAAATGTAAGACCAGACACTATAAAACTCTTAGAGGAAAACATAGGAAGAACACTCTTTGACATAAATCACAACAAGATCTTTTTTTGACCCACCTCCTAGAGAAATAAAAACAAAAATAAACAAATAGGACCCAATGAAAATTAAAAGCTTTTGCACAGCAAAGGAAACTATAAACAAGACCAAAAGACAACTCTCAGAATGGGAGAAAATATTTGCAAATGAATCAACGGACAAAGGATTAATCTCCAAAATATATAAACAGCTCATGTAGCTCAATATTAAAAGAAAACTAAAAACCCAATCAAAAAATGGACAGAAGGCCTAAATAAACATTTCTCCAAAGAAGATATACAGATTGCCAACAAACACATGAAAGGATGCTCAACATCACTAATCATTAACGAACTGCAAATCAAAACTACAATGAGGTGTCACCTCACACCAGTCAGAATGGGCATCATCAAAACATCTACAAACAATAAATGCTGGAGAGGGTGTGGAGAAAAGGGAACCCTCTAGCACTCTTTGTGGGAATGTAAATTGATACAACCACTATGGAGAACAGTATGGAGGTTTCTTAAAAAACTAAAAATAGAACCACCATATAACCCAACAATCCCACTACTGGGCATATACCCAGAGAAAACCATAATTCAAAAACACACATGCACCCCAATGTTCACTGCAGCACTATTTACAATATCCAGAACATGGAAACAACCTAAATGTCCATCAACAGAGAAATGGCTAAAGAAGATGTGGTACATATATACAATGGAATATTACTCAGCCATAAAAAAGAACGAAATTGGGTCATTTGTAGAGACCGTCACACAAAGTGAAGTAAGTCAGAAAGAGGAAAACAAATATCATATATTAACACAAATATATGGAATCTAGAAAAGTGGTACAGATGGTACCTTGCAAATGGCTTTCAAGGCAGAAATAGATACACAGATGTAGAGAATAAATGTATGGACACCAAGGGAGAAAAGCGGGGTGTGGGGGTGTGGGGGGATTAATTGGGAGATTGGGTTTGACATATATACGCTAATATATATAAAATAGGTAACTAATAAGAACCTGCTGTATAAAAATAAATAAAATTCAAATTTAAAAAATGGTTAAAATGATTAAAAAAATGAAAAGAGTTCTGGACATGGATGGTGGTGATGTGATGCACAATGTGAATATACTTAATGCCACAGAACTGTACACTTTAAAATGGTTAAAATGGTATATTTTGTGCTTTGGGCTTTTTACCACAAAAAAAAAAAAAAATGAAAAAGGACAATACCAGTCTGGTTATACAACAGCTATCACAAATTTTCTTGAAAAATCCAATCCCTTACTAAATGCCAAGTCTGCATAGGTGGTCAAAAATACAGCTTTTTCAAGGACATAGCTAAATTCACTTTTATTACTAAAAATAAATGGGTAAATGTATTCAATGATAGCTGACATGTTTCTGGAGTAGTTAATGATTTTGAACTAATACAGAAGAAAAGCTATTTCTTGACCTCCTCAAGTACTGCCGTAAAAACAGTGGACAACAAATACATAAACTACTTGATGTTTTAATGCTACCCAAGGAAATTATTCTTATGAAAGTAAGTGGACTTCCCTGGTGGCACAGTGGTTAAGAATCTGCCTCCAATGCAGGGGACATGGGTTTGAACCCTGGTCCGGGAAGATCCCACCTGCAGAGGAGCAACTAATCCCGTGTGCCACAACTAATGAGCCCGTGTGCCACAACTACTGAAGCCCTCGAGCCTAGACCCCATGCTCTGCAACAAGAGAAGCCACCACAATGAGAAGCCCGTGCACCGCAACGAAGAGTAGCCCTCACTCTCTGCAACTAGGGAAAGCCCGTGTGCAGCAACAAAGACCCAAAGCAGCCAGGAAATTAAATATAATTTTTTTTTTAATTTTTAAGTAAGTGAGATTCTACAGAAGTTAAAATAAACACTTTAGCAGATCATCATGCTAAACAAGCTGCTCTAATAATCATCCTTATGCAAGAATCTCTTATAGAAAAAAATTAATAAATATCCATGGAGAAGTTCAAGAATCTCATAATAAATGCACAAAATTTAGCTACCAACTCTGAAAATAAACACGGTGAATAATTGGATAGTAAGATCCATAGGATAAAGTCTGATGAAGCCAGGAGAGCAGAATGGCAACACCAGATAATCTCAAATGTATAGGTGCTAAAATATACCATGAAACAGCTCAGCACATTATGAACGAATTGACCACAACATTAAACAGTCACTAGTAGAGAAACTTTTCTAGACTATTACAAGACATGCCCAACTCATTCTTCATCTGTAACCAACACTGGGGGAAAACTGTAAAGGTAGGGTATGGACTGGAACCATGTCCTAAGGGATACTTTGACAATCTCCAAATGGATTTTATACAGTTTCCTTCTTCTACAGGTTATGTATGTGTAATAGTAATAGTATGTTTATTTTGTGGGTAGGCCGAAGCGTTTCTCTGATACAAACATAGCATTTACTGTAGCCTAAATACTATTACTTTTGTGGAACCTACTTTGGACCTTCCCTCTTATCCATCTAGGGATAGAGAATACATTTTACAGGGACAGTTATTTGTAAATTATGCAAAGCTTTGTTCTTTTCTCAAATATTCTATTGTCCTTATCACTTCCAATCCTCTGGCAAAGTAGAAAGAACAAATGAGATATTAAAACTGGAACTAGCTAGCCATTTTTTAGGTCTTGTAGTCCTGAGTTCTTTTCTTTAGGAACTCATAATATCAGACAAAATAGACCTAAAACCAAAAGAATAATCAGGGAAAGAGAGGGTCACTACATAATGATGAAAGTTTCAATTCACCAAGAAAATCTAGTCATTCTAAATGTGTTAACATCTAATAAAAGTGCCTGACAATATATGAGGCAAAACTTAACAGAACTTCATAAAGAAATGGAAAAATCCACCACCATTTCACCATATACTCCTTATTGATTGATTGGTCAGGAACAAAATCAGCAGATTTAGAGGAGCCCAACAACACAAAGAATGAACTTACCTTATAGACATACACGGATACTAATGAGAGTACACACACTTATCATGCACACATAGAATATTTATCAAATAAATCATGTGCCAGCCCATAAAGAAACCCCAGCAAATTTCAGAGAATAGTTTCTCAGACCAAATTCTTGGGACACAGGAAAATTATGTTAGAAGTTCACAACAAAGATATCAATTTAAAACTCTATTTGAGGGCTTCCCTGGTGTGCAGTGGTTAAAAATCTGCCTGCCAATGCAGGGAACACGGTTCGAGCTCTGGTCTGGGAAGATCCCACATGCCGTGGAGCAACTAAGCCCATGCACCACAACTACTGAGCCTGCACTCTAGAGCCCACGAACCACAACTACTGAGCCCACGTGCCACAACTACTGAAGCCCACACGCCTAGAGCCCATGCTCCGCAACAAGAGAAGCCACCGCAATGAGAAGCCTGTGCACTGCAATGAAGAGTAGCCCCTGCTCGCCGCAACTAGAGAAAGCCCCTGCGCAGCAACGAAGACCAAATGCAGCCAAAAATATATACTAAAATAAAATAAATAAATTTATTTTTTTTATAAAACTCTATTTGAATAATTGTTAAAACACTGTTACTTAAATCATGAATTAAAGAATAAATCATATTGGAAGTTTTAAAATAATAAAACTGGGTAATAATGAATACTACATATAAAAATTTATGAGCTGCAACAAAAGCAGGTAGTTCAAGGGAAATGTATTTCTTTGGAATCAATGAAATATTGATTCCAAAGAAATACATAACAAGAATTAAAATGGAGTATATCAATATAGTTAAAAGTTGGTTATTACAAAAATAAATAATACAGTAGGCAATGCTCTGGAAAGACTAATCAAGAAAAACAGAAAACTCAGGTAAATAATTTTAAAAGCTAGAGATAAAACAGAATTTTACAAGATAATAGAAGCTACCATCAATAATCATATGCCAGGAATTTTAAAACTTAGGTTAAGTCGAACAAATTCCTAGAAAAATATGACATCAAATCTGACTTAAGTAACTTTCTAAAGAATAGACTTATAACTATTAAAGCAATCGGAAGAACAGTATAAAATCTTCCCAAAATAAAACAACAAATCTACATGCTTTTCCAAATGAACTTTCAAGAAGCTAGTCATCCTAATCTTACACTAACTCTCCCCCAAAATAAAAGAGAGGAAATATCCTCCTATATTATTCTAAAAGGTAACCAATATCCTGATATCAGAAACTGAAGGCATAAAAAGAAGGAAAAATTACCAACTTATTTCATTCATGAATATTGAAAAAAATCAAGTCAAATATAATAATGTTTAAATAAGATAATGACCAAGTTGCAAGTTTATTCTAGGTATATCAGTTATCTATCGCTATAACAACTCTCAGTAGCTTACAACGATAGGCATTGTTTATGGATCTTTGGTCAGTTGGCAGTGATGCTGATCTAGGCCAGCCTTGGCTAACCTCAGGCAGAATCACTCGTGTGTCTGTTATAAACTGGGATGTTTTTTGGACGCCAGATGATCTAGGATATCCTCACTCACGTATCTTGTGATTGGCTGGCTGGCTGCTGGGGTGATAAGATGACTGGGCCACGTGTCTTTCATCATGCAGTTGTCTAGTCCAGGCTTATTCATACGGTAGGAGCAGGGTTCCAAGAGAGGAAGTTGGACTGGAAGCTGCGAGGCTGATAGAGGCTTAGACTTGGAACTGGCATACAGTCACTTCCACTGCTTTCTACTGACCAAAGCAAGCCACAACACCTGCCCAGATTCAAAGGTGGGAGAATGAATTCCACCTGTTCATGGGAGGAGCTGTAACATAACACTGCGAAGGTCATGTATACATGGAGAAGTGAAGAATTATGGCCATCTGTGCAATCTACCCTACCAGGTATAAAAGGATAGTTTCACATCAGGAAATGCTTGTAATTCACCACATTAAGAGAGAAAAACTGTCTGATCATTCCAGGAGATGTAGAAAAAGCATTTGATACATTACAATGTGACTTCATGGGAAAAAAAGAGGAACTCTTTTTTTAACATCTTTATTGGAGGATAATTGCTTTACAATGGTGTGAGAGTTTCTGCTTTATAAAAAAGTGAATCAGCTATATGTACACATATATCCCCATATCTCTTCCCTCTTGTGTCTCCCTCCCTCCCACCCTCCCTATCCCACCCCTCTAGGTGGTCAAAAAGCACGAGCTGATCTCCCTGTGCTATGTGGCTGCTTCCCACTAGCTAGTTATTTTATATTTGGTAGTATATATAAGTCCATGCCACTCTCTCACTTCGTCCCAGCTTACCCTTCCCCCTCCCGGTGTCCTCAGGTCCATTCTCTACATCTGTGTCTTTATTCCTGTCCTTCCCCTGGGTTCTTCAAAAGCTTTTTTTTTTTTTTTTTTTTTTAGATTCCATATATATGTGTTAGCATACAGTATTTATTTTCTCTCTTTGTGACTTACTTCACTCTGTATGACAGTCTCTATGTCCATCCACCTCACTGCAAATAACTCAATTTCATTTCCTTTTATGGCTGAGCAATATTCCATTGCATATATGTACCACATCTTCTTTATCCATTCATCTGTCGATGGACACTTAGGTTGCTTGCATGTCCTGGCTATTGTAAATAGAGCTGCAATGAACATTGTGATACATGACTCTTTTTGAATTATAGTTTTCTCAGGGTACATGCCCAGTAGTGGGATTGCTGGGTCATATAGTAGTTCTATTTTTAGTTTTTTAACGAACCTCCATACTGTTCTCCATAGTGGCTATATCAATTTACATTCCCACAAACAGTGCAAGAGGGTTCCCTTTTCTCCACACCTTCTCCAGTATTTATTGTTTGTAGATGTTTTGATGATGCCCATTCTGACTGGTGTGAGGTGATACCGTATTGTAGTTTTGATTTGCAGTTCGCTAATGATTAGTGATGTTGAGCATCCTTTCATGTGTTTGTTGGCAATCTGTATATCTTCTTTGGAGAAATGTCTGTTTAGGTCTTCTGTCCATTTTTTGATTGGGTTGTTTGTTTTTTTTAATATTGAGCTACATGAGCTATTTATATATTTTGGAGATTAATCCTTTATCCACTGATTCATTTGCAAATATTTTCTCCCATTCTGAAGGTTGTCTTTGCATCTTGTTTATAGTTTCCTTTGCTGTGCAAAAGCTTTTAAGTTTCATTGGGTCCCATTTGTATATATATTTTTTAGGAGGTGGGTCATAAAAAGACCTTGTTGTGATTTATTTCAACGAGTGTTCTTCCTATGTTTTCCTCTAAGAGTTTTATAGTGCCCAGTCTTACATTTAGGTCTTTAATCCATTTTGAGTTTATTTTTGTGTTATGGTGTTAAGGAGTGTTCTAATTTCATTCTTTTACATGTAGCTGTCCAGTTTTCCCAGCACCACTTATTGAAGAGGCTGTCTTTTCTCCATTGTGTATTCTTGCCTCCTTTATCAAAAATAAGGTGACCATATGTGAATGGGTTTATCGCTGGGCTTTCTATCCTGTTCCACTGATCTACATTTCTGTTTCTGTGCCAGTACTATTCTGTCTTGATTACTGTAGCTTTGTAGTATAGTCTGAAGTCCAGGAGTCTGATTCCTCCAACTCTGTTTTTCTTTCTCAAGATTGCTTTGGCTATTTGGGGTCTTTTGTGTTTCCATAAATATTGTGAAATTTTTTGTTCTAGTTCTGTGAAAAATGCCATTGGTAGTTTGATAGGGATTGCTTTGAATCTGTAGATTGCTTTGGGTAGTATAGTCATTTTCACAATGTTGATTCTTCCAATCCAAGAACATAGTATATCTCTCCATCTGTTGGTATCATCTTTAATTTCTTTCATCAGTGTCTTATAGTTTTCTGCATACAGGTCTTTTGTCTCCCAAGGTAGGTTTATTCCTAGGTATTATATTCTTTTTGTTGCAATGGTAAATAGGAGTATTTCCTGAATTTCTCTTTCAGATTTTTTAACATTAGTGTATAGGAATGCAAGACATTTCTGTGCAGTAATTTTGTATCCTGCTACTTTACCAAATTCATTGATTAGCTCTAGTAGCTTTCTGGTAGCATCTTTAGGATTCTGTATGTATAGTATCATGTCACCTGCAAAGAGTGATAGCTTTACTTCTTCTTTTCTGATTTAGATTCCTTTTATTTCTTTATCTTCTCTGACTGCTGTGGCTAAAACTTCCAAAACTATGTTGAATAATAGTGGTGAGAGTGGAATACCTTGTCTTGTTCCTAATCTTAGAGGAAATGGTTGCAGTTTTTCACCATTGAGAACAATGTTGGGTGTGGGTTTGTTATATATGGCTTTTATTATGTTGAGGTAAGTTCCCTCTATGCCTACTTTCTGGAGGCTTTTTATCATAAATGGGTGTTGAATTTTGTCAAAAGCTTTTTCTGCATCTATTGAGATGATGATATGGTTTTTCTCCTTCAATTTGTTAATATGGTTTATCACATTGATTGATTTGCGTATATTGAAGAATCCTTGCATTCCTGAAATTAACTCCACTTGATTATGGTGTATGATCCGTTTAATGTGCTGTTGGATTCTGTTTGCTAGTATTTTGTTGAGGATTTTTGCATCTATGTTCATCAGTGACATTGGCCTGTAGTTTCCTTTCTTTGTGACATCTTTGTCTGGCTTTGGTATCAGGGTGATGGTGGCCTCATAGAATGAGTTTGGAAGTATTCCTTCCTCTGCTATATTTTAGTAGAGTTTGAGAATGATAGGTGTTAGCTCTTCTCTAATTGATAGAATTTGCCTGTGAAGCCATCTGGTCCTGGGCTTTTGTTTGTTGGAAGATTTTTAATCACAGCCTCAATTTCAGTGTTTGTGATTGGTCTGTTTATATTTTCTATTTCTTCCTGGTTCAGTCTCAGAAGGTTGTGCTTTTCTAAGAATTTGTCCATTTCTTCCAGGTTGTCCATTTTATTGGCATAGAGTTGCTTGTAGTAATCTCTCATGATCCTTTGTATTTCTGCAGTGTCAGTTGTTACTTCTTTTTCATTTCTAATTCTATTGATTTGAGTCTTCTTCCTTTTGTTCTTGATGAGTCTAGCTAATGGTTTATCAATTTTGTTTATCTTCTCAAAGAAGAAGCTTTTAGTTTTATTGATCTTTGCTATTGTTTCCTTCATTTCTTTTTCATTTATTTCTGATCTGATCTTTATGATTTCTTTCCTTCTGCTAACTCTGGGGGATTTTTGTTCTTCTTTCTGCAATTGCTTTAGGTGTAAGTTTAGGTTATTTAGTTGAGATGTTTCTTGTTTCTTGAGGTAGGATTGTATTGCTTCCCTCTTAGAACTGCTTTTGCTGTATCCCATAGGTTTTGGGTCATCGTGTTTTCATTGTCATTTGTTTCTAGGTTTTTTTTTTTATTTCTTTTTCGATCTCTTCAGTGATCTCTTGGTTTTTAAATAGTGTATGGTTTAGTCTCCATGTGTTTGTATTTTTTACAGATTTCTTCCTGTAATTGATATCCAGTTTCATAACATTTTGGTCAGAAAAGATACTTAATATGATTTCAATTTTCTTAAATTTACCAAGGCTTGATTTGTGACCCAAGATATGATCTATTCTAGAGAATGTTCCATGAGCATGTGAGAAGATGTATTCTGTTGTTTTTGGATGGAATGTGCTATAAATATCAATTAAGTCCATCTTGTTTAATGTATCACTTAAAGCTTGTGTTTCCCTATCTATTTTCATTTTGAATGATCTGTCCATTGGTGAAAGCAGGGTGTTAAAGTCCTCTACTATGACTGTGTTACTGTCAATTTCCCCTTTTCTGGCTGTTAGCAATTTACCTTATGTATTGAAATATTCCTATGTTGGGTGGTTAAATATTTACAATTGTTCTATCTTCTTGGATTGATCCCTTGATCATTATGTAGTGTCCTTCTTTGTCTCTTATAATAATCTTATTTTAAAGTCTATTTTGTCTGATATGACAATTGCTTCTCCAGCTTTCTTTTGATTTCCATTTGCATGGAATATCTTTTTCCATCCTCTAACTTTCAGTCTGTATGTGTCCCTAGGTCTGAAGTGAGTCTCTCATAATCAGCATATATACGGGTCTTGTTTTTGTATCCATTCATCCAGTCTATGTCTTTTTGTGGGAACATTTAATATATTTACATTTTAGGTAAATATCAATATGTATGTTCCTATTACCATTTTCTTAATTGTTTTGTGTTTGTTATTGTAGGTCTTTTCCTTCTCTTGTGTTTCCTGCCTAGAGAAGTTCCTTTAGCATTTGTTGTAAAGCTGGCTTGGTGGTGCTGAATTGTCTTAGCTTTTGCTTGTCTGTAAAGGTTTTAATTTCTCCGTCGAATCTGAATGAGATCCTTGCTGGATAGGGTAATCTTGGTTGTAGGTTTTTCCCTTTCATCACTTTAAATATGCCACTCCTTTCTGGCTTGCAGAGTTTTTGCTGAGAAATCAGGTGTAGCTGTTAACCTTATGGGGATTCCCTTGTATGCTATTTGTAGTTTTTCCTTTGCAGCTTTTAATATTTTTTCTTTGTATTTAATTTTTGATAGTTTGATTAATATGTGTCAGCGTATTTCTCCTTGGATTTATCCTGTATGGGACTCTCTGTGCTTCCTGGACTTCATTGACTATTTCCTTTCCCATATTAGGGAACTTTTCAACTATAATCTCTTCAAATATTTTCTCAGTCCCTTTCTTTTTCTCTTCTTCTTCTGGGACCCCTATAATTTGAATGTTGGTGTGTTTAATGTTGTCCCAGAGGTCTCTGAGACTGTCCTCAATTCTTTTCATTCTTTCTTCTTTATTCTGCTGTGCAGTAGTTATTCCCACTATTTTATCTTCTAGGTCACTTATCTGTTCTTCTGCCTCTGTCATTCTGCTATTGATTCCTTCTAGAGAATTTTAAATTTCATTTATTATGTTGTTTATCATTGTTTGTTTGCTCTTTAGTTTTTCTAGGTCCTTGTTAAATGTTGCTTGTATTTTCTCCATTCTATTTCCAAGATTTTGGATCATCTTTACTAACATTGCTCTGAATTCTTTTTCAGGTAGACTGCCTATTTCCTCTTCATTTGTTAGGTCTGGTGGGTTTTTACCTTGCTCCTTCATCTGCTGTGTGTTTCTCTGTCTTCTCATTTTGCTTATCTTACTGTGTTTGGGGTCTCCTTTTCGCAGCCTGCAGGTTCGTAGTTCCCATTGTTTTTGGTGTCTGTCCCCAGTGGCTAAGGTTGGTTCAGTGGGTTGTGTAGGCTTCCTGGTGGAGGGGACTGGTGCCTGTGTTCTGGTGGATGAGGCTGGATCTTGTCTTTCTGGTGGGCAGGACTGCATCCGGTGGTGTGTTTTGGGGTGTCTGTGACCTTATTATATATTTAGGCATCCCCTCTGCTAATAGGTGGGTTTGTGTTCCTATCTTGCTAGTTGTTTGACATAGGGTGTCCAGCACTGTAGCTTGCTGATTGTTGAGTGGAACTGGGTCTTACCGTTGAGATGGAGATCTCTGAAAGAGCTTTCTCTGTTTGATATAACATGGAGCTGGGAGGTCTCTGGTGGACCAATGTCCTGAACTCGGGTCTCCCACCTCAGAGGCACAGTCCTGACACCCGGCCGGAGCATCAAACCTTGTCAGCCATATGGCTCCTCTGAGCAAGACAAACTCTGACAGCAGACAGTTTTGGACTCTAAACGCAGCTCTTCCCTGGGTCTCCAGCCCCCCAGCTGGCCAAGTTGAATTTGCATCTACCAAGACTCCGTAATCCCACTGCCAATTTTTTTAAAAAATAAATCTCTCTCCTCTCTTCTCCTCACCTCCTGTCTTCTCTCTCTACTTTTCCTCTGTTTCCGATGAACTTTTTTTAACTACAGAAATTTACATCATCTTAAGAAGATAAACCTTAAAAGTATTCCTTTTAAAATAAAAAACAGGACACATGTACCCACTATCACTATTTCTATTGAATACTTTATCAGATGTCTTAGTCAGTGCAATGAGGCAAGAAAATAAATAGGAGCATAAATTAGAAAGAAGAAAATAAAACCAAAACCATTTGCATCTGATATGACCATTTTCATAAATAACTAATAGAATTCACAGATAAATTACTAGAAATAAAAGGTTACTTGGCAAGCTGACTGGCTATGAGATTAATGTTAAAAAGTTAATTTCAGGGCTTCCCTGGTGGCACAGTGGTTGAGAATCTGCCTACTAATGCAGGGGACTCGGGTTCGAGCCCTGGTCTGGGAGGATCCCACATGCCGCGGAGCAACTAGGCCCATGAGCCGCAACTACTGAGCCTGCGCGTCTGGAGCCTGTGCTCCGCAACAAGAGAGGCCATGATAGTGAGAGGCCCGTGCACTGTGATGAAGAGTGGCCCCCACTTGCCACAACTAGAGAAAGCCCTCGCACAGAAATGAAGACCCAACACCGCAAAAATAAATAAATAAATAAATGTCAGATGCAGGCTTGTGACATCCTCTGTCACATAGGGGAGGATGTAAGTCAGGCACCAGCTGATAAGCAAAGCTTTAAAAAAATAGTTAATTTCATTCTATATCTCATTAGAAAACCTTTTTTTGTAAAAATACCACATTTTTAAGAACATCAGAGAAGATGGATACCCATTAAATCTAACAGAAGACATGCAGGAACTCCATGGGGAAAATTAAGCAAATTTATTGAGACATTTTAAAAGATGTGAATTAATGGAGAAATATATTTTGTTCATGAATAGTAAGATTAATATTATAAAGGTGTCAATGCTCCATAAAGTGACTTATATATTCATGTCAATTCCAATCAAAATTCTAATAGATTTTTGTTTCCTTGCAAATATAGTTTTTATTGATCATTTAATTCTGAAGGGCAAATGGAGAAAAAATTGCAAAAGCATTTCTGTAGAAAAGCAAGGTGGAGGGATTATTTTAAAGTTATGGTAATAACGATTATATGGGACTGGTTGAGGGATAGAAAATATTACCAGCAAACTAAATGGAGAGCCCAGAATCTGAACATTCTTTGTGTTTGTGTGATTCTTTTTATTTTTTTATACAGTTTTTAGAGGTTACACTCCATTTACAGTTATTACAAAATATTCACTATATTCCCTGTGTTGTACAATAAATACATCCTTGTAGCCTATCTTACACCCAATAGTTTGTACCTCTCACTCCCCCATTCCTATATTGCCCCTCCCCCACACAGGTAACCACTAGTTTGTTCCCTGCATCTAGGATTCTGCTTCTTTTTTGTTACATGCACTAGTTTTTTGCATTTTTTAGATTCCACATATAAGTGATAGGATACAGTATTTGTCTTTCTCTGTCTGAATTATTTCACTTAGCACAATGCCCTCCAAGTCCATCTGTGTTGCTACACATGGCAAAATTTCATTCTTTATATGGCTGAGTAGTATTCCATTGTGTGTGTGTGTGTGTGTGTGTGTGTGTATATATATATATACACACACACATACATATCTCACTCTCACACCTTCTTTATCCATTCATCTGTTGATGGACACTTTGGCTGCTTCCATATCTTGGCAATCGTAAATAATGCTTCTAGGAACATTAGGGTACATATATTTTTTGAAACTAGTGTTTTTGGTTTTTTAGATATATATCCAGGAGTGGAATTGCTGGATCATATAGTAGTTTTACTTTTGGTTTTTTGAGAAACCTCCATACTGTTTTCCACAGTGGCTGCACCAATTTACATTCCTACCAACAGTGTACAAGTGTTCCCTTTTCTCTACATCCTCGCATTTGTTACTTGCCTTTTTGATGATAGCCATTCTGACAGGTGTGAGGTGGTACCTCATTGTGGTTTTGATTTGCATTTCCCTGGTGATTAGCTATGTTGAGCATCATTTCACGTCCCTTGTTGCCATCTGCATTTCCTCTTTGGAAAAATGTCTATTCAGTTCTTCTGCCCACTTTTTAGTTGGGTTGTTTGTTTTTTCGATGTTGAGTTGTATGAGCTGTATATATATGTTGGATATTAACCCCTTAACCATCAAATCATTTGCAAATATTTTCTCACATTCAGTAGGCTGTCTTTTCATTTTGTCAATGGTTTCCTTTGCTGTGAAAAAGCTTTTAAGGTTTATTAAGTCCCATTTGTTTATTTGTGCTATTATTTCCTTTACTTTAGGAGTCGGATCCAAAAAATTATTGCTGTGATTTATGTCAAAGTGTGCTATGCCTATGTTTTCCTCTAGGAGTTTTATAGTTCTGATCTTACATTTAGGTCTTTAATCCACTTTGAATTTATTTTTCAGCAATTTTTCAATCAACTCGTTTTTGTACGTGGTGTTAGAGAATGTTCTAATTTCTTTCTTTTATATGCTCTAATTTCATTCTCTTACAGGTCCAGTTTTCCTGGAACCACTTATTGAAGAGGCTGCCTTTTCTCCATCGTTGTGTATTTTTGCCTCCTTTGAGAATCTGACCCTTCTTTTTTTTTTTTTTTTTTTTTTTTTTTTGCCATGCCATGTGGCTTGTGGGATCTTAGTTACCTGACCAGGGATTGAACCTGGGCCACAGTGGTAAAAGCTCCGAGTCCTAACCACTGACTGCCAGGGAATTCCCAAGAATCTGACCGTTCTTACGTGTAACTTTGGTGCATGACAGAGACCAATGGCACAGCTGGCCAATGATGACAGAGACCATTCAGTTAAAAGAACTGGATAGAAAACTAGACTTCATAGAGCAAAACATGAAATTGGAATCCTATCTCACAACATATGTAAAAATCAACTCAAGATGGATCAAGGATTTAAATGTGAAAAAATAAATTGTAGGATTATTAGAAGAAATTTTAGAAGAATATGTATTGATAAGGAAGGATTTTTTTTTTTTTAAAGAAGGCAGAAAACACTCTATAAAATAAAAGATTGGGCTTCCCTGGTGGCGCAGTGGTTGAGAGTCCGCCTGCCGATGCAGGGGACACGGGTTCGTGCCCCGGTCCGGGAGGATCCCACATGCCGCGGAGCAGTTGGGCCCGTGAGCCATGGCCGCTGAGCCTGTGCATCCGGAGCCTGTGCTCCGCAACGGGAGAGGCCACAACAGTGAGAGGTCCATGTATCGCAAAAAAAAAAAAAAAAGACTGCAAAATTTGTTGATTCTCCTATCATTGATAGGTGGCGTCTTTGACTCCTCCACTTGAATCTGGGCTCTGTTAACTGTTTGATAAAATACAGAAGTCATGCTCTGCCAGTTTCCAGGCTCAGATCTTAAGAAGGTGTCAGTTTCCACTTCCTGACCCTTGGGTCACTTGCTCTTGGAACGTGGACGCCATGCTGTGAAGAAGCACAATCTGCTCCCTGATGAGATTCATATGGACAAGAAAAGAAAGCCAACCCCAACTTTGCTGGCCAGTGAACAAGCCGTCTTGGAAGTGACTCTTCCAGCCCGTCAAGCCACCTGAGTGGCGTCACGTGGAGCAGAGTCAAGCGGTCCCCATTGAGCCCTGCCCAAACTGCAGAGTTATAAGCAAAAAATAAAAGACATTATTCTGAGCCACTAAGTTTTGGAGTGGTTTGTTACACAGCAAGAGTAACCAGAACAATGCTGGCCATACAACTTCCTGATTTGGAGACAGAATAACTACCACTGCTCCCCAACGAGACATCTCTGTTAAGTGCTTCACTATTAGTTTTTCTATTTCTGTTTGTTACTTCTTTTGTCAGCTCTTACTCTAGGATTTAGCCCTTCAATAGCACTTTATTATTTACAAATTTCATTCACATTTCCTATCACTCGTTCCTTTGCCTGTGATGGCCGTCAGTCCATGGCCACCAGGAACAATGTTTATTCAGGGCTTGAGCAGGGACGTGACCTGCCTTTGTTCTAGGTCCTGGCCACCCAATACAGTGCCCATGAGGCAAACCACTAATGTCTCTGGGTGGGAGACTTTTCTCAAAAGATTGTCACAGTTAAAGAACTCTTCTGGGCTTCCCTGGTGGCGCAGTGGTTGAGAGTCCGCCTGCGATGCAGGGGACACGGGTTCATGCCCCAGTCTGGGAAGATCCCACATGCCGTGGAGTGGCTGGGCCCGTGAGCCATGGCCGCTGAGACTGCGCGTCCGGAGCCTGTGCTCCGCAACGGGAGAGGCCACAACAGTGAGAGGCCCGCGTACCGCAAAAAAAAAAGAGCTCTTCTACACGTTGACTAGTAGGCAGGCAGGATCTAATCACTAGCACTCCCTCCACTGTAGCTCAGAGTCAAGAACTAATGACTAAGGTTGGGTTCCCCAGAAGCAGATTGTAAGACAAAGATTTGTGTGCAAACACTGTCTTAGGAAGAGCTTCCAGGAGAAAACCAAAATACTATAGGGCAAGCAGGGAAGAAGCCAGGCAAGGGTACAATTTCAGGCTAAACCCACAGAGGGCGTTTCCCAGCCTGCTTCTGCAGGGCAATTCTGGGGTGTAAATTCCACTTCAGAGTAGTTCCAATGGCAGGGAAAGACACTGAGCCCTAATCCCAGGGTCTACCTCTGCTGTTCCCTGTGTGACACAGATACACACGATGCCACTGGCCTCTCTTTCCTGGGATGAGAATAGGAAAAGATGTCCATTTCTCTTAGCCTATTTTTCTTAATAATCCAGGCTGTGATATAAACTTCATGCCTGCATTTTTCAGTAGTACACACGATTGCAGGAGCTAAAACTCTTAGGCTAAAATAATAATAATAATTTAAAAAACACCTTTTTCTCAAATTATGTGCCAGAGAGAGAATTTTCAGAAACTCAATATTGGAACATAAGAAGTTTCCCACCAAAAACCAGTATGTGTTCTCAAAAGATGTCTAGACATTGGATGAGCAGCTCAAAACACATTTTCCTAAAGAAATAATGCCTGTATAGCACAGGGAATTTTGCTCAATATTCTGTAATAACCTAAATGAGAAAAGAACTTGAAAAAGAATAGATACATGTATATGCATAACTGAATCACTTTGCTGTACACCTGAAACTGACATAACATTGTTAATCAACTATACTCCAATATAAAATAAATTTTTTTAAAAAAATTAATGCAATTGGCTGTGGTAAATTTCCAAGTTCAGCCCACAGAAATCTATTAAACTAATAATATATAATATATTATATACTATAATATTTAAAATATTTTATTTATAAATATTAAATTCAAAATATTTTAAAATATTAAAATAAACAATATAGTATAAATTAAACTAGTAATATAACCAACAATGCATTTGAAGAATAGGAAATGAAACTATGGAAATTAGTAACTAAGTCACAACACAACAGAACAAGGTAAGAAATCCTTTATTAATTTGAACACCACTGCTTCGGGAAAGTTGGGTCTAATCAGAGGGTGCCTGCAGACTGAGAACTCCTGGGACTTCTGGATCCTTTCAGACATGTTAAGAACACTCCTAGGGACGTCTGGAGAACTGTTTTTTTAAAAATTTTAATCGTTAAATTTAAAGGAACCCTGGAGAAAGAAGAAAAGCTTAAGGCACCGCAATATTGCCCCTAGAAGAGCACACACCTACGAAGGCATTCATTTTGGACATCAGGGCCTGGGGGGTGGACAGATGGGGAGGTGGGCTGAAGACACCCTGGCTCTAAGCACTCCCTCGGCCATTTACCACCTCATGGTAGGGGATAAAGAACCTCCCTGTGTATGTGCTTCAGCTTTGCTCGTCCCAGAATGAGGATGCAGCTGACGCTTCAGAATAGTTGCAGCAGCGAGAATGTGCAACTGACACACTAGACTTGAAAACATTAGTCTGTGCATCTTAACCACTACTCAACTTCACCCAGTTGGTATCCACTCCCTGCCCTCAGGGCCCAGTTGTAAGAGGTGAGATGCAAAGAGAAACCAAACAGTGTCCTTGGGGAAGATGGGAAAGCCAAGTCCTGCCATAAAAGTAGGTTTGCTGGGAGCAACCCTACTGCATCTACACCTTGGAGAGGAAGGTGTCCCCAGGTCAAGCCCAGCACCCAAGCTGGGGAGAGAGCAGGACAGCTCACCTTTGCAGAGCACCCCTGAGGCCCACAGTGGCCCAAAGGGGCCCAGGCAAGCAGCAAGGCCCGAGGACTTGCCCACAGGCCTACGTAAGGGAGGGCAGCCGACCACAAAACTGTCCCAGGGCTGCAGCCTCGTGGCGGCTCAGGATAGTGAAGCTGAGAGGGCCACAGACAGAAGTGGCTGGGACAAGGCTTAACAGGCCCCCCAAATCACCAGGGTTGGGCTCCCAAGACTTCCACTCACCCCCACCCGCAGTGTCCATTATGGCCCCTCAGATCTTAGATGCAGATCTGTGGGGAAAGGGCGATGGGTTCCAAAAGTTGCCAGTTGCCAAGCATGCTAAGAAAACCCAGGTGGGCTGAATTATCTTGAATTGATTACATTTCTGCTAGTAGATGAACACATGGGAACCCTGGATAGAAATTGAGTTATAGAAAGTATTCCATGTACACCAAGGTTTGTGATTCCATACCCAGTTGTCCAACTGACCCTCGCCAGTACCCGGCGGATAACAAGGACTCAGATACAACAGCCGTTATCACCCCCAGAGACACAGCGTTGACTGCCACTGGGATGGACTACTTTTCCGATCCCACTCTCGTCTCCTTTGAAATAAACAAGCCTTTCCTTTCCAAAGCCATTTATACTCTCCCTCACAACTCCCCCCCACCCCTCCCGCCCCTCAATGAACAAAACAAGGACAAAGCACAAACCCCCACGCGTTTCTATCCCCTTCCTTTGCCCTCTGTCAGAGGCAACACTGGGGACCCAAGGGGTAGGAGTGGCTTCAACCAAACAGTGTCCTTGGGGAAGATGGGAAAGCCAAGTCCTGGCATAAAAGTAGGTTTGCTGGAACCTGTGGAGCCCCCAGGATATTAACCCGGGGAGAGAGATCCCATGACAGACCGGGCCCTTGGCCAGTTTTTGAAAAGGACCCTAATGTCATCCTCTTCCTCCCGATTTCAAAGGCTTAGGAGCTGTACTTACTGTACCCCTGATACCCCCCTCCACTCAAAGGAGCACCTGGCAGCCCAGGATTGTGGGGAACAGGGGGAGGGGGGGGAAGATGGAGCCGGACAGGTCAGGATCTGGGAGTTGGAACTCGAGGATCGTCTGCTCCATTCCAGGCACCTACCTCTCTCATGGGGTGAGAGTCAAGGAGCTGCTAGATGCAAATATATTGAAAGTTCTCTATAAATGAAAGGCTCCTTGCTTTTTATGGTAACAACCCCCCTAGGATCACCGCAAAACATTTAGGATGTATCAGTGCAACACAGAAATCAAACACTTGGGATTGCTTTGTTCATTGAGATTTTAAATTTTAGAATGTATGACATCAAGTTCTGTGAATCATAGAGGCTAATTTGCCACTTTTCAGATTTTCGAAACATTTTCCAGACACTATCCCAACAACTGAAGAAATAGTGAGATGGCTGTGACATTGTTTCTTATTCTCCTTTGAGAAGATATCAAGTGTCTCAACTGAAACCTCACGGCTGGCTAGGAAGGCACAGGCCTCGGGTTGGCATGGTTGCCGCCATGTTTTTCAGTGTTGATAGCAAAGCAGGTGGGCCTCCACCAGAGAGGATGTGAAGAGAATCTTGAAGGACACAGAAAATCCACTGCAGCTTCAAAATCTTGATTTTTTTTTTTTTTTTAATGCCAGCTTCCCAGCTCCAGAGAATACAAGAACACTAGAGGGAAGGACACTGTGGAACCTCCATGCTGGCTACTCTCCAACCAACTTTTCCTGGGCTCTGGACCTAGAAACAACCAAAACTAATTTGATGAGTATATGGAAATTATTCATCAACCATTTACCAAGCCCACGCTGTTGTAAAGGGCACAGGGCTTGATGCTGGATATAGATTAACGATACTGGAAGATTCTATTCCTGTATACCATCCCTAACATCTTTCCAGAATCATCTGTCCCAAAACATAAACTATCTCACTTCCTGGGTGCACTGTCAGGACAGAAAAAGGAAGAACTAAATTTTCCTCCAAAAACATATTGCAAAATCCACACAAAAGTATATTTTTTTAAGAACTGAAATAAAATGAGATAATAATAATAGCTAACATCTGAGTCCATAGTACATGCCATGACTGCTCTATATGTTTCACATCTACTAACTAATTCAATCTTCACATTAACCCTAGGAGTAAGATACTATTTTTAGGCCCATTTTACAGATGAGGAAAATGAGGGACAGAAAGATTAAGGAGCCTGCGCGAGGCCACGCTCAGAGGCCAAGTGGAGACCCACACCCAGGCAGCAGGCCTCAGAGTCTGTGTTCTTAACCACTACCCTCCACTGCCTTTCTGTGTGCTGCTCTTAATTGAAAAACACCAGATCCAACAGCTGTAACTTTACTTCCTAAATGAATCCGCAGGTTTCATGAGGTTATGGGTAACACTGATGGCTACATCATCGACCTTGACAAATCATATTGAAACTCATCTAGAACGGTAGCCAATTAGATACATCACAGAACTTTAAAATAATGATGATGGTTTCATCACACCAGATTTTCAAACATATTACCTGAAGGCCATCATCAAACTCCTGTGCTAATTGGTTTCAAAACAGAAATCTAACTGGTGGCTTCAGGATAGAAATTCTAGAAGAGGATTCAACTTCTCCTAAGTTCTTGGTTTCCAGTAAACCGGAGTAACTAGATGATGCCACATCGACTGCTGGGATTTCTCACCCAGGCCCATGCACATGGACTCCATCCACGTGGGCATCCCGGGTCGGGGGGCTCTCCTTGCTCCAGAACCTGCAGGACTTTCTCTGCTCAAGATCCAGTCCCCACCCTGAGCAATTGCACCATAGAGGCCGTCAGGGTCCTTCGGAGAAACACAAACTTGGCCGGATGCAGCCAAGCTCACCGATCCTGAAGGGGCTGCCCCTCGCCCAGAAGCCGTGAGCTCCCTCCGATGGGCTGCAGCTCTCACCACCAGGAATAGGGTCTTAGAGGCTGCCCGGTGGCCTTGTTTCCGGCCCACAGACCTTATCTCTTGTTCCCGCTCCATGTCTGCTAGGTTCTTTTATTCGGGGCTGTACATCTCACAAGCTGCCGGAGCCCCAGGAGAAAGAGAGAGAAAGGGTCATCGTGGGCTCCTAAAAGGAAACCTTAATTCTCAGGCTTCCCAAGCCAGGAACTCCCGGCAGGAGAATCCAGGGCCCATCTAGGCACCAGGTAGCTGCCCAGCCTCTGAGGCAGACATTCAGAGTGGCTGCGGGCGACATCGAGTCTGTTAGGATTCGCTTCCCGGGGGCTCACCTCTGGGAGCCTCGTGGCGCGGCCTTGGAGGCCTCGGCAGGAGGGAGCCTCCCCAGGGGCGGCGGCTGCTGGATTTCTGAACTGACACTTCCTTGGGAGAGGCTTTTAGCACCACTGCGGAGGCGGGGTGCCAGCCTCACTGCCCAGGGAGCATCCTTGGTCGTCGTTCCCCATCCAGGGCTCATGTCCCCAAAAGAAGTGTCCCTGAGGCTGACGAGCAGCGCCCCCCCTCCCTTCTTCCTTGACACTGGGTCTGCAGAGGACCGCACTCTGATCACCCTCCCTCCATCCTCCCCCATGGCCGCAACCAGCTGCCAGACTACCCAACCAGCCGCGCCCCGCCCCCACCCCCTGCCGTTTCAGCCTGTTCTTCCCAGTTTCGTCCACACACACTTTCCTGCAAACGCCCTTGCCAGATCTCAAGCTGCCTCTCGGGGGACACCGGGTGCGGGTCAGGAACGCCGCGCTAAAGGCTTTCTCTCAATAGCAAGAGAGCTCACTCGTGGTGACCCCAGCTCCCCCAGGCCCCCAGCCATGGGGCTTGGGCTCTCCCTAGGTGGGGGACACCCTGCTTTACTTTTCATCCTCCCACCGACCCCAGGGGCCACCCGCCAGTTACTGGGGACAGAGGGGAACTCTGCAGTGCTATACTGAGGCAATATCCCCAGGTGGGACCCAGGCCCGTGCTGCGGCCCCAGGTGCTCTGCAGTCACATCAGTTACCCTGGGGCTGGGGGCCGGGGCTGCCTTCCTCGGGCATCCCAGCCGTCTCCCCCAACTCCCACTCCGCAAGCTGCATCTTCCTCTGAAGACTGGCCTCCCTTCAGGGTTTGGAGGAATTCACTTTCCAAGCAAGGTCCTGGGCCAGAGGCCAGGCTCTCATTGGTTTCGGGCTGTGAGTACAGCAGTGAGGGTGAAGGGCCGGTATGTGGAATGGAAAGACATAGAAGGAGGTGCTCTTAGGAATGAGCCCTGGCCCCTCCCCTCTCCCCTCCCCCTGCCCACCCCCCCCCCCCCCCCGAGATCACGGTTTGCTCTTTCCAAGGAAAAGTCTCATGAAGTAAGTCCTCCTGTGTCTTCTCCTCTGGCCCTGACCTTGACGGGGAGACACGCTGTTGTGCCTATTGGACACCCTGCTGCCTTCAGCTTGGGCTCTGACACCAGAGTCACCAGCCTCTCCTCAGAGGACACCCGGTAGCAGAAAGCCTCTTCTGCCAGGAGCCAGCAGCCCCGCTACAACAGGGTTTCCAGACTGAGAAGCCCACACGCTGCCCACGCAGCAATGTCACTGTCGTTTGTGAACCAGCCAGCTGAGGCTCACCCTCTAACTCCCCTTTCTCGACCTTCTAGGGGAGAAATTCCAGGATTCTGACTCCAGGGGCCCCCAGTCAGCAAGCTCAGTGGCCTCAGCTGGGCTTCCTCACTTCTGAGAGCTCATGCTTCTTCCAAGACAACGAGGCTTTCACGGATCAGATCCATTCTCTGGCCCGACATGGTGGCCACTCTCCATTCAGTCTGGATGCAGCGGAAGTGTGCCTCCCACCCTGACACACCACTCCCCAGCCCCCCACACGAATGGGGAGGGAAAGCCGTGAGGCACAGGTGTAAAAGGAAGAACTAGAGAAAGTGGAAGCCAACAGCCTTCCACTGAGTCTTGCTTGGGGTTCTAGGTGCAGGTGGTCCAGTCACAAAGGGAATGTACCCTCTTGTGGAGAAAAGAGTTGAATTCACAGAAACTCTCTCAGCCCAAGTTTCCTCAAGTGTAGAATGAGGACACCAGACTCCACAATCCCCAGGCACCCTTCTGTGGTAGACACAGTATTGCTTCCCCCACAAAGACGTCCACGTCCTATTCCCCAGAACCTGTGATTACGTTACGTTATATGGCAAGTGGGGGAGATTAAAGCTGTGGATGGAATTTAGGCTGCTATTCAGGTAACCTAGAGGTGGGGGGGGGTGATACTGAACGAGCCGGGTGAACTCAATGTAATCTCAAGGACCCTTGTGAGGGAAAGAGGGAGACGGGAAGGTCAGAGTCAGAGAGAGATTTGAAGATGCTGGCTTTGAAAATGGAGGAAGGGGCTATGAGCCAAAGGACACAGGTGGTCTCTAGAAATGGGAAAAGGCAAGAAGACAATGCTCTTCTAGAACCTTCTGAAGGAACACAGCCTTACCAACACCTTGATTTTAGCCCAAGGGGACCCATTTTGAACATCGTGACTTCCAGAACAGTAAGATAATTTGTGTTGTTTTAACCCACTCCTCTTCTTGTAATTTGTTACAGTAGCAGTAGGAAACTAATTCACCCTCCATACCTAGCATCCACCCCGCAATTTCCCGTCTGCTCCACCTTCTCCCCAGGGCTCCGTCTCCTCTGTCTGCAAGTCACAGAGCCCCAGGTACCAGCACTGCTATGACTCAGAATCCCAATCCTGGTGCAACCTCATAGCTAATATTTATGTGTTCTGACGGAAAACAGGAATATAACGTCCTACACTTACAGAGGGTCTTGCTGTTTTTAAACCACTGTCATTCCAAAAAAAAAAGTAGCAGAGTGTTCTTATGTGCCAATTACTGAGCTGCTTCCTGCAGATGTAAAGTCAGATGGACATCATCCTTTCCCTCAAGTAATTCACTGTCTAGTTGGAGAAAGAAACAGAAGCAACTACCTCGAATCCTTGTTTCAGAAATTAAGAGTTGGACTCACCCAGTCTCCTTCAATGGAAACAGCAAATGGCAAGAAGAATGGTATGAATTGGCCACCTGTGCTCCAGACTCAGCCTGGGAGCCTAGCCAGGCATGTGTTTTTATGGGGGTTTTTTTAATCTAATGAATAATTCTGAGTCACAGCCAGGACACTGAACCATTGAAAGATCTTTTCATGTCTTACTTTGTGTCAAATGTTGTTTATACTTCTCTTTTGTCAGAGGTGGGTGGAACATTCTAGTAATAGGGAGCAGTAGAGAAAAATCACTGCTTAAGAGCAGAATTATGAACAATGCATCCTTCTCCTTCTGTCTCCTCTCCCCTTCCTGATTCTCAAAACACTTCAAACTCATGTATATTCTTTATGTAGATGGATAGGACCGTCTCTAACTTGAGTCATTCCTATTTGCGTGGTTGGTTTTCGGTTTGTTTGAACCTGAGCAAAATTGCTGTTAGGACCTGCAAACAAGTACATTGCACAGGAGACTTACTAACAAAGGAAACTTGACTAAATCCCTCCTCTTCTGTTGAATAGTGAGTGCTGAAATACCCAAACCGGCAATTTATCAGGAGGAAAACTGGCAAACCTTTGAAATGGAATGTCTAAGAAACTATAATTTCCTTAATGGAGTCAAGGGTTACCTGCTTTTACAATTAGACAGATATTTTCTGAACCCAGCCAGGTGAGATCATGCAAGTAGAGTTATGAGTCAACTCAGCAAGGATCAGAGCTAACATTACAATCTGTCCATCAACAGAAGAGGCAGGGATTCTTCCTTGGCTGTTTCTTTAGCTTGAGTTTCTAAACCTACCCCCATGAAGGAGCATTGCCAAACCTATCCCAGCAAGAAAGAGCCCTGGTGGCTTCAAAGATTTTGATGGTGGAAACTTGTCCTGGTCTATCTGCAATGCAGAATGCCACATTCAGTGAGCTCAGCCCAGAGCCCACACCTTGAGCACCCGCCCAGGATTCTCATCCCAGTTCTTTATACCTCTATTCTTCTCTCTTGGGTGGACTATATCTTGATCCCCAAGGGTGATGCCTTTGGGGCTTTGATGCAACTGAGGCATAATCAGACAGAAAGGACAGAGTGCAAGAGGCAAGGAGGCTTAGAGGAAACCTGCTTCCAGATGAACCAAGTCCCTCGTAGACGCAAAGATTTGGGAGAGAGTTTGAAAAGCCAGTTGCCAATCACTGCCACTTAGGAGGGGCTAGCAAAAAACACTCATAACAATCTTTGGAATTAAAATGTCCTTGTTACTTCCAACTTTTCAGAGCATCTATTTAAAGCTGAGAGTGAAAGGTGTTGGTGTCTATCCCGTTCATTGCACTATATGTCTCCACTTTTACCTCCCTCCCAGTCCCTGCCACCATCTCTGTCACCAATGGTCCATCAGGAAGAGTGGGGGCAGGGAATCCCCTCCCCAAGTGTCATTACAACTCTCCCCTGGAGGTCAGTGCCCCTTGTCATCCAGCCTTGCGGATTTGCTTCTCCTGCATCAGGTCTGTTTTTTCACTCTTCCTTTGACAGACTACTGCCCTTGACTCTCGAGGCAGCAATCATTCTCTCCTTCCCCTCATTTCATCTCAGCACAGGACTCTTCGTCTGCTCTAGACATAATGGGGCTGTAGGCATGGGGTGATTCAGTTACTGCATTGAAACATGACAGCTCAAATCACTTCAGGTCTAAACCAACCCCCATGTATGCTCACACCAATGGCAGGATCTGCCATCATTTACCATGATGCCACATGGTTCAATACACCATGTTCAAATCTAAGGACCCAAAGAAGTTCAAGACCCGGGCTCATCCCTGGGTAAGAAGTAGGTTCCAGCAGGGGACAGCACCACTACAGACTGAGAAGAGGTGAAGAGCAGAGTCGAGTCAGTCTGTGAGCAGAGGTGAGCCCTTTGACCCTGGCTGGCTGGAAATGTCCTCATGAGAGAGGAAAGGTGTGATGTGACAAGGGCGTTTGAGATGGAGAGCATCTAGGCAAGGGACAGAGGATCGGGCAGGAGACAAGAGCACTTACAGCATGTTCAGCAACGTGGAAGATGTTTCCACTGTGATTGGAGGGTGTGAGCAGGAGAAATGTAATCTGAAAAATATTGCTGGGACCTAACTGTGGTGAGTTTTCTAAAGCTGAGCTAAAGAGATAGGACTTTATTCTGTTGGCAGTGGGAAATCAACAAAGGGTTTTAGAGCGAGGGTGAGATGCTTCTGCTAAGCGTGGTTCGAGAAAAGTGGCTCTGACAAGAGATACAGGATGGATTGGTGGATGGAAGTGTCTGAAGGCAGACAGACTGCAGTGGGTTGAATGGTGTCCCCCCACAAAACTCACGTCCACCCAGAACCTCAAGATGTGACCTTATCTGGAAATAGGGTCTTTGTAAATGTAGTTAGCTAAGGTGAGGTCATAACCAGATTAGGGTGGGCCCTAAATCCAATGATTAGTGCCCTTATAAGAAGAGGACAGACAAAGACACATACAGAGAGGAGAATGTGAGGACAGAGATGGAGATTGGAGAGGTGCGTCTACAAACCAGGGAGCACCAAGGATTGTTGGCCATCAAAGGAAGCCAGAAGAGAGGCAAGGAACCCATTCTCCCTCAGAGCCTCTGCCAGGAGCCAACCCTGCTGACACTTTGATTTCTTACTTCTGACCCTCCAGAACTATGAGACAATACACTTGTTGTTTTAAGCCACTCAGTTTGTGGTAATTTGTTACAGCAGCCCTAGGAAACTAATGCAGACGCCAATAAAGAATCTACCTGGAGATCAGGCTCTGGAAATGATGGCTGAGACAAAAACAAGGCCTTGGGGGGAAACAAAACAACTTGCAAAGAATAATCAATGAGAATTAATAACCCGGGAACTAGCGAGCTATAGCAGCGAGATATGACTCCACATTCACGGGGGTGTGGGGGGGGGGACTCCCAGCGAGCTCTTGGGCCAGTGCTCTGGGATGTGAATTTCAGGGAAGTTTATAGTCCTTGAAGGTGCTCCTGGGGAACAGGGGTTATACTTGGCCTCCCAAACTTGGAGTCAGATTGAAAGAAAATGCAGGGCGACCGCTAGCAACCGTAACCCCAAGGCAAGTAACTACTACCTACTGTAAACCAAACTACCTTGTTTCCCTTTTTCTGTTTTTTTTGTTTGTTTGTTTTGGTTTTTTGTTTTTCAGGGGGAAAAAAAACTAATAAAGTCTACAAAATAGTCTAGTGTCTAGGGCGTTCAATAAAGGCCAAAGAGGAACAGCTCCCCTAGAAGGGCGGCGTACAGGAACTGTGGGTGGTGTCCCAAAGGGACGGTGGATGCCGAGGGAATCCTGCCTCTCCCCACATCCAAGTTTACCTCCGGTTCCAACCTTGCAAGACCTAGGATTCATGAGTGGGGAGCAGTTCCTTGGCTTTGCTCTGCCTCCCCTCTCAGCTGGGCTGGTGTAAGCGGTCTGGAGCCTCCCTTCCCCAGTAAAAGCACTGGCTGTGCGCCCGGAGCAAAGTCTAGGGAGAGGTGGGTTTCGCTCAGCTCACCTAAGGGTGTTCACCCCTGTCCACACGGCTCTGGGAACCCATCCCAGCACACCTGGAAGCTGTCACTGAAGAAGCCACAGCGTTGCCTCTTAACAGGGGCAAAGCAAGCCAAAATGCAGCGTGTGAACCAATTGCCCCTGGACCTCTCCTCGGTGTGCCCATGATTCTCACGGCCTGGGGCCCCCCCTTCTGCCTAGGGGTTTCTGAAAATGTGAAAGGGTCTGTCCCTGGGGGCGGCCTTCACCAACGATGCAGCCTCCGGGACCCACCATGGCTTGCTCTCCTCTGCTCCTCCGCCAGGTGGGCTGCCCTCTCAACACTTAGTCCCCCATTGTTCCCCAAAGTGTCATTTGTCTCTCCTACAATGCCACCTGCAGTTAGGGTTGGAGGCACCCACGAGCACCTTTCCCCCACTAAGTTGGTGCAGTTGGAGGACATGGGGCAGAGAGCCAGGCGGGATAGGAAGGCTGGCATGCTTCGTTGTGAGATTGTCAAGTAACATCAGTCTCCTTGGAGGTAAAATCTGGTTTTGAAAGGCTTTGTTTTGTTTCTTTAATTGGCTCTACCTTCTAACCCAGAAATTCCACTTCCAGAAACTCGTTCTAAGACAATTAAGTATGTGTTCAAAGATTTGTCTGGAAGGATTTCCATCAGAGCCTTATGTATAATGGCAAACTAAAATTAAATAGCACCTAACTCTCTAAGACAGGAAGCTATTTCAATAAATTTGGGAACATGCCCATATGGGAATATTATCTCACCACCAAACTGGATGCTGTAAGGTTACATGATTTGCCTCCAGAAAGGAGACCTGAGTGGCTGGGAAGCGGGCAATAAAAGGTAGCTTTCCACGGAATGCTCTTTTGTTCCCGTTGCACTTTGAACCATTCCAATCATAGATAATTAGATAGGTAGGTAACATTTTAAGGAATGTTTTGAATTATAGTAGCTCAGACAGAGACAGGTATTCAAGAAGTATTAAGTGAAAAAGATACGTTACAAAATACTAAGGTTCTGCGTGATACTATTTCTACAAAAAAACAAAAAGTCTGGAAGGAAAATGATTCCAAAGCAACAGTATATATTTCTAATGGATGGAATTACAGGTGATTTTTATTTTCTTCTTACTTATGTTTATTTCCCAGCTTTTCTACAAGGAACTTGCAATCGTATTTGGCATGGAAGGGGGCGGGTGCAGGGGCAAGGAAGCAGTAAAAAGATATTTTTAATTTTTAAAAAAAATGCTCCAGTGATGAGTCCTGCACTTCCTCTCCTTCCTGTCTTGGTCAAACTTCGAGAAAGAACACAGAGACACGCTGTCTCTACTTCCTCACCCCCCAAGCTACCCAACTCCACCCGAAATACAGCCTCCTCCATCCCTCCCTCCACACCTGCCTCTTCCTGGAAAGGGTCTGGCAAATGCCCCACACCCGCTGCCAAACCCACCGGATGCCCTCCGCACCGCCCCCCCTTATTGGCCTCTGTGCTGTATTTGTGTTCAGCGGATCTGACAAACATTCATTTAGTGCCCATTGTGTGTCAGGCACCGGTAAGGAGATAGCAACCCTAAAGCTCGTGCCTTCAGGGACTCCCTCCCCGGGCTGGTGAGAGACCACATGGCACCCTGCCCCGCCCCCCTCTGCCTGTCCCTTACACCTCTGTCCCCAGGAATCTCTGCTCGCGCACCACTCTGCCTCACCCTCCCTGGGCTGCATCTCTCATCGGCTCCTATTACAGAAGCTGGTGTCCAACAGCCCCACCTGGACAGAGGCGACAGGAAGACACCTCCCCTTCTGTTTCCCCCCCGAGGCCACAAGAGACCTCGTCATCCTCACCCCCACCTCTGCTCCTTTCTTTGTTGGTGACATCTACCCGGGACCACCCCTACACAAGCCATCACCCATCTCCTCCACTCAAGCCCTCGTCCCTGTTCCCCCACGCTGAGGGCTTCTTCTCCTACCGGGTCTGTTGCAGCGGCCTCTTGGCCTCACTTAGGTCTGTTCTTTGCAGACTGGAGGCCAAGTTCCATCCAGAAGGCCCCGTGGGACCCCTCGCAGCCCTGTTGCTCACCAGTTTCTGCAGGATAACAGCTCTCCCCGGTTCCCCCTGCTCTACACGCACCTCCCACTAGTTTCCTGGACACTAGCTCCCATCAAGTCCCCACCCTTGGTCTGTCACACCTCTGTGCTTTCGCCCAAGCCAGGGTGTCCGCACCGCCCGCTGGTCCCTTGGGCCGTGGGTTTCAGTCGCAAGTTCTAATGGCCTGGCTGAGTCCTGTCTTCATCAGGGTTCAGCTCGGGCTCCCTTCACTCTGGAAACTGCTCGGGAACTCGGGCCCTGGGTGGGTGCCCCTCCTCTGCGCCCCTGTCTATCACAACCAGAGCAGAGCGCTCACCCCGTTGTGTGGACGTGACTCACACACCGGTGCTTTCCTCCCAAGCCAGCGGCCAGCTCCCCTGGGACAGTCACTGTGAATAATCACTGTATCTTCAGCTCTTGGCACGATGCCTGGCCGACGCAGGCCTGTCCTGAAGTGAGCCATTGGCTGCTACCATCACAGAAAGAAACCAGCAGAAAGTTGGCCCTGGCCACAGAGCTTTCGCTTAAGTCCCAAAGCATTGCAGGCCCGAGTGGAAGCCATCTGTCAGAGATGCCTTTGTGCATGTTGTAACCGACAGCCCGGACACCCCAGTGATGGGTCCCCACCTTGAGAAGGGGCACCGTGGCCTGGGCACCACCCCAGGTGTGCCCCTTCGCTGTTCATCCCAACCCAGCAAGGGAGACCCTCCCCACCCAGGGGCACAGAGTTGGTCTGAAGGCCTTGGTCCACCAGGAGAATGGGGCCCTGATCCCTCTGGCAGGAGACACCCCCAAAGGTGCACAGACCTCCCACGAGGAATGAAGAGTGCCAGGAGGGCTCATTCACAAAGGGCCTCAAACCACAGGCAGTGAACCTTCTCTCCCAATGAAGGTCTACCCAGCCGCTGTATTTGTACAAGTGTTAAAAGGCATTTACTTACTAAGCATTTAAATAAAATATACCTTCTACAATTTTCTGTACCAGTTTTTGGCATTTTTCTTTTTTCTTTTCAAATATTCAAGGTACTCAAAAAAGGAAAAGACTGGGGCCTCTTTCCACCTCCAAAATGCCCTCTCAGGGCTCACGCAGTGGAGTCCAGGAGTGTCAAGGCAGGGGTGGCCTCTTCTCCAGCCCCCTCCCAGTCTTCTCCCCCAAGGCCCTGCACACACTTGGTGACAACAGAGCACAGCAGCCCAGGGAGGCAGGGCCCCCAGAAGGGGGGTGGCAAGGAGTGGACACCTCCACCTTGGGGACATCCAGTCTCCTCTCCTTGTAGCTGTGAGAAGGGGAAAGGATGACTAAATCCAGCATACACATCTTCACACCATCTCTGTGGGCTGCATGCACTCGTCACCCACCAAGAAAGACACAAGAACCGTGGCAAAGCACAGGCACAGCCTAGGGGACAGGAGTGGGGCCGTACGAGGGGGCCACAGCCCTCCGGCCACAAACCTCTGTTGGACCAAGGCTCCCACATCAAGTTTTTCTTCTGCTAAGGCAGGCAGAGCCCGTGGGAAATGATCAGGCAGTGACCAGAGGGGTCTCACGGGCAGCCGTGACCGGCCTAGAACCCATGCTGGGAATTAAGTTACTAGATGGATTCATCACACGTTCCCTGAGCATTTCCAGTGTGCTAGCTGCTGGGCTCCCGCACAAAGGTTTGGACCACGTCCCTGAGGCCTGATAATCTACCAGGCTGCAAAACCAGGCCACCAACCGCTGAGAATTTTAACGAGAGAAGATTCCAATGGCAGTTGACGGCAACAGTTGAGTGAAGCCAGGGGCCAGCAGGACTCACAGTCCGGGGAGGGGCACAGAGTTGGGCAGCACACTTCAGGGTCTGCAGGGAAAAGCTGATGGGAAGCGGCGGGGAGGGTGTGGTCAGTGGAGATCGTGCTGGCTACAGGGAAGGAAGCGACAGGGTCCGGAGGGCGGGGGCTCGGTCATTGCTATCAAGTGGCCCAAAGGCAGGCTCTGACAACTTCTGTGGCCCATGTGGGGACAAACTCAGGCCTTTGCCACAGTCATTGGGCTACCTGCCTCTCTCTTAGCTCCAAAGGCAGGCATCCTGGCTGCTTCTGGGGCTGAACCATAGGTGGGGATGGTGGATCAAGATCTCAGCCACGGCAAGTTCAAAGGAGCTGGCCGGTGCCAAGGCTGAGCAGGAGAAATGGAGCAGAGACGTCTGGGAGCGGGCACCTTGCCGAGTGTCTGTCAGATTGCGTACGTGCTGGAGCCGCACCAGACCCACGGTGTGCCGAATATTCCCGGTTCAAGGTGCCCTACTGCCTCAGTAATGTTTTGCCGTGCCCCTAGGCTAAAAGAAATACCTGATAGTTCCATTAATAAGCAGTTAGTTCCAAACAACTTAATCGCGCGGAGTCTGACAGATGTCGCTGTGTTCACTTTGAAAATGTTCAAATATTCAGTGGCACTCAGGAATTTGCTGCAGTGCCCTGGGGCACCTCGGTGCAGAATTGGGGAAACACAAAGACAAACCATTGATTAGGAGTCCTGGTTGAGTCCTTCAGTGCTTACTACCTATTATCAGAGTGAGAGATGGCAGGCATGCTGGTCTCAAATTTTTATAAGTTATGTTTATTGCCAAGGCAGTTTCGGAGTGAGTTGTTTCATTTCCCCAGCCATCTAATACCAGTCTTCTCGGGAACCTTTGCTCGTAAGGAATAGTTTCGTTCACTTGAGTCCACACTGTCAAAGTTGAAGCAACTGGAAGGATGCTCCCAAGGGTCTCAAAGTTTCCCCACTAACATGGAAAGATGTTTAACCTGCAAAACACACCCCATGTTAAAGCAACAATAGCAGTGAGATTCTGTTCTGGACAGTTGCACGCTTGTTCTCATCCTAGCTGTCATTGTCCTATATTCCATGTGTCTGTTTCCATGCTTTCCCTGATCATACGAGAGCCTTGTGGAGGTCAGAGGTTCTGGCCTCCATCCTCCTCTGATCTCTCCCCAGGGCACAGTGACAGCCAACTACGGAATAACGAAAATGACAATAATGCGGTACATACTTCGCAGGTAGCCTCTGCTCGGTAAGGAGCACCAATAGGATCCTTTCTGGTTATTCCCAAATGGGAGTAAACAGAAATTCCAATCGGTAGAGAAACAGGCCTGGGAAGTAGCTTAGACTAGACCCAACACCTGAATCCATCCCTTCTCTTTGTCAAGTTAATTTTTCTATCCTCTTCATGGTGTATTGAAAGCCAGGGAGATGGGGAGCCCTGGAAAGGGCGGGGGGGTGGCTACATGAGGGAACAAGGGATGGGGGAGGGAAGTGAGGGGGAGTAACGGGGTTTTGAAAGATGAAAAACAATGCACACGTTATCGAAGCTCTGAAAGTCGGAGTTTTCATTTAACTCTGGAATCTCAATTTCAGCTATTTCTTCATGCTGCCTGCACCCCGGGGCACCAACACCTCTCCTAGTTTCCACAGTGACTAACAAGCACAAATTTTGAAATCTTTGGTGAAACTGTTCTAACTAAATTAAGCATATAGTATATATTTAAAGCAGCGGGCTAGATACTGTATCTTTTATTTTTCCTTATGAAATGTGAAATGTGCCATCTCTCCGTGTAAAGGTCCCACCACCCTGATTCAGGGGTGCTTGACACAGTGCATCCTCCCAGCTGAATGCTGTCTCTACCAGAAACCAGGCAGGAGTATCGTGTGTGCGCGCACACGCACATTTACATTCTTTCTCCTCCCTCTCAGCATTCTGGACGCTATTCTCTAAACCTCTGTCATTTGTGAAGCATTCCCACCGTGAATGATCAAAGGCTTGCCCTCTTTTCTCTTTCTCTACTGCAGCTTGCAGCTAGCCGAAACGATGGCTTTGAGTGAGGAATCAGGCAGGGCCTGCCCCCTCCTCAGACCCCTGTGCTTTCTGTAATGGTCTCCCATGGGGCCCTTTGAAACTGATCTGCCAGGAAGAAGACCCCCATCCCTGGCACCTCCAACTCTTCCAGCGGTTCTTAGATTTCATTCTTTTAGCAAAGCGTGCTAAAAACTTGAGCGTGCATGCTCTCGCCCATCCCCTAAGCTCAAAGAGCGTGTCCCAAAAGGCCACTGACACTCCCTGACAAATTCCTTGTTTCCCATTCTGCCTTGCCATCCTCCAGGTCTTCCAAGTTCTGCTGGGCTCTCTTTCCAGTCTATATGTCTCAGAAGCGAACATGAGCCCCAAACCGATACAGAGCGGCGGCATTTAAACAGCTAGAGGCACCATCAGAGTCCTCCAGAGGAGGTTTCTCATCACAGCCCTTCCCATCTGGGGCCCCCAGCATGTCCTCTCGCCAAGGAGAGATGGGGCCCCACCGGTTGGTCACCTCAACCCAGGCCTCTGGGTCCATGAGGCCAAAAGAGGCCCCAAGCTTCAGGCTTGGTCTCTCTCTGTGCTACTCCAGGGCCAGCTGGTCCCAGCAGGGATGTTCTAGTCTAGACCAATGTTGTTCAACTTGCTTTGACCCCCAAAACCACACTAAGAAATATGATTTTTCATCACCACCCAGTACAGATATCTAGATATCATAGAGGTATAAGCATAGTTATAAGTATGGAGACATGTACATACGTTGGAAAAAAAAAAAATTGAAAAACAAACACCCTTTCTATATGCCATACACTGAGGCTTTTGTTTTTAACCTGTTGTTGTAAAGTGCTGGCTGTAAACCACTAAATTGATTTCACAACCCACTAATGGTTTGCAACCGGCAGTATGAGAAACGCTGTAGTGTGAAATAGAAGGTACGTCTAATTCAGCCTTGCACCCCAGCAAGCAGCCTTTTATTCTTGAGGGATACCGAGGAAATCTCCAAATTTGAACAGATCCCAGAACAACCCTCTGCACTGGACACGTCCCCCTGGGGAGGCTGCAGGAGGTCGGCTGCTGCACTGCCTTTTGGGGCGTCTCCACTCCCAGAAAAGTCTCCTGGAGGCCAGGCTGGGCGTGGGCAGGGCTCAGCCACATCCCTCCCCATGGCTGTCTTCCCTGAGCCTCCC
Source organism: Pseudorca crassidens (assembly GCF_039906515.1). Lineage (NCBI taxonomy): Eukaryota > Metazoa > Chordata > Mammalia > Artiodactyla > Delphinidae > Pseudorca > Pseudorca crassidens. The sequence goes on along the minus strand of NC_090296.1, from coordinate 138,930,070 downwards.
TATTCTCCTTCCCTCTCTCCCCATCGTTTATAAGACTGTGGGGTGAACTGCGTCTGAGCCCAGGGTGCCCGCAGCTCTGGTGGGAGGGGAACGAGCAGGGAGAAGTGGGCGCGAGGGGAAGGAAGGGCAGGTCAGGTCCTGCTCCTGGAGGCGGCGGGGACGGGCGCTGTCCCCCTCCCCAGCATCCCCAGGACAACAGTCAGTTGGCACCACAGCCCAGGCACGCCTGGGCACCAGCCTCTGCCCACCTTCCCCCCGCCAGGTGGAGGACCAGATCTTTCAGATCTCAACCCCGTTTCTCCACCCAGAAAATCCTTTCCGTAACAGAGACCATCCCTGACCTCAGAATCCAGTGGAGGGCGGGTTGTCACCCATGCCCCGAACGGCCAGGCTTTAGGGAAACCTGAGATGATGTTCTGCTCCAGCTTAAAGAGGGTGAGACCCTGGGAATCACTTGACAGAGGATTTTAGTTCCGACAGAAGAAATCTGCAGTCTTCTGGCCCCTCCCCCATGGCCACCACCCGCCATCCCCCGTCTCCGTGGGCGGAGTGGGGGCAGGCAAGGGGCCTTTGCCACCCCAGCCGGAAGCTCCTCTGCCGCCAGCCCACATCCGCACTCACGTTCTTTTCTCCATCCCTCACCGGGAGGTGAAGGTCGCTGTGTGCCTGAGACACTCACTTCCCTGAAACGGGGGGTCCTTGTGTCCATGACGTGACTTCCAGCCCCAGCAGCCTCTCTGCTGACCCACAGCCAGGTTGTCTGTCGCACCCCCTGGCATGTCTGGGCAGCCAGGGTGGGTGCAGCAAACACTGGGCACAGGGATGGCAATTTCCACTCAGACCGCTCTGGGGCTGGGGCAGTGCTGGTATTCCCTGTCGATGGGTACAGAGAGTTTCCACTTCTCCCTCGAGAGCAAAAGGAGCCACGTCTAGACTCTTCTTTCCTCTCTCCCTTTGTGTCTGCTCACTTCATCTCAGCCCAACCTTGACATTAGTATTGAGTTGATGGCTGCCTCTCTCTACCACTGAAGACTGCAATGCCCCTAGACCTGGCCCTAGGGGGTCCTGGGAGCAACCAGCCTGCAGGGCGAGCGAGCAAGGTCTTCTGGCCTTTTGTTCAAGGCTGAGGCTTCAGAGAGCCACAGAACACAATCTGCGCCCTCGAGGAATTTACAGTGTCTTTGGAGAGATGGGCAACCAGGCAATACAGGCAGCCATATGAGGCAGCAGACGGAAACTAATCAGTTTGTAAGATTCCTAAAGAGGGCTGGGCAACCGCGGAGTGGGGATGCAAGCTGGAATCTGAGCAAAAATCAAGGCCCTTAATGGGGAGAGGAGTCGGGGGTGTGAGCCAAGTGCTCAGCAACAACTGGGGAAACGTCTGGGCAGGGATGGAAGGTGTCTGCAGGAGAAGAGTGAGGGCCACGGAGGGTCCAGACGCTCACCCCAAGTGAGAGTCTGGACGTTCATCTCTGGGTGATGGGAAGATGTTGGAGGTTTTGTGAGCCAGGAAGAAATGGCTGGTTAGCGGTGTCGGGGGAGGATCACTTGTTAGCGGTGGCTGGAAAGGACTGGAAGAGTTGAGCCTGGAGACTGGGAGACCAGTAGGGAACCAGTGTAGAATTTCCATGACTGACAGCCAAGCCCTGGAGTCATCTGCAGACGGGGTGTGCCTGAGCGGGCGGGCGTCGCAGTGAAAGGGCTGGGGCGTGGGAATCGACGCCATCTGTTAACTGGTTGAGTTGGGGTCAAAGGTGATGTCCGGTTTGGGAGAACTGGATGCCATTACCCAAGGGGGGATCAGCTGTCATTGGAGAGCATAGTCCAAAGAGTTTCTTTGCAGGAGTGCTGGGCAGTGGGGTTATTTGGAATTGCTACATCCTTGATGTGGTATTACAGAAATCCATCCCACCAGGTGGACGAGGCAGACTAATGTACTCATTTTCTCCCTCTGGGCTCTCTCCCACCACCCCATCCCTTCAGGCATTAGAGTACGTTGCCCGTGGACCTGGGTGTAATTCTGCCTTGAGCAAGACTGGCCTTTCTTAGCTGATAGATTTGCAACCAACTGCCCTACCTACCAGGCGATCCAAGCAGAGGTCGAGCCACACCCCTGGCATAGCAGGTCCTGGCAGTTCATAGAGGACAGCCAGTGTGCTGCCTGGAGCACCCCTGAGCCCCTCAACTGACTTGTCACTGGGGAACTGTAGTGCCACTTGTGTTTCTATTGGCCCAGTGGAGTGGGCAGAAGCCCCACCTACATCTTGTGATTCGGGCCTCCCTTCTTGCCCAGTAGGTTGCTGGGAGTGATGGGGATTCCTCCAGAAAAGTGTTAATGCCCAGGAATAAGGTCAATCCTGTTTCCCCAAGGTCTGATCATGTATCTACTCTTGTTCCTTACGATGCACAAAGTCAAGTCTACCTTAGACCAGACATCAAGGCCGGTGCTTTGGGCGCCTGTATCTGGCTACTTGCCCTGAGGTACCATTTCTATTCATACCCAGGATATACGGGAGGTCCTACCCTCCTCTCCTTTTTGGTATTGCCCAAGCATCGCAGGGCCCTTGGCCTCTGCCTCTGGAATAGCATCTGTGGTCAGCAGTTAGGATACCTCTCCCAGCACTCTGGTCCCTGGCCCCACCTAGATGGGGGGATAGCTTGTGTGGCAGGCAGCAGGGGTAGGAGGGGGGAGCGGCTGCCGCAAACAATGATCAGAGGGGAGAAGTCCAGCCCGACCTCTGGGGGCTCTTCCCCAATCCAGGGCTGGTTCTTTGGAGGGTCCAGTATTGTGGAGCGAGCCCTCCTGTGTTTTTCCCTCTGTTCTTTGGTCTTGATGGCAGCCCTCATGCCACCAAAGACAGCTGTCCCTGCCGGTGCTGGATCTCAAGTCCCTTATGCTTGGGGCCCCGCAGCTCAAACCCTCTTTGGCCTCAATGCACACAAGGCAGCGGCCTGAGCCATCGTAGGCTGTGACCAACCAGACACCGGGACTGCTGCTCCAGGTGGCGGTGTGGAGGCATGCTGGTCCCAGTCTCAGAAAGGCTGGTGCCAAGCAGAGGACATGCACAGGGCCCTCCAGGCCACAGTGGCCTCAGCTCTAAAATGAGGTCTTTGGACCTGGGGAACTGGAAGTGTCCCTCCAGCACTGGCAACCCATCATTTTCTGAAACCTCATCGCTCTTTCATCTCCAACCCAACTCAATTTTTCCTGCCTCTTACCTGTCAAAGACACAAGTAGGAGTCAACACAGCGGCCTGGTGACTATATCATGATCATTTGTCCCACATTTGCCTGAATAGAAACCAGGCGACAGCATCTGGTTTCAACGGGAGAAGGACTCCCGTTTTGAAAGCACTTTCATTCCCTAAGCGTTGACTCAGTGTTTCCCGTGGGTACAGGGAACCTGCCCAGCAGACGAAAAACGAACAAATGACAGACGCTGCCTCCACACGCTCAAGGTTCGGTAGGAGAAACAGACAAACAAGCAACAATCTAAATTCCGTGATCTTTACTGGTGGACAGAGCCCTGCCTCCTCCCAAATTAGCATAGGATTCTGGACTCGTGGATCCAGCAGTGGGGAGAAAGCAGTGATGTCCCTCCCAATTCAACTCAATAGCACCGAGACCCATTTTGCTTTTCCTTTATGCTTTGGGACCTTCTTTGGTTTTCGCTTTACAGGTGTTTGGGATCTTTACATCTTAAGACACTTTTATAAATTTGGCTGATGTAACACTGCTTCTTCCTTCCCAGAACTGACTTCAGGCGATTAGTACCCCAGGCTCATTTCCTGATGGGCCAGGGGCACCAGAAGAGGGGGCAATCTTGTCTGAACGGCTCTTCCCTGGGTGTATTAATGGTGGGGCTGTTGGCTCTGGGAAAGCTGGGGGTATTACTGAGAATTGGTGGCAGGAACTGTCCACCTGTTTGTACCAACCGTCACCCCAGGACCTCCCAAGGGAGTGCCAGTTTGTCCTTTTTTCTTCACCCTTCCCCTCCTCAGCCCACTTTCCTCCCAACCAGAGGCCAAACCCACCTGTTTGGGTGACATTTGTAAGCCACGGCCACTGTTCCCCCCACCTGCCCTAACTCTCCTGGGGCTGGGAGGCCCCACCTTCCTTCCCTACCATTCACCTGCCCCATCAATCTTGACAGGAAAAGCCTAGAAGTACTACAGTCTCAAAGTAGCATAGGAGTGTGTTGGCTGCAGGGTTGGTGGATGGGGTCCTTTCCACAAATAGCTTTGAAGCTGCCATTCAGCACATTCCTCCCCCCGACTGAGCAGCACCCCGACCTGAAATAAAGTGGCTTCCAACAGCACCCAGACACCACCTTCTCTCCCTGCACCTGGAGACTGACCTCCTCCAAATCTTCTGTGGACATTTCAACCTTCCGGAGGATAAAGTGAAGAGTAGATTGACAGGATCTCTGCCCTCAGGAAACCAGTCGTCTAGAGGGATAAGACAGACATTAATCAAATAATCACTCAAGTTCTTACTGGCTGCTCTCACTGCTGGGAGGGAAATGCCCAGGGTGACCTGAGAAGAGTGCAGATTAAAGTGGAGAAAGGGACTTTGGGAAACTCAAGTTCCCTCTTCTCCCGGATGAATTCAACGACTCAACAGCTTTACTAGTGGTCTGATGATGGTTTCTTCCTAACTTCCCTTCCAAAACGTGAGATAAAAGTGCTCCCCTGCAGGTAACTCTAATGTCGACTCCAATAAGAAGTGGCCTGTAGGGTTTGAATGGTTCCTGGGGCTCCCGGGGGCCCGAACAAGACTTCCTCACCCACCTACTTCCACTGGCTCCAGCCTAAACACACAGAAACACTGCAGCCGCGCGACAAAAATAACCAACAACCTTGCGCACTCAGGAAGGTTCGGTCCCTAGACTGCTATTTTTATTTTTTAACTCTTCTCTGTTCCACATTACTATCACTCGTTTTCAAAAAGGCCCAAATGATTTTGAGCCTGGTTCTAGAAATAGAAACTTAAAGCACTTTGTAGCTGCCCCTGGTGCCTGCCCCCCTGGAGAGGCCCTGTTGGCTTGGGTCTCCTTCCAGTCCCTTCTTGCCGTGGACGGGGTGCTCAGAAATCCCTCCGGAGAGTTTACCTGCGGCTGCATGGTCGAAAGAAGACCCACCTCTTTGTTTCTCATCATAGGTTAATTTCCAGCAGGAAGGCGACACTCCCTGGGGCAGGTCTAAATGTGCATTTGCCCCCAGATAACCCTTAGCTGAATCTGTTGTGCAGCCCATCTGGACCCCAGTTGGCTCACCTCTCAGGATGCAGCTAATATTCGTCTGAAAGCTGTCTTCATTTCTTGCTCAACTCCCTTTCTCTAGGAAGAGTCCTTGAGAAGCACCTAGCTTGACCAGAAAGGAGAAGGTCAGAAAGCTTGGCTTCCAGGAATGGATTCAACAAGTGTCACTTTGGTCTGCCTTTCTCTGGCTGATTGGAATCCCACTAAAGGACAGTGTCGGCTCTTGCAAAAGTCACCAGGAAAGAGAAGCGGAACCTGACTAGCTCTCTCGTGCTGTTGAGCCTTACTACCACATGGTGTCGCTGTTCAACACTTGATTCTGCACAGCTCCCTGGACTTGGGCTAAGCCTGCCGTGCGGACGCCCTGCCTGGCTGGTTGGTCCCAGAGCAGGCTGCAGGCGTCTTAAAAGGAAGATGGTCCCACTTCGTAGATGTTAAGTTCACTCTAGTTTGCTCCACCTTTGAGCACGCATGCACACACACACACAAACACACACATGCGCACACACACAGCGCTCACAGTCACTATTTTCCAAAGCACATCCAGTGTGCCTGAGTGTCTGGGTCAAGGGTCGCTTCCACCCTACCACACTCTGTGCTAGAATCCCACCCTTTCCCCAACTTATGCTCTCTTTGCACCTTGCTTATGTTGAGCCTGAGTCAGCAGTCTTTTCTCAAGGTAATATTTTATGCCTGAGTTTGGCCCACCCTCATCTACCCCCAGAAGAGTGCAAGATTTTGACACTATCAGGAATTAGGGGTTGGAGTCTTCGCCAGAAGACCTTAGGTCCTATGCAAATATCCACCTCCTCACCTAACTAGCTTTGCATTCAGGGCAAGTCACAGAAGGTTCTATAACAACGAAAATCCATAAAAAATGACTGCTTGCTCTCACTGTTTCTGCATAACTAAGAGGGAGGCTCAAGTGGATATTTTTGGGTTTTTTGGTTTTTTTTTTTACGTTACGCGGGCCTCTCACTGCTGTGGCCTCTCCCGTTGCGGAGCACAGGCTCCAGACGCGCAGGCTCAGCGGCCATGGCTCACCGGCCCAGCCGCTCCGCTCCGCGGCATGTGGGATCTTCCCAGACCGGGGCATGAATCTGTGTCCCCTGCATCGGCAGGTGGACTCTCAACCACTGCGCCGCCGGGGAAGCCCCATGCTTTACTTTTATAATTCTTAATTTTTGAAGTTTTAGTAAATGTCATTTCATTCTTAATTAAATCAAGTTTTTGCTGTCTTCAGCTAATGTTGTAACAAAAGAAAAAGGGATTTAAGCAAAATGGTCTAGAGCCAAATTGGCTTACTTGTTTATCATCTCAAGGAAAAAAGCTTTTAGGAATAACATAGGCTATAGTTTGTGTTGAGTTTTGACTCCATTGACAAGAAACACTTTGAAATGTGCTAAATGAGACCAATTCAGATCCCTGCACTGATGCCTGTAGGAATTCTGTACTTTAGTATCAAAACAAGGCATTTGGAAACTGTCATCTATCAGGTAAGAATTTCTAGTATAGGTTCATAAGAATATAGTCTTATAGCCATTCGCATTTGTTAGTGACTTGAAACCACTTTTAGATGAACCAGATACAAGTCCTCCACTGTATAGGGGTAGGAATAGTTGAATTCTCCTCCATGCACATAACATGATTTCATTGCCATTAATAGACAACTGGCCCTATACCCCAATCAGCTATTGCAAATTCTGCCCCCATAACTTGGCTATATCCCCATACTTTTATTAACTGGGGTGACATTTTGAAGACATGTCTTTCTTGAAGGATGCAGGAAACTACTTTGCTCAAAGTTAATTGAGCATCTTATAGTGATTTCAGAAATGTGTCTCTAGGCTAAGGGGGCAACAGGTTACAACTGTTCAGAATGATTCAAGCCAGACGAAAAAGCACAGTCAACAAATGTGAATAAACACGTATTGTGTTTGGTTTGGTGGAATCAAAAATTAAAACCTGAGATTGAAATTTAACTACATGTCACAGCTTCAAAACTAGATCAAAGCTTTAGAAATATATGACTTTTAATTGCACGAATTTCCACACTAAAAATACTGGCATGGGTTCATAATTGTTATGTTTTGCTCCTAAGTGGTAAGAGAGAATGGTCATGCACATTCCACATTTCCACGTATGACACGTTACGGCAAAAGAAGGCTTTTCTTCCCACCTCCCTGAAGTGCATGTTCATTTTCCTCTTGAACACCGGTTTTTGAGGTACCTCTTGATGTAAGCGTACTTCAGAATGTTCTTCAAACTAAGGATTTTGATGAGATGAAGGCAACCTATACATCTGACAAGGGTTATCCTGCAGCACATCTGTAGAACTATTTTCATGCTTACGCTCTGCATTGATTTGTAATTCAACATCAGGTTTCCCTTTTCTTCCCAATTTAAACTAACAAGTCCATTCTGGGTCTAAAACAAATACCAGAGGACTAAGGTAAATGAGTTAAAACTCTTCGTTGGTCAGAAAGCAACTTGGCAGCTGGCAGTGATCAAGTGAGAGCTCAGCCCCTCAACCACTAGAGTCCTGAAGATGCTCAGAGTCTCCCTGAACCTCCTCTATATGCAGCCAACACATGCACAGAGCGTCCACACTTTGCCTTAAAGGGGAATTGTTTAAAAATACATATAGATTTTTTTTTTTAATTAGACACTTACCTCCTTTAATTCCTCCACATGCCTCTCAGAGTTCATGAACAAACATTTGGGAAACGTCTTCTAGGACACCTGATGGAAAGACACAATGACTAGGACTCTGAAAAGTTTCAAGTGTTTGTTTAGGGGTGCTTTTGTCACTTGGCTCGTTTGGAGGGTGACATTGTTCCTACAGGCCTGTGTGTGCTTTCTCAACCCCATGCTCTTCCAACCCATGGACTTGTTAGGATTCTCAGCTTTCCCAGAAGATCTCAAACCCACTCCGATTGTACTGCATGTTAACCAGCATTGTGAAGTACTCGCACATGTGGGATTCATCAGGGATGATATACCATCCAGTTGAGAAAAGGAGGGAGACTATCCTGAAATATAGGCCAGTATATTTGGCACTCCAGAACTGCCTTGTTCAAACCCGGTCCTCATTTTAATAAACCCCCAAACCGCATGCTGTCCTTTTAAGTTATCTGAAGTTTCAAAATAAATTCAACCCTATAACTTGAAAAGTCAACCCTCAAGACAACAAGAGAGCATGCCAACTTGTTTTCAAACTCTATAATAGAAAGGAAGATCCAAAATGTTTGATATATCTGTAGACTACAGTATGATATGCACCAAGATAATAGAAGAGCATCAACTGGAAAATTCTTAGTATTAATAAGATATTAAGGAAGTGGTAAGATACAAGATAAATATACAAAAATCTCCCAAATTGATACCTTTCCTATATTCCAACAACTGGCAGAATATATAGGGGGGAAATTGCACTCATAAGAATATTGAAAAAATGTATAAACAACACTAATGAGAAATGTCTAAGACATATTAAAAACAAACTTTTGACAGAGATTAATAAAAGAGAAAAGTTCATTGAGAGACATGAACTGGGATTCAAACACTGCTATATTGATGCCGTTAATCCTTGCCAAAGTAATTTTTAGGTGAAATACAATCCTAATTAAATTCCAGTGGGATTTTTTTTTAACTTGATGAAAGATTATAAGCTCATCTGGAAGAAAAAACAAGAAAAGATGAGAATAGCTAAGAATTGTTTAAAGAGTATCAAGAGATCAGGGAAGTATTTTCCCTAAGAGATAGATTTAACTATATTATTATTAAAGTAATTAAAATAGTGTGGTGCTGGTGTAAGACTATGCAAACCAATCAATGAATTAGAACCAGACAATCCTGAAATCTATTATATATTTTTTAAAAACTTAAATCTGAGAAAGGGATCACCAAAAAGCAATAGTTGGGGGGAGGGGGACAAATTAGGAGTTTGGAATTAACAGATACTACTGTATATAAAATAAACAACAAGGACCTACTGAATAGCGCAAGGAACTAGAGTCAATATCTTGTAATAACCTATTATCGAAAAGAATCTGAAAAGGAATTGATATCTATGTAAGTGAACTAACTTGCTGTACACCAGGAACTGACACAACGCTGTAAATTAACTATACTTCAACTTTTTAAAAAAGCAATAGTTAATGGTTGAATTATCTAACAGCGAAATTAGAAAATGCGGCTTTTGGGGGGGGAAATCAAATTTTATCCCTCATACCACACTCCAAAATAAAATCCCTGTGTGTTAGTATAAAAAAAATAAAGAATCCAAAAAATCTAGAAGAAAATAGTGGAGTATATTTAACTAAAGCCAGGATGAGCGAAAGCTTTCTGAGCACGAAACAAACGAAAGTGGTGATCGTAACTGAAGAATCAGTTATTTAAAAACAGTATCAACAGCCCGGTGCTTTGTGACCACCTAGAGGGGTGAGATAGGGAGGGTGGGAGGGAGACACAAGAGGGAAGAGATACGGGGTTATATGTGTACGTATAGCTGATTCACTTTGTTGTACAGCAGAAACTAACACACCATTGTAAAGCAATTATACTCCAATAAAGATGTTAAAATAAATAAATAAATAAAATAAAGTTTAAAAAAAACAGTATCAAAAACATCTTACATAAAACAGAAAGAGAAAAGATTAAGTGGTTAAACATTTTTGAGGGAAATGAACAATAGGCTTAATCCAGCAAATACTTGTATACATTAATAAGGAAAACAACCATGGGCAAACTGAGAAGCCAGGCATATGATTGTTAGAAGAAACACGTGTATAGCTAAATTCATGATAAATGTTTGATCTCAAGGTTAATCAGAAAAAAGGCATACCAGCAAAATGAGACCATGTTTGCAGTTAATCATTACGTATTTTGACTATATTCACAGTTGATCCGGTGAAATGGGGCAGTCTTGGGTGGGGGAGAGGTGCTGCTCAGTCACCTCCAAGAGAACCTGCCCCAGGGAATCAGAGCTGACTGACAGCTCCAGCTGCCCGCCCCCTCCTCACGATGGAGGCCCCTAACCAAAGCTGGAGAGTGAGGAATGTCTTTGTACCAGCCCATTCCTGCTGGACTCTCGGAAATCCACCTGCTAGAAACTTGGGTGGGGATTTTCCGTCCCTGTCCAAAACTTTCTTAAAATCGTGCAGCGATCCAAGAGTCTCCTACCCAATCCTGTCCTCTATCGCCTCCACAGACATCAGACCTGAAGGCTGTCCTGCCTGTCCTGTTCCCTCCACCCTTTCCCCTCACCTGGCATCCTCCTCCCCAGATCCATCTGGGTGTGTGTCTCTCAGACACCAAACTGGCAAATGAAGTGACACAAGCACTTTCATACTGATGGGAGTGTAAATGAGCACTTTTTGGAAACTTCTGCATAGTGGAATTATGATACTCCCTCATTCAGTAGACTCTTGTGTGGTCAGTAAATGTCACGTTTGGGAAGAGCCTTGACTGGGAAAATACTCGTGTTATAATCTTAGCCAGGTAGAGTGAGAAACTACTTTGACGGCATGGTATCAATTTTACAAACCATAACGTATAATGGATACATACAGGGAAAAAAGGAAGCAAATCCACCCAGATGTACAGGGTGACTATCTCCAAGGATGCAATGATGAATTATTTTTCCCTTTATACTTTTCTGCCTTTTTCATATCTTCTGCCAAAAGTATAAATTCTTTCGTAACCAGAAGATGTTGCTTTAAAAAAAATCATATTCAAACGTTAAGCCCAAACAAGAGGGTTCAGTAGATCCAGAGCCTGGTGTAATGTCCAGAAACTGCTTTGAAAGGCAAGAGGCCCTCTGCCTGGGCTGGATGGAAAGGGTGACATTGAGACAAGTGGAGTGGCCATGGCCAAAGGGAAGAAATGATATGCACAGAGCATGATCTGAACCACCAGTGGGAATGAGGGCTTCAGAAAAAAGGAACAGGAAATAGTAAGAGAGAGGTCCAAGTCAGACCAGCAAAGAGTCTTCAAGTGTTACACTAACTAGCAGTGGACACACCTGAATGTTGTTGGCATGGCCACTTGACTAACACCGCTTTCTCTTCAACCTTCCTCGAAATCCCCCAACTAAACTGTTCACCCAGAGAAAGCACTGACACCCCTCAGTAGCCAGAAGGAGTTCAAGTCTTAATGGTCATGTGTGCTCCTACCTGACTTGACAGAACCCATCTGGAAGAGAGCCTGGGCAGCCGCAGCCCCTGGGGCAAACAGAAACGGTGGTGGTACCATCCCCACCTTCCGATCCAGGGTCTCGGGGCTTCCTTTGAAGAAGCTTTTTCTTGGAACTTGTTTTTCTTCTCTTGTACTTAGTCTGTGTTTCAGATTTGAAAGCGGACATTTGGGAAGGAGTTTGTGAGTGTAGTGGTGGTCACACACTCCAAGAATGTGACTCAGAACATCCTCATGTTCTAGGATGCGGGCACGTTGTTGTACTCTGGGATGTGTAGAAACCTCAAGAAACACTGTGAAGGTGGGAGGTCATGATAAACAGAGCCAGTACAGATGCTAATCTCTGGGAGAGCTCTTCCCGGTAGAAGCACGCATCACTGTCCCTCACATGGACAGTCTCTCTACTCCCACCCAAATTCAGTCCCTGTTTCCAAGGTTACTACATATACGACTGCCCATCTATTACCCTGTTTCCCAGTCACACTGTTAGGTGTGGCCAGGTGGCAACGTTCTCTCCAAAGTGAGCGGAAGGGTGTGTGCCACTTCCAGGCAGCCCATGACACCTCCCAGGCGTTCTCCTCTACATTTTCCCATGTCACATGCCTGGAATGATGCTGACGATGATAGCAACCTTGGAAGCCACTTGTCATCAGCCTGGGCGACTCAGGGAATCTTACAGCAGAACTTCCTCCTCCAGTCCCAAGAATGTGGAACTATTGCCCTGGACTATTATGTGAGAAAGAAAGAAACATCTATTGCGTTCGAGCCATTGTATTTTGGGTCTATTTGTTTTAGCAGTTTGGCCTACCCTAACGTAATCTCAAAGACCTGAGTTTTCCTTTATCAGTCCACTAAGTGACTAGATACACAATTACTTACAAATAAATATGGGTGTTGACAACCTAGGGAAAGAGGCAACTAGGTGGTGATTTCAATGAAGGGTTACACATTCATAAACTTTCTCTAACATCTTTCAGAGGTGTCAGCCTTTGTTTGGTGTATCTGCATCTGAATTTGAAGGCAGACTTGGAAAACCGTTCTGAGGAGGCATCTAATTGGGGATTGTTTTCCAATTCCACAAACATCTCCTGAGAGCCTCCCGGGTAGACCAACTCCTGCAAAGGGAACTGTATACAGAACAGAGGAAACAGCCAGCCCTTGCCCCAGCTAGTATAAGCAGCTGCCGTATAATAGATAAGTATCAACAGTTTATTTTTGGACTCTGCCCTTTCTTCCTGCTTGACCCAGCTGCTTCCCGGCTCGGGGCACACCTTGTCTGATTCTGCCTGAAGCAGTTGACAGGAGTTTGCTGAGCTTGGGGGTGTAGGGGCCAGAGCAGGGGTTCGGGATGCCCTTCCTCACGCCAGTCCTGACATTGTGAGCTGTATGTATGTTTCAAGTGACCTCCTAGAAACAATGGTGTCCTTTATTGGGCTTCAAGAAAGCAATCAGATACAGAGACCCAACGGATTCCTGCCTGCCAAGCTCCTTCTGTAAGCCCTGGAGATACTGACACGGTGCTAATGTGGCACATATAAAAGAGAGACACTAAGAAGTTCTGGAAGGATGGGCTGGTGCTTTCTCTCCACCCTTAGAATGCTCCTTTGGAGGAGAATTGTGTCTTAGGAAGAAAACTACAGTTGTCAGCACAGTATCATCCATGACCAGGAGGAAAGCAAGGGGGTACCTGGACTGGGGAGAGACACTCGCCCTTGGACAGCTGCTAAAACGCCCTCATGAGACCTCTGTGATGCTCCCAGAGCTTACATTTTTAAAACACATGTAAAGTATGTGCTTGCATGGTGCACACCATAGAAACTGATGGATAGCCTCTCCCCAGGCCCCATTAAAATATCCCAAAATATGTCCATACCTGCGGTAGGGGACGGACCCTCCCTAAGTGCTTTATTTATTCATGGTGGCAGATGGAGAAGACACACCAACTGCCCTCTTATCTAGAAGAGGACATCTTGCCTCCAGGGAGGCACGAAACCACGCTGGCCTCACCTGTCTGCCCCTAACTCTGGGACTCAAGAGCTTCACCAGACCTGAGGCAGCTCCTCTGTACTCCCAGGAAGCTAGCTTCTGAGGGGGAAAGGATGGAGCACCAGCCCTGCCCTCATCAGAGCCGTGTCTCCATGTCAATTCAGACAGAACTGACACTCTGTCTGAGCCCCAGTGCCGGTGGGGCTCACAGCCAGATTTAGCAGGTGACTAGGCACAGGTGTATTGCATCCCGGAAAAGATACTGTGCTGTGAACACACCAGCTGTCGTCTCCCTTCCCACCTCCAAAAGTTCTGTCATCACCTCCATTACCTCCTGCGGGCTTGGGCAGCTCAGTGAATGGACAGCCCTTTACCTGGCTGAGTGCGATTAAGGGGTTGGCACATGCAAGCTTAGCCCTACAGGGGAGGACTTCCCCTCCTCACAGGACAGGACTGGAGGAGGAGAAGTAGCTATTGGTGGGAGGGGCCCTGCTGGTGGCATCTCTGAGGACTGGATGTGGCTCAGCATGCCACTCCCGCCTCCCTGCCTCGTTGAAGCAGCCAAGTCTGCAGAAAGGACCAAGAAATGTCTGGTTGCCCTTCCTCACGCCAGTCTTGACGTTGTGAGCTGTATGTATGTTTCAAGTGACCTCCTAGAATTGGTCTGTCTGCGGAGAATGGTGCAGGAGCTGTATTTCACATTTGCTAATTCAAGCAGAAGTCTGAGGCCAGGGGACAGTGAGAAGCCCCCTTCCAGAAGGGGGCAGGAAAAACGCAGGCGTGCTTTGGCTTTCTGTTGACCTGTCGCCTGGAGCACTGGTGATCCCACAGGTCGCAGATGATGCGGTGGCGCCCCCGCCCAAGACAGCCAGGAGGGGCCCATCCAGCAGACCACCCTCCAATCTTGCACAGCAGCCCTGCTGGTCTTAAGGGAGCTCAGTCATTGACACATTTTGAGAAGTGCTAAATTGCAATCATGCAAATATGTGATCCATCCCATTTCTTAATCCATGTAATGGAAAGAAAATGCAAATGAATGCATCCAGAAGACATTTAGGACTGGATCAAGTCTTTTTTTTCAACCGCTGCAGCCTTCTGAAGATAGACGTTTAAACCCCAGCCATGTCACGATCTCAGGTCCTAACATTGGGCTGAATGAACTTCTCCTGTAGCTCTCTTAGCTGACATCTGGGCCACCCAGGGAGTATGCCACATGCTGCATCTGACTGGACCCCAGCCCACCCCCTAGGCTCCCGAGCCCCGCATTCCTCCCTGCGATGAAAGCCTGCTGGTGCCAACACTGAGCTCTGGTTTCCCTGCAACTTGCCCCACCCCACGGGTCTTACACTTAATAAAGGGATCTGCTCAGCCCACAGAGGCTAGTGATAGAAACTAAAGAAATTCCATGCACCCTAAGCTGCTGGCAAATACAAGCTCTGGAGGGAGCCATCCTTGTTCAGGAACAGGTCAACCTGGGGGCGGAGGGGGGAATTGTGTAGCACAGGGAGAGGGAAGTCCTACTCCGAGGGCTTAAAAGAGTGAAAGATTCCTAACGTTATCCTCATGCAGGAAAACGTTCCTAAGAATATGAAATCTAGACGGGCAGGACTTTTTTGACCTGCTTTGTAGGCTGGAGTGTCCCCCGAGCTCAAAATAGGGCATGACGCACAGTAGGTTCTCAGTAAATATTTGTGAAATGAATGAATGAATGAATCAAGTCCTGTGCAGTTACGAAGTTGAGGAGGGTCCCTGCCAGCCGAGCTGCCGAAGGCGCGGTTACCAGAAATGCCGGTTACTGATAGCTGGCTCGCTACCAAAGGGCATCCTTCTCCCTAGAGGCTATGGGAGAACCAGGGGAGGCAGGAGGACCTCCACCCTGGCTTTGCAAGCTCAGAAGCCTGGTTTTCCTTGGTATCCAAAACTGATCACCTCCAAGGCCAAGGTAATCATTAAGAAGAAGAGAAAGACTCCATCCCAGGGACCCTCCTCTCTGATCTTCTGAGGTCTGCAAACCCCTCCAACAATCCCAACTCCTCTCTCCTCCTGGGGTGTCTCCAGGACACACATGGAGTTGACAATGTAGGAAGTATGGAATCAGGACAAGGCACATTAACAGGGGAGCCTGGGTGAGACTCGTTATCTGAGGCTTCTTGGCTCGCAAGCTGGTACAAACTCTGTAGAAAAAATAAAAGCAATAGTATATAATATACCAAAAACTTTTGCCCTGAGATCCCATTTTCAGGAATCTATCCTGAGAAAGGATAAGAGAAGGCAATCATAAGATGCTCATAAAAGGTTTTTCAAAGCATTAATTATAACAACGAAAACTTGGAAGCCACATAGGGCTCCCAGGATAGGAGAAGGTTCAGATAAATGACAGCACGTTCCTCAGGAAACCCATCCGTTCCCTCAGCTACGCTGTAGGACTAAGAGATGGCAGGAACCTCAAATTCAACCAAACCAACCCTGCAAAGGACTCTGTAAATTTGCAGGAAATGTGGGGTTTTGGGAGAAGACTTACATTGCAGAGTGTGCAGCATTTGACTCAAAAGAGAAAAAATTCCTGTCTTCGGCTTTTGTCCCAGAGTCTCCTGGGCTCACCTCCAGCCTCCCGAGCGCCCGGCCACATCTAGACCCTCTGGACTCAGCATCCTCATTGCTTCTCTCTTCCTCCTTATTTGATATTATAACAAGAAAGACCTAAATACAATGTATCCTCTGCCGAAGAAGGGTCATTGGCACAGTTGTCCTTGAGACGTGGCAGAAGAAGGCCATAGGTCAGAAGGCACAAGCTGACCACAATAACATAGATGATAGATAGATAGATAGATAGGTAGATAAAATACATATATAAGTATACGGGAAAATAATTGGAGTGAATTTGAAGAAATGTAAATGTAATTTGATTTCCACTTGGGCCTCTCTTTTTATAACACTGCCTAAGTTCAGGGAAAAAAAAAAAAACAGAATACCCTACGTAAATGCTTAGGTGGGAGTCCCCTAAAAATATGTGAGCTCTTTATCTCTGCAGGCAATGTGATCCCTCCTCTCTGACCCTTTGAGGTCTGCAGGTGCCTCCAGCACTCCTGACTCCTTTCCTTCCAGGCTGTTCCTATCCCCAAAGTTCCTGAGGGAAACATGGACTCAACAGCTGGTGAATGAAGACGCCAGTTCTAGAGGCTTCCTTGGGTGGCCCAGAGGCCCAGATGAGCCAGCTTCCACCCCTGCCCCAGGGCCCAGCTTGCCTCCCTCTGCCCTTCCCCTACACCAGCTCTGCTGGATGTTGTTTTCCCACAGTGGGCATCTCTGAAGCTGGTAAGAAGTCCCATGTCAAGGAGGTACCAAGAGAAGTAACTAAGACTTCCCTTGGTGGAAATGGCCCACTAGGCCATTGAAACCGTCCCCTGAAGACAGTTTTTTTTTTTTTAAAAGGTAGAATATTATAAAATGAACAATCTTCTTAAAGGCATCAAAGAGATAACAAGATAGTGGGGAATTACTGGGCAGAGTTATAGAGAAGAGGACCCAGAAGAGTAAACCCAGCTCTCGAAGCTTCTTTTGCCTTGAGAATTCAGCTAAATCTGCTTAGAAACCGATCTGTGCTTCCAATGGGTTTGTACACAAAAGCCACGGCACAGTACCCACCAAAGTTGGGGACCCTACCGAGCCCTCCCCTACCTCCCTTACCCTAACCCAGAAGGGCTATGCTCTCAGAGTAAAGGTGAATGAGCCAGTCCTCCATGGACTTGCAGCTCAGCTTCCTGTCATCGAGTTGATTCAGGGGACCTCAAGCTGTGAACTTGGATTATGGTAGTGCCGTCTGGTACTGCCAGCAGTCATGCGTCAGAAGCAGAGAAAAGTCTTGTCCGGAAAACGATAACATCATCCTAGGCTTCTAACTTTTCCTACAAAGAAAGAGCCATCCTGTAACTCCTTTCTCACCAGGAACTCCTGGCGGGTCCCCATCCCTAAAAAGACTCATGGGAGTCACCTCGCAGGGATGCTGAAATGTCTGAGCCAGGGGGCAGTCCCAAACCTCACCCCTCCCCACGCTGCAAGGAGCCTTCACTGCTCCCTTTTCTGAGGTGAAACTAGATCCAGATGCAGGTTCTCTATGAAATCAACCGTCTTGTTGCTAGAGGCCTCTTCTTGCCAAGTGAAATTTAAGAATCCAAACTGGAACAATTAAAACCCATCACCCTCTTCTTCCACATTTTTCTTTGCAAGGAGTCACGAGGCTCTCTTAGGAATCAGGTAGCCCTGCCCTGGAGAGGGCGTCTGACTCTGGGAAACCAGCTCCAGTCTCTTCAATAGGAAAGTAGGTGGGGGTCTCAGGACACAGCCCACCTGGTAGCCATTTCTCCTGAGCCTCACTCCGGGTCCTCCCTCATCCAGCCCTGTCCCTTCAAATTCAATTCAGGGCTGACCACCGCCTGTGCTCCATCATCCCTTAGAGCTCTCAGCAGGATGGCAGGATTTTTATTTGCTCCATGTCTGTCTTTTGCTTAGTATAAATTCCACGGAAACCGAAGCTAAGTCTGTTTTGTCCACTAGGGTGTTCCCAGTTCCTAGAACAGTACCTGGCACAGAGTAGGGTGAATGAATGAAATCACAGCGTTTCCTATGAAGCCCAGAGACTCAGGACAGTCAGCTTCGGGGATTCACCCCTGCTTTTGCTGCAGTGATGGACTCCCCCTTCCTCTACAAATACTGGGAGTCCCTCCCCTTACCTCACTTCATTCTCTTCTTTTGTCTCCTCCTTTTGTACGAGACTTTTCAGGATCAACGAGGGCTTTCAGAGTACTCTTATAGTAAAGTGCTGGTTGACTCGATTTGTCACTCTAAAAACACTTCCAAAGTCGCTCACTGCCGGGTCTTCCTACTACTGTTATTGTCACTGTCAAAAGGGATTACTGTCCCTCCACCCAAGTGCCCAGACTTGGCACAAAAAAAAAAAAAAGAATTAACAGTCCATGGCCTCCTGGAAGCTGGAGCATCATGGGGAAGGCTGGACCAGTGAGTGCTCTGATGACCTTGCAGTCATGTCAACAAGTACCTGGGGTACGTCTGAATAATGGCACCTTCTGAGAGAAAGAGTGTTGTTGGCTTCGGACAGGGCAGTGGGGGAGAGTGTGATCGGGGCTTAGGGCAGGAGGGGAGGTCCCGAAAGCCTGAAATGGACCATCCCAAGGCTCAGAGAAGAGGGTGAACTAACTGCAAGCAACAAGCAGGGGGATTTGGAATTTTTTTTGGTTATGGGGGAAGGGATGGGAAGAGTACGCAGAGGCAAGAGAGGATGGGCGAAAAGAGCAGTGTTGGCAAGAGTATGAGGCTGGACGTTGGGAACAAGGGGACATTCCAGCGGCAAGAGGATGGAAAGCACGTTTACAAGCAGGAACATGCAAAGCCCCTTTCTAAAAGTGTGTGCACTTGTGCCTGCGGTTCACACGGTTAGCCCTCCCCCGGAACACCCCCTGTTCCTCCAGAAAGTCAAAACACCGCCCCCAGACATTTTATGTGATTGAGTTTTGATTTGAGTTTTTCACCTGTAGGTTGCTGAGAAGGAAAGGAAACTCTGTAGTACTTTTTTAAGTTTTTTTCCCGCTCACCAGGAAGAGTCAAATATCCATGTGGGTTGATAACCAACCCTCCTCTCGGACTAGCTGACCCTTCCTCAGACATGAGGGCCATCTTCCCAGGTTCCCAAGATCTCGGAAACCCTGATCCTCCAAGCAGGGTGGTTCTCTTGGGCATGGGAAGGAAACTGTCACCCCACCACGTCCCTGCTCTCTTCTAGGACATAAGTGACATCCTCAGCCTTGCTTTCTGGCCTCCAGTATCTGGGACGAGTTGGCACAGGTGACCCTTCAACTAGGACTTCCAGGAGCCATAACAGTAACTAGGGCTCTTGCAGGAGAGGGGGCAGGTCCGGGACGATGCTGGGCCTGTGGCCTAAACCTCCAGGGTCAGAACTCAGAAAGCCATGAGCGGTGGCGAAGCAGGGTGCAGGAAAAAGGCAATCTACCTTCTTGCTCTTCAAGTTGCGGCCTCTCCTGGGAGCTTGTTGGAAATGCAGAGTCTCAGGCCTGCTGACTCTGGGCTCCCGTGGTGAGCTCGTGTGCATCTTCACGTTGCCTTGGCCTCCGTGGACCTCACACTGGGCCCCACTGGGACCCGTGCCCCTCCTCCTGCCCCCAGTTGGGCGTGCCCTGGCGGGGCCTCCAGACCAGGAAACATGCAGCTGAAGCCCCAGCAGGAGCAGCCCCAGTTGGTTATGGCCAACATTCTGGGGTTGCCACTCTCGTCCCCCTTGGTGAAGTTCAAGGCTTTCAGACTCCATAGTCACTGAGCTCACTGCTTTTGGGAAACACCTGACGGTGGTCTCCCCCGGCGGCACAGCACTGTGGATCTGAGGTTTTTTTATAGGTGGGTCCAAATCCACTCTCTGCCCCGCGGACAGTCACCACACCCTCTCCAGTCTGGACGTGGGGGAGGGGTGCCCCCGACACACCCCTCAGCAACCCACCATCCCCCCGCCAGGTGGGGCAGGAAAGCCATGAGGCACAGGTGTAGAAGGGAGAACCGGAGGAAGAGGAGGACAGCGGCCTCCGCCTGAGTACTGCTTAGGGTTCTAGCTACAGACGCTCCAGGCTCAGAGGGAATTTACCCTCCTGTGGAGGAAACAGTTGGAGTTCCCATACACTCTGGGAGCCCGAGTTTCCTCAAGCATAGAATGACGATGCTGGACTCCATGACCCCCCAGTGCCCTTCCAGCCGGCACACCCACCCTACACATCCCGGCGTCCTCCTGCTTGGCAGTGCTCCGTGCTGGGGTACAGGCTCTGGGTTGGCTCTTTCCAGGCCCTAGGACCTCAACCCAAGGATGATCATTAATACCGTAGGGCTAAGATGCAAAAGCTTTGAACATGAAAGTCTGATATAGAACTTAGTGCCTGACCAAGGCAGCAGCCCAAGTCAGTGGTGTGGGGACAATCAGATAGACACCTGAGAACAACCAAAATTGAATCCAAACCTCACACGATGGCCACTTCAAGGACAGGACTCGGGGAGACCAGTGCTTCTGAACCATCTCTGCACATCAGGACCACTGGGGGCTCGTGCTGAGGCGACACCCACAGCGGTTCTGGGAAGGCTTGGTGGGGCTCTGATGGGTCTGCCGCGGGGTCAGGAGCCCCAGCGTACTCTGCCCGCCCTGGACAGGCTCCACACGGGCAGCAGCTGCCCTTTGTGGTCTCCACTCAGTGACACAAGGACAGTCACTGAGCTGCTCAGCCAGGGTGGGGACAGCCGAGGGTCAGAATTGCACACAGCTGGGTGGTGATGGCCAGGCCTGGCCGCGAGCAGAGCTGATGCTGGACCGTGGTGAGCCGAGCTCTGCGCTCAGGCAGACATCATCCTTCCCCAGGCTTCAGGCTGAAATATCGAAAGAGGAGGAAAGGGAAGGAGGAAAGGAAACCAACCGTCGTCTGAGTTCTCCTTGGGGTCCAGTTCAGACCCCAGGGACCTCACTCCTTGTCCTCGGCATGGGGCCCCTCTTGTTCTTTGCTTTTGCCAGTAGAGATCAGAGGTGGGGTCCCTCGTCGTGCAATTCTACAAAACACAATGCTAAGGCTCTTTTTAAAACCGTTTTAAATATTTGTGGACACCAGGAAATACTCATAATGGTAAGTGAAAAAATCAGGTTGCAGGACCCAAATGTGTAGAGAAAAACACGAAAAGGTGCCCACACAGAAGCCCAGAGGCCACTCGTAGCGCTAAGCAGAGCTGGCCCCTCCCTCGTCAAGTCTTCTGAGGCCCTCGCATCCCTGTCACAGCCCTTTATGATCCGTCATCCCTCTAGGTCACGTGTCTGGTCTTCTCCCGAGACTCAACTTCTCGAGCCTTCCAATTAACACAGAGCCCAGAGTAAGTGGGCATTCAATAAAGGTTTGCAAATGATAAATACAGATAAATGACGGAAGGAAGGAAGGAAGGAAGGAAGGGGAGGGGGACGTCAAAATGCTGTTAAGGGTATTGTTATCCGGATAACTTGTTTTATCTTCTTTATAATTAACTATCTGTCTTCCAAAATGTCACCCATGAAAACATCGCTTTTATAATAAATCCATTTTTAATCAAAATTCTGCTCCTTAAATCAGTCTGAAATGTTTTCTTATAACTTCCAGTCCTATTTTTAAGTGAATCCAGAAGACACCGACTAGATCATGTCTCTATAATGGTCACACCTTCCTGAGCCGATACTGGACACGTGATCTGAAAAGTCCCCAAATGCTCGCAAAAGAACGGGAACCGGGTCTTTGGAATCGGGGTGCCCCCAGCTAAGGAACATCTAATCTTTCACCGAGGGAGGACGGCAGGAACACTGGGGGGTGTGGGATCCATTTGGACAGTGTTGTCCCTTTGGACCCCAAAGTTGGCCCCTCTGAAGCGCCCATGAAAAGAACAAAAAGAAGGCGGCATTAGAGAAAGGAAGTCATCCCACCCAGGTCCGATATTCCTTCCAGCTCAACTTTGCTTCCCCGAGACCCAACTCACTCTGCTTTTAAGAAACGGAACTTATCTTCGCAGAGGAAGAGCTGGTTACGCAGGTAAAGGAAGGCCCCCTGCAGCCTCCTGTCCCCATCCCACCCTCCTTTCTCCCCTCTGCCTGGGACCCCACTCTCCCCAGCACTGGTCACCACAAATGCCTTGCCCACAACAGGGGACCTCTAGCCTCCCTACCACCACCAGCTGTCTCTGCACCTCTGGAATCCCACAGAACTTTGTCACTCTGGCAGGACTTAGAGGCAGAGGGGCCTGGGTGGGACCTGACCCCTGAGCTCGATCCAAGCCCCAGCACTGAGGCACCCAGGGCTTCAAACCCAGGCCCAGTACCTCCTCCTGGGCACCCCTTCTGCCCTCCTCTGAGCCTCAGGCCCACATCCCTCATCAAAAGAAGGCACCTTGCTGGCCTCC
The DNA here is from genome assembly GCF_039906515.1 of Pseudorca crassidens. NCBI lineage: Eukaryota > Metazoa > Chordata > Mammalia > Artiodactyla > Delphinidae > Pseudorca > Pseudorca crassidens. The sequence continues at coordinate 138,907,653 of NC_090296.1, read as the reverse complement.
ATCTCAGAAAACCTCCAAACTGATGCATACACGGTTCACGCCAGAAGCGTTTTTTATTTAAGAGCCTCTAGTGCCAAAGCTGTGGCGTCTGGAAGGTCATTCTCGGTGGCCGCCTCTGCCAGGCCTGCGACGAGCACCTGGCATACAGAGGCCGGCGTTCGTGCGTCAGGCAGAAGAATCCAGCTTCTCCGCAGATGGCTCAGACGCGGTTGTCGGAAAGGCAAGTGTGAGCCACGGTTCCAGTTCAAAGGTCCGGACAGCGCACAGCTGCTAGGCGGCCCATCCCGTTCAGTCACCACCCTGGCCCATGAGGACACGGCGGAGAGTAGAGATAAAGCAGCCCCCTGCCCCCCTCTGGCAAACAGGGCGGAGAAAGGGAGAAGGAAAGTCAACAAAAGAACCCAAATCACAGGAGGGAGCCGAGGACCAGCAGGCCACTGTCCTCAGAGTGGCCGCCCCTCTCTTCTGCAGAGGCTAAAGTGCCACCCTGATGGGCCAGGGCTGCAGAGCACCCATGCCCAGAGGGCCTTGGGGACCAGGGGACCCCAAAGCAGGGCAGCCCCTTCCCAGGAAACTGAAAAATCTGAAAATAGGGGCGAGTAGGGAAAGGCCAGAGTTTTCATCCCAAGCAGCGGAGCAGACAATAAACAGGCAAATTTGCAAACCCTGCAGAATGCCAGAAAACAGGAGATAAAAAAAATTACAAAACACCTTTCCAGAGAGAACAGAGTAGCCCACCCCCAAAGGCACTGCTAGGAGACTTTTGCAGAAGGATATCCGTTGCAGCAAATAACCCTGGGGAAATAGTGAAATGGGAGGCCTCTCTCATCCTGAGGAGTCAGCCCGAGGCCCTGCTTCCAGCAAGGGGCGGGCACTCGAGCTGCAAGACAAGCTACCACCCAAACCCGCCTGTGCAAGGGGCCTTCCTGCAGTAACCTCCTGGGTCCAGGTGGGTTCCTAGGCCAGTCTGGCCTGGACCAACTGCAAACGTAGTCCCTGGCAGTGGGCTTTTTTCAGCCAACCAAACCACCATTCATTTAAATTATCACAGTGATTTTTTTAAAATTCCATGCCTAATTCTGCTGAACCCTTTCGGAAACGGAAAAGAAAAGGAGCCACAGGACGTGTTTACATCTGCTACAAGCTGAGCAGCTCCGAGCCCTTGCACTCTGAACTTTCACGCGGCCACCACCAATGAAAGGCCAGAACTCGACCGAGCCCAGAAAGGCCACAAAGCGTCAGACATATAAAAGTGCGTGGATCCAGGAGAGCAGACTGTCAGAAACCCTAAACATGCCACTGAATATCCTTTAGGCTTTTCTTAGGTTCCTGATAACTTCTGATCTCTTTTACTTTTGTCGGCAGTTGCTTTAAAATTATTTTTTAAATCAGCATGCTTCCCCTTGCCCCTTAGCAAGGCAAAAGCCCTCTTGAGGGAATAAAGGGTGACATTTTAAAGGAGCGTCCAGAGGGTGGTGTCTCCTGCAGTGACATTCGGAGCCGACGTTCTACACACAACTGTGCCAGAGTTTCATAAATAATGTTTGTTATGGTTTCAACACCTCGGACGGGACAGCTTCCAGATCCTTCACACCCCCCAGCTTCAGCCGACCAGCCACAGGATGCCAACACGCTGGAGAACAGGTTTTACCTAAAAGAAGAAGAAGAAGTCAGTGGCCTCTGGCAGAGCCGCACACCCATTGTGACCCCCTCCGTAACCACGACCATCCTCCAGGCCACGCCGCCGTCCTAGCAGGGCAGTTGACACCCCTCCCCATGCCCCTCCAGCAGTGCCTCCATCTCTCTCACCCCCCATCTCTATTCCTGCCACACAAGCTGCCTTTTCAGCCCTTGAAAACGCCACCCTCCTCAACCCCAGGACCTTTGAAAGTGCTGCCTGGAACGCACACCCACTCCTCCAGGTAACGCCTTCCCTTCCCTCAGCTCCCACCTCAGGATGCTTTCCTAGGTCCCCACACAGACCCCTAGAACACCACCTCTCTTATCCTTGTAATCCTCCTTCCTAGCACTTCTGTGGGAGTATACACCGGGGCTCGGCAAACCTCCCCTGTAAAAGTCCAGAGGGTACTAAATATTTTGACTTTGCAGGTCCTCTAGTTTTCATGGCAACTGCTCAACCCTGCTGCTGGAAATGCTTGGCATGGCTGTGTTCCAATAAAACTTTATTTGTGGACACTGAGGTTTGAATTGCATTTAATTTTTACATGTTATTCTTCTTTTGCTTCTTTTTCAACCATCAAAAATGTAAAAATCATTCTTGGCTCAGGAGCCATACAAAAATAGGCAGTGGGCTGATCTGGCCCAGGGCCCTTAGCCTGCTGGCCCCTGGTTTATGGTTTATGTAATTATCTGATTCGTGTCTGTCTCTTGCCTAGACTGGGAGCTCCCTGAGGGTGAGACCCTTGTCGGAGCTTGTTCACGTTTAAACCCCAGCACCAAGCACAGTGTCAGACAATTGAAGGGGGTGCAAGAAATATTTGTACAATGGGTGAAAGTTGAAAAACTGAATCTATTCAAGACATCATCCAAAGGGATTTAGAAAAGGAGGGAAAATTTGAGAGGTCCCCAGCATCTATTAATGTTTGAACGTGGGCATTACATAATCACATGGAAAAACAGTGGAGACTTAATAGAACTTATCAAATAATAAACTGCTTTTCATAACGTTACATGATCCCAAATATAAATATCAGGTAACTAATTACTGAAAGATATGGACATCATATTTTTAGGAAATACACACTTAAGTACTGGGGGGAAAGGGACATGAGAGACGTAACGCGTTCAGAAAATGGTTCAGAAAAAAAAAATCTGAACACACACACAGAGCCATCATAAGACAAGTGAGGCAAAATTTTAAAATAGGAAAATCTAGGTAAAGGGTATCTGGGTGTTCTCTCTACTGTTTTTGTCTTGCAACTTTTAAGTTTGAAATTATTTCCAAATTTAAAAAAAATAGACATGGGTATCCTCGTATTGACCACTAGGGTCCCCTGTTCAACAGATTAGAGGAAGAAAAAGATAAATCCCCACGGCCATGTCCACGCTGTGAAGGCTGGTTTTCTTGCGTCACCCACATGCCCCCTCCTCTGGGCTAGGAAGAGGCGGGCTCACCCCCGCTTACTGACATCCACGGAGCCCAGACACCCCCACTCTACAGATGCAGCCTGAGGACCTCAAATGTTAAGACTCCCAGCGGCCTTGACCCCACAGTCAGGTCTTCCCCTGCATCCTGCTGCAAGTTCAATGTTGAGCGTGACGGGTCGGGGCCAGGGGACTGGAGACGGAGCAGCAAAGCTTTCAAAAACCAAGAATCGGACCAGAGTAAAGGGACCCGATTCCCAAGAGCTACCCAGAGCAGGTGTGCATATGAACAAAAGCAGACTACGGAGTCAGGTAGATTCAGCCTGCTGAATCTGGAAACAGCAGACCGTCAGAATTCGCAGAGATGTGAACTTTATATACCGCCAACGCATTGAAAATTCACCTTCGCAGGTGTCCCAAGATTGCTATTTCGTTGAACTGCATCTTCCGGATGCCCCAAGGGCACACCCCGGGATGTTCTGCCAGCTTCCCTGCCTGCACCCCAACCCCCTGTGGGCAGCTGTTGACTCCTTGTGCTTATAGGAAGAAACGCGCGCGCGCGCGCGCACACACACACACACACACACACACACACACACACACACAGCGGGTAGAGACGGAGCAGTAGGGGAGCCACCACGAACCATCAAGCACATCTGATTCCGCAGGCTCCCTCCTCAGCAGAACTAAATCTCCAGGGCTGCTCCTGGAAAAAGAAAACAGATGTGCTCGCCTGCCCCACGGGGAGCAGCTTCCCTGGGCGCGTGCCAACACCTCAGAGGTCACCAGCTCTGGACCTCAAGTCCGAGCAGTGTGCTTCGCTGCCCTTCAGACTCTCTGGTGTGACTGTGACTCGGGCAGCTCTGGGGAAAACCGACAGAGGGACTGGGGTGAGGAGGAAGGTTGTAAAGTCCCGGCCCTCTTCTTTTCATCCCGCTGTTCCCCTGAGGCCATGAAGCTTTGGGGCTCTCCCCAGGGGAGGGTCCTGGGGGGACAGGCTCACAGATGCAGCTCACCCGGCTGGCCCTACACCCGCTCAAACTCGCACCTGTCGACATGGTATTACTTCTTCCTCGGATGCCCTCACTCCTCCCTGCCCGTCAATGTGCTCCAGGCTCACTCCCTTGTCCTTCCAAACCCCCTCTAAGCTTCATCTCCTCTGGGAAGAGGTGCCAGGGAGATGTGCCCCTGGTGGCTGCCCACAGCACCCTGTTCTTTCCTCCCTGTGGCGTTTACCAGGTCCTCTTATAAGAGTCCATGTTCCTGGACACCCCACCTCAGCACAAGCTCCCAGAGGGCAGGGCCAGGCTTACCCATCCTGCATTTGCAGTGAGCTGGGTGCACGTAGAAGATGACAAGCAGAGATTTCTAAGAGGGATCTCTGGGCCCTTTCCGTCCTCCAGAAAAGCCAAACTGCTATTGACATCCCTGCTTTGTCACTAAGATTAACCAGAAAGGTGGTCCATGCAGACCCCGCTCCCACACTCCCTGGAAACTCCAGGTGAAGTAAAGGCACGTTTAGGTGCCATGACCCATGCTTATTCTCTTCCGACTTGCAACCGTCCTGTACAGCGACATTGGGTTACAGCCATCCCAGAGAAGGAGAGGGACATGCCCCAACCTGTCCCTGTCCCATGTTTTACAAGAAGTTTGTCTGTTGGCAGAAAGAGCCCTCCACACAGGAGCACCTGTCTCAGCACCTGTCTTGCACGCTGGCAGCTGACCCCTCGGTGCAGCAGACGAGGACACCTCAGGAAGACGGCACAGCAGCCACGGAATGGAGAAGCCGAGGGAGGAAACCAGGCCACGTGTGTGAGTTCTCCTGAGACAGACAGACATGAGGACCACACCACCAGGTGCCGGGGGGCCCTCGGCAGACTTCCCACTTTCATCCCAGGACGTCGAACACAAAAAAGAACAACTGAATAACGTGGCTAGCTTTTACAAAAGCACTGCTAGTTAGGATTATTTGTGTGTTTTCCTTTTTTTCCCCCTTTTCTTTGCCTGATCCTTACACAGCTCTATAAACTGTGTGTCCATGTAGGCGGGAAACTAAGTCAGATTCACTTAAACATGGATGGACCTAGAGCTTATCATACTAAGTGAAGTAAGTCAGAAAGAGAAAGACAAATACCATGTGATATCACTTATATGTGGAATCTAAAAAATGATACAAATGAATTTATTTACAAAGCAGAAATAGACCCACAGACATAGAAAACAAACTTATGGTTACCAAAGGGGAAAGGGGGGAGGGGGAGGGATAAATTAGGAGTTTGGGATTAACAATATACACACTTCTATATATCAATATAAAATAGTTAGCCAACAAGGACCTACTGTATAGCACAGGGAACTATACTCAATATTTTGTAATAACCTATAAGGGAAAAGAATCTTTAAAAGAACAGATATATATATATCTGTGTAACTGAATCACTTTGCTGTACACCTGAAACTAACATTGTAAATCAACTATACTTCAATGAAAAACAGAATCACCTAGCAGTAAATTTTCATCGCCACACAAATTCCCGTTTGCATAGTCTGCCTCCTCATACATATAAAACTCAAATAGTTTTAAGGTGCACGATACCTCAGCTGAGAACTGCCCCCAGAATGCCAATATTGCTTTTCAGAGAAAACAAAAATGCCTCAGGAGATGCCCATTTATATATAACACATAAGCTCGGAATTCTACAAGCAAGAGGGCTGGCAGAGAGTTATTCAACCTGCTTTGGGGATGGCCTCTGATGCCGTTTCAGGTCCAGGGAGGATGCTCCAGCCACCCTGGGGAGCCCACAGGTCACCAGGTCCCGTCTGATTCCTTCCAGGCCCCGGAAGCTCAGGGTACCGGTTGCCTCTGCAGCGGTCCCCACGCTGACGCTTCTAGCAGCCTCACTCCGCATCCTCAGGTGATGAGGGAGCGTGGGGCGGGCCGAAGGGCCCTCCGAGCTCAAGGATTCTAGAAGTCACTGCCCTGAGTGTGCCTAGCAGGGCCTTAGCTTTGTCTCTGCCATAGGGTGGCCATGCGGACCCTGACCCCTGACCCCTCAGTCTAGGATAAGCAAATCAAGTCCATTTTCTCCCTCTCCCACCACAGCCTCCAGGGGCATCTGGCTGCAAACAGCCACCAAACGCCTTTTGTTCCAAAGCCAAGATGCCAGGCACAGCCCCCAGAGGTGCAGGGGACATCTCATCCGTTTCTAATTATATTCCCTCCGGAAGCCCTGTCCACAAGAGGGTGGGAGTCAGGCATTTCTGGGGCGCACATCTGCACCCCACGGGCCACATCTTTTCCACACCTAAGAAGCAGAGGCACCAAGCCCGCCCTCCCTCCCGGCCCCTGGAGACCAGGACTGGCCAGAGCTGCGTGTCCTCCCAGCAGCACACCTTCGGGCTGCACTTGTCATGGCTCCTGGTGCCACCTACCAGACAAACGGCAGGAAGAGCGGCATCTGCCTCGCCTCAGGGGACACCTGGAGGGTGTCACAGAAGGCTCCGGTGATAAACCACGGAGTCCCAGAGGTCCACGACATCAGCCACACCTGCACGCTAGGCCAACCAAGCTCAAAACACACGCAGCCAGGATGCAAATGCCTTTTGAAATACGGAACCATTTCAAAACCCCAGGGGTCTCTGTACTCCATTGAGCCATCCTTTCTCTCTTCCAATTAGCCTTTTTAAATACAGAGTTGGAAACTCACTTCCACAGACTCTTTTCCCTCCCCACATCTGGCCCTAAACATCGGAGGCCTTACCTCACGCGCTGTGACATCCCAGTGGCGTGGGAGCCTGGGAGGAGGGCTGCCCACGGAAGCCTTGCCCTGCCTGCCTTCTCTCCACCCCACTTCCTGCCTGGCGGATGCCCACGGGCTCTAAGTCAGGAGATGTTATCAGCGAGCTGCAGGTGTAATACAAGGCAGGTTACGGCCTTACTGCCCAGGTGCCAAAAACGTGATTTTCCTCTTTGCACTCACTCATAAAACCACCCAAGGCCATGATTCAGCCACATCCGATTTAAATGTCATCTGTCTCCCAGGGGGAACCAAAAAATTTACTTGAGCCATCTCTAAACAGGAAAGATGAGGACCTGTGAACAGATCGTCACGTGCAGACAGAGCAGTTCTCAAAAACGCTAAAGCCAACATAAAATTGGCCTTAAAATTCTTGTTCTGTCAAACGTATTGACCTGAAAAGTCATTTGTGATACACCGTTCGGGTGGAAAAATGTTCCAAAGCAGCACGTGTAACATGGTCCTATTTCTGTAAAAAAGAAAATTCCACGGGTACGTACTCACACACACTCCAGTGGTTATCGTTAAGTAGTGAGATTAAAGGTGATTTTATTTTCCCTTTTTCTTCTCCGTAATTTCTATACCACACATTACATCTGTAATAAAAGCTATGACCTGGTCTTTTTAAATGGTCAATCATCTTTGGGCCTGAGGACTAGAGTGGTTTTGTGTCCAGTGACTCACCCCCAAGTTCACTCACATCCTCACAAACAGCACCAACTTCTCACATGAACCACTTGAAGTCCGTCCTTCACAACAAATAGGGAAGCAGGATGGCGCCTGGACATCAATAGTTTTCTCCAATCTTCAAACAAAGAAAGCATCAAGGTCCAGCCAGTTTTAGCATATTCTACTAAACATTTAGGAAACAAATAATTCTAATCTGATACTAACTATTCCAGAGAAAAGGAAAATAAGGAACCGACCTAACTTGTTTTATGAAGCTAGTAAAACTTCTACCAAAGCCTGACAAGGATATTACAAAATAGGAAAATGACAAACCAATCTCAGTCACTAAGAGAAACAAGAAAGTCCTGAGCAAAATATCATCAAACTGAATGTAGCAATGTGAATAAAAAGATAACATGACCATGACCAAGCTCCTTTATCTCAGGAATGCAAAGTTGGTTTAATATTAGAAAAAAAATCAATGAATATGAGTTCACCACCTTAACAGATTAAGGGAGAAAGTATAATATTCTCAACAGAGCTAGAAAAAGAATTTAATAAAATCTGACATTAGCAAACTAGGACTAGAGGGAAGCTTGCTGGGGAAAAAAATCTACAAAACCCTACAGCAAACACTGCTCTTAGTGTCAATATTGAAAGCACACCCTTTAAGATCAAAAACAAGACAGGATGCCTATTATCATCACTTCTATTTAACAATGACTTAGAGGCCAAGAGTGAGTATAAAAAGGCTTAAAAAAAGAGAGAGATAAAATGTTGAAGGACCTGGGGGGAAGGGAGGCAGTCTTATTAGTCTCAAGTGATATATCTACATAGAAAACTCAAAAGATCTGCATTTAAACTACTAGAATTCATAAGAGTTTAATGAGGTTGCTGGATTTTTTTTAATCAATAGTTTTTAAAAATCAACTGCATTTCTAGACATCATGAACAGAAAGTAAGAAAGTGATATTTTTTAAAAAAGAGATCAGACTGAGGTCATGAATCGTGTGGCAGCGGCTTGCAGAGGAGCCTGTCTTTGAAGCTGTCCCCAAAGTGACAGCAGAGAGAAGCCAGCAGCCCCAGAATCAGAAACCCGGGCGTGGAGACTGATCCTGTGGGATACAGGGGTCATTACCGTGGATGATCTGGGATGAAAGACTAGTATGAATGGACTTGCTGAGTCCTGAGTTTCTGCCCAGAATCGGGGTGGAGGAGAGGCATGGAGGTGCCTGGGGGACCTTAAGTGATTCCTGTAATTAAAAATTACCATGTGTGAAAGGGCCCCATGCTATCGCTGTGTCTCATAGAGATAGAGGGCCCATTATTTTTTTTTTTTGCGGTACGCGGGCCTCTCACTGTTGTGGCCTCTCCCGTTGCGGAGCACAGGCTCCGGATGCGCAGGCCCCGCGGCCATGGCTCACGGGAAGAGGGCCCATTATTACAGTGGCCAACAAAAATCCTCCAGAGCATTGCAACAGACCAGGGAGCAAGCTCGGACTCCCAAACAGCAAAAGTATTACCTGCTACCTTAACACCTACCAGGTAGATCCATGTAATCATTTGCCTTTGGAGACAAAATCACTATGTTGAAGAGATATCTGCACCACAACGTTCACAGCAGCATGAGTTACAATAGCGAAGACATGGAAACAGCCTACGTGTGCAACAACAGATGAATAAAGAAAATGTGATATACACACACACACGTACACACACAGACACACACACGATGGAATACTAGTCAGCATAAAACAGAAGGGAATCCTGCCATTTACAAATACCATGGATGGACCATGAGGGCATCACGTTAAATGAAATAAGTCAGGCTGAGAAACACAAATACTGTACGATCTCACTTACACGTGGAATCTAGAAAAACCAAACTCATAGAAAAAGAGATCAGATTTGCAGTTATCAGAGGCAGGGGGTTGCGGAGGGGGAAATTGGGTGAAGGCGGTCAAAAGGTACAAACTTCCAGTTACGAGATGAATACCTCCCGCGGACGTAATGTACAACATGATGACTACAGGTTAACACTGCTGTATGATAGACCTGAAAGCTGCTAAGAGGGTAGATCCTATAAGTTCTCATCACAAGGTAAAAAAAAAATGTTTTTGTAACTATGTGAGGTGCTAGATGCCAACTAAACTTATTGTGGTGATCATTTCATAATATATGTATGTCATTATGCTGTATACCTTCAACGTATACAGTGCTGTATGTCAATTATACCTCAATAAAACTGAAAAAAAAGTTTTAATTTTGAAATCATTTGCCTTTGATGGTGAGTTTCACAGCCAGGAGCAATGCCAATGTAGCGCTAACTGTTCCTAGGAAAGGAACTTGCTCCATTATTTGAAGAACTGAGACTCGTTGTGGAAGGCTCTTAATCTGACAATACTTTCCTCCTCTTTGTGACACCAGACACGACCTCCACCCAGCAGTCTTTATACGACAATAATATTTGTATCCAGATTCTCTAGAGGGGCCCCTTTTCCAGCTTATACTCAAGAAAGAGTCAACAGTTAGACTTTCTGGACAGACAGTGATATTTCTTTGCTTAGGGTCTTTTCTTATGTAGTTGGGTCTGAGGCTACCACAAAAATGGCTCCATCTATCCTAGCCCCCGTGGAGTCGGCTCACACACCAAATGTGGATGAGATCTCATCCCATGGCTCAAAATCAAAACAGTCTGTTGATCCACTTAAGCCATCAAGGGCCCCCTATCGTACAATAACCCCCGGCCTGCAGGATGCAGCTGAGCCTTTCCATTGTGACTCATAATGAGGACATCGTGGTCTTCCCATTTTGTTTCATTTCTGTGCCTTGAATGTGAGACCGATAAAACGGCTTAGCAATAAAATCAGTATAATCACTTTCTTAAGTACTTAGTATTTTGCAGTATGGGTGCAGGTTAGTAATTGTTTTGATTCTTCTCAAAGGGGGTTGCTCTATACCTAAACTGCAAATTATAGCTATGGTTTGTTCCTCCACTCTATCAATAACCAATCCATGTCAATGTTGTGCATTCTTCATAAAATTTAGGTGTGATTTGTTAACAAACTCTCTTTCCAGTATTGGTATGTACGTGAACATGATAATACAGACTTTTTTTTTCAGACATGAGTATAAATAAAATAGTATTTTAAAGTAAACAGTATTTTAAAGTAAAAAAAATTGGGAGATTGGGATTGACATATATATGTATAAAATAGATAACTAATAAGAACCTGCTGTATAAAAAATTTTTTAAAAAATTTTAAAGATACATCCTACCCACAAAAAAATTTTTTTTAAATAAAGAAAAAAAATTTTATATATATATATATATCTCAAAAGGTAAAACACCTGGGAATATATCTAGAAAAAATTTATAATACATTTATGGAGAAGTTTTTGAAAGACATCTTTTCCAATACCTAAATCAATGGAAAGTTATTCCATGTTCATGAATGGGAAGAGTCAACATAAAGGGCCTGATTCTCTTTTTTTTCTTTATTGAAGTACAGTTGATGTACAATGTTATGTAAGTTACAGGTGTACAATATAGTGACTCAAAATTTTTAAAGATTATAGTCCATTTATAGTTATTATAAAATACTGGCTATATTCCCCATGTTGTACACTATATCTCTGTAGCTTATTTTTTTTATTTTATTTTATTGTTTTTGCGGTACGCGGGCCTCTCACTGCCGTGGCCTCTCCCATTGCGGAGCACAGGCTCCGGACACGCAGGCTCAGCGGCCATGGCTCACGGGCCCAGCCGCTCCGCGGCATGTGGGATCTTCCCGGACTGGGGCACGAACCCCTGTCCCCTGCATCGGCAGGTGGACTTTCAACCACTGTGCCACCAGGGAAGCCCCTGTAGCTTACTTTATACCTAATAGTTTGTAGTTCTTAATCCCCTCCCCCTATCTTGCCCCTTCCCCGCTTCCCTCTCCTCACTGGTAACCACTAGTTTGTTCTATCTGTGAGTCTGCTTCTTTTTATTCTGTTATATTCACTAGTTTGCTGTATGTTTTTAATTCCACACATAAGTGATATCATACAGTATTTGTCTTTCTCTGTCTGACTTATTTCACTTAGCATAAAGGGCTGATTCTCTTTAAATCAATCTACAGAGTCAATGCTGTTCTAATCGAAATCCCAAACACTGTTTTCTTGAATCTAACTCCTTTATAGCCAAGAATACCCAAGGCTGTCCTGGAAAAGGACAAGTCAGGAGGTACAGAAAAGCTGTGTGTGATGCGACTCTTACGGGTCAACCTGACTGGGTGACACGGTGCCCAGATGTTTGGTAAAACGTTAGTCTGGGTGTGTCTGGGAGGGTGTTCTGGCTGAGATTAACAACTGTCTGGGTAAACTGAGTAAAGCAGATCGCCCTCCCCGGCATGGGTGGGCCTCATCCAACCCACTGGAGGCCTGAATAGCACAAAAGGCAGAATAAGGGGGGATTCACTCTCTCTGCCTGACCGTGTTGGAACTGAGACATTGGTCTTCTCCTGCACTCTCACTGGAACTTACACCATCGGCTCTCCTGGTTCTCAGGCTTTCAGACTTGGAGCTTTATAATAAATCTCTTTCTGTGTGTGTATATCCTATTGATTCTGTTTCTCTGGAGGACCCTGGTGGGGAGGGAGGAATCTCCAGATAGGGTCCAGCCTGGATTTGTGTCTCAACTTTGCCACTAATAACTGCGACCTTGGGCAACCCATGGCCCCTCTCTGGGCCTCCAAGCCCTCATCCCTAAACTACACTTGCCCCCAGCTCTAACACTGAGAATCTCACATACCCAGAGTAGTACTTCCCAAAAGAAGCCAAAGCCCAAACTACAATCCTGAAGTTAAAAAGTCATTCTGACTTTCCTACGGGCCACGTTAAAGAAACACACCTGCCTTTGGAATTCAGCGGTAAATTCCATCCAAGGAGTAACCCCCACCCCACGCTCTCCATTACCAACTAAGCAAGGCTGAAAAACAAGTTTCCATTTGTGTGCATGGCGCATGGTACATGGCGGTTGCTTGGACCAGATTCCCCACAGTCTGTACATGACAAGCTCGTTGTCCGAAATTCAGCTCTCCTTTCGCGCCCACAAAGCTGACTTCTCAAGGGTTCTCGTCAGGAAAGAGTTGAGAATAAGCATTTCCCTGCAAGCACTTCCCTGCTGGCTTTCTGGGTGCTGCGCGTTCCTGGGAGAGATCAAAGCAGTTCCCCCCTAGAAGCAGAATACCCCAAGGTCAAAGACTTAGCCAAAGAACAAGAATACACGCCTGGCCACTCACTGTCTTCACAGGTGAACCGCCCCACCTCCCCAAGCCAGCGAGTCCAGGAGAAAGCCACTGTTCCCACCCGGTACCTGTATTTGATGTCAAATACTGTGGAGTCCTCGTCTTCGTCATCCTCTTCGTTCAACGGGGCCATTTCCACTCGCTCGGCTGGAGTGGTGATGATGTCATACTTGCGGGTCTTCTTCAACCTCTTCCCCGACCTGGAAGAGGGGAAGCACATTCCTGAGAACTCAGCGATGCCCACTGGGGTAAGCCACGCTGCTGCCCCTAGCCTGGCTCCCAGGAGATCTGGCAAATACCCCAGCTCCTCCACTTCCGGCCATGGGACCTTGGGCGGGTTCCTGACCTCAGCAACCCTCGTGGTCCTCACGCACACCTGCCCAAAGCACCGTAAAACCCAGCGATCAAGATCTATAATGCCCAAATGCAAGATTTTAAAAGGCAAAATTAATGCAAAGAAAATACACGATGAGCAAAAGACCAAAATGTTCAACACGGACGGAACTCAGCCCTGCCCCTGGGCTGGCATGATGCCCCTCATCCCTTCATCCCCCGGCCCCTCACCCTCATCCCAGCCCTGCCGTGTTGGCAGGTCACTGCTCCAAGCACAGGCGTCACAGCCTGGCACTGTGTGCCCTGCCCCATGGGCCAGCCAGGTGGATTAGAACGCAGGCTTGCCCACTTTCCACCTGTGTGATCATGGGCAAGTCAGTCCATCTCTCTAGGCCTCAGTTTCCTCATAAATAAAATGGGATGAGAATAGTATCTGTCCCTCGGAGGCGAGGAAGGATTAAGTGAGATGAGGCATTTAACGAGCCTACACACAGCAAGCTCTCGGCAAAAATGACTGTCTGTGAAAATAATCAACAAATGGGAGTTAAACGTGCTACAGCCTCTCTCACATGACAAGGACTTGTACAAATGAGTATTGTTTCCATCACAAGGATTTGTGAGCATTGGGAGTTATAACCCTATGCTTTTACCTCTGGGACGGTCGACGGTCACTGGGAACCACGGGGAAAGTGCCGAGCAAGCCTTTCCATCGCCAGTGTCAGACCCTCTGCACAAAGCACGAGACGTTGATCAGGACACAGCTGACAGTTTATGACGCCACAGGGAACGATATTGTTATTATGACTACTGATGCTCTAAGCATTTCTTTCTGCACTGTTTTGAACTTTTTCCCAAATGCCTTGTATTCTCTGCTGTCCCTCCTTTTTAAAAAATATTTGAAACTGTCTATGAGAAACCAGCCAAACCCCCCAGAATCATAAATGGAGCATTGAAGAATCATATTCTCTAAACATGCTTCCTGCAGACTGTAAGCCGTACCCAGCTGGAGACCACATCAAAGACACATGCCCCGTCTCTCTGACCCCAGCACACAGAAACTCCTCAAGAAGTTTGCAAAACAATGAAAACAGAAGTTCACCGTCAAGTAAGAGTTTCTTAGCAACGGCAACTTGCTCTTTTCTTACCTAGTGTTATTTATCAAAGACATGATTTGTGAAAGGATTGTTTGCATAGAAAATATAAATATTTATCTATACCTTTGGCTTAAAGCAACCTGTACAACCTATAGCACTGCTCCTTGTGGTTCTTTGTGTAGAGACTTTGGGAAATCAGCTATAAAGCCTGACAATCCCCTAGCCTCATTACAAAGCAATTTGTCCTTCCTGCTTTCATCACAGGCACGCACGCAGAGGTGTGGGTGTGAACCTGCGTGGATTTCAAACACGTTGCAGCACGGTGCAAACACCAAGCCAGGTGGTTAAGAGGTAAGAGGGGCACAGCCGGTCACCTCCCCAGTGGCCACGGGACAACAGTATTTTGGAAGCAGGCTTTGCAAAAGGGAGCGTAAATGCTTACGTTATAAATACCGCTGGTCCAGATTCTCACAATCAACAGATTCTTGTTTTCTCTCCACCTCCCCACAAAGGAGTAAAATGGATCTTAGTGTTCTGCCCCAGATGACATAATCCCTGACCAATTCAATCTCCAGTACTGGATGGGGAAATTTAAGCCCAGAAACGGCTGCATATGCCACAAGCAACCCAAGACAAAGCCACAAGGAGAACCACCCACCCCCCAAGCCCTCTAGACGAGGCTCAAGGTCCAGATCTACACGGACGCACACATCACACTTTTCTCAGAAGTCTCCTATCTCTGCCCTGACGGGTCACAGCTGTTCAGAGGAAGCACCTGGCTTTGCAAAGGATCTGGACTTGCCCTTCTGTTAACTGTGCCCAGTGCCAGGGCTGCCCATTCCCAACACACATCTGGACAAGCATCTGGAACGCTGGAACAGGATTCGTCCTGTGGACCCGAGGGTTTGAGAAAGCTCCTGTAGATGCCCGAAGAGACTGGCGCCAGATGGTTTCTGGATGAAGAGTCGCCATTGTTTGTAACTGTTTTTCAAATACCATGAGGCTTATTAGAAAAATGCAAAATCTGATTCCTAAACCTCGTCCTGCACTTGGAACTTGAAACCTCACTTAGTCTTTGGCTCTGGAGCAGGACTGACGGCTGCCCCTGGGAGAAGGTTCTGGAGGCTCTGACTTCAGCCCTGCTTCATGGAAATGGATCCCCATCGACCATAAAATCACCTTCCTTCTTCCTGATTGTTCACAGAGTCTCGTGATGAGAAAATTTACCTGCCGAGCTTAAAATAAGACCCTTGAACACTTACCACGGGAGAAGCTGGAACACAGCCCAACCTCTAGAACACCATGGCCTACTTGCTCTAATGACAGCCATTCCAAGCAGGTCACCTGAGAAGGTAATTTTAAACCTGAAGATCACACCAAAGGTTCAGTGATGGTTAATTTTATGTGTAGACTTGACTGAGCCACAGGCTACCCAGACATTGGCTCAAGCATTATTTCTGGATGTGTCTGTGAGAGTGTTTCTGGTTGAGATTAACACTGGAATGGGTAGACTGAGTAAAGCAGATTGCCCTCCCCAACTCAGGTGGGTCTCACCCGATCACTTGAAGGCCTGAATAGACAAGAAAGGCTGACATCCCACAAGTGAGAGAATTTCTCCTGCCGGACTGCCTTTGAGCTGGGACCGCATTCTTTTTTTTTTTTTTTTTTCCTGCATTCAGACTAAAATGGAAATCTTAGCTCTTCTTGGATTTCAAGTCTGTATGTGTGCATACACACACACACACACACACTCTTAGTTCCATTTCTCTACAGAAAGAGCCCTGCCTAAACCAAAAGGCCATTAGCAAGAGCCCTCATACATGCATCAAACACCAGTTTTGACACAATGAGCTGAAGACATTACATTTCAAATAGTCAACTCTCTGAGCCACAATACCTTTCACAAAAAAGTACCTTCTGCTGTTTCACTACTGGACATGTTAAGAAGGGAAAACCAGGACTTGTGAGAAGTTGAAAGAGACGCAGCCTCACCCATGGCAGAAGGTGACTGGCTGCGCCAGAGAGAAACCACATGTATGACTGGAGTCGCGTGGGGAGGGCTGGGTGGAGGGGGCCTCACCTCATGTATTTTTCAAATTAAAAGGTGAGCCCTTCCTTTACTAGCTGTGTGTGAGTCAGAAGCTGGGAAATGCATGAATAGTCGACCAGCATTTCCCGCAGACCCTTGGATCCCCAAGCCTCACTGTCCCGGGTCAGAGAACGGAGACACCCTGCCTCGGAGAGGAAGACGTGAGATAAGGGGAAAACAGATTCGTTCAAAGCCTACGTGACCTCACCGAGTCCTGCTGTCTCTTCTGAGCGTGGATGCTCTAACGCATCTTTTCTGATCAATAGCGGTCCCTAAGAGCTGAGCTCCTCCCGGGTGCCAGCTAAGCAATTTACGTGTAACATCACGTGCAAAACATATAAATCACCCTATGAGGCAGCGCTGTTATCTCTGTGTTCCAGACGAGGAAACTGAGGCTCAGAGAGGTCGATCTCCCCAGGACCAAGGACCAAGTGCTGCTCCAGCACGAACCTCCCTGGAGGCTCACCTTGAACCACCTCGTGCCGGGCAAGAGGCAAGGTGCCAGGTCCCCCACTCACTCCCTCTGCAAGCCCACTCCACACCGCCACTAGACTCCGCCTCCACTTACCTTTAACACCAAGAAACTCTTTGCCCTTGGTACACACTTTCTGGAACTTGTCGCTTACCACAGCTCACGCATTCCTATTTCAAATTGATCTGGGCAGACTTCTCGTCAACTCTTTCTAACGGTGACTCCCTCAGGACACGCGTTGGTTTGGGGCAGCCCAGCCTCCGTCTCCTCCCTCCTTTGGGCATCTGTATCCTTGGTGAATGCCCCTCTCCATGGTCCCCGTGGGTGAGGAGGCCTGACCACTGGCCACACCCCCAGCTCCAGGAGTGGACCATGGGACTTAAACCTGAGTCAGAATCAGTGTATTGCACCCCCCGGGGCCATGGCTGGGAGGTTGGGGGGAGTATGGGATTAATCAGAGCCAGTGACCTTTGCTAGGCAGGCAGGAAAGGGGTCAGTAACTCACCCAGGAGAGAGCTGCATCGCCGTCTTCTAGAAATGGAACATAAAGCCAACATGGTAGAGGACAGATTGGAGGGAGAGACCAGCTCCAAGTCTACTATGATGCCAGCCCTCCTTGACACCAACAATGCTACTCTGTTTGTCACCGAAGCCGGTCTGGTCAGGGCTTTCTGTCACCCACAAACAAAGGAACCCTAAACGTTGTCACAGGGTCTCGAAGGAAAAAAGGCATGGCTGTAATGATAAACACCATCTCGGGATTGTCCAACATTTTAACAGCAAACCTTCCACATGTAAGTATAATTTTCCCATTTTGTCGGATCCTTTAAAACCCTGGGACTCTTCCCTGTTTCTGGTTCTAGAAACAAGGAACCATACATATAATGCACCTCAGTGACAACATCGTGAAGGCTTTCATGCAGGGAGACCTGTGAACAGGTTCTCCGAGACGACAAGCATCCTTGGTGATCTTCCCACAGGGCTGTTCACCAGCATCCCGGTCTGAGGAAAAGGCTAAGGCTACACAGCTTCAGAGAATCTGCAGTCACCCATGTGTCCCCGGGGGGGAGGGCAGTGGGTCAGCCTCGAGGACACAGCTTGAGAAAGAAGCAACGGGTTCCAGACAGAGTCCCAGGTTAGAGTCAGACTTGGGTTCCTATCCCGGTGTTTCTGCTTACAGCCCTGCTTCCTCACCTACCCAGGGGTGGGTGGGAGGCACAAGCAGGAAGGAGCTTTGCCACAACTGTCACAGCGCTCCCCGCCCAAGAAGGGGGAGATTCAGGGAAGAAGGAAGGGAAGAGATATTGCTGGCCCACCTGCAACAGCATGGCCCCTTCGCCGTAATTTTTCTTTTCTGGTACAAGGTCCCGTTACACCCAGTGGCCTCCACGGAGAGACGGTGGCATTTACTTAAAGGGTGGTTTTAAGTAAATGTCCACGTTGTGCTTCACAGGACCCAGCAAGACCAGAGAAGCTCGAGAAGAGACAAAGGATCGTTCCACTGGGGCCAAAACAAACATTTCTAACTAGACAGAAGAGAAGTTCAAATTCTCTTACTCTGAAATGTAATCCTAAAGCCAGAGGGTTGGTTTACTCAAAGGCCCGCTCAACAGCTGGTCGGAAACTGGTTTCCCAATGCTCCCCAGCGCACGGCTCAGGCAGACACGGAGGCTGGGGAGCAGAGTGGGAGCCCAGAGGACCCACGTGGAGAGGGGCCTGCCCTCCCCACCCTCCCCTGCAAAGAGACACAAAACAACGCAAAGTCGGACGGGTTAGTTTGCCGTCAGAAGTTCAGTCTGGGGGTGCGGCGGTCAGATCCACAGGCTGCACGTCCAGGGGTGCGATTCTGTCTCAGCCCAGCAACTCCTTTGTCTGTGAGCCTCCTGGAAAGTCCCTCACCCTGAACCCGAATTTCGTATCCACGTCACGCACTTCCCCGGTGCAGCTAGGGTGCTGGTGGCAGAGCTCACCGCGGTGGGGCTTGGGAGAGAGATGAGGAGTGACCGATAACGAGCTCACGTTTCTTTCTGGAATGACAACAGTCTTCTATCATTGACTGGGGTGATGGTGCGCAACTCTGTGAATGTACTAAAAACCATGATTTGGACACTTTAAATGGGACACCTGTATGGCATGTGAATTACATCTTATAAAGCTGTCATTAAAAGCAGGAAAGATAGATATGTACGTATGTGTATCTATCACATTCATTCATTTCTATACTTATAAAATCTCTCTGGAAAGAGTCACAAGAAATTGACAGCCCCCAGAGAAGGAAGCTGGGGGGCCGAAGGGCAGGCGGGGCTAAGAAGGAGATTGTTCACTATACCCTCTGGCTCCTCGTGAATTTCAAACCATGTGAATATATGAGCTATTTTTAAAACAAACAAGTAAATAAATAAATAAAATTCAAAGAAGGTAGTTAAGATAAAAATTTAAACAGACCACGTGTGTGTCAGGCCTGCCTCTTGGACAGGAGACCCTTCTCCTGGAGAGGCCCGGGGGCCCCCCTGTCCCACCCAGAGGCTGCCTGCCGTCTCCTGCTCACCTGGTGACTTTAGGAGCCAAACCCAGCATCTCTGGCCTTTCCTCCCCCTGAGCTGTTTTCAGTGTGAAGCCCACTGAAGTAGCTCTGTGGCTCGAGGGCCAGCCTTCTGCTGAAACCACACTACTCGTTCCAAAGAGCACGTTACCTTTGACATTTGGAAAATTAATACAGAAGATGAAAACGGCATGTGCAGGGGAGAGATCGGATCAAGCGGCTGCCGTGAGTCAGCTGCCCGCCTTCGCACCCGGCCGAAGCTTCCAGTGCTCTGAGGACAGAGGCCTTTCCTGTTTTGAACCTCCGACCTCTACCCTGCATCTTCCCCCCTCAGAACATGACAACACTGAGCCTTCCCTGGAAAACCGAGCAAACTTGGAGAAAGGACACGACCCCAAAACCCACTGTGCAGCCCCACCATGTAGGGAAGCAGGTGCCGGAGAACCAGTGACAACAGCGCCATGCCTCCCAAGAAGGGGCGATGACCTGGGATGGGCCCCAGGCTCGGGGGCAAACCCAAGGCTGGCGACCAGGGTACAATTCCCAAGCCCCAGCCTCCTCCCTTTCCAGCCTTGGGCACAGCCCCTGCGCTCTACCCATCACCATCCTTTTAAAGCAGTTTAAACGAGCCCAGCACCAGCGTGATCTGAATCTCATCTGGCTCCGCTCCAGAAGGGCCACTTGAGACTCTCGGTTACATGAGACAAAAGCATTTTCCTCTAGTGCAGTGAGAGCTGCAGGATCTCAGGCAGCCCAGCTCTAACAGGGCTCCAGCCAAGCCCTCTCAGACACAGGTGTTCCAGAGACTTCCAGGTACACGAGCAGCGCTGCCACACCTGACGCCTGTCCTCCCCACCACACCAGACACTCTGCTCCAGTACCAGCACCCAGTCAAGCGGGATGACTCAAACGCCCCAGAGCCCACAGGCGCAGGAAAGCAGTGAAGCGAGCCTGGTGTGATGTAAACATTAGAACAAACGCGGTGACAAATGACAGCCAACGCTCGGTCTTGGAGTCAAGGAGACACGAGGATTGGCACTCACAAACACAGACGAGATGGGATGGTGGCTACCCAGCTCTCCGCCCCCCCTACCCGCCCCTCGTTACAGAGGCACTGCGTTTCCAGTATTCCCATCTGTTGAGAAAAGCAGATCTGGATTTTGATGTGAAGACTCCCAATTTTAAGTGTTCTCAGTTATCTCAGTTGTTAGAAACACTGCGTATATGTGAAATCTAAAAAAATGATACAAATGAACTTATTTACAAAACAGAAATAGACTCACAGACATAGAAAACAAACTTATGCTTGCCAAAGGGGAAAAGGGGGGGAGGGATAAATTGGGAATTGGGGATTAACAGATACACACTACTGTATATAAAAATAGATAAACAACAAGGACCTACTGTATAGCACAGGGAACTATATTCAATACCTTGTAATAACCTACAATGGAAAAGAATCTGAAAAAGAATATATATATATATATGTATGTACGTATGCATAACTGAATCACTTTGCTATACACGTGAAACACTGTAAATCAACTGCACTTTAATAAAAAATGAAAACAGAACCACTGTGCAGATCAAAACAAAACAAAAAGACGTATCTGTGGGCCGTCAGTCTGCAACCTCTGACTTAGCTTCCTGGCCATGGTTTATTTGGTCCTGGGTGCCACGCATGAGTGACACTGAATAATTGAGCTAAAATCATGGGCCCAGAGAGATGGCCTGATTCTCACTGTCAACTGAGGTCCTAGATCTGTTCACCAGCAGTTCAGTCACGATGAAGAGGTACTAGTCATTACCTATACAGCCTAGCTGTTCCCCTCCTCTCCTGGGCACTGTCCCCTCAGGATTAACAAAGTGACACCACTGTTGACTGATCACAACGCCGGCCTCCAGCACCCAATGCACAGTGTGTCCCGGGCTTCCATTTCACACAGGACCACATACCGTTGACAAGTCTTAGGGTTCCTCTTCATAACTCCTCAGGGTTACGCCTCTACCTGCCCCCCACCCTTGTTTCCCTTTCCTTCCCTCAATCCCTGAGGGACAGATCCAACTCTCATTCTTCCAAGAAAAAATAAGTACGCTCCGGCTTTGACCTGTTTAAGGAGCCACGTGAAATGTGGCCACAGCAAATGCCCCAAGACCTGTTCCTCCAGCTCCCAAGTGTGTTTGCAAAGGGTTGGGTCCACTTCACCCGTCTGTGAGGTGCCAGGAGAGGCAAGCGAGGCCAAAAGTGAGGAAGGAAGCCTCTAGGGGTGGCTCTGTTGGTTCAAGGGCAGTGGCAAGATGACCGAGAGGGACTCTTTGGTGGACCCAGGGACACAGCCACAGCCTTGAAATTCTGGGGTCACTGTGCTTCGGGACACATGTCATAAATGACCCTTTCAGCATCCACTTGTCCCTGCCACATGGTAGGGGAGGCGCAGGGGTGTCAGTCCTTGCCGCCACTGCCCCCCACTTCAGGGACAGTCCACACTTCAGGGACAGTCACTTCTTGACAGAACTCCCAACCCCGCCACTACAAGCCGAGATGTCCAGCTGCGTGGCTGGCGTTTCCATGGTGTTTCTGTCACCCTCTTTCTCACCAAGGCTTCTCCCCTGCCTGACCATCCCCTTCACCACGCCCACCTCTCCAGGCCCTTCCGGTCCTCCTGACACTTTCCTCTTCATCCTCCTCTTCACCCACTCGAATCTCCAGCCCTCCCTCCTGGTCCTTCCAGCACCTTCCACTGGTCTCCCCCGCCATCCTGCATCCCCGAGGCAGCCACATCACTATTCATCCATTCGCTCAGCAAATACATGTTAAGCACCTAAAAGGGGTCAGCATTGCTAAAGCAGCCCTTTCATCATTACACTCCTCCATTTGCTCCTCTGACCCACGACTAATCCCCAAATCCTCTGGCTGGGATTCCTGTCTTCCAAAATCCGGCTGCAACAGGAAAAGGAGTGGGGGAGGAATGCTGGATTGGAAATCAGACTCCTGCCCTTCCCCAGCCATATGGCCTTAAGCAAGACACTTCATCACTCTGCAACTTGATTTACTCATCTGTAAAATGGGATTTCGACAGGACACTCCTCACAGGGATGAGGAAACATATAAAATGTTTAGCACAGAGGCTGGTATACAGTAAGGGCTTAATAAATATTAGTTGCTATTATTATTATTGTCACCATAATTTCCAGATGATCATTTTCACAAACCCTGCCCACCACAAAACCTGCTCAGCCAGCCGGTCCTGGAAGAACCTCTTCTCCCACCCCATCAGGTCCTAATCCTTCTACTCATCCCATATGCCCTCCCTGACCACC
Organism: Pseudorca crassidens; assembly: GCF_039906515.1. Classification (NCBI taxonomy): domain Eukaryota; kingdom Metazoa; phylum Chordata; class Mammalia; order Artiodactyla; family Delphinidae; genus Pseudorca; species Pseudorca crassidens. The sequence goes on along the minus strand of NC_090296.1, from coordinate 138,884,940 downwards.
ATGTCCCCCGCCAAAGTCCCTGGGGCTTTGATAAGTCCTCTGGCAACTTATCAAGTGTTGCTTTTGACACATGACTCCCCTACAGAATTAGATTGCCTTTCACCTGCCAAGCAGAATCATACAAAGGCATTATCCTATCTTCCAGATTGAATTGGAAACTCCTTCACCTCAGCTGTATTCTCTCAGCACCTTCTAGGCTTCCAATGGGTCATTAAATACACTGGTAAGATTGCTCCATCCAGCCATGCTCTCTCCTGGGTCCCTGGCTGAGCATTGGGGAGACTCAACTGACCAGGCTAAAACCCAGCCCGCCACATCTTGGAGGCCCAGAAGAGGCCAGGCTGAGCATCAGAACACCTGGCCTTGAGTCCTACTTTTCCTACAAACTCACTGGGTGACCTTAACAAACCCTTCCCATTTCCTGGCCTCAGTTTCCTCATCTGTACAATGGGTAGAAGGAGGGAGCTCAGTGGCACTCAGTGCAAAGAAAGCCCACACCCAAGAGGTTACAAGGGCCTGAAGCCCTCCCAGGCCTGAAGAGCCCTGCCCAGGCTCTTTGCCATGGCCCCTCTTCTGCTCCACACCTGCCAATGAGAGGGGGTTGCCTCCTCCCTGCACCCTCAGGAAAATAAATAGCAAGTCTGGATTCCTGGCAGATTGCCAGGAAGATTAAATACAGATTTTTAAAGTGAAACCATGACAACATGATTCTAAATTCGTGGTCCCAGAATTTCCCTTTGTAAATAGTTAGAACCAAAACATCAGCCATAAAACTAAAATCCCAGGCACAACCTATGAAGCCTTCTCTGCTTAAATCTGGGAGGGTTTCCCTTCTGTGACACTCTCCGTACAGGATGCATGCAGACACTGACACTGGAGACCCCCACCCCACCCCTAGACGTGCCCCGTGTCTCCAGAAGGGCCTGTGTTGGCAAAGCCCCCACACTCGATGAGTACATGGGCATAAGAGTTTACAGGCAAAGCCAAATAAGCCGGAGGGCTCAGGGTTAAATTAAAGAGAGATTTTCCTCCCTTTCCAACTGGATAGAAGGGATCAGTGGCAGGTCCTGAGTCCTCACAGGCCTGTCAGTAAGGGCAGTCATGAGGCACCTCCTTCCCCAGGGGAATTCAGCTGTGTGCGGGACCCTACATGGGGTCCTAGGTGTCCGGGGAGGCTCACGCAGGCTAAAGAGTCACCAGTTTCATATCTGCAAGGCTCAGAAACAGATGCACTTGCCTGATGATCTTGGCCATATGGCTGAATCCTCATTTACAGGCAAAAGCAAGACCAAAAGGTTGGGTATAAATTACATCTGTTTTCAGAATCGTTTTTTTAAGTACAATAGGACACTTGGCTGCTTAAAGGGGAGCCAGGGGTTTGATTGACCCAATCTCATTCCAAACATCCCAATAGCCCTGGGAAGCAGGTACTTTAATTAGTGCTGGGAAGCAGATGCCCAGAAAGGTTCAGTAAACTGCTCACATAGACAACCAGGAGGCCCGCACCTGTGCTACCGCCATCTTGGGCTGGATCATTCTTTGTTAAGGGGGTCTGTCCTGGGTACTGTAGGATGTCCAGCAGCATCTCTGGCCTTTACCCACAAGATGCCAGTAGCATCCCCCTCCCCAAGTCATGACAATCAAAAACGTCCCCAGAAATTGCTAAATGACCCCAAAGCAGGCAGAATCCGCCCAGGAAAGAACCACTTGAGGGACCCTATTCCTCCCACACGCTATGACTTCTTTTTCATCTTGGTGGAAAACTGAATCAAGGGCATACTCTCTACCCTGTTGTTTTTTTTTTAATCTGGATTTTTGCTGGGTTAGATTTATTTAACACTTTCTTTACTGTGGTGTGTAAGATTAAACATCCATGGGAATTGGATGAAAGTACAACCTTCCAATAAGACCAATAAGTCCTGGGGATGGAGTGGGCATTATGACTATAGCTAACACTGCTGTGTGATAGATGGGAAAGTTGCTAAGAGAGTAGACCCCAAAAGTTCTCATTACCAGGAAAAAAATGATTTTTTCCTTTTTTTGGCATCTATGAGATGATGGATGTTCACTATACTTATCGTGGTCATCATTTCACAATATATGTAAGTCAAGTCGTTATGTTGTCCACGTTAAACTTATACAGTTCTGTGTATCAATTTTATCCCAATAAAACTGGAAAACAAAGAAAAAAGAAAACCCACTTGAAAAGTAAAAATTAAATTAAGATAAATATGTTTCACAACTATAGCTTCTCCCCCAATTCAAAACCTTGGTCAAGCAATCAAAAATGACCTCCTGATAAACAACAAGGTCCTGTATTCAGGGAATATACACAGGGAACTATATTCAATATCCTATGTACAGCACAGGGAACTATATTCAATATCCTATGATAAGCCATAATGGAAAAGAATATGATAAAATATATATATATATGTATAACTGAGTCACTTTGCTGTACAGTAGAAATTAAACACAACATTGTAAATCAACCCTACTTCAATAAAATTTTTTAAAAATGACCTCCTGGTGCTACACAAGCGCCACAATCTCAAAGTCATAAAAAGGGGCTTAACTTTCTAACCAGGGCTCTGCCCCAAGCTCCAATTTATTAAAATAATATTGATATACTAATGAGCAATAACTAAAAACTTTTCAGAACACTTTCCCCAAATCCTGAAAGCATTAAACTTCTAGATGTTCTCTTAAATAACTTTTATTCTTAGGACAAATATAAATACACAGACAATGGGAGATCCGGGGAATCCAGGAGAAGCAGGAACGTTTTTATTCCTTTTCAAAGACCTGGCTTAGTAATTCACTAAGCTCCCGTGGTTCCGGCGTCTTCAGGACACGACAGCGTGCAACTCTGCCACTGATCCAAGTGCAACAGCTGGGCAATGTCAGATCACTTAGAATTTGTCTTCCTCTTCGTCCCCCAGGAAGCACCAAAACAACCCTCCTTTCAGATAAGACGATTTTACACAGCTTTTGAAATAAGTGGCTGGGCATGCAGCCAACAGAGATCTGGGAGAAGTGTGGCCTGGGCAGGAGAGCTGGGAGACTCGACAGGACGGGGAAAGGATCCCCAGGAGGAAATGAAAGTCGTGGTTTCAGGTGGCAGTTTCTAACTTGTCTCCACCTCGTTCATAAGACACCACAGAGTAAAGTCAGATTCCCCCTCAGATCTCAAAGGGTAAAGTCAGACCTCAGAGAGCATGGGGGGCAAAAGGTACTGAACAGCGGCCACTGGCTTACGCTTGTTAACCCTGAATCCATGAGACCCCATGAGACGCTTTCCAACATCCAAAAATTGGAGGAGTTTTCTACTTCCTAAACACAGCTTCTTTATTGATTTCCTTCCAGCTCTCATAAACATGTCAAGCAACAGACCTAGGGAGGCTGGCCCTACTGCAAGCCAGGCAGAACTGCACACACACACACATGCACACGTGCACGCACACACACACATATACCTGAAGGTACTCTGGCTCGAGGGCGCTCTGCCTCCAAACTGCCTTTCCCTCCCTCCAAGTTTGTCTCCAGTCTTTAAACAGTTTTCCTTAATGATTCCAATACATGAAAAAACTGTAAATGATTCTGCAGATGGGACATCAGATTGATTAATAAGTATGGGAAGAGACAGCTACTCAACCTCAATAAGAACTGGAGATCTGCAAAAGCAAGCAATGAGATACCCAATCATACCCATCTGATTGAAAAACATTAGAAAGTCAGATAATACTAAGTGTCAGATATGATGGGAGGATCTGAGAACCCCCAGATACTGCAGGTGGGAGGGTAAACTGGTACATACTCAAGGAAACCGTGTAAGAGTACCCCTGGGACCCAGGAATCCCACTCCTAGGGGTCCACCCCAGACTCTCTCATACAGGTCCTCAGGAAGACACACCTAAGGATGTAGCAAGGAGCTGAGTGCACAGACAGGGAGAAAGAAAATGAATAAATGTCCACTGAGAGGAAATTCAGACAATGTAGAAATATATCATAAACAATAAATAAATACATAATGAAGAATCTCCCACAGTCACACATGTACACACGCATACAAAAAATTCTTTGCACATCCATATATATATATATATTATTTATTTATTTAATGAGCTCATACTACACATGCTGTTTTGTAACCTGTTTCACTCAACCAGCATATAGTGAGTATTATATTAGCATCATCATTTTTCACAGCTGCACAGTATTTCACTGTAAGCACTACCATAATTTAGTTAACCAATGCTCAATTGTTAGATATCTAGGTTACTTAAATCTCTTCACTGTTAAACAGAACTGCTCTGGACTTCATTGGCCATGCATCTTTGCTTCCTCTCCTAAGTAATAAAATTAGAAGCAAAGAATAGGTATTGCAGTAAAAACTGTGCGTACCTTAGAAATGGGACTGCTTGGTTAAAGGTATATATCTTTCTTACCACGATACACATTCTTTGCTTCTAATTGTAACAGTTTCCTTGGATCCACATTCTTTCTGTTGTCTGGCAAAGCGACTCCTTCAGGGAAAACAGACACACGGGTTATGTATAAGCAATAATACTTACTACACTCTTCCTCCTTTACCTCCCTCCCTTCTCTGTATCCATCGTTAAGGAAATGGCGGCCACTGTCCAAATAAGTCCCGATCTCACAGGTTCCCAGCATCAGCCATGCAGCTCATCACAGAGGACATTTTGAGACGCATCAGCAAAGCATCAGCAAAGCAAAATACTTAGGGGTTCATTCATTTGCTAAAAATACCTTTATCAGATGCCAGCTTGTGCTTGTAGCCACAGCAGGCATTAGAGAGGCACAAACGATTAAGGGCCAGTCCTGCTCTTAGGAGCCCTCCGCCCAGTAAGTTCAGCGACACTCTTGACTCCAAGTAGAAAATCCCAAACTCACATGTGCTCTGGAAGGGGGCCTTGCTGGGAGGCTTCTCAGAGGAGGTGATACACAGGCAGGCAAACAGCAATGAGCTGGCCACGTAGTCTTGGTGGTGGAGGGGACCCCAAGCAGAGGGTCAGAGGCACATGCCGGGCTAAGGCCACCAGATGCCGCTGGAGAACACCTGAAGGTCCAGCAGGGTGGGAGCAGTGGGCACAGCTGAGATGGGGGCTTGAGAGGGAGGCGGGGCCCTGGTTAGACACAGCCAGCTTGCCAGCACACTGAGAAGCCTGCGCACGGGGGGATGAGTGGGCAGAAGAAGGGTGAAACCAGACGAGGGAGGATGGATGGGAGTGGGGACAAGGCTGGCTGCAGGAACGCCAGCCTGAAGGGCACTGCTGTGACTCCGGACACGAGGGAGGGAGGTGAGTCAGGCAGAAGGGCTGGCAGGTGGGGAAGCTCCCGTGGAGGAAGGGGTATGGCCCAGATGAGACAGTCTCAGGGAGATTTGAGAGGCAGAATAGCCAGGATGTGGTGACTGCATGCTAAGGGGCTAGGAGGGGAAGCAGGTAAGGAAGACGCCCAGTCAGGGCAGCAGGCCTTCAGGAAGCCCGATGAAGTGAGCGTGCAGCGGCCTGTGGAAAGGTCACAGTACAGACCACAGACTTGTAGTGTTCTAGAGTCTACCAGATGACTTACTCCCCGCCCTGGGATGCAACTTTCTCCTCTGCAAAGGAGCACATGGGACCTGTGTACCATCAAGGCCCTTCCCAGCTGTAAAATGCTGTAAGTTCCTATCCACATCAGAACTGGGGTGTCAGCTGAACCCCTGGAAACTCTCCCCAACAAGAAGGCCTTCCTGGAAAGAGAAGGCACATCCATAAGGAGCCTCTCCTGTGAAGTCGGAACCTTCCTCCAACGCCCAGCTCACAGGCCAGCAAGGACCCATCCCTTCCAGCCCTGAGTACCGGCTCTCCTGCTCAAACACGTGCCCTCACATCTGGCCACATGCTGCTTGCTTTTCGGCCCCACTCCTGGGTAATACGGAGCAGACTGGCAAAATACTTCAAATACCGTCTTAAGAAGTGCACCGCCTTGTGGGCTGAGCGGCCTATTTTGAGCAAAATGTTTCAAACCTCCAGGCTCAGAGCTGCTCTAGGCACCAACGTTCAACGCAACTGAACAATCAGGAAGGCAGTAAAGGACTACGGCGCATCTGCTGAAGGCCAGGCCGTCCCTGGGCACGGGGACTGGACATGCCCACCGTCCAGGACTGTCTGCTGTGTGGGGGAGCCACCAGCCTGGCGTGAGAAGGGCCGTACGGAGGATGCACAAGGCTAGGGCTGGGGGAGGCCAGAAAAGGAAGCAACAGCCTGGCTCGGATGTCCAGGAACACTACCCAGAGGACGGAGCGTGGGAGCTGGGCCCCGGTGGCTGCGTGCAGTCATGGCAAGTGTGCAGTGGGAACTGGCCCAGGAGTGGACGAGCACAAGCCAGCCGCAGGGAGTGTCAGGAGAGAAGCGACAGGAGGTTCAGAAGGGCTGGCTGATGGCCACAAGGTGCACTGGAGCTAGTCTGTAAGGGTCTGAATGCCACATCCAGGTAGTGGCTACAGGGAGCCACTGAAGTTTGCAAGCAGACGATAAAGGGCAGCAGGAAGGATGGGGTACAGAGAGGGGCAATTCAACGTCTGCTGCACATCAGGGGATCAGCACAGTGGAAAACAATGTAGCCGGAGCCAGGGCAGGGGATGGGGCGAGGGGATGTGGGCCCACAGTTCCCCCTTCTCCATTTTCTCAGGACCACTACCATTTAATCCTATGGCCCCACAAAGAAACACCTTGACTCAAAGTCACACAGCAACCAATAGCAAACCTCAAGGGAGAGCTCCCAACCCGGCCTTTCCAGATCTGGTTTCTGCTCCTGCTCTGAAAAAGCTCACAAGCCCCTGGCCCCAAACCTCCAACAGCTGATCAAACACCCAAGCACACTGTATACACTTGGAAGGGGAAGGCACAGGCTGTGAATAACTGACACACTCATGCCCAGATTTCCCAGAGGCCCGCCTGAGTAACAGGACACATTTGGTTCATTTCCCGCAAAACCAGAATTTCCCAGGCATTAGGGGGAAATGCAACCCTCCCTGCATCCCCTGTAGCCCTCTCCATCCCCCTGCTCCAGAGACCCCGGCCATCCTTTCTAATTTCCCACTTTCTCCCTGAACTTGAGCAACCTACAAAAAGCCTCTCCAAGATCCCTCATGCCCCTGCACATCTTCATTGCGGCAGTTCATTCAGGCAGGGTGGTAGGCAGAAAGTCACTGAGGCCACCAAGGATGGCCAAACACCCTAAAGCCCAGCTCCAATCCCTGGCGCAATGCGCGCCTCCCACAGGTATCCCCACAGGCTAGACACTGCTTCTTTTGGTAGCAGAACGGATGAAAAGAAAAAACAGCAGGTGGTGCCTGAGAAGCCCTCAGAGGGAACAGAGGGAGGCTCAGCAAGGTGGGTAAGGTTCAAATCCTACTTCCACCACTGAGCCTACTTGAATAAGCCACCTTGCCTCTCCGGAAAATTTTTCCTCATCTATGAAATAGGTATAAAAATAAATTCCGTGTAAGGGTGTCATAATTCGGAGCGCGATGGAGAGTGTTAAGCATTAGTGGAGAGTGAAAAGGAATTCAATATTTTTTATATATTTATTGATACATATAGATACATATCATAGCTATAGCTACAGCTATAGCTATAGATAGAGATATCGTTCGAAGGGGAGAAAATTCCTAAAGTGTGTAGCAGGGAAAACCAGCCGAGTGCAACCCTGTGGAGCAGGGCCGGGAGTCCCGGGCTAGCGGGAGCGCACCCAGGCGCAGGGGCCGGAGCATCGGTGCGCGCAGCTGCGGCGGGCGCGCAGTGACAGCAGGTTGGCGGTGCAAGTTGGCCCGCGGGGGCTGCAAAGGGGCGGCGGACCCACCTGAAGACGCGCAGCAGCAGGCAGGCTATGAGAAAGGCGGAGAAGGCGCACGCCACGATCACGGCCGCCTTCAGGGTGGGCAGGTCGCGGAGCAGGCTGGAGATGCGGGTCACCAGGGCGTCACCGCTGCTGTTGGAGCTGCCGCCGCCGCCGCCCGCCGCCTCCCCGGAGCCCATCTCGGTGGCGTTCCCGGGCCCAGGGCCGGGCGGTGGCCGCGGCTGGCGCTCGGATCCGGACTGCGGCGGGGCGGCGGACTCGGCTCTGCTGGCGCGGGCGGCGGGCGCGGCCAGGAGCGCGAGCAGCACCAGCAGCGGCAGAAGCCGCGCGGCCGGCGGCGCGGCGCGCATGGTGCGGTCCGGCGGCCCGGGGTCGGGCTGGGCGAGCGCGACGGAGCCCTGGGTCCCGCACCGGCGACGAGGCCTTCACCGGCTACTCCCGCGGCGGAGCCAGGCGACTGCGCGGTGCTTGGCAGGAAGCTGCGGCGCCCGGAAGAGTCCGAGCCGCCCGCCGCCGCCGCGGCAGCCGCCACCAACACGTTGCACGGAGTCATTCGACGGGCCGCAGCCCCACGTGGGCGGGGCAGGCCACCAGGCCCGGTGCGGGCTGCGCTGCTCTCCGGGCGGCCCCAGTTCCCTCGGGACCTGGCACCCCCTTGGAGAAGTAACAATAGCCAGGCGCTGTGCTGCACATTTCACATTTTCTCTATTTCATTTAATCCTGCAACCCCCTTAGGAGACAGGTATTTCTGTTACCCTCCTTTAATAGTTGATTCAAGACCCAGAGAGCCTGCTCATAGTAACCCAGGTTGTGTCAGACTGAGAATCGAAAGACCATGGCACCCGGGGCAAGCCTCCATTCTACAGATGCGGAAACTGAAGCCTCCAGAGTGAAATGGGCTGTCCGATGCCCTATGCAGTGCATATAGTTCAACATCTCCCCAGTTAACTTCTTTTTCTCTGAAAGAGTTTCTTATCTCATGGCTTCGATCTTTCAGACATTGTGCACCTCTGCTTACGAACTGGATTAGGATGTGCATTTCTGCATTCATACCTTTGCTGTGGAATAGTCTTCCTCCCAGGTTGAAGTTTCAGACCCCAGGGAGTAATTGGCTTGCTGCCTCTGGTTTGTAAGCTAAATGATACTTAAGTGGAGAAAGACAGTTATGGATGTTCTAGTGTGAGACCCAAAGTCGGGAACTGATGCAGGGCACAGAGGGCTTTCCTGGATCACTAGGAACTATACTGCAGGCCTCAGGTTCCACCTTTCAGCATGAGGATGGATCCTGGCAGGAAGCTCTCCAGTAACAGGTAAACACACATGACAAGTACTCAGTGACCTTAAACAGCTCACTCCTGGTCCTACTAAAAAGAGCAACAGATAAATAAAATATAGTACAGTGTAGTAGTTAGCTATTGCTTCCTAACAAATTATCCCCAAACTTCACAGCTTAAAACACACACATATATTATAGCAGAGTTTCTGTGTTTAGGAATCTGAGCATAGCTTAGCAGGGTCCTCTGCTTCAGGGTCTCTCACAAAGGTGTCAGCTGGGGCTGGGGTCTCATCTGATGGCTCAACTGGGGAAGGATCTGCTTCCAACTTCAATCACTGGTTGTTGGCCAGATTCAGCTGTTCATGGGCTATAGAACTGAAAGCCTCAGTTCCCCACTGGCTGTTGGCCAGAGGCTGCCCACCGTTCCTTACCATGTGGGCCTTTCCAACATGGCAGCTTGCCTCACCGAAATGTGCAAGTCTAGAAGACAATAGAAAGACCCTGTTAGCAAGACAGAAGTCACTGTCTTAGGAAACCTGACCACAGAAGTGACATCCCAACACCTTTGCTATATTCTGTTGGTTAGAAGCAAGTTACAGATCTTATCACAAGGGAAGGGAAGTGTACAAGGGTGTGAATATCAGGGAGCAGGGATTATTGGGGCATCTAAAGAGCTGCCTGCCACTTATAATGTGACACATTTTGATTTAGTGGGATGAACAATAATCAGGTTATCAGCAGTCATCGCCCAGGAGGTACTATTTGAAATGCACGTTGAATCGTCCAGCATGCCCCAGTGGTGAGAAATTTGGACAGATCACATGCTTTAGGTCTCTTCCAACTCTAAAATACCACTTTATGGTATGTCAAAAATGTGTTGGTAGAGAGCCAGCATTTTATCATATCATCATGATAGAATTTAGAAAAGAAATTTCTTAAAGAACCACTGGCAACGTCCATGATTTTGCAGCACTGCGCTCTAAGGCATAAACCTCAGACATCACAGGCTTATATTTTTGTCCTTATCAAAAATTCCTGCGTGGTAGAGTAAAGAAGGCCTGGGCCTTGGAGCCTCTAGCCAGGATGAGAGGTCTGACCGCTGAGTGGCCTTGGCCAAAGACTTAACCACAGAATTCAAGTCTTTAATGTCTAAAGTGAGGATAATAATACTTAGCTCAGGAAGGTCGCTGGAAGCATGCCTAAGAAGGGAGAAAACATCAGTGCCCTTATCCTTCTTTTGCCACAATTCATGGACTGGAGTAGACTTGCTTGGTTGTTTAAAATTGACTTAACACCAAGAATGTACATAAATGTTAGATTATTTTAGTAAAGTGAAACTGTAGAATCTTTCCTTCTTCCTGATTATTTGCTGTGCAAACCATCACAACAAAGAACTTACTTATAAATTGCCCTAAATTAGAGTTCCTTAAACGTTTTGAATCAACCAACCATAAACAATGACATTTTAACATGGAACACTGCTGACAGGCAACAGAAACCAACTAGGGCTGATTTCAGGAAAAGGGAGTTTATCGAAGCATGTTGGGTTGCTTCTAGAATCAACCATAAGCTAAAGCAGAAGTTCTAAAAGTGTGGTCTGGGGACTCCTGGGGTCCCTGAGACCCTTCCAGGGAACCTGCAAAGCCAAAACTAATTCCATAATAGCATTAAGATGTTATTTGTCTTTTTCACTGATGGTGCAAAAGAAATCGTGATGAAAACTGATGGTGTCTTAGCATGAATCAAGACAAACTATACTCATAGTAATTGTATTCTTCATGACCATGCACAACAGAAAAAAAAATAAAAAGAGCAAGTTTCACTTTATAGTGTCTTCGACAGAGCCATGAAATGATTAAATCTTGACCCTTGAGAACAGAACATTTTACTGTCAGATGTGGTAAAATAAGAAGTATGCATAAATCTCATCTGCTGCACTCTGAGCCATGATGAGTGTCTCAAGAAAAAAACACGTGCGATTCTTAAAGTTGCAAACTGGACTAGCCACTTTTTTCATGGAACACCATAGTTAATCAAAAGAGTGCCTGACGAACTTCAGACCTGGTCTTTGGCAGGCATTTTCTCAAAAATGAACAAGAATGAGCCTGTCACTTTAAGGATGGCAACTGACAGTATGGTAGCCAATGATAAAATTCAAACCTTCAGGCTAAAATCTGAATTTTTAGAAAACTTATCCATTAGGAGGCTTTCTGCTGTGAGCTGGACTGCTTCCCAATACTTCAAGACTTTTTGATGAGCTTAGTGGTGATACTAAAAAGGTGTGGCGTTTTTGATATTATATAATGAAATATGTCAAATTTTGAAAGATCTGCTTAAATCAGCAAGCCAATTTTTCTGCATGGCCAATGTTATAAATCATGCTTGGGTAAAAGGTCCATTCAAAGTGCAAGGTAGACCAATGGATTTTGATGAAGTGGAGTATAAAAAGTTCATTGGGGCTTCCCTGGTGGCACAGTGGTTGGGAGTCCTCCTGCTGATGCAGGGGACGCGGGTTCGTGCCCCGGTCCGGGAAGATCCCACATGCCGCGGAGCGGCTGGGCCCGTGAGCCATGGCCGCTGAGCCTGTGCTTCCGGAGCCTGTGCTCCGCAACGGGAGGGGCCACAACAGTGAGAGGCCCGCGTACCGCAAAAAAAAAAAAAAAAGTTAATTGATATGGTTCCAGATTTCACAGTGTAATCTTTAAGAAACTACTGCTCGCAAATTTTGGTGTGAAATTAAAGAAGTATATCCACACTATCTGAAAAGGCTATTAAAATTCTTCTTTTTCCAACTACATATCTAGGTGAGGCTGGATTTTCTTCATATTTTTCAGCCCAAACAACAAATCGCAACAGAGTGAATGCAAAAGTGTATATGAAAATCCAGCTATTTTCTTTTTTTTTGATAGAAATTTATTTTATTATTAAAATATAGTTGATTTACAATGTTGTGTTCGTTTCAGGTGTACTGCACAGTGATTCCGTTTTTTTGCAGATTATATTCCATTATAGTTTATTACAAGATATTGGGTATAATTACCGGTGCTATACAGTAAATCCTTGTTGCTTATCTATTTTATGTATAGTAAATAGTTTGTATCTGTTAATCCCATATTCGTAATTTGTCCTTGCCCCTTCCCTTTCCCTGTGGTAACCATAAGCTTGTTTTCAATATCTGTGAATCCATTTATGTTTTGAATATGGATTCATTTGTATTAGTTTTTCCAGCTATTTTCCATTAAATCAGACCATAAAGAGGTTTACCAAAAAATGTTGAAACAATGCCACTCTTCTATTTTTTTAGAAAATATAGTTATTTCATAACAGTGTATCGATGTTAAAATATTAATGTATTTATTACCCTGTTTCTAATTGAATTAATATTTTAAGGTGTTTTCATTTTAAATCTCTAATGCAGTAAAGATCAGTAGGTATAACCCACGTAACAAAACCTCTTTGAGGTCCTTCATTTTTCTTAAGACTGGAAATCAAAAAGAGACCAAAAGTTCCTGAGACCAAAAGATTGTTTGAGAGATGATGAGCTTAGATAATCAGGCTTGGGTGGAAAAAGAAGCAAATCAATTAGAATATTTTCTGCTATGAGAAACAGAAAAACCAACTTGAACTGAATTAAACAAAAAGGAAATCTCTTCTCATATAAAGGAAGACCCAGGTGGTTGATTCAGCAGTTACATGATGTCTAGGACCCTGGATTTTTCCATCTTTCTGCTCTGTTGCCCACAGCACTGGCTTCAAACCTTAGGAGGGTTGCAGTGATTGCTGGTTACAAGAACACTGCAGTGACAACTGGGGTAACCTGCCTTCTAGTTCATACACATCAAGTGAGAAGGAAAAACCCTTCTTCCAATCGTGGAATAGAAACCCTCCTCTTGGACGTCCCTGGTGGCGCAATAGTTAAGAATCCTCCTACCAATGCAGGGGACCGGATTCGATCCCTGGTCTGGTAAGATCCCCCATGCTGCAGAGCAACTAAGCCCGTGCGCCACAACTACTGACTGAGCCTGTGCTCTAGAGCTCATGAGCCACAACTACTGAAGCCCACACGCCTAGAGCCCATGCTCCACAAGAGAAGGCACTGCAATGAGAGGCCCGCACACAGCAACGAAGAGTAGCCCACCGCCCGCAAGGATAGGGAAGGTTCTGTTAGAGAGGAGGAAGAGAAGATACGGATGCTACATAGTCTTCCCCTCCCATTCCCAACAGGCAAGGAAACAGGGAACTGGGCTTCCCTGGTGGCGCAGTGGTTGAGAGTCCGCCTGCCGATGCAGGGGACACGGGTTCGTGCCCCGGTCCGGGAAGATCCCACATGCCGCGGAGCGGTTGCGTCCGTGAGCCATGGCCGCTGAGCCTTCGCGTCCGGAGCCTGTGCTCCGCAACGGGAGAGGCCACAACAGTGAGAGGCCCGCGTACCGCAAAAAAAGGAAGGGAGGGAGGGAGGGAGGGAGGGAGGGAGGGAGGGAGGGAGGGAGGGAGGAAAGAAAGAAAGAAAGAAAGAAAGAAAGAAAAGAAAGAAAGAAAAGAAAGAAAGAAAGAAAGAAAGAAAGAAAGAAAGAAAGAAAAGAAAGAAAGAAAGAAAGAAAGAAAGAAAGAAAGAAAGAAAGAAAGAAAGAAAGAAAGAGAGAGAGAGAGAGAAAGAAAGAAAGAAAGAAAGAAAGAAAGAAAGAAAGAAAGAAAGAAAGAAAGAAAGAAAGAAAGAAAGAAAGAAAGAAAGAGAGAGAGAGAGAGAAAGAGAGAGAGAAAGAAAGAAAGAAAGAAAGAAGAACGAACTGAATCTGGCTGGATTTCTAGAACCAAAGCCAAAATCAGACCCCAGGAAGGATCCTGTTAGGGAAGCTACTGCCCAGCGGCACCTGCCCAGCAGACGTTCTGCAGGTTCCACCATCACCACTGCCGCCTCTGTAACTGGACATAGACGCCACTGCCATCACCACTGACGAAAGAGTGAACCTCTAAGCTGCTCTTGAATCTCATCACTCCCTTGAAATTCAAAGTCCTGTGCTGGAGCATCTGATGGCTGCCCTAAGTCACATGTCATTGTCCCAGCTGATAAAGGAGGGAAGAGGGAATAATTCACCCCCTTCAGCTCCGTATGAGAGGTGGAGTACCTGCTTCACCAAGGCTCACACACCACTGAGGGAGGCCACTTCAAACTTAGATGAAAATTCTTCAGAAATAATACAGATCAAATGAGAAGAGGGGGAGAGAGAGAGAGAAGGATGGATAAATGGAAAGATAAGAGAGGTACTTATATATACATGCCCATATATAATATAATATATATATATATATATACACACACACACACAGCAAACACAAGAGAAGTAATTTAGTCCCAGTACACCATTTACTTGTTGTGTGACCTTGCTTAAACCTTTTATGCCTCCGTTTCCTCATCAATAAAATACGGATAATAAGAGAATCTATCTCATGAGAGTATTTCCAGGACTAAATGAGTTAATACTTGTAACATGCTTAACATGACATTGAAGAAATGGTACATGCTCAGCAAATGTTAATTATTAAGATATCAGAGCAATGAAGAAGGAACATTGAAATAACTGAAAATACTTAACTATAAATTGTGTTCCAACCTTCAAGGCTCACCGGTACCCAAGGGAGAGAGTTTCCAGTAACCTGCTTGGGACGCTCCAGGGGCAGCAGCTGAGGAGCAAAACTAGCTACCTTAGTTAATAGTCTAAATTCCTTTGAATTCAGAGGAGGAACAACCATGGGGCAGCTCTCACCTATTCCTGGTTTCATATCTGTCAGCCCTGAGGAGATTGGTCTCAGGCAAGTAACCTAACCCTAATCTTCAGAAGAAGATTCTCTGTTCCCTGGGACTAACAGCTGACTTAAAATGAAAAGACACCCAAGAATAAAGATTGGAAGGAAATATATCAACACATTAACAGCAACTATCCCTAAGCGTGCAGTCAGTCATGGGGCATTTGTATCTTCTTCTTTTCCTTACAGAATTTTCTAATCTCTACAATAAGCATGTATTCATTTTATAATTTTTTAACCTGTAGTAATATATTTTAATCTGAACTATTTTGTTGCCTAAAATGGATAATGACACGAATCCCCTTCTTCTTAATATAGCTTTGGGAGAAAGGTTTACCAAAGGTGACCAGAGATCAGACTTCAGATCGTGGTAAGGAAAATGGGAAAGGCGGCTCGAGAACCTCAGAGCAGGCTCCCTCCCTTTCTGATCCACACCCCCCACACACACCCAACACTCTCTAGTGGAAATAATTTCTAAGGACAGATTTAATGGGGTTAAAGAAGTTCCAGATAATAGTGACCGGTATTCACTGAGCGTTACATGCGTAATCGCACTTGACCTTCCAACCCTATTTCACAGATGAAGAACGGAGGCTCACAGCAGTGTCTCAGTTTAGGGACATCAGAAGGACACACGTGCTTCGGCAGCGGGAGAAAGGGCTGGCCTGGAGAGGGGTGGCTTTCTGCTCCCATTTGGAGGAGGAGGTGAAGGGCACCCGTGCAAAGAAGTGGATGCAACTCAGCAAGAAACCCGGAGGAGGTGGGGGGCGACCCACAGTGACTCGGCCAGTCTTTCATCTTTTCCTCATTATGTCAGCAGAGCACATGTCCTCTGGAGAGCTTCTTACCACAGCAGCAGATATTTTATAGGCTGGGCACCATAGCGGGGAGGAAGCATGTGACATGTGGCCTCTGGCCTTAATGAAAGCCATTCGATTTGCAGACAAGACCTACTGGCTGGTAATCTAATCACTAGTAAATAAAGTTTCCAGACCCAAGAGAAAAGGGTCAGGGAGAGTAGGTAATAGGTTTGAATGTACTATACAATCATTCCTGGAGAAGTTCAAACAGAGAGCTAATATTTATCGAGTGCCCACTGTGTACCAGGCTCAACCTCATACACGGCATTTCTTTAGCCGTCACAGCAGCCCGCTGTGGTCTGCTTCCCTCCCCACACGCCTGGGGAAATGCCCTGTTCTTGGCTGCTGAAGCCGCCACAGTGCTGTGAATCTCAGAATGCATTTAGAGGAGCAGCGCTGGCTTAGAGGGAGGAACTTCTGGAACCTCGTTCAAAACCTCTTTTGGAAAAAAAAAAAAAAAAAAACCTCTTTTGCACAGGCCTCAGTCACTGGTATAAAACATACTCCTGGAATAGCAGTGAAATGCCATGTTCAAATCGAATTCTAAAATGGGCCACTTTATACACATTTTTTTGCCCTCCACATAATAAAAGGAATTGTATCTCTCTAATTTTTACGTGCTTGCACAGTTCCTCCCATCTCTCTGGGGTCAGCTGGGAGGCTTGGAGTAACCCAACTGAGGGGGTCAGGTGGCAGGGAGGAACGGGAAGGCCCGGCCTCATGGTCATTCTGTCACAATACTCTATGACCCAGTGGCCAGGCGGGGCAGATGGAGTCACGCAGAACTTGTTCCGGGCAGGTAGGTGGCCCTCTCCTCCCCCTTCTGCGTGCCTCTCCTCCCCCTTCTACTCTCCCCCTCGTAATCCAGAGAACAGGTAACTGCACGCAGGCTGGAGCTCTGGCCCCGTGACAGTCTCGGGATGAGAAGGGAGGAAACCTAAAAGCGGACAAATTCAACCCAACCTGACTCAGGAGGGTGACCAGGCTCCAGTGTATTTGGTCTGAGGGTTCCCAGGATGCAGGACTTTCCATTTTAAAAACAAGCAACTATATAGCGATGGATGGAAACTAAATTTTTGGTGGTGAGCACACTGTAGGGTATGATGCAGAAATATAATGTTGTACACGTGACAGTTATATTATAAACTAATGTTACCTCAATAAAAAAGAATTCTAAACTAAAACGAAAATTTTTTTTTAATTTTTAAATTTTTAAAATTTAAAAAAAACAAAAATTTTTAAAAAAATTTTTGTCCAGGCTGGTCCTGGACAAACCAGGAAGAGTTGGTCACCTTACTCAGCCTCTCCATGTCCGAGTACTGTGACTTCCGCCCACGTGCACACCCACCCTGTGTGTTCCCTAGTGGGCAGGCTCTAATAACAGCTAATGTTTATTATTTACTCAGCGTTGGGCACTTTCCATATTTGTCTCATTTGCTCCTCAACACAGGCCTAGGGAGAAGATACAATTATCACCTCCTTTCACAGATGAAGAAACTGAGGCTTAAGGAGGGTAAATAACTTGAATACAAATAGTTCCATAAAACCAGCGTCTGCCCACACTTGAGTTTAGAAAGGATCTCTGTACTGTGGTTTCTGAAGTTCGCCAGAGAGAGATGGAGGGAGGGAGAGAGGAAATAGGAAGGAAGGAAGGAAGGAAGGGAGGGAGGAAGGAAGGAAGGAAGGGAGGGAGCAAGAGAGGAAATAGGAAGGAAGGAAGGGAGGAAGGAAGGAAGGAAGGAAGGGAGGAAGGAAGGAAGGAAGGGAGGGAGCAAGAGAGGAAATAGGAAGGAAGGAAGGAAGGAGGAAGGAAGGAGGAAGGAAGGAAGGGAGGAAGGAAGGAGGAAGGAAGGGAGGGAGGGAGGGAGAGATGGGGAGGGGGAGGGGGAGGGGGGAGGAAGAAAGAGGGAGGAAGGGAAGGAGGATAAGGGAGAGAGCGTGAGTGAGAGTGGGGAGACTTGACCATCCTCCCAAGAGAAAGAGCTGCATCTCAGCAATCAGCCCCTTCTGAAGGCTGCAGCCCCGCCCTCAACTTGCTCCCGCTCAGCTCTCCTGGGGAGCTGACAGCACCAGCTGCAGCTCGTTTTACTCCCTGCTAGAACTCAGGGTATTATCATATGATATTCATGCCTATTTTTATAAATAATTCATCTTTTTTTGCACGAAAGTAAAATAGCCTGAAGCCAGAACATTTAAAATGAACGTTGATGCCTTATTCATAAAATAATAATGTGCTGGTTTGCCAGACGGTTTGTAAAAAGTCCTGAAGCTAAAATACACGGAGTTCTAGGTCTATTTTTAGCCTGGAAAAGGCCTCCGGTGTCTTTCTCAGTTCACACTTGATAAGGACAGTTGTTATGCTTTCTCTGAAACTGGGCTTTCCCAAATCAGCTGCATTCACACAGGGAAATCTAGAAGATAACTTGGCAAATAAGCATATTTATGAAATCCAAACCCCAGTACACAAATGCTTTTTTTAACCGCACAAAATGGATTATAAACAAAAGGCTAATGGAGTCTCTGGTCAACCACAGTTATGGGAAATGGGGTCACAGACTGTTACCGTTTACGGGACTCTTTTTCCCAAGGCTGACAGGGAGATTTCTTTTGCAGAGGAATAGCGATTCCAGAGCTGGAAAATACTTGAAACAACTGTTAGATGATAGGATTTGTTCCCCCCGTGTTATCATGGTTTCCTCCTTCCCCAATACTATGCGCCAGTCATTTATGACGTCTTTATTTTGTCACCCGTGATGATTTTGCAAATAGTAAGGTCGCTCTTGTCAAATTACCTCCAGAAGGACACGCAACAGACCCATAATGTCAGTTGTCTATGACATTGGGTGACCAACCAGTTTGCTAAGGACTTTCAGTGCTAAGCCAGAAAGTCCCAGACAAACCAGGACCAGTTGGTCACCATACCTTTGCAGAGGGAGCTTGAATTGCTGGGATGGGGCAGGGAGAAAATGGTGACTCTATACCCTTTCACACGTTTGGAATATTAAACACTGTGAGTTCATTACCTGTTCAAAAAATTAGGTTAAAAATATTCTGTCAGATGAATGGATAAATAACATGTGATAAATACACACACATACACACACACACACACAATGGATATTACTCAGCCATAAAAAAGAATGAAATAATGCCATTTGCAGCAACATGGATGGACCTAAAGATTATCACACTGAGTGATGTTAAGTCAGACAGAGAAAGACAAATATCACCTATCACTTATATGTGGAATCTAAGAAAATGATACAAATGAACTTACAGAACAGAAACAGACCCACAGACGTAGAAAACAATCTTATTAAAAAAAAAAAAAAAAGAAACTATCTTATGGTTACCAAAGGGGAAGGGAGGAGGGATAAATTAGGAGTTTGGGATTAACAGATACACACTACTCTATATAAAATAAACAACAAGCGCCTACTGATTGCACAGGGAACTATATTTAATGTCTTGTAATAACCTATAATGGAAAAGAATCTGAAAAGAATATGTACGTACATATATATATATGTATATCACTTTGCAGTATACCTGAAACTAACACACTGTAAATCAGCCATACTTCAATAAAAAAAAAATTCTGTCAGTATCAGGTGAGAGGACTATTTACTTAAATTAGTAGATCTCTAAGAATGACAACAGTCTATTACACCCAAGTGAAATTAACATCATTACATTTAAGTTCTGCTTTGTTTCTTATTTCATTTGTTTCTAAAATATACCCTCCAATTACTCTTTATAAAAGAACTCAAGGGCTTCCCTGGTGGCGCAGTGGTTAAGAATCCGCCTGCCAATGCAGGGAACACGGGTTCGAGCCCTGGTCGGGGAAGATCTCACATGCCGCGGAGCAACTAAGCCAGTGCAGCACATCTACTGAGCCTGTGCGCTAGAGCCCGCGAGCCACAGCTATTGAAGCCGACGAGCCACAACTACTGAAGCCCACAAGCCACAACTACTGAAGCCCGCGCACCTAGAGCCTGTGCTCCGCAGCAAGAGAAGCCACTGCAATGAGAAGCTCGCGCACCACAACGAAGAGTAGCCCCGGCTCGCCGCAACTAGAGAAAGCCCGTAGGCAGCAACGAAGACCCAACACAGCCAAAAATAATAAATAAATAAAATAAATAAATTTATTTAAAAAAAAAAACCTCAAAATTTTGCAAAGTCCTTTAACACTCATTCTCACAACAGTAAGTAATTAGAGCTTGTATTATTGTTCCATTTCAAAGATGAGGAAACGGAGGCCAAAGGAGGTTATCTAACTTGCCCAGGGCTGGACGTGAGTGTGTGAGGGCCTTCTTCCCCCCCCCCCCCCCCCCCCCCCCCCCGGGCAGGCCTTTCCTTTGCTGGCCGACTTTACATCTGGTTAGTATTGTCAAACCATGGAAACAGCGGGCTGTTGCCAAAGAGAAATATTTCTATCAAAGTTTCTCAAGTGTCCCCTAGGAAAGCCCGCCAACAACCAATAATGACATAGCACTGGCTGATGGAGCCCTCCCAGCCGGTCACGCTGTGGAAAAAGTGCCACCCACAGAGAAACTTTTTCTGGGATTTTGAGAGGACACAAAGTCCTGAGGTGCAAATGTGGGGAGAGCCCCAGTCTCTGAGCTGAGGGCGGACTACCCACAGCTCCTTCTGCAGTTCAATTATTTGTCTCCTACACATCAAAGTCACGTTCACTCGTTTTCTGCTCAGAATGAAGACTTTTGAGAGGCAAAGACCACCTGGGCAGAATTAAACAGGCTACAGACTTCTTTCCCCAGAAAAGCCGAGGGGGAGGCAGGGGCGGTGGGAGGGGCAGTTCACCCTTCCGATGGCTGTTTGTAAAACGAATAGCGAATGTGAGGCAGACTCCAGGCTGCTTGTTGAAAATTCACCAGCTGTTGTCTCTGCACGTCTCAGGGTCACCCCCATGTCCGGAGACATCCCCTGCATTCCTATCCCGCTGGGATCCCACAACTGCATTGTCAGCCTCTCACTGAAGGCCAGAATTAAGTTTCACATTTGTACAAATGCATCTTTGAATTCCCAGGCAGAGCTCTTGAAGAGATGGAGACGCAGGAGAGATCGATTTTGAGGTGGTCCTGAGCGGCACTGTGTGAATTTCAAACCTCTACCTCTCTGTGCATACCTCCTAGCCCCACTCTGGACCCTTCCATCTCACAAACAACCTAGCCATCTGCTTCCCAAGAAGCACGGCTCTGCATCCCTACTCCTCATTCCTTGCTCCCCTCTGGTCCCTGGAATACGCCTGCCCATTCAAGACCGCTCCCTCTGCCTTTCCTCTGGATCCTGTCTCCTCCATCTCCTCTAAGGCGTTGCTCCACGAATTGCCTCCACTTTCTCCTGTGCCTTCAGTCCTGTACTAGATACTTCCCATTCTGGGCTCCCATCGCTTTCGAAAACATCCCCTCAACTTTGTGTGTGTCCGTCCTGGCCCCCAACATCTCTAGCTGCTCCTTCCCTGGGCCTCTAAGTGGCATTTGATGATGCTAGGGCTGCCTGCCTTGGAGCTCTCTGCTCCCTGGAGGGCCAGGGCCTCTTTCTCTCTGGGTTTTCCACTCTCCCTCTGACCTTTGTCTCCCTCTCCTCTGCCCTTGGTTCCCCTCTCCTCTGCCCTTGGTTCCTCTGCCCTTAGCTCAGTCTACAGGGTTTCCACCTGAGACCTCTTCTCACTCTGCACCCTCCCCCGGGGTCCTCAACCATGGCCCCAGCTTTAAATGACTTTCTCAACTTTCCCCATGACCATCCTTCAGAGCTTTCGACTCCAGGAGACTCCAACTCGACATGTCCAAAACTGGGCTCTTGTCCTCCCCCCAGGTCTGTCCCGAGCTCCGTGTCTCTGCTGACAGCGCACAGCAGATGGCAGAGCCAGAAACCTAGATGTCCCTACACTCCTCCCCACACCCCTCACCCCCACATCCCCAAATCCTTTCTCTTCTCCCTTGAAATGGAGTCTAAAGCCATCCACAAGTAAGTTATACTGACTGGTTCGCTTGCTCATCCATCTTCCCAACACACACACACACACACACACACACACACACACAAATGTAACAGCCATCAAGTCAGGAACTGTGTAGGTTTTGTCCACTGCTGTATCCTCATCAGCCAGAAATGTGCCCGGCACATAGTCAGTGCTCCATAAATGTTGCTCCAGTGAACGAACCAATACGCACCGCCTTAGTTTCCATCAGGTAATGTGTGGTTAAGCGTATGGAAAGTCAGAAAGCAAGAGTTTGCATCTTGGCTCTGCCATTTACCCTGTGCGACTTTTTTAACTAAGTTTCAGCTAAGTCTGAATTGCCTCGTCTGTTACAGAGGCATAAAAATAGCAGCTGACTAAAGAGTTCGATGTTAGGATTAAATGAGATAATGCACGAGAAGGGCTCAGCACGGTGCCTGGGACATATCGAGTCATCAATAGGCATTAGATATTGTCGTTGCTGTTGTCATCATCCTTTCCTGTCCTCCAGTCTCACCCATGTTATAATAGTCTTGCATCTGTAACTCCCACCCTACTCTCATAACCGGCCTCATCTTCTCAAATGCAAAATCGAGCGTAATTCTCCCTTGCTGAAAACCCTTAAGGTGAGCTCCTTGCCCACTAGAGTCCCACTGCCTTAGTGTGGCCCCAGCTTCCCCATCCCCAGCTTCATCAAACACCCCCCGACCCCCGTGCACCCCAAACTCTTTAACTCTACGAAACTGCTTGCTCTCCTCCCCTGCAAGCCTTAGCCGGAGCTATTTCCTGGTTCTTCCACCAGGAAGAACCAGGAAATAGCTCCCCTCCATTGCTGACCTCCATTGTTGACCTAAAAGAACTCCAAGTCATTCTATAGAAAGACATAAGCTCCTTTGGGAAGCTTATCCCCCTCCCCTCCATTGTTGACCTAAAAGAACTCCCCTATCCCCCTCCCCTCCATTGTTGACCTAAAAGAACTATCCCCCTCCCCTCCATTGTTGACCTAAAAGAACTATCCCCCTCCCCTCCATTGTTGACCTAAAAGAACTCCAAGTCATTCTATAGAAAGACATAAGCTCCTTTGGGAAGCTTTTCCTGATCTCTTCTCCGCGATACCCCCCACCATCCCATGCAAGCCCCAGCCCACATACAGTGCTCCGAGACAGCCAGGGTGGCCAACTGCCCCAGTTTGCCCAGGACTGAAGAGTTGCCCAGAATTCAAGATTTTAGTGCTAAAACCAAAGAATCCTGGGCAAACAGGGGCATTCGGTCACCCTGATAGCATTGATCACATTGTTTTGGAATTAGCTGTCTTTCTGATAAGATTGGAGAGCGGAAATTTTGCCTTGCCCATCTTCACATCCCCAATATCTATCCTAGGGTCAGGCACATATATGGTCCACAGTCAATAAATACTTGTTAAATGCGTTCATTTAGATAGCAATTAATTGTGACAGCGGTAGAGCTAAAGGCCGTGGTTCAGATCCTGTCCCCCTTCCTGCATGACCTTGGGCACGTGATTACTTTCACTTATGTGTTTATGTACTTGTCCTTGAGTGATTTAAGGCAAATTCCTTGGTCTCTCTCTGAGCCTACATTTGTAAAATGGAGATAATAACATCCATTTCACAGAGATGTTGTGAAGGTTAAATGGATATCAAGTGGTTAACATAACACCTGGCATATAACAAGCTTTCAATAAATAGTAGCTGCTATCACTATTTATTATTATTTAAATAGTGAGCACAGTGCACTCCATAAGGGTTGGTTCCCTTGCGCCTATTAAAGAAATGAATACACGTGGCCTTAAATGTAATTATACCATAGAGAAAGCTTCCCTTCAAACACTGGTCGGCCACCTTGGCTATACATTAGAATCCCCCAGGGATCTTTTGCAAAGACTGATGCCCAGCCTGACCAGCTAATTCAAATCTCCAGTGACGGATCCATGCATCAACTCCTTTAAAGGGTGATGCTAATAGGAAACCACGTTGAGAACCTTTGCCTTAGGGCACTGGATTAGCTGCTCTTTAACTCTTTTTTTTTTTTTGTGGTACGCGGGCCTCTCACTGCTGTGGCCTCTCCCGTTGCGGAGCACAGGCTCCGGACGCGCAGGTTCAGCGGCCATGGCTCACGGGCCTAGCCGCTCTGCGGCATGTGAGATCCTCCCGGAGTGGGGCATGAACCCGCGTCCCCTGCATCGGCAGGCGGACTCTTAACCACTGCGCCACCAGGGAAGCCCCTGCTCTTTAACTCTTAATTGCTGCCCTGGGTCTTTCCACATAGTTACCCCTAATCTAGCTTTTGTCAACAGCAAGTGCTGAATTCCCTTTGTCCCCCCTCCCTTTGTCTTCAGGGTAAGAACTGGAGAATTCTCAGCCCACCTGAGGGGAACAATATTGCCTCTCCTCTTAACCATTCCAGGCTGGTACTCTCATTCCTATACCCCTTACCTAGGCCTCTGCCTCTCCATTCCTTTCAGAATCTTCACAGTTTGATATTCTCTCTGGAATCTGGAGAAATGAATAAGAGGTCACTTTATCTGTGTCTTCTCTAAGGGTATATACAGATGGTTTCATTTTCTAGCCAGTGTTTCTCAAACTGGAATCCACAGACATCTCAGGGATCCACCAGTTCTGCATGACAATTTTCTGTTTGCATTTGCAGTTTGCTATTATATGACTATTGTACATTATCTAGTCGCCCCTTTATAAGTTACCTGCAAGATTTGAGTGCTCCTGCTTGTATTTTGTAGCATAAAGGCAGTGTACATATGCAGATTTTGAAAGTAGTCCGAGCAGAAGGACCAAGGCACAAAGCAGTAGAAGCAGACAGATTTGAAGCGATCAGCAAGTAGCCATTAGTGTCAAATTAGCTGCAGAAACGGGTGCAGTTTGTGTGTCCTGTCTACACATAACAATTTGTAATAAGTAGTAAATATACATTTAAGATATGTTCTGGGCTTCCCTGGTGGCACAGTGGTTGAGAGTCCGCCTGCCGATGCAGGGGACACGGGTTCGTGCCCTGGTCTGGGAAGATCCCATATGCCGCGGAGCGGCTGGGCCCGTGAGCCATGGCCGCTGAGCCTGCGCGTCCGGAGCCTGTGCTCCGCAACGGGAGAGGCCGCAACAGTGAGAGGCCCGCGCACTACAAAAAAAAACAAGAAAGAAAAGATATTTTCTTTTCCCATTCCAAAAACAGTAAGAGAAACCCCATTTAAAGTAGATTTTAATAAGGCTAACCATATCTTTTCACGAACATTAGCCACCTACAGATTACCAAGTGATACTTCATTAAAATCAACACTTCGGAATTACTCACTGGCCAAATTTTGGTCGAATAGTGCCTGATGGTCCAGCATTAGCAAATATAGTCATGATTTTATCAATACCATTTGTGCCTCATTCCTATGAGAAGAAACAGTCTTTGCGTTAGTATTGTTAAAGTGAAAGTACAGAAACAGATTCTAGAACAAGATCCAAGTCTATATCGTTCCATTATTAAGCCAGCAATAGTGATTTATTTTTAGTAGAACCTCATCATAAATCCCATCAAAATAATGTTGTTTATTTAGGTGTTGTGCCCACTTACTCTTTGCCTTTTTTTCTAAATTTGTTTTCGGTTTGATAGGTGTATAAGGTGTATATGAACCAATAAGCATGAACAATGTATACCTAGTTTTATTGAATCCCTAATTAAGAGATGATAAAATAATTCTAGTTACTATTGTCCCTTGTCAATTATCTTTTCCCTCCTGGTCTGGAACACTTGTCCTGGCTGTAGACCAGAACCAGCTGGGGCGCTGTCAGAAATTCAAGCTCACACGTCCTGCTCTGGGTAACAAGAGATTAGAGACAGGTGTTTGGAGGAAATGACACTTCCTGGGCTCCAGGGAAATCAGTTCCATTTCCTATGGCCAGTCCCCCTGGCTCTTTTAAATTCTAAATGCTCTTCAACTGATTGATTGATTGCTTTTATAGGACCTTCCTTGCCTCAAATTAATTGGTAAGTTTCTCCTTTCCAGAGTAGTTGGTTTCCTACTTCTCTGATTCAAGGCCCTTCTCACCTCCATCTGGCCTCAAAGATATGAACCTGTAACTAGAGAGATGGCAACTGGATTCTTACACTACTTTTTTTTTAAATTGGACCTCAGATGTAGGGGTTGAATTAATCACACTCCTCAAATATGACATACGATCATCCTGGGTTAGTGCAAAGCCCTTTCTTGTTTTGTCTTTCCCATTTTTATCCCCTTCCCTACTTACACACACTTACGCACACACACCCGCCAGATTTAACAACCATTCTAATGCCTTTTATGTGAATTTTTTAAAAAATTTACCATCTTAACCATTTTTTTTTAATTTTATTTATTTATTTATTTTTGGCTGTGTTGGGTCTTCGTTCCTGTGCAAGGGCTTTCTCTAGTTGTGGTGAGCAGGGGCCACTCTTCATCGCGGTGCGCGGGCCTCTCACTGTCACAGCCTCTCTTGTTGCGGAGCACAAGCTCCAGACACGCAGGCTCAGTAGTTGTGGCTCACAGGCCTAGTTGCTCCACGGCATGTGGGATCTTCCCAGACCAGGGCTCGAACCCATGTCCCCTGCATTGGCAGGCAGATTCTCAACCACTGTGCCACCAGGGAAGCCCCATGAATTTTTTATAAGTATTTTTCTTGTAAACTTAGTACTGCCAGATAAAATACAGAACATCCAGTTCAGTTTGAGGTTCAGATCAACAATACATAACTTTTAGTGTAAGTAATAATTTTTAGTATAAATTTTCGTTGTTTATCTGAAAGTCAGATTTAGCTGGACATTCATTTTGGGTTTGTTGTTGTTTTCTTTTGGGCTCAATCTGGGAACCCTAGGTGAAATGTAAACTCTCACATACATAGATATTAGGCTACAGGGTTCAATTCCTTTTTTATTTCATTCAGATCTAAGTTGACTCATCCATGTGGCTGTTTTTACATAATCCTACACGATGTATGTACCACTTTGTATTATTCATGTCCCCATGGGAACACAGCAGTCTCCTCCAACTCCCCACTACCTCGAGCAATGCCACAATGAGCACCTTTGTCCGTGTCTCCTAGTGGACTTGTGTGATCATGTTTTTGACATATAAATATGGTGTGCACATCCTTAATTTGGTTAAGACTGTCAGGTCGATCAGAGCTGCTATGTGGGTCGACACTCTCACCAGCAGTGCATGAGTCCCTGTGTCCCCACATTCCTGCTAACAGGTGGCATAATCCACCTGTCTAAGAGTGCCTCTAATAAATATCACCTGCCAGCTCTTTCTTGTTCTGGTTTGCATTTCTCTTATTACTAATGACTGAAGCATCTTTTCATAGTAAAGTTTGGTTTCCACTTCTATAAATTGCTCCTTTGAATCCTTTGCCCATTTTTCTATGGAAATGCCTATCTTTTTCTTCTTTTTTAGGAATTCCTTGAATTTTTTAGATATTAGTCCCTTGTCATATCTTAAGCATTGCAAATATCTCCCTCTGTCCTATTTTCTATTAAGTTGAAAATGATGTCCTTTATTTTGATATGATCAACTATGTCTTGTGCTGGGAAGTTTTGTCTAGACAGTCTTTTTCTATCCATAAATCACAGAGATACTCTCCAACATCAACTTCTGTTAACTTTTTTGTTTACCTTTAAATGTTATGTATTTAATTCATCTGTGGTCTACTTTTGTATGTGATGTTATGTGGGGTCCAGTTTTATTTTTCTCTATTTAAGTTTTCCCAACACCTTCTATTAAACAGCCCATCCTTTTCCCATTATCCTTTTTTTTTTTTTTTTTTTTGGATTAAGTTCCCGCATATGCTTAGATACCTCTAAGAGCTGTCCTCTCTGTTCTATTGGTCTATCCATTTTTCCGTTAAGTCCATTCCATATTGCCTTTATTATTAAGGCTTTGATATTGTCCTAATACCTAGTGGGCATAACCCTCCCATTCTTTGCCCTTTTCTAGAGTTTGCTTACTTTTTTGTGGACCGGTGTTCTTCTTTACATTTTGATTGTTTATATCAGTTTAAATCATTCATATTTACAGTTATTGAATTCATCAAAATATACAACTGGGGGCTTCCCTGTTGGCGCAGTGGTTGAGAGTCCGCCTGCCGATGCAGGGGACACGGGTTCGTGCCCCGGTCTGGGAAGATCCCACATGCCGCGGAGCAGCTGGGCCCGTGAGCCATGGCCTCTGAGCCTGCACGTCCGGAGCCTGTGCTCCGCAACGGGAGAGGCCACAACAGTGAGAGGCCCGCATACCGCAAAAAATATATATATATATACAACTGGAATTTTTATTGGTGTTACATTGAGTTTACAAATTAATTAAGAGAAATTTAACAATATTAAATTATCCCAACAAGAGCATGGACTACATCTCCATAGATGATCCTCTGATTCTCAGAGGTTTTTTTTCCAGAAAGATTGTGTATATTCTTAGATATGCCAATATCTAGATATTTGTTGACACTGTCAGTGGTATCGTATTTGTACTGAATTTTTTTTTTTTTTTTTTTTTTGGCCGTGCCATGCAACATATGGGATCTTAGTTCCTCAACCAGGGATCAAACCTGTGCCCCCTGCATTGGGAGCACGGAGTCTTAACCCCTGGACCACCAGGGAAGTCCTGTACTGAAATTTCTAATGGAATATGACTGATGTAAGAAATACTATTGGTTTTTGGGGGTTTTGTTAGTGATCTCATATCCAGCAAGATCTTGGCAAGTCCTCTTATTAGTTCTAATGGCTGATCCTGTTGGATTATCTACGTAGATATTCATATCATGTGTAAACAGTTTTATTTTTTCCTTTCAACTCTTTATCCTCTTATTTATTTCCTATCACCTTAACCAGTAGCTCCATTCTGTGTTAAACAGGGTTATCTTAAACTAATATCTCTGGACCCTTTTAGGAGTGAGATATTCGGCAAGTTTCTTCACCATCTTGACTCTCAGTTTCCCCAGCTGATAAGCCTTCCTCATAGAGTTGTGATAATCATAAGAAATTCAAAGTTCCTGGCACACAGTGAGTGCTCAAAGCATAGAGTGTAGTTTTACTAATTCCCCTAATAAAACACAAGTCACCCATTTCCTTGGTATCCCATTCCCACTCTTACAGAAAGGTGTACCATTTAAAATATGTAGGACATCTATGTCAAAGAGTGTCCTGCCTATGTTTTCCTCTAAGAGTTTTATAGTGTCTGGTCTTACATTTAGGTCTTTTCATCAATTTTGAGTTTATTTTTATGGTGTTAGGGAGTGTTCTAATTTCATTCTTTTACATGTAGCTGTCGAGTTTTCCCAGCACCACTTATTGAAGAGACTGTCTTTTCTCCATTGTATATTCCTGCCTCCATTGTCATAGATTAGGTGACCATGGGTGCATGGGTTTATCTCTGGGCTTTTTATCCTGTTCTATTGATCTGTATTTCTGTTTTTGTGCTGGTATCATACTGTTTTGATTAGTGTAGTTTTGTAGTATAGTTTGAAGTCAGGGAGCCTGATTCCTCCACTCTGTTTTCCTTTCTCGAGGTTGCTTGGCTATTCATGGTTTTTTGTGTTTCCATACAAATTGTAAAATTTTTTGTTCTACTTGTGTGAAAAAATGCCAGTGATAATTTGATAAGGATTGCATTGAATCTGTAGATTGCTTTGAGTAGTATAGTCATTTTCACAATATTGATTCTTCTAATCCAAGAGCATGGTATATCTCTCCATCTGTTTGTGTCATCTTTGTAGTATATTTCATCAGTATCTTATAGTTTTCTGAGTACAGGTCTTTTGCCTCCTTAGGTAGGTTTATTCCTAGGTATTTTATTCTTTTTGATGCAATGGTAAATGGGATTGTTTCCTTAATTTCTCTTTCTGATCTTTCATTGTTAGTGTATAGGAATGCAAGAGATTTCTGTGTATTGATTTTGTATCCTGCAACTTTACCAAATTCATTGATTAGCAGCAAGAACTTTTTTGATCCACCTCCTAGAGTAATGAAAAAAAAAAAAAATGGGGTCCAATTATACTTAAAAGCTTTTGCACAGAAAAGGAAACCATAAACAAAACAAAAAGACAGTCCTAGGATAGGAGAAAATATTTGCAAATGAAGCAACCAACAAGGGATTAATCTCCAAAATATACAAACAGCTCAATATCAAAAAAAACAAACAATCCAACCCAAAAATGGGCAGAAGACCTAAATAGACATTTCTCCAAAGAAGATATACAGATTACCAACAAACACATGAAAGGATGCTCAACATCACTAATCATTAGAGAAATGGAAATCAAAACTACAATGAGGTGTCACCTCACACCGGTCAGAATGGCCATCATCAAAAATCTACAGACAATAAATCCTGGACAGGGTGTAGAGGAAAGGGAACCCTCCTACACTGTTGGTGGGAATGTAAATTGGTACAGCCACTATGGAGAACAGTATGGAGGTTCCTTAAAAAACTAAAAATAGAACTATCATATGACCCAGCAATCCCACTCCTGGGCATATACCCGGCAAAAACCATATTTCAAAGAGATAACATGCACCCAATATTCATTGCAGCACTATTTACAATAACCAGAACATGGAAGCAACCTAAATGTCCATCAACAGAGGAATGGATAAAGAAGACATGGTACATATATGCAATGAAATATTACTCAACCATTAAAAAAAGAACAATATAATGCCATTTGCAGCAACAGAGATGGACCTAGAGATTGTTATACTGAGTGAAATAAGTCAGACACAGAAAGACAAATATCATATGATATCACTTATATGTGGAATCTAAAAATAAGGGTACAAATGAACTTATTTACAAAACAGAAGTAGAGTCGTGGATGTAGAAAAAAAAAAACTTATGGTTACCCGGGGATAAGTGGGGGGGGGGAGGGATAAATTGGGAGATTGGGACTGACATATATGCATTACTATATATAAAATAGACAATTAATAAGAACCTGCTGTATAGCACAGGAAACTCTACTCAATACTCTGTAATGCCCTATATGGGAAAAAAGTTTTTTAAAAAAAGAGTGGATATATGTATATGTATAACTGATTCACTTTGCTGTACCCCTGAAACTAACACAACATTGAAAATCAGCTATACTCCAATAAAATGTAAATAAATTAATTAATTTAATTTAATATGTAGGATATCTAAAGTAGAGAGATGGTCATTATTATCTGAACCCAAAATGAATGATATACATGACTGGTGGAAAGGATTTCAGCTCCCTACCAACTCTAAATCATTGTTCATGGAAATTATTAGCCAGAGGGAATTAGCAATAGCAGCAGCAGATGCATAGATACCCCAACTTTTCACTCTAACTTCATAATGTATGTGTCAGCAAACTCATTATGGACACATTTTTAAAATAAGCTCTCATGATCAAGATGATGGTCGTGGAGAATCTGAAATAAATTGAATTTCAATTATATGTAGAATGGATAAACAACAAGGTCCTACTGTATAGCATAGAGAACTATAATCACTATCCTGTGAAAAACCTTAATGGAAAAGAATATATATATACATATACATATATTATATAGAACTGAGCCACTTTGCTGTACAGTAGAAATTAACACAACATTGTCAACCAACTATCCTTCAATAAAATAAACTTTAAAAAAATTTTTTAAATATTTATTTTATTTTATTTTTTTTTTGGCTGTGTTTGATGTTTGTTGCTGCGCGTGGGCTTTCTCTAGTTGCGGTGAGCAGGGGCTACTCTTCATTGCGGTGCACAGGCTTCTCATTGTGGTGGCTTCTCTTGTTGCCGAGCACGGGCTCTAGGCGAGCGGGCTTCAGTAGTTGTGGCACACGGGCTTAGTTGCTCCACAGCATGTGGGATCTTCCCGGATCAGGGATCGAACCTGTGTCCCCTGTATTGGTAGGTGGATTCTTAACCATTGCACCACCAGGGAAGTCCCAATTTTTTTAATTTTTAAAAGTTAAAAAATGAATTTCATATGTTTGACACTAAAGGGCAATGATTGAAAGCGAAAAAAAGCAATGTAAATATTAGTTTTTTATTTAACCTAAATATTTTGGTGAGGAAAACACAATTACCTGTTATTTATCTATGCAAAGTTTTTAATTTGTATATAGTAGACCAATGCTTAAAGTATTATAAGTGATGTAAATGCATTAATAAATTCTAAATTTTATTCAATCCTTTTTTTAAAAAGGTACAAGCCATCAGGCAATTTTCTTTATTAAATTAGATTTTTAATTACATTAAGCAAAGGTAGCAGCTCCTCTAATTGTTGATACACGCTCGCGCTGGCGAGCTGGTCCTCCCTTCTCAAGATGCATACTGAAATGCTGATAAGTGGATCACCAACAGTTATATAAGTATTCTGGGGGTGTGATTTCACAGCGCTGATTTTCAGGAAGTTGTTGTTGTTGTTTTCTCTATCTGTGCGGAAGAATGTTTGCAGTAACAACTTAGTAATAAGCACCATCTTTGAAAACTATTCTATTCTTTGATGTGGCTGCAGGGACTTTTCTCATGGCTGATGGCTAGGATTTTAAATAACCTTTGCACAACTTGAACAGATTTTCTATTCTGCTTGGAACTGGGTGATTTAGCGATTCCCCTTAGTGACATCATGCTGAACAGAACAACAATAAATATCATTCCCTCCCAGGGTGCACATTCCTCACTGAGCCTGATGGATGGTTACAGCTGTGGAAATGGTGCTTGATCCCCTCCACAGACTGTTCTGATTCTCTAATCTCAGCACTTTTCCCCCTGTGATCCTAAGCTGGAAGATTATTTCATATGTGAACTATACCACAATGTGTTTAGAGTGGAACTGTAGAATTATAGTTTTAGAAATTACCTTCCACATCAACTCTCTGTATTCCTACCACCTACACCATCTCCACAAACATGGAACAGAGGAGGCACGCAAAGAATTGTTAGGTATTTCAAAGCTTATAGGAAGTACGAGCTATAAGCCTACCTCCCTGAAAGGGGATTTAGCCTTATTCTAATCATCTCCCTTGTGAGAAAATAAAATATATATGTACTGGCCTCTGCCCCCAGTTCCTGGCACAGGTCTCCTAAAACCCTTGTAATTTCCTGGTGATAGAAGTGTCTTTTGTTCAAATGAGGCGACTCTGGGTGAGCTCCTGGATGACCCCTGGAGGGGGCCGGTCACTGGAAAGACGAAGCCTTAATTAGAAGCTTGGAATTTTCAGCCCCACCCCCAAGTCTCTTGAGAAGGAAGGAGAGTTGGAAATGGAGTTCATAGTCAATCATGCCCCCATAAAAATCCCAAACGTGTGAGATTTGAAGAGATTCCAGGTGGGTGTACACATCCATGCCAGGAGGGCGATGCATGCCATCCCCATGGGAATAGAAGCGCCTATGCTCAGGACCCTCCCAGACCTCACCCTGTGTATCTCTTTATCTGGCTGTTCATCTGTATCTTTTATCATATCCTTTAATAAACTAGTAATGTTAAGTGTTTCCCTGAGTTGTGTGAGCCATTCTAGCAAGTTAATTGAACACAAGGAGGGGGTCATGGGAATCTCCGATTTACAGGCAAGTCAGGCAGAAATTGTGGCTAATCTGGGGACCTATGACTCACGATTGGCATCTGAAGTAGGGAGCAGTCTTGTGGGACTGAGCCCTTAACCTGTGGGATCTGACACTACCTCCTGGAAGATAGCGTAAGAATTGAGTTACATGGTAGAACACCCAGCTGGTGTCACAGATCTGCTTGGTGGGGGAAAACCCCCCACATCTGGTGTCAGCAGCGCTGTGAGTGTGGTATTAGTGTGAGAGCAAAGGAGACACACACAGATGGATGGGGTCATCCCGAGGACATCTCCCAATGGCCTCTGAGACGGTTAACAGCAATAATAACAACAAAATCACCAATAATAGCTGTTGAGAAAGAACATCACAGCAGTTAAGAGCCTCATCTTGAGTCAGAAACCCTGTTTTTAAATCTCAGCTCTGCCACTTAAGTTGTGTCACCCTAGTTTCTTAACCTCTCTGTGCTTTGGTCTCCTTGTCTGTAAAATAGGAATAGTAATAGCACTACCTCAAAAGGCCATGGTGGGGATTAAGTGAGATAACACAGGTGACGTGCTATATCAGTTACAAATTATCTTCAGCTGCAAACAACACGGTTTTGTTTTTCTCATGTAAAGAAACACCCAGAGGTGAGCAAGAGTTGGGGCTGGTCCAGCAGCTTAAGGTGCTGGGACTGAGGCCTCTAGGCCTCCTCCTCCCTGTGGTCCCAAAATGGCTGCTGTCCAGCAGGCCATCACATCCAGATTCCTGGCAGGAAGCAGGGGAATGGGGTTAACCATGCCCCACAGTAGAGTCATCCCAGCCCCTGAAATCACCTTCCCAGAAGTTCCTCTGTTCCTTCTCATGTCCCACACTCTCCTTGACCTCACCAGGCTCTGGCCCACCTCCTCACTGAAACAGCGCTTCCTAAGCTTACTCATGACTCCACATTGCTAAACTTAGCAGACATTTTTCATTCCTCATCTTTCCTGACCTCTCTCTCTCAGCAGAGATAGATGCCCTTCTTGAAATTCGTTCTTCCCGTGGCCTCCATGAATGACACCGTGCTCTCTGCATCTCTCCCTGCATCTCGGGTGGCTCCTTCTGGCCCCTTTGCATGTCCGTTCTCCTCCACAGAACCACTAAACACTGGTGTCCTCAAGGCTGGGCCCAGGCCCTCTTCTCCACTCCCCTGATTTCCCTCTTTGGGCATCTCAGCCACACTGCAGCTTAATTTCCACCTACGCACTAACGATGCCCAAGTCCCCTCTTCAGCCCAGACGTCCCCGCTGAGCTCCAGACCTGTGCAGCCACCCCCCACCCCCGACTCAAATCTTCACCGGCTGGTTCCAAAGGCTTCTCATACTCAAAACATCTAATAGCATGTGTGTGATCCCCCCAACCTGTATACATTCCACTCCATCACACCCAACTTCAAGCCCTCTCCCCATGGTCCCCCACCCAGGGAATGGCCCCACCTGCTACCCTGTCAGGCAAGCTGCAAACCTGGGAATCACACTTGACTTCTTCTTCCCTCTTTCCTTCCATTTCCAAATCAGTAGCAGATCCTGGTGATTTTTACTCCTAAAGATGACCCAAGGTAGCCAACTTGTCTTTGCCCTTAACTCTCACTGGATCATAGCAACAGCCTCCTCACCGGCCAGCTTGTTCCTTCTTTTTTTTTTTTTTTTTGGCTGTGCTGCGCAGCGTGTGAGACCTTCATTCCCCAACCAGGGATCAAACTCGCATCCCCTACACTGGAAGCCCGGAGTCTTAACCACTGGATCACCAGGGAAGCCCCAGCTCTTTCAATATACAAATTTGATCACATCACCATCACCGAACCATACCACCCTCTCTGCCACATTTAAACTCTTTCAGAAGCTTCTTATTTCTCTTAGAATAGAGGCGAATATCTCTAAGATGACCTACAAAGTTCTGAGGGAGGGGGTCCTGCCTAACCCTGGGGCCTCATCTCGCACTGTGGGCTCTACACTCCGTGCTGTAGACGTAATGGCCTTCTTTCTAAGCCAGCAAGACTTTGCCCTGGCTGGTCTCTCTCATGGTGTAGCCATGGGAACAAGCCCCTGAAGTGGAAAAGAGTGTGTTGCTGGTATAAAGGAGACCAAGACTTTGAGAGTCTGTGGTACAGAATAGGTCATCCGTATGGTTGATGAAGTTGACAAGTGATGACATGGAGAAGAAGATGCAGAGTTACCTGCCAAAGCCCTCAGTGAATGTGCAGAAGAAACCCCAAAGTGTAGATGACAGGTACAACTGTAGAGCTTGAGATATCCCAATGGCATGAGCCTTAGAGCTCTGGGACTTTTTGACTCATGAAGAAAGGCAAGGAAGCATCCTGAGGAACTAGGAGGATGCCGATCCTGACCTGTCCTTTCTCCAGTACCCATGACACCAGGACCCCAAGAGAATGAGCAACCCTTGCTCAAGAGACACACCAGGGAAACATAGTTTCTAAACTGCCCCACTCTGGGGACTTCCCTGGTGGTCCAGTGGTTAAGACACCACCTTCCAATTCAGGGGACCTGGGTTTGATCCCTGGTTGGGGAACTAAGATCCCACTTGCTTGCCACAACTAAGAGTTCTCATACCACAGCTAAGACCCGATGCAACCAAATAAATGAATATCTTTTTTTAAAAAGGCAGCCAAAAATAAATTTTAAACAAATAAATAAATACATAAAAAATAAACTGCCCCACTCTGCCCTGGGCCCCATCTCCCCTTTCTACACCCTCCCTCTTTCCTCTTTCCCCAACTTCTTTTTCATTCCTAGCTGCATGGCGGCTTCCTCCAATAAAATAGGGCTAATAACATTGACCTAAAAGAAAAAAACGATTCTCATACAGATCCATAAGAGGATGTATTCAAGGAAGCTCCTTGTTGTGTTGTTTGCAGCAGCAGGGAGCTGGCAGCCATCTTGGTCTCCATCATTGGAGAAGCGGGTTTGCACAGTGTAGAGACTGTACACTGTGGAATGTGGCACAGCACTTAGAAGAAGCAGACTTGGGGGGACTTCCCTGGTGGCTCAGTGGTTGAGAATCCTCCTGCCAATGCAGGGGACATGGGTTCGATCCCTGATCTAGGAAGATCCCACATGCCACGGAGCAACTAAGCCAGTACACCACAACTACTGAGCCTGCACTCTAGAGCCCGCGAGCCACAACTACTGAGTCTACATGCCACAACTACTGAAGCACCCACGCCTAGAGCCTGTGCTTTGCAACAAGAGAAGTCACCGCAATGAGAAGCCCGTGCACCACAACGAAGAGTAGCCCCCACTCCCTGCAACTAGAGAAAAGCCCACGCACAGCAGCGAAGGCCCAACGTGGCCAAAAATAAATAAATAAAAATAATTTTTTTAAAAAAAGCAGCAGACTGGGGAAAAGTGCTCCCGGAAATATGGATAAAGTATAAAAATATAGTGCTTCTAGCACCCAGGCTGTGGCATCTAATACGGTCTCCCACTAATCAGAACCAGGGCTCCCTGAAGAAATGAATGACTCCGGGTCTGAGGCAATAAGTTTATAATATGAGCCAGGACCATCTTATTCTACCAGCAGCAAGAAAGCTATCAAAGCGTAATGAGGTGATGGCAAAAACAACTGAAAGAAACCACCTTGTAGAGGCTCCTGTTTGCCACAATTTAAGCACCAAGATGGATAACTGCAAACAATTAAAATAATCCAGGAAATCCATGAGTTTAAAATATTATTTTTAAAACCTTATTGATTTATCTTTAGAGAAACTAACTCATTATTTTGAAAACTAATAAAAATCAAGCATTTATCTTGCCTTTCCTATACAAACTCTATCTGAAGGTAACTAAGTTTCTCTTTATAGAAATATTTCAGCTAATAAATGAAGAAGGAATGACAGACTTAGATTATCATCACTTGAAAACCCCTAGTGAACTCACTGATTATCATCACTGCTAATATCACAAAAACAACCATATACATATGGGTCTTTTTAACATCTTTATTGAAGGATAATTGCTTTACAATGGTGTGTTAGTTTCTGCTGTATAACAAAGTGAATCAGCTATATGTATACATAAATCCCCATATCCCTTCCCTCTTGCGTCTCCCTCCCACCCTCCCTATCCCACCCTTCTAGGTGGTCACAAAGCACGGAGCTGATCTCCCTGTGCTATGCGGCTGCTTCCCGCTTTCTATCTCTCTATATATGTGAGATATATATATATATATATATATATATATATATATATATATATATATATATATAATTGAATCACTTTGCTGTAACCTGAAACTTGAAACTAACACAACATTGTAAATCAGCTATATTTCAATAAAAAAATTTTTTAAAGGAAAAAAAGAAACAACCAAACACTAGGTGCCTCCTGACAGAAGTCTGTAACTTCACCTATGAAGTATTTCTTGCAAAAAAACTTAACCTGAATCCAATCAAGTTTCTAGATCTTACAACCAAGTTACAGGAAATATACAGGGCAGAGGAACACCTTAAACAACACCACAGGGACACAGTTAGCAGAATGCAGACTATAGAAAACTTCACAAAGATAAATTTATTCAGTAAATAAATTTTTAGAAATGGAGGGCAGACCCATATATTAAAAGAGACAGGAGACATATCAACCCATCACAATGTGTAAATCTTATTTGAATCTTGATTCAAACAACTAAAAATAGTATGAGAAAATAGGGAAATTTTGAACACTGACTGAATGTTGATGATATAAATGATTATTTCTAATTTTTTAGGTATGATAATATGACATAATTATTATGTATTATAATGACTATTTTAGAGGTTCATAGAAAAATATTTGTTGATGAAATAATATGAGGCTGGGACTTACTTCAGAGTAATCTATGAAGAGTAGGAATGGGTCGGGGTGTAAATGAAATAAAATTGGCCTCAAGTTTACATCTGACTTTGAGTGATGGGTACATTGGAATTCACAATCCTATTCTACTTTTGAAAATGTTTGAAATTTTTGCATAGTAAAAAGTTTTTTAAATAGTGGTGAGTGGGACTTTCCTGGCAGTCCAGTGGCCAAGACTCTACCCTTCCAATGCAAGGGGCAGGGGTTTGATCCCTGGTCGGGGAACTAAGATCCCACATGTGGTATGGCCGAAAAAAAAATAATAATAATTAAAGAAAAATTAGTAGTAAGTGAAAAAAAGAATGAAACAGGATATCTACAACACCATTTATGTATGTTTAAAATACAAACACACATGGGGCTTTCCTGATGGCACAGTGGTTAAGAATCCGCCTGCCAATGCAGGGGACATGGGTTCGAGCCCTGGTCTGGGAAGATCCCACATATCATACAGCAACTAAGCCCGTGTGCCACAACTATGGAGCCTGCGCTCTAGAGCCCGTGAGCCACAACTACTGAGCCCGTGAGCCACAACTACCGAAGCCCACTCGCCTATAGCCTGTGCTCCACAACAAGAGAAGTCACCGCAATGAGAAGCCTGCACACCACCCTGCTCGCCATAACTAGAGAAAGCCCTGCGCAGCAACAAAGACGCAGCACAGCCAAAAGTAAATAAATAAAATAAAAATCTCAAAAAAAAAAAATACACACACACAAATACAAATAAAAGGACATACATCAAACATATTAGACTGGTTGCCATTAGGAAAATTGGAAAATGGACATAGAGAATAAGACAAAAACCTTATAAAGATAAGTGAACAAGAAAGGGACATTGCACTGACCAACAGTGAGGTGTCATTAACCCTCTGTCTCTGAGGTCAAATAAAGTGCTTACACACAGATGTGAGGATTAAATGAGATGTGTGGGTACTATTCTTGGCACATCATAGGTCCCTAATAAATGTTCATTTTCCTCTGTTCCTTCTGACTCCCACCATCTTCCTGCCCTGCTAAGGAATAACCGTGATCTGATAAGTTAATTCACTTTAAGGTACTAGGCACAGGTAACAGCTTTATCCTCCTGCCTCCTCAGCAGACGCTTTCCAGAGAGGGCAATACTTACGAAATGAATCCCTAATCAGCAAACTCCCTGCATTGCAGCAGAAATCTTCATTTCCTTAGGGCCAACATTGCAAGGGTGGATCCGCCCACCAGCCCACAACTTTTCAGGTGGCAGTCTGGGTTTGTTTCCATCTCCTTTCTTCTAAATCGAACATATCAACACTATAAAGCCCACCACCTGCTAGCTCATTCCAGGAACAGGAGAACTCCAGTTGCAGCTTGGGTTTAGGCGAGCATTAAGGTGAAATATTCATGTGCTGAGCTTTGTCCTTCCATCTAGCTGGAAAGATTTCCAATTCACGCCCCACCCAACTACTGCCAGAAGCCAACATCTACCATTTCCTCCTCTGCCTCTGTGACCATGACTACCATGTTCCTTCCAAGCAGCATGTGAACTTTTAATTCAAAATCACGTTTCGGGTGACTGGCTCACTGGGAATCACTCAGAAGTTGTTAGTGACTCACCCTGTAAGTTGGAGGCCGAGCAATTGCCTTGGAGTCAGTGGCGCCTGACAGCTGCTCGGCAACTGAAGGAGAAAAGAGGCAGAATTCTACGTGGGTTTATGATAAATAGACACTCCTGGTCCATCTTACGAGAGCTGTTGGAGTGAAAAGCGATCAATTAGCCGTGTTCTTGGCTGCAGCTTGACCCCAACAGGTCAAAGTTAAGGTCAGCTGTCAGCAGAGGGAAGGACATTCACCCTCTGAATAAAGCCCAGCCCAGGTACACCTCTTTACCTAGCATATTCCAAGTATCGGTCACCATGCTGGAAGACCCTGAGAAAAGTCACTCTAAGACCTTTGCTTTTGGAATTTTAATAACCTGGAGAGGGATATAGAAAACCATATAGAACAAATTGAGACAGTACAACTAAGTAACCGTATAACTAGCTGGCATTCATCTCTGTCTGGAGTAACTTTTCCCACCTTAATTGGTAGACCTGAATTCTACACATGCCCAAATGCCACTACCTACACAGAATCCTTCTCTGGCGACTTACCTGGGCACTCCATTTTCTGCCTGGCCCCTCTGAGGTAGCAGGCTGGGGTAGCAGGACCCCCAGGACGCACAGACCCTGCTGCCCTCTGGAGCCCAGCCCTACTCTTAGCTGATCACTCATGTGTTGAGGAAGAGAAGAGAGTAGTCAAGGTGGATTCTGATGGCATCTCTATGTTTGGGTGGGAACTGGTGAAGTCCCCTCTCCAGCTCCTTGCTCCTTGAATCCAGTGTTATTTTGAGCAGATGCCCCTGTGCACATCGTCAGGAGTACTGACAGTAACAAGTAACTGACAAAACCATCCAGAATCACAGGCAAGAGCTTTGACTTACAGGGCCAGACGCAGATTCCATTCAGAGTCATTAATCTCCCCCGCCGGCAGGTTAGGCTTAGACTCTGCTGCGTCTGGACCGCTCAGCCACATTTGTATTGCTGGGAACAATGTCGCAATTGCACAGCTCAGAGGTCTAATATCTGTCACAAACTGTTCCTGGACTCATTCTTCTCTCCCCTCCTTCCAAGCCTTCTGAGCAAGCAAATGAGGGCTTTCAGCCGTAAGTGACTGAGTTATCTAACCAAACTGACCAGAAAAGGGTGGAAGCAAACAAAATAAAAGCTAAAATTTGAATGTAGCCAAAGGAATCGTACAGCAGAGAATGGCTTTTCGATCTGAGAAAGCCAAAGGTAGACGTTAAGAAAATTAACTTAGGCATTATTCATGCGTCAGGGGCTCCGTGTCAGCCGAAAGAGCTTAGAATCTTGGTTGGGGCGTTGTCTTTGGAGACAGTGAATGCGAGAGGATTCGGGACAACCTAGCGTGGATGCTTGACGCAGACCATGAATCTGGCTCTCTCCATGCTCAGCCATCTCGTCTCTGAACGCTGTGATAAAGTACAACCCAAAAACAACAATTTCACTTAGAAAGTCCATTACTTAGGATAATGGACTACTACTCTACCAGTTAGAGTATTTGGTGCAAGCAAGCAAAACCACCTCTCTTAAACAAAATGGAAATCTGTTGGAAACATACAGGATGGCTTGCAGGATGGAAAGTAACGCTGATCCATTGGCCCTGGAAAGGTCAAAATCAGACCCTCTCTAAGGGTCTGGCGAGGGCTACCCTGGTGGCGCAGTGGTTGAGAGTCCGCCTGCCGATGCAGGGGACACGGATTCGT
The DNA here is from genome assembly GCF_039906515.1 of Pseudorca crassidens. Classification (NCBI taxonomy): domain Eukaryota; kingdom Metazoa; phylum Chordata; class Mammalia; order Artiodactyla; family Delphinidae; genus Pseudorca; species Pseudorca crassidens. Next base: position 138,843,402 of record NC_090296.1, on the reverse strand, counting down.
GCCCTGGTCCGGGAAGATCCCACATGCCGCGGAGCAGCTGGGCCCGTGAGCCATGGCCGCTGAGCCTGCAAGTCCAGAGCCTATGCTCCGCAACGGGAGAGGACACAACAGTGAGAGGCCCGCGTACCGCAAAAAAAAAAAAAAGAAAACAGAAAAAAACTCCACGACCAACTTGATGTACCTGCATCTGTGGAATACCTGAATAGACAACGAATCATCCCAAAATTGAGGCGGTGGACTTTGGGAGCAACTGTAGACTTGGGGTTTGCTGTATGCGACTGACTGGTTTCCGGTTTTATGTTTAACACTTAGAGATTATTATCATTGGTAGATTAGTTTATTGATTTGGTTGCTCTCTTCCTTTTTTTTTTTTTTTTGTAGATAGACATTTTATTTTCTTTTTCTCTTTTTGTGAATGTGTATGTATATGCTTCTCTGTGTGATTTTGTCTGTATAGCTTTGCTTTTACCATTTGTCCTAAGGTTCTGTCTGTCCTTTTTTTTTTTTTTTTTAGTATAGTTTTTAGCACTTGTTATCATTGGTGGATTTGTTTTTTGGTTTCGTTGCTCTCTTCTTTCCTTATTTTCTCTTTTTTAATTACTTTTTAATTTTTTTATTTTTTATTTTAATAACTTTCTTTTTATGTTTTTTTTTCTTTCTTTCTTCCTTTTCTTCTGAGACGTGTGGCTGACAGGGCCTTGGTGCTCCAGCCGGGTGTCAGGCCTGTGCCTCTGAGGTCAGAGAGCCGAGTTCAGTACATTGGTCCACAAGAGACCTCCCAGCTGCACATAGTATCAAACGCCAAAAGCTCTCCCAGAGATCTCCATCTCAACGTTAAGACCCAGCTCCACTCAACGACCAGCAAGCTACAGTGCTGGACATACTATGCTAAACAATGAGCAAGACAGGAACACAACCCCACCCATTAGCAGAGAGGCTGCTTAAAATCATAATAAGGTAACAGACACCCCAAAACACACCACCGGACATGGTCCTGCCCACCAGGAAAACAAGATCCAGCCTCATCCACCAGAACACAGGCACTAGTCCCCTCCACCAGGAAGCCTACACAACCCACTGAACCAACCTTAGCCACTGGGGGCAGACACTAAACACAATGGGAACTACGAACCTGCAGCCTGCAAATAGGAGACCCCAAACACAGTAAGATAAACAAAATGAGAAGACAGAGAAACACACAGCAGATGAAGGAGCAAGGTAAAAACCCAGCAGACCAAACAAATGAAGAGGAAATAGGCAGTCTACCTGAAAAAGAATTCAGAGTAATGATAATAAAGATGATCCAAAATCTTGGAAATAGAATGGAGAAAATAAAAGAAACATTTAACAAGGACCTAGAAGAACTAAAGAGCAAAAAAGCAATGATGAACAACACAGTAAATGAAATTTGAAATTCTCTAGAAGGAATCAATAATAACTGAAGCAGAAGAATGGATAAGTGACCTGGAAGATAAAATAGTGGAAATAACTACTAAAGAACAGAATAAAGAAAAAAGAATGAAAAGAATTGAGGACAGTCTTAGAGACCTCTGGGAAAACATTCAACACAACAACAGTCAAATTATAGGGGTCCCAGAAGAAGAAGAGAAAAAGAAGGACTGAGAAAATATTTGAAGAGATTATAGTTGAAAACTTCCCTAATAGGGGAAAGGAAATTTTAAATCAAGTCTAGGAAGCACAGAGAGTCCCATACAGGATAAATCCAAGGAGAAACCTGACAAGACACATATTAACCAAACTATCAAAAATTAAATACAAAGAAAAAATATTAAAAGCAGCAAGGGAAAAACAACAAATAACATACAAGGGAATCCCCATATGGTTAACAGCTGATCTTTCAGCAGAAACTCTGCAAGCCAGAAGAGAGTGGCAAGACATATTTAAAGTGATGAAAGGGAAAAACCTACAACCAAGATTACTCTACCCAGCAAGGATCTCATTCAGATTTGATGGAGAAATTAAAACCTTTAGAGACAAGCAAAAGCTAAGAGAATTCAGCACCACCAAACCAGCTTAACAACAAATACTAAAGGAACTTCTCTAGGCAGGAAACACAAGAGAAAGAAAGACCTACAATAACAAACACAAAACAATTAAGAAAATGGTAATGGGAACATACATATCGATAATTACCTTAAATGTAAATGGATTAAATGCTCCCACCAAAAGACATAGACTGGCTGAATGGATACAAAAACAAGACCCATATATATGCTGTCTACAAGAGACCCACTTCAGACCCAGGGACACATATACACTGAAAGTGAGGGAATGGAAAAAGATATTCCATGCAAATGGAAATCAAAAGAAAGCTGGAGTAGCAATTATCATATCAGACAAGATAGACTTTAAAATAAAGACTATTACAAGAGACAAAGAAGGACACTACATAATGATCAAGGGATCGATCCAAGAAGGAGATATAACAATTGTAAATATTTATGCACCCAACATAGGAGCACCCCAATACATAAGGCAAATGCTAACAGCCATAAAAGGGGAAATCAACAGTAAGATAATCATAGTAGTGGACTTTAACACCCCACTTTCACCAATGGACAGATCATCCAAAATGAAAGTAAAAAAGGAAACACAAGCTTTAAATGATACATTAAACAAGATGGATTTAATTGATATTTATAGGACATTCTATCCAAAAACAAAAGAACACACTTTCTTCTCAAGTGCTCATGGAACATTCTTCAGGATAGATCATTTCTTGGGTCACAAATCAAGGTCTGGTAAATTTAAGAAAATTGAAATCATATCAAATATGTTTTCCGACTACAAGGATATGAGACTAGATATCAATTACACGAAAAAACCTGTAAAAAATACACACATATGGAGGCTAAACAATACACTACTTAATAACCAAGAGATCACTGAAGAAATCAAAGAGGAAATAAAAAAATACCTAGAAACAAATGACAATGAAAACACGATGACCCAAAACCTATGGGATGAAGCAAAAACAGTTCTAAGAGGGAAGTTTATAGCAATACAATCCTACCTCAAGAAACAAGAAACATCTTAAATAAACAACCTAACCTTAAACCTAAAGCAATTACAGAAAGAAGAACAAAAAAAAGAAAGCCAAATTTAGCAGAAGGAAAGAAATCATAAAGATCAGATCAGAAATAAATGAAAAAGAAATGAAGGAAACGATAGCAAAGATCAATAAAACTAAAAGCTGCTTCTTTCAGAAGATAAACAAAATTGATAAACCATTAGCCAGACTCATCAAGAAAAAAAAAGGAGAAGATTCAAATCAATAGAATTAGAAATGGAAAAGGAGAAGTAACAACTGACACTGCAGAAATACAAATGATCATGAGAGATTACTACTAGCAACTATATGCCAATATAATGGGCAACCTGGAAGAAATGGACAAATTCTTAGAAAAGCACAACCTTCTGACACTGAACCAGGAAGAAATAGAAAATATAAACAGACCAATCACAAACACTGAAATTGAGGCTGTGATTAAAATTCTTCCAACAAACAAAAGCCCAGGACCAGATGGCTTCACAGGTGAATTCTATCAAACGTTTAGAGAAGAGCTAACACCTATCCTTCTCAAACTCTTCCAAAATATAGCAGAGGGAGGAACACTCCCAAACTCATTCTACGAGGCCACCATCACCCTGATACCAGAACCAGACAAAGATGTCACAAAGAAAGAAAACTACAGGCCAATATCACTGATGAGCATAGATGCAAAAATCCTCAACAAAATACTAGCAAACAGAATCCAACAGCACATTAAAAGGATCATACACCATGATCAAATGGGGTTTATCCCAGGAATGCAAGAATTCTTCAGTGTACGCAAATCAATCAATGTGATAAACCATATTAACAAATTGAAGGAGAAAAACCATATCATCATCTCAATAGATGCATAAAAAGCTTTTGACAAAATTCAACACCTATTTATGATTTAAAAAAAGCCTCCAGAAAGTAGGCATAGAGGGAACTTACCTCAACATAACAAAGGCCATATATTGCAAACCCACAGCAAACATCGTTCTCAATGGTGAAAAACTGAAACCATTTCCTCTAAGATCAGGAACAAGACAAGGTTGTCCACTCTCACCACTCTTATTCAACATAGTTTTGGAAGTTTTAGCTACAGCAGTCAGAGAAGAAAAAGAAATAAAAGGAATCCAAATTGGAAAAGAAGTAAATCTGTCACTGTTCGCAGATGACATGATGCTATACATAGAGAATCCTAAAGATGCTATCAGAAAACTACTAGAGCTTATCAATGAATTTGGTAAAATAGCAGGATACAAAATCAATGCACAGAAATCTCTTGCATTCCTATATACTAATGATGACAAATCTGAAAGAGAATTTAAGGAAACATTCCCATTTACCACTGCAACAAAAAGAATAAAATACCAAGGAATAAACCTACCTAAGGAGACAAAAGACCTGTATGCAGAAAATTATGACACTGATGTAAGAAATTAAAAATGATACAAACAGTTGGAGAGATATACCATGTTCTTGGATTGAAAGAATCAACATTGTGAAAATGACTATACTGCCCAAAGCAATATACGGATTCAATGCAATCCTTATCCAACAACCTATGGCATTTTTCACAGAAGTAGAATAAAAAATTTCACAATTTGTATGGAAACACAAAAGGCCCCGAATAGCCATTCTTGAGAAAGAAAAATGGAGCTGGAGGAATCAGGCTCCCAGACTTCAGACTATACTACAAAGCTACAGTAATCAAGACAGTGTGGTACTGGTACAAAAACAGAAACATAGATCAATGGAACAGGATAGAAAGCCCGGAAATAAACCCACGCACATATGGTCAACTTATCTTTGATAAAGGAGGCAAGAATATATAATGGAGAAAAGACAGCCTCTTCAATAAGTGGTGCTGGGAAAACTGGACAGCTACATGTAAAAGAATAAAATTAGAATGCTCCCTAATACCATATAAAAAAATAAACTCAAACTGGATTAAAGACCTAAATGTAAGGCCAGACACTATAAAATTCTTAGAGGAAAACATAGGCAGAGCACTCTATGACTTAAATCACAGCAAGGTCCTTTTTGACCCACCTCCTATAGAAATGGAAACAAAAATAAACAAATGGGACCTAATGAAACTTAAAAGCTTTTGCACAGCAAAGGAAACCATAAACAAGGTACAAAGGATTAAGCTCCAAAATTTACAAGCAGCTTATGCAGCTCAATATCAAAAAAATAAATAACCCAATCCAAAAATAGGCAGAAGACCTAAATAGAAATTTCTCCAAAGAAGATATACAGATTGCCAACAAACACAGGAAAGGATGCTCAACATCACTAATCATTAGAGAAATGCAAATCAAAACTACAACAAGGTATCACCTCACACCGGTCAGAATGGCCATCATCAAAAAATCAACAAACAATAAATGCTGGAGAGGGTGTGGAGAAAAGGGAACCCTCTTGCATTGTTGGTGGGATCGTAAATTGATACAGTCACTATGGAGAACAGTATGGAGGTTCCTTTAAAAACTAAAAAGAGAACTACCATATGACCCAGCAATCCCACTACCGGGCATGTACCCTGAGAAAACCATAATTCAAAAAGAGTCATGTACCACAATGTTCATTGCAGCTCTATTTACAATAGCTAGGACATGGAAACAACCTAAGTGTCCATCGACAGATGAATGGATAAAGAAGATGTGGCAAATATATACAATGGAATATTACTCAGCCATAAAAAGAAATGAAATTGAGTTATTGGTAGTGAGGTGGATGGACCTAGAGTCTGTCATACAGAGTGAAGTAAGTCAGAGAAAAACAAACACCATATGCTAACACATATATATGGAATGTAAAAAAAAAAAAAGGTTTTGACGAACCTAGGGTCAGGACAGGAATAAAGATGTAGACATAGAGAATGGACTTGAGGACATGGGGAGGGGGAAGGGTAAGCTGGGATGAAGTGAGAGAGTAGCACTGACATATATACACTACGAAATGTAAAACAGATAGCTAGTGGGAAGCAGCTGCATAGCACAGGGAGATCAACTCAGTGCTGTGTTACCATCTAGAGGGGTGGGATAGGGAAGGTGGAAGGGAGGCTCAAGAGGGAGGGGATATGGGGACATATATACATATAGCTGATTCACTTTGTTATACAGCAGAAACTAACACAACATTGTAAAGCAATTATATTCCAATAAAGATGTTAAAAATTAAAATAAAATAAAATAAAATAAAATGCAGGTTCTGCCTGCTCTGTTCTACTCATGGGTCTATTAGAGGCATCTACTGAGATAAAAGGTGTGAGAGCACTTGGAACATATTGAAGTGCCGTTCAACTTTAAGGAGGTGGTGTCAGCCGTCGACAAAAAAGAAGCCACAGAATAATCTGCTGGTTTCCACATGCTATTCCTCTTCAACTCAGCTCAGCTGTTTATAGATCAGGGAGAGGTGGTCTAGAGATTGAAACCAAGAAGAGGAAGGAAATGAGGGAAGCCAACAAAAAGACAGGATGTAGCACATGCTGAAATAAGCATCACGTTATTGGCCAGTGATTTACACACAGCACTAGCGACCAGGAACCAGTGGTTCAGTGTCTTACACTCCAAGAGCATCACAAAATTCATATATATGCTGTATATATTGTATATAATATTGTATATGCTATATATACAATATAAATACTATATATACTATTGTATAGTATACATATATGTATTATATGTAATACTATATGTATAGTTTTTATATACACCTACACACATATATAATACTATACATAATAGACAGTGTACAAACATTATATATAATATACTAGTATATACCATATAATATACAGTATAATATTATATATATGCCAGTATATAGTATATATATATGTATATAATATACATATACCCTGAGAACAGGTGCCTCCTTACTTTGGGCCTTCAGTGCCTCACTCACCTCACCCTAGTCCTGGTCCTAGCCAGCTCACTCCTGTCTCCTGTTTCCCATTAGTCAATGTTCACCCCACGGGGTGACCCTCCCCTGAACTTGCAGTTGCTAGACCTCATAGCTCCAGTGGTGTTGCTGTTTATTCAAGGCCAGAAATTCTGGAATATGGCTGGTTGGCCCAGTTGCATGGCAGAAGAAAAGGGAAGGGCCCAGCATTCTCAGGGCAGGTGACTGGTTGGCTGCAGTGGTGGCTGTAATATAACCCAGGAGGTGCCTTCAGATAAAAAGGAGGCAATTGAAAGAATCTAGGATGATACAGATATGGGAATTCCCTGGCGATCCAGTGGTTAGGACTCCGAGCTTCCACTGCAGGGAGCACGGGTTCAATCCCTGGTCAGGGAACTAAGATCCTACAAGCCACATGGCGCAGCTAAATAAATAAATAAGATGGTACAAATAGACATAGGATACATGGACATAGTCAAAGAATAGCTATATCAAGAACCATTAAGTTAGTTATCAGAAATGACAGAGGGGAGGGAATTCCCTGGTGGTCCAGTGGTTAGGACTCTGTGCTTCTACTGTTGAGAGCCCGAGTTCAATCCTTGGTCGGGGAATTAAGATCCCACAAGCCATGCGGTGTGGCCAGAAAAGAAAGAAGAAAGAAAGAAAAGAAATGAGAGAGGGGACATTACTACAGATCCTGCAGTCAGCAAAAAGATAATAAGGAAATGTTAGAACAGTGTTATGGCAATAAATACAACTTAGGTGAAATAGACAAATTCTTTGAAAAAAATGACTAAGTTGACATGGCCCAAGGCTGTAGAACAAGTCTGAAACTTCAATTGCAAACGGAAGGAAAACGCCATCATTTACACATCTACACACTGACACTTCCCCACTTTCTCAAAACCATTCAAATCAGAACATTCAAAAATTTAGCAAGCCTCATAATTTGAAATCAAATAGCAAAATTCTTTAAGACAAGGTCTTAGCAGAGAGACTCAAAGGGAAGCTTACCTGCCAGGCTTAAGATGACTACCAAAAGAGGGTTAATAAAACCAGTCAAGGGAGTTGAGTGGGTAAGACAAATCTGGAGAAGAATCTAAAGAATACTAGAACCATACCCCAACTGCTCCAGAAAGTTTAATCCGGAAAAATACTGTGATGCCAGCTGGTTGCCAGGTCTTTTACATCAGAGATGGCAAACTGGGATGCCAAAGGGGTCACAGACCAGCTGGGGCATCAAGGAGTGCGGTGGTAAGATGCTGACATGCTCCTTGCGGCTCCAAGGCTCCATCTGGTTTTGCAACTACAAGGGTAGTCAGGGACTCCAGATTTTCCAGATTGTTATTTGAAATCCCCCAATGTTTAAATGTTGGTTCAAACTGGAAAGAAAATAAAAATACTGTGTGGGCCAAACAAACACATCAGCAGACCAGACACAGCTGCACCCTACCAGTATGTGGTTTTTACTTCATGTTCTGCTTTTAGGAGGTGGAGTGTGGAGAGAGGGGACTGGGGGTGGGTGCTTCCTTGTTTGTTCGTTTGTTTGGACTTTTTCTTATTTTAAAAAGCTAAGAACTCACGCTTTGGAAATTTTTTTCTTTCTTTGTCATGGCCCTTGGGGCTTAGGGACTTCAGAGCGAAGGGAGACAGCCACTGTCACACACCTAACTCCTTCTCCCTCCTGCCTCCAGGATCCAGCAGATAAGGAGCTAAATCCTAAGATTTGAAGAGGCTAGGTTTCTTCTCTCCCCTTCAGGCTGCCACCAACTCACAGTCCTATCTTCACGTTTGAAACACAGTGGTGGTTTTGTTTACTGCGGTTTCCATGTGGTCGAGCAACGTGGCAGGGCGGGACGGGGGGGTGGTGCGTGGAGAACAAACACTGAGGTTTCATTTTACTCTGGTAAGTTGTTATCCTGTGTCAGGAAACAAAATGAAAAGTAAATATTCCTGAGATTCCTGAAAAGGAAGCAGACTAATTTGGGCCTCCAATCCCGGGCACTGATGTGCAGAGCTCCCGTCATCTTCTGAGTCTGCCTGTCATGACCACCTGTTCAAGCTCCAGTGAGCCAACCCAAGGTAGCCGGCTCCTACTGCAGGAGATGCTTCACACGGGCACAGCCGGCTCCGTGGAGAATGCCTGGCACTAATGAGCCATCTCCCACCAGCACCCAGTCTCCCGGCAGGAAGAAAACTTTCCGGCATCATCATGAAGCACAATGGTTGTAAGGCAAAAATGAGATGAAAGGGCTCAGGAAGACAGGGCGGGAGTCCCAGCATCCCCCGACCTGTCAGAGAGGAGGCTGAATACTCAGAAACTCAAGGGGCTATAAGAGCACTGTGGGGAGCCCATCAGAATGCAAGGGGATGCTGAGAAAATGTCCTCAAAGCTGCTCTCCCAATGCACTTTGATGGGCCCAGCCAAGCCCCCCACGGATCCAGCCCTACGCCCCACAGAGCAGCCCTGAGCAGTTCAGGCCCCAGTTGTCCATGTCCTTTGTGTGTCTCCATCAAGGCCACTCGAGCCACAATTTTCAACAATAATAATCAGTAAGCTTGCAGCAAAAGCGTCTCTTTTCACACCAGCTCAAACAGCAAACAGATTTTCCGAGGCGTCCTGCTGCTCCTCGTCTACCTGGGCTGACTTCAACTCTCCCAGATCCGTGGAGGAGAGGCTGAACCCACCTCGGACTTTAACAGTTTCCACCCAAGCTGTACCTGGAGGAAATAGGGAGGGCGTGGCTTCACGGGACAGGCTGGCAGGGAGCCAAGAGGGTTCTTCAGGGGAATTCAGGACTATGCAAAGGCTTGAGGTGTTGAGAAAGAGCTCCCCACACATAGCCCTGCCCAGTCACCTGGAGGCCAGCTGTCTGTCCCCTAAAGTAAGGCAGGCTTTGTTCCCGGGATGGTCTTCTCTGGAAAAAGGAGAGCATATTCAGAGAATGAGCCACCTTAATGTTCCAGGAAAGAAAGAATTGCAAGGGGAAACAAGGAGAGAAGTATTCCTACTTTTCTAAAGGTCTTCCCAAATCCTGAAAGAAGTTTTGCCAGAATCGTAGAGTTCAGTATTTATAATGGGAAAAGTATCAAAGTCAAGGCACATAATAGTACCTCAACTTAGAGTGCAGGTACTGTTTTAAGTATTAGACATATGAACTCTTTGTATCCTTACAGCAATCCTATGTGGTAGGTACTTACACAGCTCTCAATCCGCTAATGAGGAAACTAGAGCACAGAGAGGTTAGGTAACTTGCCGCAGTCACACAGCTAACAAGCAGCAGAGCTGGGATTTGAACCTACATTGTCTGAGCCTCTATGCACGGCTGTCTCCTGTAAACGAGATGATAACAAAAACATAAAGAGTGCGTTCTCGGCAAAACTGTAATTTGAAAAGATGCATGCACCCCTATGTTCATAACAGCACTATTTATAATAGCCAAGACATGGAAACAACCTAAATGTCCATCGACAGATGAATGGATGAAGAAGATGTGGTCCACATACACAATGGAACATTACTCAGCCTTAAAAAAGAATGAAATAATGCCATTTGCAGCAACATGGTTGGAGCTAGAGATGATCATACTAAGCAAAGTAAGTCAGAAAGTGAAAGACAAATACCATATGATATCACTTACACGTGGAATCTAAAATATGACACAAATGAGCATATCTATGAAACAGAAACAGACTCACAGACATAGAGAACAGACTTGTGGTTGCCAGTGTGGAGGGGGGTGGGGGAGGGAAGGATTGGGAATTTGGGATTAGCAGGTGCAAACTATTCCATATAGGATGGATAAACAACAAGGTCCTACTGTATAGCACCGGGAACTATATTCAATATCGTGGGATAAACCATAATAGAAAAGAATATGAAAAAGAATGTATATATGTGTATAACTGAGTCATTTTGCTATACAGCATAAATTAACACAACATTGTAAAGCAACTATACTTTAATAAAATTTAAAAAAAAGAATACTGATCAAAATTTGAATCTAAATTGAGGTCAAACTATAAAATAAAGAAAATCAATCTGAATTTAAATCCCTTGAAGATGGAAACAAAAGAGCATGTTCTGGGCTTCCCTGGTGGCACAGTGGTTGAGAGTCTGCCTGCCGATGCAGGGGACACAGGTTCGTGCCCCGGCGCGGGAAGATCCCACATGCCGCAGAGCGGCTGGGCCCATGAGCCATGGCCGCTGAGCCTGCGCGTCCGGAGCCTGTGCTCTGCAACAGGAGAGGCCACAACAGTGACAGGCCTGTGAACCGCAAAAAAAAAAAAAAAAGAGCGTGTTCTAACTAAGTGCTTTCACTGATTTATTTGTTCCCTCAAAATATTTTTGTTTAGCACCCACCAAATGCAGATCCCAGAGATAGAGTAGTGAGCAAGTGGTACCCAGGCCCTTCCCTCATGGTGTTTCTCCTGGAGTAGCAGAGGCAGACCAAGTCACCCACTCCTGAAATTAAACATAAAGGCAGTAAGTGCTGAAAAGATATAAGGGTCATCACTTTCTGAAACAAATATTTTCCTGATTTTACAGATAAGGAAACTGGGATTTCAGAGTGAAATGCAATATAATAAAAAGAACACCCTTTCTGATTACATTTCATGTCAATAAAATTTACTTTTAAAAGCAAAAAAAAGAACACCTTAAATTTAAAATTTTTTAATTTATTTATTTTTAGTAGATTCTCAATTTATCCGTATGATTTGACATTCAAAAGGTACCAAAGAGTATACAGAGAAAGTCTCCCTTCCACCCCACCCCAGCCTCCCGGAGGCAATCAGAGATGGGAGACACACATAAGCGATCAAATACACACACGTTTTCTTTATTTACACAAATGATAGCACTGTTCTGCACCTTGGGGTTTTTCTCCAGCAAGAAAACACACCATACACTTCCTCACTTTCTCCTGGCCTCGTGGCGTTTCATGGCCTGCTTTAGCCAGTCCCCTACGGATGGTCACTGAGGTGATTTCCAACCCTTCACTAGCAACAGTGCTGCAGGAGCCCACTAAGTAAACAGACTACTTCACACACATGTGAGTGTACCTGCATGATAACCTCCCAGAAGTGGAATTCCTGGGTATATGACCATGTGCATTTGTAATTTTGATAGGTATTAATCATATTGTCCATCTCTGAGATGTCCACAACTTACACTCACCCAGCAGTGCATGGGAGTGCCTGATTCACCAAACCCCAACCCAATGAGAGCGTACTGCTTGAGAATCAAATGACCCGGGAGCCCACTCCTTCCCTGGTTAACTGTGGGCCTTGAGCCTCTCAATCTCTGATCCTCAAGGACCTCACAGGAAAAGTGGGCTTAGTAGTGACCCCTGCCCTGTGTTCCTGAGACGTGCAACCCACAGCCCCTTGGAGCCAAGGTGGGAAGTACTGGAGTTCCCCAGGAGAGCAGCTCACGAGAAATGTCCCCAAGGCCAAGGCTGAGAGCACCAGCTGCACCGGGCCAGGGGCCAGACAGGGCACCTCGAAGCCGACACCAGCAAAACGGCTCAGGCTCTGCAGCCAGACCGGCCACTGCACAGGCTGCGTGACCTTGGCAAGCTGCTTCCTCTCCACTTTCCTCCCCTGTAAAGTCAGGCAGGCGAGCACGAGAAGCACCGAGCACAGAGCAGAGGCTCCAACGCCAGTCACGGTCACTGGGCAGACCCAGGGGCCTGAATACATTCCCGAACACACCAGCACTTCACCCCCATGACCACCTGCGGCTCCCTGCTCAGGGTGATGAGCCTGCTCTGCCCTTGAAGGGGGCACAGCCCTCAACCAATGCAGGATAGGAGCTGGGGACGGAGAATCGGGCTTCTCTGTCCCTGGGGGGAGGGGCACTGCAGTGTGTTTGGCACAATCTCCCGGAGGCCCTCAGGGGGACTGCACCCAGGTGCCCACAGCGATAATGGCTCATCAAGCTGTCCTCCTGGCTCACTTCCCTGTCTCCCCTCTGACTCCCCACCAATGCATCCTGGGACACCCCTCAGATCAACCACTTGCACTGGGATCCTATCTCAAGCTCTGCTTCTGAGGGAGCCCAACCTGAGACCGTCGTTTTATCGCTGGGCAGAGGAGGGACGGACAGACGAGGGAGGGAGAAGTGGCCAGACACGGAGGGGTGTAGACGAGACAGCCACCACCCAGGCCGGAGCTCGTGGTTCTTAGGGCCGAGAACAGCATCTTCTTGTGTGTTGGGCAGGGATGTTCCCATCAGGCCTAAGGTAAAGCCTGCTCAGGGGAAGCCGCTGGGAGACACCGCTCTCCCCTGCGCCGCCCACCCTGGAGGAGGGGTATCAGCATTTCTTGACTCTCTAAGCAGCAGCCCACCAAGCTACTGAAGGCATGTTTGGGGCAGGTAGTAAACCCCAGGCTGTTTTCCAGAAAGTTCTATAACTGGCTTAGGCCCCTGGAAGTGTGAAGAACACCCCAGCTGTGTGGTTTGGCTCCCTCTTCTGGGTCACTGAGGCAGCTGGGAGATTGCGGAGATCCTCAGGGTGCAGGGGTAACCACTAGAAGACCAGTTTTTAAAGTATCAATGTAATCTGTTCCCGGCTTACATCCTGGTGGGCAGAGGGAACGTGTGAGAACCACGGCAACCCACTTCCGCATTCTAGCTCGTTCCCACAAGAAATTTAAAGGACGCCAAACGTCATCTCCAGGGTGTGGTGGTGCCACAGGCAAATTAAGGGAGGATTCAGAGCTTGGAGTAGAATCTCGGTTGAAGGCCGGTGGCTAGAAATGGGTGGAGAGTTTGCAGGACAAACTTTAACATCAAGGTAGAAAATAAGAGAGAAGTCAGAGGAAAAGAATCTGATCACGATGAGATAGCTACTGTCCTTGCCCTGCCCACACCCTGCGGGCCAGTGCTCTGGCTGACTGCCACTGCCAGTGTCACCTCTTTGCTTGAGGCTCTCTCAGAGCTGTAGACGATCAGCAGGCATTCAAGGAATCAATACCCCCAGCTCTCAACCAACCGCCGACAAGTTGGAGTATAAATACCCCCACTCCCTTGCCCCTCGGATGGGATAATCTTCTACTATTGATACATCCCACATTTCAAGTTCCAGCTGCCCATGGTGGGAACTGGTTTCCTAACACCCTTTTGTTGGCTGCCTGCCCTCCCTTGTCTCATTTCCCCCAACTCCTTACAGTATGTCTCAGGTTTTGCTTCCGGGGGATCCCAGACTAAAGCAACTGGGCACCTGCTGTGTGCCAGGCACCAAGCTAGAGGCTTTATATATACCGTGCAGACCTGATACAGCTTCTCTCAAGAAAGGAAAGCATACAACACCACCACACATAAAGGGAAAGTCCAGGCCTTTGTTTCAAAACAAACGTCTGAGATGACGCAGGGAGAGTGATCCAGTTTGAGGCCAAGCCAGGTGAACAAAATGTGACTGAGCAGATCTTTTTCGGGTCATGAAAGCTCTGACAGAAGAAAAACAAAGCCAATGGAGGGAGAACCAGGTTTCCAAAGTATATCAAATGCACACCCGTTGTCTGGGGTTGTGTGTCCTTGCTGAGAACACACTCTTTGGGGAAATCGTATTGCCAATGTAGTTGGGGTTCAATCTGGCCAGCCTTTGCAAATCTGCCCCTTGCTCCAGGGTTGGCCTGAATTCACCACAACACGTTAGAGGAAGAGGGGAAAAAAAGAGTTTTCTGTACCTCTTCTAGGACAAGCAGAGTGAACTCTAGTTAAGTTTGGGAGCTGAACATTAGCATCTCATTAATGACTCTAACCTATCCTAAGCGCAGAGAAGGCACAGAAAATCATTGCCTAAGCCACGAGCTATAATTGCTGCCATCCCTCTAAGCAGGGGGGAAAACAGGCCATGCTTTGTGGCTTCTCTGGAACAAAAGCTCCATTGGTTAATGAGGTTTCTTAATTTAGGGCAGGAGAAAACTTTTGGGTTATTAATAGGCCACAAGTGAAGGCTTGTGTTTCACTTAACTGCCCCACTTAACAAAAGAAAGTTTGCTTTGGTAATTACAGAATTATTTTTAAGTGTTAGAGGCTCCTGGATAACCTTGAATGAAGCCTCACACGTAAAGAGGCTTTGGTGCCCCGTCTGTAAATTTACCAAACTGGGGCAAATGATCCCAAAGGCTTTGTCTAGCTCTAATGATCTATGGTTTTGTTCATCTCACTGCCTTCCCCTCAGAGAGGTCCCTTCAAAATCCACATCCTAAGGTTATCTGTTCTTTCTAACACTTGGGGTCTTTGGATACTGTTGGGGACCACAGCATCTCCGGCACGTCGGGCATCTCCACTCTACTTCCCACAGAGGATCCCATCTAAGGGCTAAACATCTCACCTCTGCCACCCATGGAAAAACATTGTCGGTTTCTTATGTTAAGTCATCGTGTATCGTCTGAGGTCTCCTCCTGGCTGAGTGAACAACATAAATCATCGCCCCAGGAGGAAGTTCATGGATCCTGGAGAGGGGCAGCCCTGCATTATGAAGGCTTTAAAACCCATACTCATAAAATATGGTGGTGAAATTCGTCTTTGAGGTTTACAGCCAACAGAATCTGTGATGTCTCTTTTACGGATGCTTTTAATGTTCTCTGCGGAGCGGTGAGCGTCTGACCCTGGGGGAAGTGTAGGGTTGAGCTGCTTCCTGAGTGGAAACAAGAGGTGGTCACCGTGTGTCCCCCGTCGGTGACCCTGCCCAGGCTGGTAAACCAAACTCCAGGCTCCAAGGGGTAACTCACCCTAGAGTCTTCTCAAGACACCTGGCTACACACAAAATGAGATGCATTCAGTTCCACCATCCAGGGTATGGGGGCTTTCCTTCGGGCGTTTGTCTGGGAAGGGGTGTGAGTGACCCCAGAATGACCGGCTACCCTCATGGGTTCTCTGTCTCAGGTCACCATGGAGACAGCATAGGATGCTCTTTGGGAGCTCTTGTGAGCATTTGCTCTCCTTGCTACTAGCTCTTGACTCCAAAGCCACCCACCATTCCCATCACACACCTAAGCACCTCGAGGAGCCTGGATCAGGCCGTGGGGAGTCATGCGAGGTCCCCGTGTGCCCTGAGCCAGCCCTTCCCATCAGCCTGGCCCTCCCCAGCTTGAGCCTCCTTGGTGAGCTGGCCTCTTTCTGCTGCTCCCTAATTGCCCTGTGCAGATACTAAGCATTGTTCCTTCACAATAAACAGTAAACCTCCTGGCAGAGATCCAAAAACCAATCATCCTGAAAATTTATCACCAGCTTCTCAGAGGAAAAAGACCCCATGTCCTGGCCCAGCCTCTCTCCTCCCAAGCTTCCTGAATACCGGTGAACTTGCTGCACTCTATTTCAAAACACTTCTCTGTTCAAACTGCAAAGGGCAAAGACATTTAATGAAGTTCGAGCCAACCCATTTCCTCCAAGCGTCACTCCATGTTTTTAGTAATGACAACACTTTGTCTCCTTATGAAGGCTGCTGGCTCATATTCCTGGAATTAGCAGACCCTTCCTGCCCCAGGGAGGAGTCTTTTGCAGAGGAAGCTGCATTGGGCAGATGGAAGCTCCAGGTGTCACCCAAGCGTTTTAATCGGTCTGTTTCCAACTGAGCCTTCAGGGTGGGAACCCTGGCACGCTTGTCATCATCTGGAAGGATGAGTGTGGTCCAAGAGCTTCAAAGGGCTCCCGGGATCCTAGGGAGATGCTGGTGACACTGGACTGTTCCAACTGAGAATCAGAAATCGGCTCGGTGACCCCCAATGACCATCTTAGACGCCGGTACTGAGAAGGACCCTAGAAACAAGTTAGTGCAGGACTCAGAGTAGGCTCCTCTCTGCTAAAGGTGCCTAACACACAGGGACAAGATCTGGGGGAAAGCAGTTATTGAGGAAAGGAATTGGAAGTCTCTCTGTGGCCACATCAACCGAAGCACCTCCCTGGTTAACTGAGTATGCGTTGGGCTTCTATATACATGGCTACTGTTCCTGAGCATTTACTGCGCGCCACGAATTGTGCTGAGAGCTCTTTATGCCCTATCTCGTGTATTCCTCCAGCCAAGCTATGTGGAAGGAATTATTATGAACCCTATCCGTCAGGTGGGGGACATTGAGACTCAGAGCAGCTGTGGCTCAGCGACATCACAGAGCTGTTACCTGAGGGCACTGGAATCTCAGGGGGTCACACACTGGACCCCCAACTCTTCACCACCAGGCCACATTGCACAAGCTCGTGACTGAAGAAAGACTCGTGACTTAAAATAAATAAATAGAAACCAATTTCTCCAGGAAATGTAAATCAAAACCACAATGAGAGACCATTTCGTGCCCATTAGAATGGCTATTATCAAAAAAAGAAACACAGAAACTAACAAATGTGGTCAGGATATGGGGAATTTGGAACCCTTGTACATTGCTGGTAAGAATATCAAATAGTGCAGCCACTGTGGAAAACAGTATAATTGTTTCTCAAAAAATTAAACAGAGCATTCTCATTTGATCCAGCAATTCCGCTTCTGGGTATACACCCAAAAGAATAGAAAGAAGGGACTCAAAGAGATATTTGTACACGCATGTTCATAGCAGCATTACAGTAAGTCCCCTACATACGAACTTTCAAGTTACGAGCTTTCAAAGATGTGAACTTGCGTTCCATCAACGTCAGGTGTGAATGACGTTGCAGCTCGCCCTCTGTCTCCTATTGCTGGCGATCCTTCAGCTCTACCATCTCCCACCTCCTCTCCCTCCTCCAGTCAGCATCTCTTCTTGCCTGTTCACTAGATGCCAGTCCCTCTATGCCAGCTGTTGTACTGTACTACTATACTTTTCAAGGTACTGTACTGTAAGAATAAAAAATGTTTTCTTTATTTTTTGTGTTTGTTTTTTCTGTATTATTTGTGTGAAGAGTATTATAAACCTATTAAGTACAGTACTGTATAACCAATTGTGTTAGTTGGGTACCTAGGCTAACTTTGTTGGACTTAACGAACAAATTGGACTTATAAATGCACTCTCAGAACGGAACTCACTTGTATGTAGGGGACTTACTGTATTCACAATGGCCGAAAGCTAGAAGCAACCCAAGCATCAGAGGACATTTGGATAAATGGATAAACAAAGTGCGGTCTATACATACAATGGAATATTATTCAGCCTTAAAAAGGAAGGAAATTCTGACACCTGCTACCACGTGGATGAACTTTGAAGACATTATGCTCAGCGAGATAGGCCAGATACAGAAAAGTTAAATGTTGTCTGATTCCCCTTACATGAGGTCCCTAGGGTAGTCAATTTAATCGAGACAGAAAGTAGAATGGTGGATGCCAGGGGTAGGGGAAGAAGGGAGTGGGGAGCTGCTGTTGAGTGGATACAGAGTTTCAGTTTTGCAAGATGTAAAGTGATCTGGAGATGGCGATGGTGGCTGCACAACACTGTGAATGTGCTTAATGCCACTGAACTATACACTTTAAAAGAGTTAAAATGGGGCTTCCCTGGCGGCGCAGTGGTTAAGAATCCGCCTGCCAATTCAGGGGACACGGGCTCGAGCCCTGGTCCGGGAGGATCCCACATGCCGTGGAGCAACTGAGCCTGTGCGCCACAACTGCTGAGGCTGCGCTCTAGAGCCCGCGAGCCACAACTACTGAGCCCACGCGCTACAAGTGCTGAAGCCCGTGCTCCACAACAAGGGAGGCCACTGCAGTGAGAGGTCCACACACCGCCATGAGGAGTAGCCCGCGCTCATGCAACTAGAGAAAGCCCGTGTGCAGCAGCGAAGACCCACACAGCCAAAAATAAATAAAATAAATAAATGTATTTTTAAAAGCAAAATAAAATGGTAAATTTCATGTTCTATATTTTACCATAATGAAAAAGGTTTTTTAAAAAAAGACGAACATGTTGCTTTATGTTATGTATATTTTACCACAATTTCTGAAAAAACAAGCTCTCCATTCTTTAATTGAAAAGGTGGGCCCAGGGACTTCCCTGGCAGTTAAGACTCTGCTCTTCCAATGCAGGGGGCACAGGTTCGATCCCTGGTCGGGGCACTAAGATCTCGCATGCCAAGCTGCACAGCCAAAAAAAAAAAAAAACAAAGAAAGAAAAGAAAAGAAAATGTGGGCCCAAAGAGGAGAAACGACCTGTATAGAAGGACTTCTCCTCTCTACCGCACGTGACTGCTTCTGTTCCACCCCTTTTTCTTAGCCTATAGTCACCAGGAAGCAGAGACGTGTGGACCATCCACTTGTGAGAGGTACTGCTGGGCAAATGCTCACTCAGGAGCAGCCTGGGAAGCAGCTCCACTCCTCTGCCTTCTTCTCCCCGTTTCTCCATCTACTGCTCACGGCCTACCTGCCTCTTCTACAGATTTTGAGGTTCTGCGGACGGGAACCAGGGCTGAAAAGTTTGTGGAAAGCTTGTGAAGAGGCTTCCGGAAGAGACTCGAGGCTGTGAGGGTGGGCAAAGGCGAGTGCCAACTCCCCCTGCTTCGCAGCGCCCCAAAATGCCATCTCTCAGAAATAATTTCCGTCCCCCCAACCCCAGGCCACCCCTTTTACCTCAGGTCTTTCTGGTCCCCTGGAAGCAAATCCCTCTCTACTTTGGCTCTCTGGCGCCATCTTGTGCTATTTTTTAAACAGCCACAAAGATTTTTTTTTAACTAATCTCTTTAAAGAACAAAATAGTTTTCTAAGTTTTATCGTAGAAGAACTTCTGCAATATTCTATAATAACATAACAATATAACAACACTAGTCTAGAAGAAAATCAGCTTCACCCACTGTTTTAGCAGCAAGCGATCAAAGCCTTTTTTGCCCTGAACATATTCATAAATATTTCAAAGATAATCTTACGTGTAGAAGTTGGTTTTATTCACGCTGCCTTTAGCATTGCCTTTGACAGAGAAACTACCTCTGAAATAAAAAGGAAGGTATGTTTTGTGTTTAATTTTTATCAGAGCCAGAAGAAGAGCAGTGTAAGTAAAAGATATTTTTTTCTTTCTTTTTTTTTCTGGCTGCACTGGATCTCTAGTTGCGGAGCACAGGTTTAGTTGCCCCGCAGCATGTAGGATCCTAGTTCCCCAGCCAGGGACCCAATCCATGTCCCATGCATTGGAAGGTGGATTCTTAACCACTGGACCACCAGGGAAGTCCCAGTAAAAGATATTATAAACCTTCACCTTTACCTGGTGTCTCAGTTCCACACATTGTACGTGGGCATGACTTCAACAGGTGCTAGAAAAACTGTCTTGCTCATATAAAGCAAATGCAGTCCAGGGACACTCCTTAATGACCGAATCTGTACTTACAGATCTATAGGTCTATGCGGTGGGTTATGTTGCTAAAACTAAAATTGATGCCTCAAAGGGAAGGAGGAGGAAACAAATGACACCTAACTGTGACAAGAAATCAATCACTGGTTAATCTAGTAAGATCTAATATCAAGATTGTAAGCACCTGCATGTCAGAAGTTTCCTGAGCCTTTCTTATCCTTGTGGAATTGCAGACAAATCTGCCCTTGTTTCACAAGGAAATCAAGAAATGAAAAGTGCTCCTGGAAAGCTGCACAGGAAAAAAAAGAAAGGCTCCACTTTGGTGTTATAATCCCACCTCGTGCTATCTGTGGCATTGAGAGGGCTTTAAAATTCCCACTCTACTCACAGGAGGCCCTAAGCTGAAGGGACACTCACAGACCTGGACTGTGTTCTGGAGATCCAGTCCTTTTTCCACTGACCGACTCCATCAAGCCTTTGGAGTTCAAATAGAAGAGAGAGGCCACGAGACCCCAGGAAAGGAAGGGAAGCTGGAGTCTTCCACATTGGCAACCAAGCCGTAAACCAATTTATATTTAATTTATGAAAGTAAATCCTTACAACTTGAAGTAGAGAAATTCTCAGACAGAAAACACAACACTTACCCAGAGAGAAAGAGAACAGACAGAGGCCTCATTTTTTTTTTTTTTTCTCTATATACATGTCACATTTGTCAACCCTGCAGTAAAACGAGTCAGGCTTGGAGGTCAGAAGAGCTGAGTTTAAGGTCTGCCTGTGTCGCTTGTCTGTGTGATTTTGAACGGCTTTGGCAGCAGCTCTGGGCCCTAGAGGCCTCATCTTGACACTAGGGTTAACAACACCTGCCTCGGGGGATTGAAAACAAGCGAAGCACCCCTAAAACAGAGCCTGACCCAAGCAGGGGCTCAGTAAATGACTGATGGCATCTTGATGATGGTGATGGTGATGACCATCCTACTGTTCCCCTCCTCTTGGACCACCATCCTCCCAGACACAAACCTGCCTCCTTTTCTAACTGGCAGTCATATTCCCTTTATAGCAATGACTAACATCCATTGGGCACTTACTATGGGCCAGGCGCTGTGCATTAAATTGTTTCACTTAATTCTTAAGATACCCAAATGTAGCTATAGCTAATACCCCCTGTACAGGTAAGGAAACAGGTTCACAGAGATTGGGTGATGTATTAGGGTAGGCTAACTGCTGTCAGAAATAACCCCAACCCTTCAGTGACTTGACATGGTGAAGGTCTCCCTGTCCTCCAAGTCCTTGTGGGCAGAGGGCATGGAAGATAAGACTCACTCTAGCAGTCATTCAGGGACCCAGGCTCCTTCCATATTGTGACTCCACCACCTCCTGCACCTAGGTCCACCTCTGGCTCCTCTGCATCTAGCTAGCAGGTGAGAAGGAGTGAGAAAACCCATGGCTCTTGCTCCCCTCAACCCGAGATGACACGTGGCACTTCTGCTCTCACTCCACTAGCTAAAACTAATCTCTTGACCCCCCCATACATGCAAGGGGTTGGGAAATTCTGTACTGGTGCTCCCAGGAAGAAGAAAACAGAGATAGATATTGGCAAGCAACAATAGTTTCTACCACAATGAACTTGCCTAAGGTCATGCAGCCAATGACAGCAGATGTGAGATGTGATCCCAGGTGGTCGGAGTCCAGACCCTAATCTCCTAACCACTTGGCTACACTGTCATCTAGGGAACTGTGGCAATTTTAAAACACAGCCCCCAGATTCTCTACCATTTCTTCAATCGTGACGTGGTGTCAATGTTGAAACTGGGCTACGTTAGTCCTTGGCCAATAGAACAGAGCAGAAATGACACTATAACGGTGTCCAGGCCCTCAAGATACTGGCAGCATCTACTTCCTACCTCCTGGGATTCTCACTCTGGGAACCCAGCTGCCCTGCTATGAGAAAGCCCAGACTAGTCTATTCAAGACACAACATGGAGCAGTTACCCGTATTTGTTGGAGAGGTCCCAGTCATCATCCAGAATCACTGACCGGACATGTGAGTAAAGATGCTGCCATTATGGATAAAGAAGATGTGGCACATATATACAATGGAATAATACTCAGCCATGAAAAGAAATGAAATTGAGTTATTTGTAGTGAGGTGGGTGGACCTAGAATCTGTCATACAGAGTGAAGTAAGTCAGAAAGGGAAAAACAAATACCATATGCTAAAACATATATATGGAATCTAAAAAAAAAAAAAAAAAAAAAAAAAAAAACAATGGTTCTGAAGAACCTAGGGTCAGGACAGGAATAAAGACGCAGACATAGAGAATGGACTTGAGGACATGGGGAGGGGGAAGGGTAAGCTGGGATGAAGTGAGAGAGTGGCATGGACATATATACACTACCAAATGTAAAATAGATAGCTCGTGGGAAGCAGCCACATAGCACAGGGAGATCACCTCGGTGCTTTGTGACTACCTAGAGGGGTGGGATAGGGAGGGTGGGAGGGAAGCACAAGAGGGAGGAGATATGGGGATATATGTATATGTATAGCTGATTCACTTTGTTATACAGCAGAAACTAACACACCATTGTAAAGCAGTTATACTCCAATAAAGATGTTAAAAAAAGAAAATAAAAAAACAACATGATGGATATTTTGGCAAAGAAATCTTCTTAAGCTAATAACAGGATGGATATTGAAGCATTTTAAAATGTAAAAAAAAAAAAAAAAAGATGCTGCCATTCTGACCAGTGTGAGGTGGTACCTCATTTTAGTTTTGATTTGCATTTCTCTAATAATTAATGGTGTTGAGCATCTTTTCATGTGCCTGTTAGCCATCTGTATGTCTTCTTTGGAGAAATGGAATACTACTCAACCATAAAAAAGAAGGAAATAATGCCATTTGCAGCAACTTTGATGCAACTAGGGATTATCACACTAAGTGAAGTAAGTCAGAAAGACAAATACCACAGGATATCACTTATATGTGGAATCTAAAATATGCCACAAATGAACTTATCTACAAAACAGACTCACAGACATAGGGAATAGACTTGTGGTTGCCAAGAAGGAGGGGGGTGGGGGAAGGGTGGATTGGGAGTTTGGGATTAGCAGCCGCAAACTGTTCTACAGAGAATGGATAAACAACAAGGTCCCACTGTAGAGCACAGGGAACTATATTCAATATCCTGTGATAAACCATAATGGAAAAGAATATGAAAAAGAATATTTATGTATAACTGAATCACTTTGCTGTACAGCAGAAATTAACACATTATAAATCAACTCTACTTCAATTGAAAACAAAAATGATGCTGCCAGAGGATTCCAGCCCCCAGCAGTCAAGTCATCCCCAGCTGGAGCCCCAGACATCATGGAGCAGAGACAATTCATCATGGCAGTGCTAACCTTGAATTCCTGACCCATGTCATCTGCGAGCACAAGAAACTGATTTATGCCATTAAGTTTTGGAGTGGCTCGTTATGCAGCTGTAGTGACAAAAGAAAATTATATAAGAACTTCCTGTTACTTCACCCCTGTTACTTCTGGGGGAAAAGTTTCCAAAGTCTCTTTTTTTTAATTATTATTTATTTATTTGGCTGCATTGGGTCTTCATTGCTGTGCGTGGGCCCTCTCCAGTTGCAGTGAGTGAAGGCCACTCCCCGCTGCGGTGCGCGGGCCTCTCACTGCAGTGGTCTCTCTCATTGTGGAGCACCGGCTCCAGGTACGCAGGCTCAGCAGTTGTGGAGCACGGGCTCAGCCGCTCCGCGGCATGTGGGATCCTCCCAGACCAGGGCACGAATCTGCATCCCCTGCGATGGCAGGCGGACTCTCAACCACTGTGCCACCAGGGAAGCCCCCAAAGTCTCTTTATACCAACCTTTTTATCTTCTTTTTTGTGTTAGTTGATATTTTCCACATTTCCCACAATAAAACTTTATAACTTTTACCATCAGGGAAAAAATAGATTTTTAAATGACTCACTCTCTGCTAATCACTAAACCCCACCAACTTCTGTGTGCCCTTCCCTTGACTGCCAGGAAAATGACACTGTTTGGTCCACGTGGTAAAGCTGGGTGGCTCTGCAGATCCTAGAGGTCCTTATGCCTGTTCCAGTAGGTCCTTGCTGTTTATGTCTTTTATATATAGTAGTGTGTGTCTGCTAATCCCCCCACTTTCCCCTTGGGTAACCATGAGTTTGTTTTCTGTCTGTGAGTCTGTTTCTGTTTTGTAAGTAAGCTCATTTGTATCACTTTTTAGATTCCACATATAAGTGATATCATATGATATTTGTCTTTGTCTGACTTTACTCTATATGATGATCTCTAGGCCCATCCATGTTGCCTGTTGCATTTTTTTTTAATGAAAATACATAAGTGTTCAATTCTACCATAGGTTAACTAGTTATTTGGTGCTAGCTCCAGCGTTTATATGTTTTATATGAGGAAATACAGCTCAAATCCTAAAATCCAATGATATAAATGAACAGGTATAGTACAATCACCTCTTGGGTTTCACATGCTTACACTCTAGTACTATTGTTTTTAAATTTTTATTCTTGAAGCACCAAAATAACTATTTTATCATGTAAGAGCTAAGCAGTGTCCTAAAATGAAGAAAATATATAAAATTGGAGCTTCTGTGGCTGAAGGGGATGAGGCCAGAGTCCAGCCTTCTTATCCCTCCCTTCAGATTTCCTGGCATCCATGGTGGACCCTGGGACTCCCTGGGACACAACATTATGTTCATAAATTAATCTGCATTTTCAAGATCCAACACTAGTGGGCCCACAGCTGAGCCTCAGCTGAGCTCTCAATTCATTATTCAACTGGTGCCCAGGATGATAAAGTTTCTTGTTGCAAACAACATTTCTATTTTATTATTTTTTCTTTTTTAGGCCATGCCACGCAGCATGTGGATCTTAGTTCCCCACCCGGGGATCGAACCCGCATCCCCTGCATTGGAAGCTCAGAATCTTAACCACTGGACCACCAGGGAAGTCCCAAACCATATTTTTGAAGAATCCCTTTTCAGAACCTAAAGTTTAACTCTTTTGGAAATACAGGTCTCCATTAAAAAGCAAAAGTTGTTGTAGAATGCCTGGGAAAATTAAACAATTGAGTAAAACCATCCTTCAGAAGATCAGACTTCTGCAAACCTCAAACTGGGAAACAGCTAAAAAAGCATTCAATGAGAAGGCAATACACTTGGGCCTTGATGGGGGACAAAACATGCACAAGCTTAGAAAATAATTTTTTTAAAACATAATAAAATAATTATATTAAGTCTTTAAACATAATGAAACCATCTCATTAAGCCTAAATTAAAGGTCAACAATGCATAATTTATGTAGGCTTATAAAATGCATTATGCAAATGATGATTAAACCAATATCTCCTTTTTCTTATCTCTCTCCTATTAACTCTAAAAACACTAGAACTATGGTGTATTTTATGTGATACTAACAAATGTTAAAGGTATGATGTTTTCCTAAGGTTATTTCTCATAAAAAGTAACCCAAACTCCACAGAATCCAAATTCACTGACATTTTATCAAATTCCAGTTTGTGTCCAAGGAGATCAGCATTGTAAGAAAGGGGCTGTAGGGAAGACTCTATAGGAGGGAAGAAAAATTGCCCAAGATGAGATATGCCAGGTTCATAATATGGCTGGGAACTGCCCTACACATTAGTTTTCAGTACTAAGGAGCTGAGCCTATATGAGTCCCAGTGGAGAAAGGTTCACTCAGCATTCATCTGTTCCAGGCCCTGGGAATACAGATGTGAACAAAAAAAAACACAAAAATCCCCACTTTCATGGAATTTACATCCTGGTGAGGGGAAACAGTTAATTAACAATTTGATTGCAAGCACTATGGAGATAAAGTAAATCAGGGGAGATGGTAAAAAACTGTGAGAGTAGGTAGGGGTGAAGGGATTTACAATTTTAAATAGGGTGGAGGAAGCCTATTCCAGGAAGAGAGAACAGAAATGGTAAAAGCCCCAAGGCAAGTGCAATGAATAGGAAGAGGGTCAGTTTGGCAAGAATAAAGTGATTAAAATGGAAAATAATAGGGATACCAAGTCAGAAAGATAAGATAGGGTCAGGGTGGGGAATACATTGGAGGACACGCAGCAGACTGCAAGGGTTTGGGCTTTATTCTGCGAGAGATGGGTTGCCAGTGGTTGGCTTGTAAAGAAAAACTAGCATGTCAGACTTAATGTTCTAATAGGATTACTCTGGCTACTAGGGTGAGAATAGGCTATAGGGGGCAAGGGTACAAGAAAGCATATTACAAAAATACAAGCAAGAAATAATAGTGGCTTGGTAATAGCACAGTAACTCAGCATAATATCAGACTACTCCTCCTGATGGGCTCAGCTATAAATTCTGGACTTTAATAAATACAGCTGTTGGGGACTTCCCTGGTGGTGCAGTGGTTAAGAGTCCAAGCTCCCAATGCAGGGTACCCGGGTTCAATCCCTGGTCAGGCAACTAGATCTACATGCATGTTGCAACTAAGAGCCAGCACGCCGCAATGAAGACCCGGCGCAGCCAAATAAATAAATAAATATTTTGAAAAATAAAATCCATACAGCTGTTTGAAGACACTGTAGAATGACCAGAAGCAGAAAGAAAAATAAAGAGATTTGACATTTGGAAAAAAGAGAATCACACCAGGTAAGGTCCACGTGTGTATGGCTCTTGCCCTTGCTCTCTCCCCAGTTTGTCCGACAAGGCAGAGAGCGCCAGGCAGAGCCTAGAGATTTTTGGTCTGTGGAGTCGTGAGAGAAGTCCAAGGCTGCAAAAGCAACTGGTTATTGAATGGAGGAACTCACAGAATTCCACAAAATGGAGGAAGCCACAGAGGAGGTAAACTAAAAATTGCCATAGAAACTCCTCTCAGATCATTGGCTGACACCTGAACTGCACACGTGTAGGGCAAGACTACAAAAAGCCCAAGAGAAAAACAGCTGGAAGGACAAAAAAGTCGAGCTGAGATTTTAATACATGCCCACTACAGGGAAGAAAGAGTTTGTAGATCAAGTCCTCCCAAGTTAGAAGGGCTTTCCATCGAAAGGCCACATGTAGCAATACAGACACCCCCAAGACGAAGGTATTCACTTTAGAAGCAACGGTAAAATTAACATAGACCTGCCCTAACAAGTGTAAAATCAAGCCTCCAGAAGCTTATGGTGATGTAAAGTAATTTAACTACCTCCTAAAGCAAAACTCAACATTCTTCAAAGGTAGAAGACAGATTTGAGATTATCTACAGTACATCTCCCACAAGGTCCGTATCAATTAAAAAAATTAGAGAGGTGAAAACAAAAGAAAATTAGACATAATAATAAGATAAATAACAAAAATAAGAGAAAAATAAGTCTATAGAGACTAATTCCAAGATGACTCAGAAGTTGGAATTAGTTGACAAGAACTTTGAAATAGCTATTATAGGAGTTCCCTGGTGGTATAGTGGTTAGGATTCAGCTCTTTCACTACCGTGACCCGGGTTCAGTCCCTGGTTGGGGAACTAAGATACTGAAAGTTGTGTGGTGCTGCCAAAATTTTTTTTTTTAAATAGCTATTATAAATATGTTCAAAGACTTAAAGGAGAATATGGTCATGATGAATGAACAAATTAAAATATTATCAAAGAAATGGAAAATCTAAAAAGCAACCAAATGGAAATTCTAGAACTGAAAAATACAATATCTGAAATTGAAAAAACAAAACAGAAGCCACTGAATAGCTTAGTGTAGATTGGACATAACAGACGGAATCATCGTAACCTTGGAAATGAGTCAATAGAAATCATATAAACCGAGGTTTGATAGTACTCACCAAGTTTCCAGAATAATCAATAAAGAGGGATTCACACAGAATCAGTAGAGAATTTAGTCATCATTATCATCCCTATGCCTAAAGAGGCAAGAGGGTGAGGTATTAGAGTTGTAGAATGAACGACCTCATCCCCCTGCTCTTGATCTCCCCGTGCCTCCCAGTGGCCCAACCAAGAAGCTCAGGGGCATGGGAGTGGATTGATTCAGTCTGCAAAAATCCCAGGGCCCAAAGCAGGGTGAAGAATATGGAGACTGGATGTAAAGAGGCAAATGGAAAATATCTAGATCACACATCTAAATACATCTGAGTAAGTGATTTAAAAGACAAAGAGAAAAAAAACACTCCAGCATAAATCCTAGGTCACTTACAAAGGACTAAAACTCACACTTGCCCAGAGTTCCTGCAGCAATAGCAAGACGTCCCGAAAGACAATAAAGTAATAATATCTATTCAATTTTGAGCAGAAATGTTGCAATCAAACATTTTAAAATCTAGTCAAAAGGTTTTTTACACATAAAGGCAACAGAAAGTTATTCTCAGATGTCCAAGGACTGGAAAACATGTCCTGCACGTTGCTTTTAGAAAAAATTATTTGAAGACATACTAAGGCCAACTGAAAGAAAAGTCAAAATTAAGAACTCAAAAACAGGGAATTTGTGGTATAAAAGAATTTCTGGGGGCTTCCCTGGTGGCGCAGTGGTTGACAATCTGCCTGCCAATGCAGGGGACACAGTTTCGAGCCCTGGTCTGGGAAGATCCCACTTGCCGCGGAGCAACTGGGCCCGTGAGCCACGACTGAGCCTGCGTGTCTGGAGCCTGTGCTCGGCAACAAGAGAGGCCACGATAGTGAGAGGCCCGCAAACCGCGATGAAGAGTGGCCCCCACTGGCCGCAACTAGAGAAAGCCCTCACACAGAAACAAAGACCCAACACAGCCAAAAATAAATAAATAAATTTAAAGAAGAAAAAAAAAGAATTTCTGTAATGATTCAATTTGTGCAAGGAAGGGCTTGCACATTAGCATTAACTTTTTTTTTTTTAATTTACAGTTGAACAACATAAGAGAGATGATGGTATGCATCTCACTCATAGCCTGCTCCTAGGGTGGGAGGAAAGAGTGGGAGGCTTGGAATCACCATAGAGACAAGAAGTTTGAAGAAATGGTCCATGTTATGTAGGCACTGGGCTATTGGATCTTCCTTGCCTCCACTGGGCACCAAACTCACCAATCCCATTAGATTCTGTCCTATCTGTTGGAATCTGGAACTTGGGGCAAGGCTTGGACCTGCATGCTTTACTCGTGTTTCCATTCTGGACCCGATCCTCCCCCACTGCTACATTCTTCACCCTGCAAAACATACACAATCTCCCATGTTTGATTCCCTTGAAACAATAACTGCATTGTCCTGCCCCATGACCTTCTAACAACGACTACACTTTTTAGAGGATTGGGACACAGTGCGAAGAATCATTGAAAAATCTCCACAAAAATTGAGTTGTAATAAGGAATCACACAATAGCTAATTTCATTCTAAAGAAATGATTTTTCTTATTGAGTGAAGAAAAAAAATCTGGTGGAATATATGCCGGACAATTAACAATGATTACTTCAAGGGGTAGGATTATGGCAAACTTGGACTTCCCATGTTAAAAATTGTAGTTCTATCATTTTTCTAATTTTTTGCAACAATCATGTTATATACGTTAACTAGAAAAGCCTTTAAAGATAAATCATTTTAAAATAAAATAAAACACAAGGGATATAGGAACTAATTAAACAGCAGCACAAGGAAACAAACTGACAAATCCAAATGTAGGATATATTCTAATACAATTGAACTAGTTTCTGCAACATGGCAGTGAAAGGGGATAAGGGGTTGGTCTAGATTTTAAAAGAATTAAGGATCAACAAGCAAATATAATGTACTGACCTTGTTTAGATCCTGATTTAAACAAATTCTCTAAAATAAGACTTCTTTAGGTAAAAAGGGAAATTTTATTGTGGACTGGAAGATATCAAATTTTGTTGGGTATGATTATGGTGTTGTGGCTATATAAATAAGACTATATTATTAGAGATTCATACTAAAGTATGTGGCAGCAAAATGACATGATTACTGGAATTTGCTTTTAAAAGGAAAAAGGAATAGATCCTTATGTGGGAAAATTTGATAATTATTAAATCTGGGTGAAGGGTATATAAAGGTTCATTGAATTATTCTCCTTATCTTTGTGTATCTTTGGACATTTTCATAATTAAATTTTTTAGTGAAATTTAAACATTACTTTTAAGAACTAAATTGCTAGTATTGGTAACTGTTGAAGAGAAGTTAACCGCCAGTAGCAGAGATTACCAGTCACCAAGGCTTATTTTGTATTGTCTTTCATCTAAGACCTTATCTATTCCTATGTTAACTTTATTGAAAAATAAGTATATGCACTGGTTTTCATTATGTACAAATTGCAAAGAAAAAAAAGACCCTAAGATATAAGTAATAATTTTTAATGAGTTAACATTTATCACATGCTTATCACAAGCATTTTCTAAGAATTAGTTCTTTTCGTTTTCACGACAGCTTCGTAAGGTAGACTGTAAGATAGCTTCAGGGGGAACTAGGTGAGAATTCTGGGCCACATAACTCAGACCTGTGGGTCTGGAGTCTTAGCTCTGTGCCAGTCTACCTCAGGAATATTACAGATTTCTATCTCTTACCATCTGTTAAAGAATGTAACTCAGTGACCCAATGTTCATTGCAGCACTGCTTACAATAGCCAGGACATGGAAACAACCTAAATGTTCATCAACAGAGGAGTGGATAAAGAAGATGTGGTACACACATGCAATGGAATATTACTCAGCCATACAAATGGACCTAGAGACTGTTATACAGAGTGAAGTAAGTCAGAAAGAGAAAAATATCATATATTAATGCATATATGCGGAATCTGAAAAAATTGGCATAGACGATCTTATTTACAAAGTAGGAATAGAGACACAGACGTATAGAGAACAAACATATGGATACCAAGGGGGAAAGGGGGTGGTGGTGGAATGAATTGGGAGATTGGGATTGAGACATATACATTATTGATACTATGTATAAAATACATAACATAATGAGAATCTATTGTATAGCACAGGGAACTCTACTCAATGCTCTGTGGTGACCTAAATGGGAAGGAAATCCAAAGGAGAGGGGATATATGTATATGTATGGCTGATTCACTTTGCTCTACAGTAGAAACAAACACAACATTGTAAAGCAACCATACTCCAATAAAAAAATTTTAAGAAGAAAATAAAATAAAGCAAAAAAGAAGAATGTCACTCAGTAAAAGTCTTAAAGTGATTTTCAGCTTGTCATTAAATGATATCTAGATTCTTTGTAATTCTGAGTATTTGATCTTTGCTACTAGACATGAGACATGGACCATACTGAGATATCTATACAAGCCCAGCTCCATTGTGCCACAAGAACCCAGGACTCATAAGAAAGGAAGCTTAGAGAATAAACATGTATGACCAGGTAAGGCAGCTGTCTTCAGCCTCAATTTGGGACAATATACAGGGTCATCCCAGCTCCAGATATTCTAATGGAATCAGCTGAGCCCTTCTTCGAGAATGCATTGCAGTTCAGTTTCTCCTCTACCCAACCCCACAGGTGTTAATTCCAAGAGCACTCTTCAATAAACCTCTGCGTGCAAATCTCTGACTCAGAGTCTGTTTCCCAGGGGACCTGACCTAAGCCAGTGACCACCAGCCACAGCATCCCTTGTTTTCTTCTAAGTTTCTCTCAAGATCCTAGATGGTCATAATGACCAAAAGTGGGCTTATGGCCCTAATGATGCTGTGAACAAATATCTCCATTTAACAAATGAAGATACAGCTAGCATCATGTTTAATGGTGAAAATTGCATGCTTTCTCCCTAAGATCAGAAACAAGACAAGGATATTTGCTCTCCACCACTTCTGTTCAGCCTTGTGCTAGAGTTGATAGCCAGCAAGAAGACAAGAAAGGGAAATTAAAGGCATACAGATTGGAAAGGAAGAAATAAAACTGTCTTTATTTGTAGACATCATCATCTGTGTAGAAAATCCTAAAGAATCTATAAAAATGCTACTAGAAATCAGTAAGTGAGTTTAGCAAGGTTGCAAGATATGAGATCAACATAGAAAAATCAGCAATATTGTTATATACTAAGAATAAACAATTGAAAATTAAATTTTTTTAATATCTATGATAGCATCACCAAACATGAAATATGTAGGGAATTTTTAGTAAATACGTGCAAGACTAGTACACTGAAAACTACAAAACATTGCTGAGAGAAATTAAAGAATACCTAGATAAATGAAGAAATATATTCATGAATCAGATGGCTCAACATTAAAATGTATTTCTCACCAAAATGATCCATATATTCAATCAAAATCCCAGGAGGCTTTTTTAATAAAAATTGACAAACTGATTGTAAAATGCAAATTGAAATTCAAAGGACCTAGAAAAGCCAAAACAATTTTGAAAAGGAAGAACAAACTCAGGAGACTTACACTACTTACTTTCAAGATTTATTACAAAGCTACAGTAATCAAGACAATGTGGTACTGGGAAAAGGACAGACAGACACATGGATGAATGGAACAAAAGAGAGTCCAGAAACAGACCATACATATATGGTCAATTGATTCTCAACAAAGCTACCAAGGTAATTCAATGGAGGAAAGAACAGTTAGTTCAACAATAGTCCTGGAACAATTGGTTATCTGTATGCAAAAAAAAGACAAGAACCTCAATGCTTACCTCTCACAACATGCAAAAGTTAACTAGAAATTGATTATAAATCTAAACATGAGTTATAACTATAAAACGTCTAGATAAAATATAGAGAATCTCTGTGACTTTAATAAGACACACACACACACACACACACACACAGCCCATGAACCAAACAACCCAAATGTCCATTGACGAATGAATAACCAAGTATGGTATATCCATACAATGGAATATTATTCAGCCATAAAAAGGAACTAATAACTGGTACATGCTACGGCATGGATGAATCTTCAAAGCATTATGGTAAGTAAAAGAAGCCAGATACGAAAGATCACATATTATATGATTCCTTTTATATTCCCTTTATATCAGAATAGACAACGTTATAGAGATAAATCAGATTAGTGGTTACTAAAGGATAGGGGGAGGGGAGAAATGGGAGCAATTACTTATGGATATGGGGTGTTTTTTCTGAGGTGATGAGAATGTTTTGAAACTAGAGAAAGAGTGGTCGGGCAACATTGTAAATACACCAAATGCCACTGAATTTACACTTTTAAATGGCTCAATGTATGTTATCTGAATTTAAAAGAAAAAATAAATTATAAAAATAAATGACAATTTTTAAAAAAGAGACAACTTCAGACTTACAGAGATTTGAAAAGTCTGGGCAGTGGACCTTAGAGCTGTCTGGCTTTAAGGACATCCTCTTAACCACCACATTTAGCCACCCCCTTCAGCCTCACTAATGATAAGCAGAGTTGTCTCTGGGTAGTAGGAACTTGGAAGATTTACATTCCCTTTATAGATCAAATTTTCTATAGTGAAAAGGAGACATGTTGCTATAAATATTTGTACATCACGCCACAGGATCATGACTATGTGAATAAATTATATCATAAGTACTGGACAACACGCACAAAAGCGTTCTCTGAGAAGTGGATTTTAATAAGCCTTGCTTTTTCTGTCTTCCACTTCTCATTATTATCCTGATTTTTTACAATAAGCACTTTTTAAAATTTTTTGTTGGAGTATAGTTGATTTACAATGTTGTGTTAGTTTCAGGTGTACAGCAAAGTGAATCGGTTATATATCTACATATATCCACTGCTTTTTAGATTCTTTTCCCATACTGGTCATTACAGAGTATTGAGTAGAGTTCCCTGTGCTATACAGTAGGTCCTTATAAGTTATCTATTTTATATATAGTAGTCTGTATATGTCAAACACAGTTAAAGTTTTATAATGAAAGAAACAAACTTTAAAACCATTTAAATTAAATGAGCTGCCCCAGATAATATTGAGTGTTCCCATCATTTTAGGAGTTCAAGGAGAGCCCAACTGATCTCTTGTTGGAAACGCTGTAGATGAACTGACGCACTGGCTAGGAGACTGAACTAGATGGTTTCTGAGGTCCTTCCCAGATCCAGTAAGTCCTTGGTCTTAGATAATTCAGAACTGCTAACACCTGCAGAGCAATTGCCTTGTGCCAAATGCTGTAAAGAGCACTTTACATCACAAATCTATATGATGAGTATTCTTATTGTTCCCATTTTCACATGAAGGCACTAAAATGGAGACTTTGTCCTCAACTTGGCCAAGGTTTCACAGTTGAAGGTCAAGCCAGATCTGCTCTACCACGGAGCCCATGATCCTAATACCTCCTATGCCCTAACTGCTGTGATAGATGCCATATAGCACACCAATGCACATAAGAAAGAGTTCCCAGTCATAATTGTACGGTAAACTAGAAGAAGCAAAGACTGAGAACCAGGGAAGTTCCCCCAAGATCTGTTACTAACTCACTGTGTGACCTTGAACCTTCTCTCTGAGCTGCAATTTCCTTTTCTGTAAAATTCAGGGAAAGTCAGATTTAGCTCTAAGAGTTCACGCTCCACTGGCCGTTATAGTGGACCCTCTCTGATCACCACTGCTGTCACATTTGGATTCCTGAAAACTACTCTACTTCTCCAGGGTAAAACTGACGAGATTTCTTACCAGAACCAAAGCCGTATAACCTCTTAAGTACCATTTTATCATCTTAGAGAATAAATTTCTCCAATGAAACTTTGATTCTCAAGGACTGTTTATTTCTCCCTCATCACAGATAGAAGCACAAAATAGAAAAGAGAATACATTGGAGACCGCCAGCAAATGAGTGATTTCAGCAAGATTCACATAAAGCAGGCAAAAAGTTGTCAAAAAATAAAATGGAAGAAGCCATCATCTATAGTATTTCCAGAGGTGGCTTCAGAGAAGAGAAAGGAGAGCCAGACAGCAAAACCAGAAAGGCCAACCTTGGGGTTAACCCAACACCTTCTCATTACAGGCAAACAGGTGTAAACTTACCCCCAGGCAAAACATCAGGGAGCTCTGCTCTCTAAGGAGGTGGAACAAAATGCCAGGAAAGAATAAGGGAATTAGTTGTACGTATCAGCCCAATGATAAGCCCCACTCATGTATAAAAGCTCTAATTCTGCCTGCCTGGGCTATCATTCTTCATCTGTTGAGATGATCATGTAGCTTTTATCCTTTATTCTACAAATATAGGTGTATTGCACTGATTGATTTTTTTTATATAACCTGTTTTTTTAATTTTTATTTTTTATTGAAGTACAGTTGATTTACAATGTTTCAGGTATACAGCAAAGTGATTCAGTTTTATATATATATATATATAAAACATATAGGGGCTTCCCTGGTGGCGCAGTGGTTAAGAATCCGCCTGCCAATGCAGGGTACACAGGTTCGAACTCTGGTCCGGGAAGATCTCACATGCCTGCCGCGGAGCAACTAAGCCTGTGAGTCACAACTACTGAAGCCCGCGTGCCTAGAGCCCGTGCTCAGCAGCAAGAGAAGCCCCTGCTCACCGCAACTAGAGAAAACCCGTGAGCAGCACCAAAGACCCAATGCAGCCCAAAATAAATAAATAAAATTTAAAAATATATATATTCTTTTTCAGATTCTTTTCCATTATAGGTTATTAAAAGATATTGAGTATAGGTCCTTGTGCTATACTGTAGGTCCTTGTTGGTTATCTATTTAACATATAGTAGTGTATATATTTTAACCCCAAACTTCTATTTTATCCCTACCCCCCTCTTTCCCCTTTGATAACAATAAGTTTGTTTTCTATATCTGTGAGTCTATTTCTGTTAGGTAAATAAGTTCATTTGTATCATTTTTTTTAGATTTCACATATAAGTGATATCAATGACATTTGTCTTTCTCTGACTTACTTCACGTAGTATGATGATCTCTAGGTCCATCCATGTTGCTGCAAATGTCATTATTTCATTCCTTTATATGGCTGAGTAATATTCCATTTTCTATATATACCACATCTTCCTTATCCATTCATCTGTTGATGGACATTTAGGTCACTTCCATGTCTTGGCTATTGTAAATAGTGCTGTTATGAACATTGGGGTGCATGTATCTTTTCGAGTTAGAGTTTTCTCCAGATAAATGCCAGGAGTGGGATTGCTGGATCATATGGTAACTGCACTGATTTTTATATGCTGACCCACCCTTGCATTTCTGGGATAAATACCCCTTGGTTGTGGTGCTAATCCTTTTCCTATGTTGCTGGATTCAGTCTGCTAGTATTGGGATGAGGAATTTTGCATCTATGCTCTTAAGAGATATTGGTCTGTAGTTTTCTTTTCTTCTGATGTCTTTGTCTGGTTTTAGAATAGTAGAAAGAATGAGAATATTTTCCCCTCTTCTGTTTTCTGGATGAGTCTCTGCATGATTGGTATTTATTCTTCCTTAAACATTTGGTAGAGGTCACCAGTGAAGCCATCTAAGCCTAGGCTTCTCTTTGTGGGAAATTTTCTGATTATTAAGTCAATCTCTTCACTTGTTATAGGTCTATTCAAATTTTCTATTTCTTCTTGAGTCAGTTTTAGTAGTTTGTGTCATTCTAGGAATTTGCCCATTTCATCTAGGTTATCAAATTTTTTGGGATACAGTTGTTCATAGTACCTCCTTATAGATTCACTTTTTATTTCTGTAAGATCAGTCATAATGTGTCCTCTTTCATTCCTGATTCTATTAATTTGAGCCCTCTCTGCTTTTTTCTTTATCAGTCTAACTATAGGTTTCTGAATTTTATAATTATGTTAATGAGATCAGAAATCAAAATTTTCACTATAAGGGAAAACAGGTACAAGGATAAAACCTAAGAAGTTATGTAAAAGGTCATTATGAGGGAATGATCAATTTGAATTGTATCAGTATTCATGCATTATTTATTTATTTATTTTTGCCACTGAAAAGGTCTAGAAACAATGAAAAAGCCTGAACAGTAGTACAGGGTATTGTACAACTCAGACTGTGGTCTCCAACAACCATTCCCCACAAAGGTAACCAGAGATCATGCAGAAATACCTGGTTCCAGGTCTGAGGAAGGAAATGCCTGCGACAGCTGTACAGAAAGCAGGGAAGCTATCTAAGAATAATGGGGTCATTTCAAAAGGACACAAAAGCCAACTTAAAAGGATCCTCATTGGCTATAGATGGTACAGTGCAAATATCAAAGGCAATTAAGGGCTTTATTTGAATAAACTCAGTTAATCCTTACATCAACCCTGTGAGTTATCTCCCGACTATAGATGGGGCAACTGAGACACAAAAAGAGGTTAAAAGTCACTTCGCCCCTTTCTCACTGTCGGGAAGTGGTGGACCTGAGCTCAAACCGAGGCCCCCAACCCCAGAATGTGCACTTAACTTCCATTTTTATCTGCCTGTCAATAGTTATTTTATCATCAGAAAGAGAAAATGTTGTTTTTAAAAACTCTTATCATATACTCTGTAAGTTTCCTAAAGTTGAAATTAAGAAACTGACACTGACTTTTGAGGCTTTGAACTTGGCTCTTTGGGTGAAATGCCTCAAACTAATGGTAGAGGCAGAGCATTATTTAAGATCATGGCTTTCCTATTATTTGGCTTGGTAGGCAGAACTGGGTTCCAACTCCAAGGTGCTGTCTGGAGGTTGCCCAGTTCTGTGCTGGAGGCTAATAAATAGATAGATACATCAAATGCCAGATATTCAATCCATGGCAGCTCTTATTAATATGAAAATCCCATTTACAAAGGGCTTTTTCTACCCAGTTGAATTGACCCAGTAAAGTAATCCTGTTGAAAAAAAACCTGTCTCCAGAGGCACAGGAGGAGTTGCATGTTATTTGCATAGATTTGCATATTAATCAATAGCTGATGAAATTCCTCATTAAGGGGTGGATTTCTCCAGGCTACTGAAATCCAAGGAGGCAAGTATTTTTCAACTAATCAATGTAGTAGATTAGAAGTAACCTCTCTTTCCCGGCTACCAACCTCTCACCTCCAAAAAATAATAATAGTAAGTCTTCACCCCAAACCCAGGTTTTCCCTGGAAATTCTAATGTGGAGTTGGGAGCTGGATGTCCATTGGTTGAGGATTCTGAAGGAAGGAGGCAAGAAACCCAGGATCCAGCTCAAATCCAAAGGTAGCATCCCTCTCTGAGATCCAGACCCTGCAAAGGAAGCCCAGACTAAGGGCAGGAGCCCCTGGCTCCTCCACACCATTTCTTTTCTCCGGTGTCCCCTCTCAGTTGCCTTATCTGATTCCCCTCTGCCTGTATCCAAAATTCCTTTAGTTCCATCCTTCCTTTCCCTCACATTCTTCCCCTCATCTTCAGCGTCCCCCTCTATAAAATGAGGAAAACAATAACATGACCTCAAGGATTAAGGAGGCGAGGCTTAGCTCTATACATTTTTCTCCGAAAGCTTTATTAAAAGATAGCATCTGTGGCTAATTTAGGATACAAATTTGGATTCTTTTTGGTTCACATCTTATTTGGCATATATATATATATATATATATATATATATATATATATATATATTCAGAGAAATTTTTGATTCAGCAATTACTTATGAATAAAAAGAAAAGTTAAGAATATAACAGAGGTACTTCCCTTGTGGTCCAGTGGTTAAGAATCCACCTTCCAATGCAGGGGACAGGGGTTCAATCCCTGGTTGGGGAACTAAGAACCCACATGCCACGGGGCAACCAAGCCCATACACTGCAACTACTGAGCCTGAGTGCCACAACTAGAGATCCCGCATGCCGCAACTAAGACCCAACACAGCCATAAATAAATAAATAAATAAATATTTTTTTAAAAATGAATATAATAGACAATACTTTTGGGAATATAGCTAATGCTAATCATAAATATTAAAATCTAAGTGGCTGGGATCACATTGAATCTGCAAACCAAATCATGGATAATTGACACCTTAACACTATTATCTAGCACTATACTGCATAGAATAATCAAGAAATGTTAGCTGTTTGTCTGGGTTGTCTGCATAAAAAACTGCCTTATGACTTAGTGGCATAAAACAACCATTTTGCTTGCTCAAGTTTCTGTGAGTCAGGAACTCAGAGAGGGCTCAGCTGGTGGCTTTTCTGATCCACATGACATCTCCTGGGGTCATTCACTCAGCTGCATTCGGCTGGTGCTGAACTGGAGTGGGATTCTCAAGGCTTCATTCCTCTGTGCTTTTATCATGTGGCCTCTCTCTTTTCACATGCTTAGCTTGGGCTGCCCCACAGCATGGAGGTCTCAAGGTATTCATACCTTTTACAGTCTGATTCAAAAGGCAGCATTTTGAAGATGCTTCAAAAGAAAGCATTCCAAGGAGGAAAGCAGAAGTTGCCAATCTCTTAAGGCCTAGGCTCAGAAGTTACACAGTGTCACTTCCATTGCTTTCAGTTGGTCAAAATGAGTCCCAAAGCTAGCACAGATTCGAAGAGCAGGGAAATAGGCTCTACCCGTTGATGGGAGAGTGGCAAAGAATGAGCATCCGTCTTTTTAATCCACCTCATCGTTGTTTGACAATGTTGTCCACTTCTATGCTCTGACTATGTGACTATCTTCTAAACATTTATCTATGGCCCTGGAAGTTCTCTCAAACCTGAAATCACAGGTCTTTCCAAAACACTCACTTAAACATGTCATCCTCTCTCTGTTAAAGCCTTCTAGGTTCCCACTGCCTATGGAAGAGAATCCAGATTCCCTAGCCTGGCATTCAAAACCTTTCATAAATTGCTGGGCTCTGCAGCCTAACCTCTGGCCACTCCACACACACACGTGCAAACATATTTCCTCCCACAGACACTCTCACACAAGCAAGCACGCAATACACACACTCAAACACACACACGCTGTTGACTGCCGGCTTCCCAGAAGGACCACCAGAGTAGCCTGTGCATCACACAGAGCCGTGTCCTTTACCTAAGCGCAGTCAGAGACAGCAGCTCTACCCTGACCAACCCCAGAAGCGTCTCAGAAGGGGGAGACCAGGGCAGATACCTACTGGTTTTTGGGGTCTGAGTTCAAGTGGTTCAAGACTGGGAAGAGTTCATGATGTCATAGTTTAGGACTGGTGGCCACAGCAAGGCGAGAGCCCTAGAGCGAGTCTTTATAAGTAAATGGTTGTTTGCCTAGTGGACTTCTTGCCCAGGTGAGCAGCCAGTTGTTCTGAGAATGGAGCTATGTGCCCAAATGTACAAGTCCTTATTAAATAAACTGGTTTTCAGGAATTTCCAAAGCCAACAGTGAAATATTTGTTTACAGTTTTATCTTCCTGTGCAAGAACTTTCTGGAATACACAGGAATCTTGTTGACACAGTTGGTTTCAGTCTTCCATCCTGAGAGCTAACCCGCGTGTGTCTCAGTCCTAGAGTAGAGTCACACGCTCCCACCTCAGCCAGGCTCTGGGTGGTCTTGCTCTTCCTCCAGCTTTGCATTTTCACGTGCTCACCCTCTTTCCTTATAAAGTTTATTTTCTCTCTTTAGAAGTGTAATGCGTGCTCATCACTGGAAAGTTTGACAAGAAAAAAGGTTAAAAGAAGTCATAGTGTGGGCTTCCCTGGTGGTGCAGTGGTTGAGAGTCCGCCTGCCGATGCAGGGGACACGGGTTCGTGCCCCGGTCCGGGAAGATCCCACATGCCGCGGAGCGGCTGGGCCCGTGAGCCATGGCCGCTGAGCCTGCGTGTCCGGAGCCTGTGCTCCACAACGGGAGAGGCCACAACAGTGAGAGGCCCGCATACCGCAAAAAAAAAAAAAAAGAAATCATAGTGTACACCTGGGGGTTAATGGAGAGAGATGGGGTTGTGTTATTTTCCTAGGGCTGCCAGTGACAAATTGCCACGAACTGGGGGACTTAAAACAAAAAAATGTATTCGCTCATAGTTCTGGAGGCTAGAAGCCTGAAATCAAGATGTTGGCAGAGTTAGTTCCCTGTGGAGGATGTAAGAGAATTTGCTCCATGCTTCTCTTCCAGCTTCTGATGGATCCCAGAAACCCTTGGCAGTCCTTTGTTTGGGTCTGTCTTAACTCCAGCCTCTGCCCCCACATCAACCTGGCCTTTTCTGTGTGTGTCTCTGTGTGTTTTCTCTCCTCTTCTTACAAGGACACCAATCCCTGGATTTATGGCCCACCCTAAATCCAGGATGATCTAATCTCGAGATCCTTAACTCAATTACATTTGCAAAAACTATATCCAAATCAAGTCACATTCTAAAGTTCCAAGTGAACATGAATTTTGGGAGACCACTATTCATCCACTGTAGGGGTATAAGAGACTCAAATCCTCATCTATCTTATCAGGAAGCCAACAGATGATGTCTAAAATTGATAAATGAAGAAATGTCAACCTAAGCATGTTATCGTGACCAAGCAGTGGGGAGAATTAAAGGCTTAAACAGGGTTCCTCAGGAGACTAGGGAAAAGTTGGATGGGGGACCACTCTTTTTCTTTTTTTTTTTTTTTTACATCTTTATTGGAGTATAATTGCTTTACAATGGTGTGTTAGTTTCTGCTTTATAACAAAGTGAATCAGTTATACATATACATATGTTCCCATATCTCTTCCCTCTTGCGTCTCCCTCCCTCCCACCCTCCCTATCCCACCCCTCCAGGCGGGGAACACTCTTTTTCATACTTAATGTTTTCCAGTACTTCTTGACTCTAAATTATCAAATTACATTTTTCTGATAACCCAAAATTAAGAAGAAAGTCACCCATGTGCTTTTTATTCATTATGCTTTTCTGTACTTATCTACAAAAAAAAAATTTTTTTAATTTCATGTGAATGAAAATTCCTCTTACCTGGTAATAATTAGAGTTAGCATGTTGGTGTATATATATTCTCCCCAGATTTTCTAGGTTGATCAGACTATGCAATAGTGAAACCAGTTAATTTCCACCTCACTTCATAATATAAACATATCTCCATGTTATCTTTGTATCATAATGAACATTATTTTTATTGGCTATATAGAATGCCATATAGTAAAAGAAACATAATTTACTTTAAATTAGTTCCTATCTTTTCACATTATAAATAACAGTGAAATAAATATCTCTGAGTAGTTTTTTGTTGCATTCAGATGACTTCCTTGAAATATATTCCAATTTCTAGAAGGTTCTATTACAGAGGCGTGGCCATTTTGAAGACTTTGGATATGTTTACCAAAGTACATTTTGGGGGAGAAAGAGGTAACAACGTGTCCTACCACGAGGTCATATAAAATGTTGGTCTTTCTTCTTAACCTTCTCTTCTCAGTGAAAGCTTATATGATAGGACACTGATTACATTTTTCCTGCTGCCCTCAAATTTTACTTATAGTCCCAAAGCAGAGGACTCTGATATTACCCACAGGGCTTACTGAAAAGTAGGCAAACTGTCCTTCAATGCTTACCTCCAGCCAGCCAATAGAAGTAGAAAACTGAAGTTCTTTTGACAGATCCCCATCCATTTTTTTGGTTTTAGTTTCCTTCTGTTCTGTTTTCTGATCACTTCTTTACTTTCTGTCACTACAAGGTGAACCAGGGTCATCTTATATTTTCCCTACCCCAGCCCTAAAATCAACCATTTCTTCAAGGAGCCCTAGTTCCTTTTATTGGAGAATGTGGTTTAGAAATTAAGATGCGGACTTTGAGTATGCTCATTGTTACTGGAGTGTCACTCTTTCAGGCCCTCTGGGCAGAAAAAGCTAGGAAATATATGTATCCATACCACCTTATGTTATTAAACCAGCTTAGGGGGTTTTTTGCTTTATACTGCCAAACTTCAGGTGCTGAGGAAAGCAACAGGGCTTGAGCCATCCTGAATTTTCTCTGTCCAAGAAGGCAACCTGTTAGCGAAAAAAGGGACCCCAGCAATTTTTTGTTGCCTGTACTACTGCGGTAGATAAAATAAGTCTCTCAGTTAAAGTGGCATTTCAGATAAACAAATAAATTTTTAGTATAAGTACGTCCCATGCAAATATTCTTTATCTGAAATTCCGATTTGCATGGGGTCTTGTATTTTTATTTGTTAATTCTGGCGACCTCACAGTGAGGGCAGAAGTTGAAGTAGGGGTTATGAGAGCTTGGCTAGAGGAAGCATCATCACATCAAAGAATTACAAAGGCCTGAGTCCCTGCATAATCTCTGTACCTGCTCCCAACAGGGCCTGTCATGTAAAGGGCATCCTGAGCCAAGAAAAATCTATAAATAACATCAAGGTCAATAAACTTGGTACACTTAGGTGTCCTTCAGGAGGCAGTTCAAATGTCACATCCTCTTTGAAATTTCTTTAACTCTCCCCCAAGCCAAACAAACAGCGACTTGGCTGTGTTCTCCAAAGCCCCATGTCCACGTTCCCATACTGGCCCTAGCAATCTGAAGAAGAGGCAGGCATTGTTGCTGGACCACTGAGGTGATTGCTCTGCAGGTCTCTGAGCTCTCCATGTGCAGAGCTCTCACTCTGTCTATCTCTGTAGAAGCAGCGCCTACCATAGTCCCAGAAAGAGTCTGCAGAGGCTCTATAAACGTTTGTTCAACGAACAAGTGAATAAATGAATGATCATTCCCATTTTAGAGATGGAGGAACCAAGACCCAGAGAAATTCAATTCAATTTAAGTCCACACTTTTGTTTGGTTTTGTTTGGGGTTTTTTTTGGTCTGGGGGGAGGTTCTATTTTAATGAGTCCATCATGAACAAGAATAATAAATGATGCTTCAGAAGCTGGAGTGGAGGACCTTGATGTGCAGTGATGGGCACAGACGTCTGCTGTGAAGGACACTGAGCCCTGCCCTTCCTAGCCTTTGGCCAACATGGCATTGAAGGTGGCAGGCCAGCTGCTGCCTTTTGGATTGAAGTCAAAAGCTTCAGGTTCCATTCTGACTCTGACCTTGGGCAAATCACTCTGTCTCCATTTTCTCCTCTGCAAACTGCCAGGAATGATGTAAACTAAGCAATCTCTGAACTGCTTTGGGCTT
The DNA here is from genome assembly GCF_039906515.1 of Pseudorca crassidens. Taxonomy (NCBI): domain Eukaryota; kingdom Metazoa; phylum Chordata; class Mammalia; order Artiodactyla; family Delphinidae; genus Pseudorca; species Pseudorca crassidens. The sequence continues at coordinate 138,799,255 of NC_090296.1, read as the reverse complement.
GTTTCTCTGTTTGTTCATCAACTAGCATTCGTTGAGCCCCTTCTGTCTGGATCTCTGAGGATACGAATTGAGATACAGTCCCTGTCCTCAGGGAACTCTCAGCCTATTGGAAAGACAGAGAAGTGAAATTAACTGGTCTGCAGTATGGCTGGTACCATGATATTAAAAGCAGTGGCCTCTATTTATTTTGCACGCACACTCACCATGTACCAGCCACAGCACCAATTCCCACTGTCTTCTCGTAACTGGGTGTCATTTTAATCCTCATTTAGGGAGGTGACATGACCTGGTCAAGGTCACTTAGCTAGTAATCGCTAGAGCTGCCATTGAAACTCAAGTTTGTCTGATTCAAAAAACTAGCACTCGTAACCAATCAGGTATGCAGCTTCCCTGATAAAAGTATGAAAAGTGCAATGGAAGGTGCAAAGTAGGGCATAGGGAAAGTTTCTTAAGGCCTTTCTAACTATGACACAAAATCTGGGAGCAATTTAAAATAATTTAAATAATAATAGGTATCAAATATAGAATTTACCATGTTCTACAGAGAGCATTGTTAAAACACTTTAAATATATTAAGGATTTAATACTCAAAAACCTATATGGGGGCTTCCCTGGTGGCGCAGTGGTTGGGAGTCCGCCTGCCGATGCAGGGGACACGGCTTCGTGCCCTGGTCTGGGAAGATCCCACATGCCGCGGAGCGGCTGGGCCCGTGAGCCATGGTCGCTGAGCCTGCGTGTCCGGAGCCTGTGCTCCGCAACGAGAGAGACCACAACAGTGAGAGGCTTGCGTACCGCAAAAAAAACAAAAACAAAAACAAAATAGAAAGCCATATGAGGTCGGTACTATAATCCCCATTTCACAGATGAGGAAGATGAAGCACAGAGAAGCAAATTTCCAAAGTCACACAGCCTATGTACTGGCAGAGCTGGAATTTGAAGCTAGACAGTTTGGCTCCAAAACCTGTGCTCTGATCGATTATGCTATACTGTCAAAGTCAAACGTAAATGACAAATTGGAAGAAAAGAAATATTTGAAACTCATATCACAAAGGGTTAACCTCCCTAATATATTAAGAGCTCCCCCTGAAGAAAAGGCCAACAACTCCATAGAAAAATAGGCAAAGCTTATGAAGAGACAGCTCACTGAAATTAAATACATATACGAAAAATGCAGATTTTAAGTCTGCTGAGATACCACTTCTCACTGACCAGATTGGCAAAAACCCAAAAGTTTGACAAAACACTCTTCTGAGGCTGTGGGAAATGGCCTCACATCCATTACTGAGGGGAATGCAAATCAGTATAAGATCTATGGATGGCACTTTAAAATGGCAAACCTATATGCTTGGCAATTCCACATCTAGAAATTTTTCTCCAGGTAACTCTCCCATGCAAAATGGCATTAATGCAAGGCTCATCTTGCAACCTTCTTTGTGACAGCAAAGTCCTGAAAACAACCTTAATGCCCGTCAACAGAAACTGGTTGAATACATTTGGCACATCCATATAACGGAATACTTTGAACTTTAAAAATGTTGAGGAAGCACTGTATGGCTTGATATGAGACAATTTCAAGATACATGAAGGAAAATAGGTGCAGAACAGTGTGTGTGATACATTATTCTCTTGTGTATATTCTTTTGTGTAAAAAGAAAAAGAAAGGAATATTTCTTGTATTGACTTGTACAGATATAAAAAATACCTTTGGGGCAAATAGGAAAGGGGTAGGTGGAGGGAAAGGATGGGAAGGAGAGCTTCCTTGTATACCTTTTGCATTTTTTGAGTTTTGAACCACATATTTGTATTTATTATTTTTAAAATTTAACAAAGAATTTTTAAATGAAAAAAAGAAAGGCCTTTCAGAGGAAGGGTCATTTTAGGACTCTCTGGCTCCAAGATGACAACTCAATGGTCCTGTAATGAGATAGACTCTTAATGAATCCATCAGGGCTAAAAAAACAAAAGGGATATTAAAGATCCCTATGGGTGCAGGGAAATCCATTGCCTTTCCCCATTATGCTCCTGAGGCTCATTCAAAGCTAAGACTCACGGGCTTCCCTGGTGGTGCAGTGGTTGGGAGTTCGCCTACCGATGCAGGGGACGCGGGTTCGTGCCCCGGTCCGGGAGGATCCCACATGCCGCAGAGCGGCTGGACCCGTGAGCCATGGCCGCTGAGCCTGCGCATCCGGAGCCTGTGCTCCGCGACGGGAGAGGCCGCAACAGTGAGAAGCCCGCGTACTGCAAAAAAAAAAAAAAAAAAAAAAAGCTAAAACTCAGGCGTCACTGACATCTGGTAACATAGGTAACCGTGGGCAACCAGGCTTCTCTCATGGTTGTCATGGCAACGGTGATGTTCCTACAGTTGGGTTTTCATTGTGAGCTAATTATCAAGCCTTGTGGTGGGCTCCTCCACATTTGCTGTTATTTACATTAATGAGGGTTATGTATGAGCTTAAATCAGCTGCAATTTCAATCAAACAGTTAAGAGAGGCTGCAAATTGAGTCAGATTTACATATCCTTCCAACAAGGCTGGCAAACCTTTTGAATTGTACGCCTGGTGCAGTTCAGGGATGGGGTACCACTTGCACAGCAGCCATCAAGCCGCTGGATGGCCAGAGACCTCCCATGCTCCAACCCAAGATGGGCAGTCCTGTCCTTTCCTCCCCATCCACCGCAAGTCATAGGAGCAGACCCAGCAAGCTCTTGGTTTCAACCCAGTATATAGAGCAAAATTTCTGATTTATCAGAACTTTGTTAAACCCATAGCCCTATATAATTAGCCTTACTTTACACTGGAGAAATCTCAAGTTTCTGCTGCCCAGAGCATCTCCCCTGGAAAGTGATGGACCCAGGATCATCACCACATCTCCGAGCTCCTTCCACTTTTGCTACCTCACTCAGGGGCTGGAGATGAAAATTTTATTTGTGTTTGGAAAGTAACACTGATTTTCATAAAGTTCATGTGTCTTAGTGAAAAGAACAAGTGCTTCTGCATCTACCAGCCAGAGGTCAGTAGGAAGTGGCTTGGTCCTGGCAGCCAAAGATCCTGCTTGTCTCTGACAAGCTGCCAGTGACTCTTAACCCCATATACACCTTTAACCCCTGATTGGAGTGGATACATTATGCTCACTGTTGACTGAAAAAAATTGCACAACCTAAAAGTTGAGAATTGTGTTTTATTTGGAGGACTTACTGAGGACTTAATCTTGGGATACATACAGCCTCTCAGATAGCTCTGAGGAACTATTCCAAAGAGGTGAGGGAGGAGCCAGAATATATAGGAGCTTTTGCAAAATAAAAAACAAAACAAACAAAGAAAAAAACCCAGGTGGTCAAACATCAAAGATTACTGCTAATTAAAGAAAAATCTCAAGTTAATGAATTTAGCACTTGTCTATGCATGGGAAGATGCAAGAACCTGGGCTTAATGAAATTATTCCTTTGATAGGCACCTTAGGTATCTAGGGCCAGTATCCCATTTTTCTCCATCCTGAATCCCCTGAGGGTGCATCATCGGGGCAGCTGCAGTGACTAATGGTTTGATGGCAGCAACTTCCTTTGTTTATTAATATGACAGGTGCCAATCTTTGTCCACATCACCCACATTCAAATACATTTCCATCTCTCCCTGTGCTGTACTATTCGATTCCTCTGTTACGTACCCTCTTAGAAGTGAATCCATTTTGATGGCCCATCATTGAAATACAATTAAAGGAAGGAAACAGAAGAAAGGAACTATCTGGTAGGGTTCTTTTGGTTGTTTTTATTTTTTATTTTTTTGGCCATACCTTAGTTCCCTGACCAGGAATCGAACCTGTGTCCCCTACAGTGGAAGCTCGGAGTCTTCACCACTGGACCGCCAGGGAAGTCCCGGAACTATCTGCTGTTTGGAAGAAGCATTGACTGTTTCCCAACCTGTCCACACTCCTGCCCCAAGTAGGTGACATATGGCTTCCTTTGAGCCTCAGTCATGTGGGGCTGCTCCAACAGGAAGAGTTGGGGGTGAGTGAGGAGGACAGTGGGTGCAGGGACCACGTGCTGCTGTTAGCTCTGACTGGTTCTGCATGTGTGAGTCCCAGCAACCAGCTTTTTGGCTTCAGAAGGAAGGAGGATGGTGTCAAAAAGCCATAGAAAAACTCCACATACATTCTACCTCTTATAGTTTTGTTTGGATCAACCAATCCTTCTTGACAGGCGAAAATGTGCCCTGAAGAAGTTCCACTCAAGGCAGCCTTCATCCTGAGGGCAAAGGTTCTTAACCTGGGATTGAGCCATATATCCCTGGATGGGTTTCCAATACCAATGAACCCAAGGATAGTGTATACAAAATGTTCCACATGCAGCAGGTGTGAAGCTGCAGCCACCAATTCGGGTGTGTGAGAAATTTAGCAATTCTTTACTCTTGCTCAACCGATTTAAATCTGTGTCTAAACGTTATACATTTGGTTAGGCCAGAAATTCAGACATTATTGGTCCTCCTACCATACTATCACCTCTACCTTTATCCCGTTTTGTGATGGTCTTGGCTCACGTGCAGCAAAGAGGCATTAGGAAGTCCCCTTGGTCATACTGTTCATACTGTTCATCACTGAGATGTCTCTTGTTCTAGCTCACATGGTTCTCAGATTCTGGAACCCTGCTGTGTCTGTGCCACATTTGGACATTGGCTCTCCAGCATCCCCTCTGAGGACTTAGATCCTAGGTACCAGTGGGAGCCTTCAGATCCTTGACCTCAATACTAGGATTTAGAACTGAATTTGTGGACAGCAATAGGATATACTGTGGGAGAGGGTGATATAAAGCAGGGGTCTTCAAACATTTTTGAAGGGGGAATGTCCCCCCAAAAGAATTTTATAAATCTGTGTCTCTTTCAGAAATTTTAAAGTTTAGCATGCAAATGTTTTCATTCCCAACTACATAGTTGCAAATTACATAATTCCCAATATATTAAAAGAGCAGCATTTTATTTTTTCTTTTAAAGTTATCTTTTCCAACTTTTTTTTTTTTTTTTTTTTTTTTGGCTGCATTGGGTCTTCGTTGCTGCTCACAGGCTTTCTCTAATTGTGGCAAGAGGGGGCTACTCTTCGTTGCCGTGCACAGGCTTCTCATTGCGGTGGCTTCTCTTGTGGAGCACGGGCTCTAGGCGCGTAGGCTTCAGTAGTTGCAGCATGTGGGCTCAGTAGTTGTGGCTTGCGGACTCTAGAGCGCAGGCTAAGTAGCTGTGGCACACGGGCTTAGTTGCTCCGCGACACGTGCGATCTTCCCAGAGCAGGGCTTTAACCCATGTCCCCAAAATTGGCAGGAGGATTCTTAACCGCTGTGTCACAAGGGAAGTCCCAAGAGCAGCATTTTAAAATAAAATTGTTACACTACGCTTTTAAACATAGCCAGTAGAATCTAAATATAGTGAGTTGATACCCATCATTAGTCTTTTAAGAAATACATGAATGAGTTCTTCATCAAAAAGCAAAAAACTTTTGTCAGTGCTCCCCAGCTAAAAACGATCAGAAACAAAGCTGTGTTTATTGACTTTTCAGAGAACACTTACCATGGGGAACTGTGGGGCATCTCAGTGTCAGGGTATTAGAAAGGACCCCTAGGATTTGGCTCGTGTTAGGTACTTTACGGAGAATTCAAGGAAGTGGGTCTTTGCTCTGATTAGACGCTGTCAGGATGCAGTGGTAATTCTATGTCGGGCTAAATAAATCTTAGCTAGAAGGAGGGAAGAATAAGGAAGACTAAAGCTTTAATTGGTAGACAAGCAATCACTCGTAGCTGGGAGAGCAGAATTATATTAGTTTTCTTGCTTCATACAAATTACCGCAACTTTAGCAACTTAAATCAATACCATTTAAACTTTTTTTTAAATTAATTTATTTATTTTTGGTTGTGTTGGGTCTTCGTTTCTGTGCGAGGGCTTTCTCTAGTTGGGGCAAGCGGGGGCCACTCTTCATCGTGACGTGCGGGCCTCTCACTATCGCGGCCTCTCTTATTGCAGAGCACAGGCTCCAGACGCGCAGGCTCAGTAGTTGTGGCTCACGGGCCTAGTTGCTCCGCGGCATGTGGGATCCTCCCAGACCAGGGCTTGAACCCGTGTCCCCTTCATTAGCAGGCAGATTCTCAACCACTGCGCCACCAGGGAAGCCCAATCAATATCATTTAGTATCTCACAGTGTCTGTGGGTCAGGCTGGGGCATGGCCTAACTGGGTCCTCTGCTCAGGGTCTCACAAAACTGGAATTCAGGTGCTGACCAGGCTGCACTCTCATCTGGAGGTTTGACCAGGGGAGGATACATCTTCAATCTCTCTCAAGTTGTTGGCAGAATTCATTCCTTTGCAACTATAAAATTCATGGCAATGTGTTTCTTCAAAGTCAACAAAGGACAGAAACCCTCTGCTGATGGAGTCTCTGCCGTCAGGGAAAGCCTAGACCTTCTGCTAAAGGCCTCCCTTGATTAGGTCAGGGACACCCAGGAAAGTCTCCTTATTGATGAATTCAAAATCAGCTGATTAGGGACCTTAATTATACCTGCAAAATCCCTTCAGCTTTGCCATAAAATGTAAAATAATCATGGGAGTAATACTCCATCAGCTTTACCAGATTTGATTTGCTAAAAGCAAGTCACAGGTCCCACCCAGTCAAGGGGAGGGGACTACACAAAGGCAAAACTCCAGGGAATGGGAATCATGAGACACCCCTCTAGGGGTAGTTACCATAGGGGTATTTGGGATTATTTTGGTTTGCCCAGTGACTTTGTTTTCGTCTCTGTTTAGACAAGATTATAAAGTGGTCCTATTTCTTATTTGGCTCACATCACCAGGTCACAGAGTGACACGGTCTGATGTTAGTATACTGTGAGATCGTCATGATACCCAGGAGAAAGCCACATGTCAGGCTGTGAGTGCCAGCTCAGCTTCTAACAACACTGAGGCCAAGCTTTTGGTGTCAGGCTAGCCCCCCAGATGTGAGAGGTTGCCTCTTGCTTACTTTTACAGCTTTCCTTTGTCCCTTGAATAGTTATTTCTCTTTCACTTCCCCCATAGAATTATATTCTAATGTAACCATTTATATTTTGTAGACCACTCTATCAGACTATTTAGCAGCAAAAATATGAATATAAAGTGAATATTTTTATTTTCTGTATAAGGCTGTTAAAAAAATTCTTCCAGTTTGAGTTGGCACTACAATTATGATTAGTATGAAACTGATCAAAGTAACATAGAGATATACATTCTGACATGGAATTTTTAAATATGTAAAGTTAAATTTTATTAAAATGTATCTACTAATGAAATGTATGGGACTGGTTTTATTTCCAATCAATTCATTCATTCCTGGATGAATATTAGCAATTACCAGCATGGGAACAGTTCAGCATCAACTCTATTTCTAATTTGTGTTTGTCTAGATGCAAGTACTGAGAAATCTTGTTCATATAAATAAATAGTTGGAAATGGAAGACTGTCTGTTAAAGTAATGTCATTCAAGTCTTTGAACTTCTGAATTATATGCCTGTTGTGACATTGTTAAGTTAACATTTGTTAAACAGAGCCCTGAGGTGTTGAATGTTCAACAAAGTACCACAAGGTAGTTGAAATAAAGAAGTTTATTACTCAGGTTCTGGAAGAGGTACCTAGTTCAACACCAATATCTTTGAATCAACCCTTTGTTGACAGCTTAAAAGTTTGCAGGCCCAGGGCAATGTGCCAGAGTTAGATCCAGGATGGGCAAGAAGTAGGGAAATGAGGATTATGAGAGAAGAAACAGGAAAGGAAACCCTGTGCTTTCATCTCAAAAGAGTTCCCAAAAGGAAGATCAATTTTCAGAAGAGAATGCATATGAAAATAGAGGGTCTGGAAATTGAGTCCCTTAAAACAATCCCCATATACTTTGTAGAATGTACATCGAAGAGTAATCCAATTTGGAGATACTGATCTAAAGCATTCAAAGAACTTTATATCTGAAGAACAATAAGAAATTGATTAACCTTAAATTTTGTTCAGTATGTACACCAGGATATCTAGGGTAACCACTAAAAGAATAGATATTCTTATACAGACACAGAATGTCCAAAATACAGGGCAGGGGGCAGGGTAAGTGGACTAGAGATAAGAGGAAAAACAAAACCATCATCACCCAGAAGAAGGCAAGAAAGGTATGGGGTAGAGAGGGAGAGCAAACAGAAAAAGCAGGAGAAATACAGTAAGATATAATAAGGTGGTAGAAATAAAACTGAATAAATCAGTAATTATAATAAACTTAAAGGGCAAAACTTTCCAATTAAAAGACAACGATTTTTCAGACTAGATTTTATTTTAAAAAAAAATTTAGTTATACTTGCTATTTTATAGAGAAACCATCTCCCTCAAAAGGTGGGGTAGTAGGTCAAAAGTCCAAAGATTGAAAATAATACAGCAGGCCAACACTAAGAGAAAGCTGATATCTTTGTATTATCAGACAAAACAGGCAGTAAACAAAAAGATGACAACATAACTACATAATGGTAAAGGGTTCCGTTCATCAGAGAGATGAGTCTAACTTTGTAGGCACATAACATACAGAGTAAAAATTAACACACCTGCAAGGAGAACTTGATAAATCCACCATCAAATGGGAGACCCTACCTTCCTCTCTCAGTAATGGATAGATTAAGGCAACAAAGAAATAGTAAGAATACAGTAAGAATCATAAGAATAAAGATGCTACCATTAGCAAGTTTGGCCCAGTGGACATACACGGAACATGGCACCCAGCAAACAGGGAATGGACACTGTTTTCAAGAACACGTGGGACATTTACAAAAAGCGGCCCTATGCCAGGCCAGCAAGGTTAGCTCAAAACACTTCAGGGGACTGACCTCATGCAGACCACACACTCTGACCACAATGCTCCTAACAACTACACAGAGATAATAAGAAAAACCCCATGGTAGAAAATTTAAGATACACTTCTAAATAACTCATGGATCAAAGAAGAAATCATAATAGAAATCTCAAAATATTTGGACGTGAACCACAACAAAATAACTACACTCTGAGACATGTGGGATATAACAAAAATATTTAGATGGAAGTTTACAGCCTTAGAAAATAAGAAGGTCACAAAATTAATGTGTTAAGCCCCAACCTGTGACTCTAGGACCCACCTCCCACCCTTCTTGTCTCCTCGCTTCTCCCTGAATCTCCCCACCCCTGACCCACACCACTCCCTCCTCCTCTTCCATGTGCTAACTGAACTCTTCCTGGGAGCCAGGCACCACCTCCTCTCCCACCTTCTTTAGCACCAGTTCTCTGAAAGTGTTCAGACTGCCTCCAGTATATTATTGGAAATACCTGGGGTGGGCAGTACCCACTATAACCCTCTTCGACTGTATTCATTCATTCAATAGTAACAAATACCTTCTGACCATCGACTGTGTGCCCAGATGGTCCAGATGCTGGGGATACATAGATGAAAAAAGCAAGCCCAGTCCTTGCCCCAGAGCAAGGGTCCTCACGGTGTAGCCCTCATACGAGCCTCATCAGCATCAACTGGGAATCTCTTGAGAAATGAAATTACCAGGTACACCCCTCACTTACTGGATCAGAAACTCTGGGGTGGGGCCCAGCACTCCATGCCTTAACAAGCCCTCCAGGTGATACTGATGTGCTCTGGAGGGGTTTGAGACCCACGGCCCAGAGGAGTTCAAAGTCTGGCAAACATAAACCATAATGCAGTGGGTAGGTGCAGCCACCAAAACGGCCATGAAAGGAGCCATGAAAGCCTGAGACGGACACTTGCCCTGGCCTGTAATGTCAGGGAAGAACCCCCAGGAAGGAGTCACACCTCAACTGGGCTCTGGAGAAAGAGCTGGTCAGGCAACGCAGAGCCAGGAAAAACCTTCTAGCGTTTGAGACAGAACAGTGCACAGGCCAGAAATAAAAGAACGTACAGTGTGCTCACAAAACATACTTGTCACTGATAACCAATGTCCAGGGCACATCTGTTGTAGTGTTAATGTGCCGGCATGATTTTATAGTCATCGAAGAGAGAAGGAGGACTTGATAATCTCCCAGCTTTTAATGGGGTGAAGGCCAGCTGAAAGCTTGGCAGATGGACCTGCATTGTTCGGGCACTGATGAAACCATGGAACAGATGAGAGCGATTAATGCAAACAGATACTTTAGTAATCAAGAAACATTCATCCTACGGGAAGGCCTATCCATCACCCCTGATCCAGAGGCACCGGCCCCTTGGGACCCAGACCGAAGCATCTATTCAGACAAGGCCTATCAAATTCATCTCAAAGCAGCTCTCCTTGCTGCTCCAGACTGCTTTAAAGGAGCAGTCACTCAGAAGCCTGAGCTCAAACAGCCACTGAGAGGCATGGTGTAAAGTCAAGGCTTTTTCCTTAAATTCATCTGGCTGGAACTTTTTCAGGTCAATCGCTGAGTACCGCATAGATCTGATCACTATACAATTGATAAGATTCAGTTATGATAAAGTCCCTGGGGTGGTCAATGAATCAGACCCATAGTTAATCTTTACTGACAGTCAAGAGAATTAATCAACCGGGTTTAATTTGGGTCTTACTGACTTAATTTAATAATTTTTTTGTAAGAGTAAAGCATCCCTCCTTGTGTGAGCTCTACAGGGAACTAATCACTTCTCCCTCTGGACAGGTTATTTGCTTTCTTTTTCACATTCTTATTTAATAATACATAACGCCTGGTACAAAATGCAAAAGATATAAAAAAGCACCCAGAGAAAAGTACATCATTTAGTTCCCTCCCCCAGAGGCAGCCTTGGCAACTGTGGAAATCACGTATGTCTCTGCCTATGCCCTGGTTTTTGTTTTGTTTTGGTCACATACCAAAATTAAACCAGTCTATACAGTTTTCATTACCTTAATATTCTATTGTAGTGATTGTTCCATATCAGTACAGATGGAGAGGCCCTATTCTTTATCACTGCTACACAGTATTCCACTGTAAGATTAAGCCTTTTTTTTTTTTTTTTTTTGCAGTATGCAGGCCTCTCACTGTCGTGGCCTCTCCCGTTGCGGACCGGGGCACAAACCCTTGTCCCCTGCATCGGCAGGCAGACTCTCAACCACTGCGCCACCAGGGAAGCCCTATTTATTCATTTTTATTTTATTTATTTATTTGGTTGCACTGGGTCTTAGTTGCAGCAGGCAGGCTCCTTAGTTGCAGCTCACAGGCTACTTAATTGCAGCTTGCCAGCTCCTTAGTTGTGGCATGCGAACTCTTAGTTGCAGCATGCATGTGGGATCTAGTTCCCTGACCAGGGATCGAACGCAGGTCCCCTGCATTGGGATCACAGAGTCTTATCCACTGTGCCACCAGGGAAGTCCCAGATTATGCCTATTTTATAAATTTATTTATTTATTTATTGGCTGTGTTGGGTCTTCGTTTCTGTGCGAGGGCTTTCTCTAGTTGTGGCAAGCGGGGGCCACTCTTCATCGCGGTGCGGGGGCCTCTCACTGTCGTGGCCTCTCTTGTGGCGGAGCACAGGCTCCAGACACGCAGGCTCAGTAGTTGTGGCTCACGGGCCCAGTTGCTCCGCGGCATGTGGGGTCTTCCCAGACCAGGGCTCGAACCCGTGTCCCCTGCATTGGCAGGCAGATTCTCAACCACTGCGCCACCAGGGAAGCCCTATGCCTACTTTATATCACTGATCCCCTACACATGGATAATTAGATGGCTTCCAACCTTTTGCTATTTCAAACAATGCGGCAAATTAAATCCTTGTATAAAAATTCATTCTCTGTATGAAAGGATAAACAAAATATGGTATATACATACAATGGAATTACTCAACTTTAAAAAGGAAGGAAATTCTGACACATGCAACAACAGAAATGAACTTTGAGGACATTATGCTAAGTGAAACAAGCCTATCACAAAAGGACAAATACTGTAAACTTCCACTCATATGAAGCATCTAGAGCATTCAAATTCATAGAGACAGAAAGTAGAATGGTAGCTGCCAGGAAATGGGGAGTTAGTGTTTAATGGATACTAAGTTTCAGTTTGCAAGATGAAAAATGTTCTGGAGATGCCTGGTGGTGATGGCTGTACAACAATGTGAATGTACTTAATGTACACTAAAAAATAGTTCAGATGGTAAATTTTATCTTATGTGTATTTTACCACAATTTTTTAAAATCCATTTTCTGTATTATTAATTCATTCATGCATTTGTCTAATCATTCCATAAACCTATGTGTGCCAGAATCACACAGAGTTATGTAAGGACTTATCCTTGAGCTAAGAAAGACAAAAAGGAATTAAACAGGTAAAGAAATGACACGGGGACATTCCAGGCAGAAAGTTCAGGATGTCAAAAATCAAAAAGCTGCACTAGAGAGAAGAGGATGGAGAGGTAAGCAGGGGCCAGACATAACAACCTCAGGTAGGGACTTCCCTGGTGGCACAGTGGTTAAGAATCTGCCTGCCGGGCTTCCCTGGTAGCGCAGTGGTTGGGAGTCCACCTGCCGATGCAGGGGACACAGGTTCGTGCCCCGGTCCGCGAAGATCCCACACGCCGCGGAGCGGCTGGGCCTGTGAGCCATGGCCGCTGAGCCTGCGCATCCGGAGCCTGTGCTCTGCAACGGGAGAGGGCACAACAGTGAGAGGCCTGCATACCACAAAAAAAAAAAAAAAAGAATCTGTCTGCCAATGCAGGGGACGTAGGTTCGATCCCTGGTCTGGGAAGATCCCACAGTCCTTGGAGCAAATAAGCCCATGAGCCACAACTACTGAACCCACATGCTGCAACTACTGAAGCCCGCGTGCCTAGAGCCAGTGCTCCACAATGAGAAGCCACTGCAATGAGAAGCCCACACACTGCAACGAAGAGTAGCCCCCGCTTGCTGCAACTAGAGAAAGCCCGCGTGCAGCAACCAAGACCCAACACAGCAAAAAAAAAAAAAAAAAAAGACCTCAGGTACCTTGCTAAAAAGAGGGGGTTTTATTCTGTAAGAATAAGTAAATATTCTGAAAGGTTTATACAGCACATCAACCTAATCTGTGTGTTACAAGGGCTCTGGCTTCTGTGTGGAGGCTGGATTCGAGAGGGCCGGGCAGGAGGCCAGACCCAGAGGAGATGGGTGAACAACCCTGCCAAGAAATGATGACAGCCTCCACCAAGGCTCTCACATGCACACATCCACACAGGCCAGGCACAGACATTCCCAAAAAGGCCACATGAGCCAACACTGTTGGACCACAGGACCTACAGCGGCCACCAGTGTAAGACCTCTCAGCTGGTCATGGCGATGTTGTTAATGAAGTCCTCCAGAGCATCAGAGGAGCCAGACCCTGGTTCACTGACTGCTGCCAGACAGGAGCCACAGAGACTGAAGCTGAAAAGGAATCCCTCTGTCCTGCTTTCCTCCAAAGGGCGAATAGTAGCACTGAAGCCTGGGGAATCTTGACCTGTCCAGACAAAGACAGAAAGCAGGAAACAGGTGGCAGTAAATTAGGGTATAAGTCGCTGCTCTAGCAGTTTTCAAAGTGCGGTCTCTGGACCAGCCGCATCAGTGTCTCCTGGGAGCTGGTTAGAAATGCAAACTCCCAGGCCTTCCTGAATCAGGAACGTAGCATAGCCCAGCAAGCTATGCTTTAACAAGCACAAGGTGATTCTGATGCAAGTTCAAGCTTAAAACCATATCCCTAGAACGTAATTCACCACAGGTGTCTTTTAAATAGCATGTTTCGGGCTTCCCTGGTGGCGCAGTGGTTGAGAGTCCGCCTGCCGATGCAGGGGACACGGGTTCGTGCCCTGGTCCGGGAAGATCCCACATGCCGCAGAGCGGCTGGGCCTGTGCACCATGGCCGCTGAGCCTGCGCATCCAGAGCCTGTGCTCTGCAACGGGAGAGGCCACAACAGTGAGAGGTCCGCATACCGCAAAAAAGAAAAAAAAAGATATACCAAGAGAGACCTGTGAACCATCCAAAAAATACTGGGTATCAAGTTGTCCTGGGGCCTTTAAAATGAGAGCATTCACCGGTTGTAGCATAACCAGAGAGCATTCGTCTGTGAATTTGGACGTGTTATTGAAATTCCAGGAGCCCCACAGGAAGCTTCTCTAGCTACAAAATATATTTTCTGCCATTGAAGAGAGTTTTGTTCAGTCCTTCTGCAACCACTACAACGATTCCAGCTTTCTTATGGGTACATTCCATGTAATAAATGGCAGAAACACAGAAGCAGTGGGGCACAGTGGAAAAACACAGGCTCTGTATCCTGGTGTTGAATTTCATGTCTCTTTACTAGTGATCTTGGGAAGGCAGCTTACACGCCCTTTGCTCAGGTATCAGGTAGGCAGTGTTGTGAGTGCCTACTACAATACCTGAAACAAGGCAAATACTCAACAAGAATGCATTATTCATGCATTGATTCACTTCTAGTCCGGGAGTACAGCGACAGATCTCTGTAAAGCGCAATCAAACGACTGAGAGTGGGCCCAGCGGTATAATAAACATCGGTGACCACTAGATGGCAATAACGGTGCTAACTAATTGGTTATTAACGTTGGTCCTCAGAACTCAGCACTACTTCTGTTACTGGGTTTTTGCTCCTTCATTCATTCCACAAGTATGTATTCAATGCCTGCTATGTCCCTGGCACCACAGTTAGGATACAAGAATCCGCAAAGGAAGACATAGGCCCTGTCCATGGCCCTTATGGTCTAGGTGAGGAAACGGACAGAGCATCTCATCAATAAAATAACACACCTGGGCTTCCCTGGTGGTGCAGTGGTTGAGAGTCCGCCTGCCGATGCAGGGGACACGGGTTCGTGCCCCGGTCCAGGAAGATCCCACATGCCACGGAGCGGCTGGGCCCGTGAGCCATGGCCGCTGAGCCTGCGCATCCGGAGCCTGTGCTCCGCAGCAGGAGAGGCCACAGCAGTGAGGGGCCCACATACAGCAAAAAAATAAAATAAAATAACACACCTTAGTCAGTGCTGTGAGGTAGAGGGGGAGAACCAGCCTGCTGGGGAGCGGGGAGGCATCCCTGAGAAAGGGACGAGGCAAAGGTGGAGGAGCCTAGATCCCAGGAAGAACAGGAGTTGGTAGGTAAGGGGTGGGAAGGCAGTGCTCAGGCAGATGGGATGGCCTGTCAGTGGCTCCTATTGAGCAGGACGACTGTTAGGCCACTTGGCTGGAGCCCAAAGAGCAGGGGTGCAGGATGGGAACTGCCCACCCTGGAGGGACGAGCAGGAGACAGGCCATGCAGGGCCTTTGTTCTCTGGGGGGATTTGGGTCTAGATGCAAACAGCAGCAGGAGCCCACTGATGGGTTTCAAAGCTCAGGAGGGGAGAGAGGCGGATGACTAGAGTGTATTTGCAGTTGACAAGGTCAGATTTGCATTTTGACCGGGTGACTGGGTCTGCTCTGGGGATTCAGCCGAAGCTGGAGCCTAGTGGATGCCCCGGAGAGCAGTTAGGGAACTACCATTGGAATCCAGGGAGGAAGGATTAGTCTTGGATCAGGGTAGGGGCACAGAGTTGAAGGGAAAGGGACTGAGAGATGGGGAAAGTGCCAGAACTCAATGGCTAGAGTTTGTGCAGAAAAGTGGGGTGCCAGAGATGGCTCCCCAGTGTCTGGCTCAGACAGGCCAGCAGGTGGAAGGGAAACTGAAGGAGGCAAGGGGTCTCAATTGGTGACTGGGTAGTAGAAAAAGAAAGTCATGAGTTCACTTTTAGACATGCTGACATTGAGGGGTTTTTGAGATATCCAAAGGGAAATTCCAGAAGGCAAAAGAAACTTTAAGTCTAGAGTTCAAAGACAGCTGGGCTGGGATGAGACCAAAGACAGGAAAAGAAGCAAGGCCACCTAGATGAGACCAACAGCTTGGGCACTGGAATACAGCAATTGTCCACCGAAAGAAGGATTTGCTGAAGGCGGCATTAGAAATCTGAGACAGAGATTGGGATAGAGACAGGGAAGGTTTCAAGAGAATTAAGGCATAAAAAGAACAAAGACTCGGAGATAATTATAAGAAGCATGTGACTCAGTTCCCTTCCCAGCAAATGGCTCTCACTTTTCCCAAACTCACTCTCGGAGATGAGGGATGGTTCCTTTCCGTGGTCCCCAGTCGCTGCAGGGGCTGTTTAAAACGCCGGGTCCAGAAACCTGCGGGCTACATTCCGGACACCTTATCACACAGTCAGCCTTCAGTTTACATGCCTGTGGGAGGAGAGGGGCCTGGCCCAGCAGGTCAGGGGCTCTGAAGGAGGGTTCTTAACATCTGAGAGACATTTCCCTTGTCCTGTCCTGTTTCAGACGGCTAAAGCATAGCCAACTTGACCATCAAATCAACACCTTGTACACCTTAAACTTACACACTGTTATGTGTCAATTATATCTCAGTAAAGTTGGAGAAAAACAATTGACGAATCTAGGGGATATGGCTGTTTATGAGACTATTGTAATTTTTCAGTAGGCTTGAAATTTAAAGAAAAAGTGTTGGGGCATATAAAACTATCTGTCGGGGAGAGTGGGTATGAGTATAGATTAAACAAGGTTGACCATTAGTTAAGAATTCTTAAAGTTGGTTACAGGGGACTTCCCTGGTGGTCCAGTGGCTAAGACTCCACGCTCCCAATGCATTTGATCCCTGGTGAGGGAACTAAATATCACATGCGGCAACTAAGAGTTCGCATGCCTCAACTAAGATCCCACATGCCACAACTAAGACCCAACACAGCCAAATAAATGAATAAATAAATATTTTAATAATAATAAAATAAAGTTGGAGATGGGAACATAGAGTTTCATTCCATTATTTTCTACTTCTGTATATTTAATGGTTTTTTCATAACAAGTTTTTTTTAAAATACGGTTGCCCTGTGGAGTAAAAGATATGCAAAGTACCAGCACATGGTTGTTTGGGTAGTGGAATTGTCCTTAATCCCTTCCCATTTATTTTCACTTGCCCTTCTGCCCTAGGGAACACAGGTTGCCCTACAGTGCAATTTTCTTTTCGCATTTGCTGTAAGTCGTAGTTTGTTGCTGTTGTTGTTGTTTTAATTTCGTCTTGAAACAGCTGAAAATTGCCGATGACTTATTGGAAGCTTTGCACAATTCTTGCATTTAAGGGCGTGACAGCTGAATGGACTGCCCTTCCTGCAGGCATACCAACCCTGAGCCATAGAAAGCCACAAGAATGCTGGAGAGGTAAATGCAGAAAGATAGAGGTCCCCCTTAATTGCACATTCACCCCACACTGCTCTGGCCAAATTCTGAGGTGTCCAGACTCCCTCCTCTTGGCTACAGGGGCAGGGGTGGGCTGCGGGGTGGGGGTGGGGGCACTGGCACCTCCACTTTGCCTCCACTTTGGAGGCAAGTGCCTCATCTCTTGCCCCACTCTTCCATCACCCCACATTCCTGCCACGTTAAGGCAGTTCCAAGGTGGACTTGGCTCTCTCCCACGGGTATGTTTTTGCCCTCGATCATGCAGTAGCTCACACCTTAAATGCCCCTCCCAGCATTTCCCTAGCAACCCTGCTTTTTCACTCACCAGCTGGGCGAAATTAAACAAGCTAGTTAACTTTCTAAGACTCTCTTTTCTAAGGGGTTATTAATACCTTCCTCCTAGAACTGTGTGGAGGATCAGGAGAGATGGCATATAGAGATGGCACTTATCACAGAGAAACAGCCGACAAATATTTATTATTATTTAACACTTATCAGACTTTACTGAAATTATCTTATTCCCATATCTTTTCCTTGCTAGATTGTAGGCTCTTTGAGGACAGGAAATGTATCTATTTATCTTCTTTGCATCTCTAATGTCTATCGTAATACCTGGTACATAGCAGATGGATGGACTTGCAAATGTGCAAGAATCCTATGAGGGTCTGGTTTCTTTTTGTTTCAAAATATAGCTTCCTGGGCCCCAGCCCTATTGGAGAAGGGGGCCTGATTTGTTCACAGCAATGACAGCAAGGAGTGACCCTCTGGGATCTTTATCAGTAGCTAACCTTCATCTCTAATATGGATCTTTGCTAAATCATATGTAAAGTGCTACTTCAAAACAAGTCTTGTCCTACCCTGTATGAGTTTCCTAGGGCTGCAGTGACAATTTACCACAAACTATGTGGCTTAAAGCAACAGAAATGTGTTCTCTCATAGCTCTAGAGGATAGAAGTCCAAAAGTAAGGTGTTGGCAAAGCCATGCTCTTTCTGAAGCCTCAAAAGGAAAATCTGTCCCACACCTTTCTCTCTGCTTCTGGTGTTGCCAGCACTCCTTGGCATTGCTTAGCTTGGAGACACAATATTCCAATCTCTGCCTCTGTAGTTACATACTCCTCTTCTGTGTAGTCAAAACTTCCTCTGGGCGGGGCCTCCACCAACTATGGCGGGCGAGCTTGAGGGTGCTAAGCCGCTGAGCGGGTTGCTGAGCGGCCTGGCTCAGGACGCTTTCCATGGGCACCCGGGCATCACGGAGGAGCTGCTGCGGAGTCAGCTCTATCCGGAGGTGCCACCTGAGGAGTTCCGCCTCTTTATGGCGAAGATGAAGGGGATTCTTAAGTCTATTGCATCTGCAGACATGGATTTCAACCAGCTGGAGGCATTCTTGACTGCTCAAACCAAAAAGCAAGGCGGGATCACATCTGACCAAGCTGCTGTCATTTCCAAATTCTGGAAGAGCCATAAGACAAAAATCCGAGAGAGCCTTATGAACCAGAGCCGCTGGGACAGTGGGCTTCGGGGCTTGAGCTGGAGAGTTGATGGCAAATCGCAGTCAAGACACTCAGCTCAAATGCACACTCCTGTTGCCATAATGGAGCTGGAAATAGGGAAAAGTGGACAGAATCCGCGAGCCACAACTACTGAGCCCGTGTGCCGCAACTACTGAAGCCCGTGCACCTAGAACCTGTTCTCCGCAACAAGAGAAGCCACCACAATGAGAAGCCCGCATACCGCAACGAAGAGTAGCCCTCACTCGCCACAGCTAGAGAAAGCCCACGCGCAGCAATGAAGATCCAACACAGCCAAAAATAAATAAATTAAAAAAAAAAAAAACTTCCTCTGTCTCCCTCTTATGAAGGTACATGCGATGATAATTAGGGCTCACGCCGACAATCCCAAATCATCTCCCCATCTCAAGATCCTTCACTTAGTCACATCTGAAAAGGCTTTTTTTTTTTTTAAACCAAATGAAGTAAATTCACAGGTTCCAGAGACTAGGATGTCTTTTTGGGGGGAAGCCATCATTCAGCCTCCCACACACCCAAACACCGTCAGATTAAATTGAGGCAGATGTATAAGCTTCCCATGTGATTCTAATGTAGCTATGAAAACCATTGAGATGGGCACTTATCGGTTTGCTGAATGAATGAACAAATGGCTTCCTCTACTGTAGAAAATCTCCCTCTTCTTCCATCCACCTCCTTCACTGACTTTAGATATAGACTCCCAGGCAGAGAGACCCTCCTATAATATCCCACTCCTAAAAAGGTCTAAACACACACACACACAGTTTTTGGAGTTCCTGACTCCAGAAGTACAATGGGCCACAGACACCTACCATCAGTGAAGAGTATGCCCCACCCCCCATTTAGTTCCCGTTTATTCATGATGCAAGTTTCCTCAGGAGGGTTAGATGTCTGCCCAGACTGCCCAGTTTCTCCTTTGTCCCCAGAAACACTTACACAGTACTGGACTGATTCACCCAGGAAAAACTCATGATCCACCATTTGTTTATAGTTTGGTTTGATTAAGAGATTAAGGCTATTGAAACATTGGCCCCAAGGCCACTACGGGACTCCTGAGTCCAAGTATATTGTAACACTGGGCAACCTGAGGGGAGCTAGGTGCCTTCTCTGGGCTTCTCCCAGCAGGGCTTCTGCTGTGGGGTGACAGGCTGTGGTATGCTGATACATGTTTAACAAGCAGTTCTCCAGGGCAAAAAAACCTTGGATCTGTAGTGTTCACCTATTTCTGGGGAATAAATAATCCCATTGTGACCAATTTCAAGCTGCCAAAATGATGTCACTGAAAGTGCAGTTGGGAAGAGATGTGCACCATCATTCCCACCAGCTGACCCCAGCATGTCACTGCAGCTCCCAGCCACTGACTTATGGGAAACTCAGTCTCCTCTCAGAGAAAATGTGCAGGCCCAGGAGCTGGACAATGTAGCTTTCAGAGGATCACTACAGAGAGCCAATTTCCTAGTTTCAGAGATCAAATACTACTGCTAGGAACAAGTGTCTATTCACGCATCTTTACAATCCCTTCCAACAATAAAGTTCTAGGCACAAAACAAACACTGACATCTTCCTCCTTTGAACTGTCATCAAGCTTTATTTCTACATCTCTTTTTTTTTAAGTTAAGATTTATCTAACATTGGCTCTGTGCCAAGCCCTGTTCCAAGGCAATGAGAAGCCTGTGCACTGCAAGAAAGAGTAGCCCCCGCTCGCCACAACTAGAGAAAGCCCATGTGCTACAATGAAGGCCCGATGCAGCCAAAAATAAATAAATAAAATAATTTTTTTTTAATTCTTTTTTTTTTTTTTTGGCTGCGTCGGGTCTTTGTTGCAACATGTGGGATCTTCGTTGCGCCTTGCGGGCTCTTTGTTGCAGCATGCAGGCTTCTCTCTAGTTGTGGCACGTGGACTCCAGAGTGCGTGGGCTCTGTAATTGTGGCATGCAGGCTCTCTAGTTGTGGCTCATGGGCTCAGTAGTTGCAGCATGCAGGCTTAGTTGCCCCACAGCATGTGGGCTCGTAGTTCCCCGATCAGGGATCAAACCCACATCCCCTGGATTGGAAGGTGGATTCTTAACTACTGGACCGCAAGGGAAATCCCCTTCATGTATTTTAGATATAGATTCATGTAAAAATTAAAAAAGCATTATTTATACATAATTAATTGTAAACAGAACCTAATAGATATATAAATATACTGATAAAATTCTTCACAGTGATAAGTGTTGGGAATAACAGCACTTTGCCATCTCTATTGAAAGAGCTCAAATACCTTTGCAATTAACAATCAATGACACATCAATACTCCTCAGAGGCTAGGCATTACATTTATGGTCTGTTTTATGGTTATTTTATAGCTGTTATTAGTAATGCAAATAAGAACAATTTGATGCACCATACAATATGTCATGAAGGGACCAAAATTAGACATGGTCATTGTTCAAAGGTTAAAAATAGAAACTAAATTTCTAACTAATAAGTATTTCATTATTAATAACATAACAATACTTCAAATTTATAGAGCATTTTATGTTTAAAAGTCAGTCACATGTAGTCAATAGAGCACATGGAATCTGCAGTCAGACCTGAATTCCAATTGTGTTTTCAGTTCTAACACTGTTCTGAGTACAATTTTTACCTGTTTAATTTTATTTGGAATAAGATATAGATTCATAGTGATGAAATAAAATTCATATCTTACGGCAAGACAAGAAAATTTAAACATAAGTTTTTTTCTCTGCCCGTTTGGTCCTCCTCCCTCTGGTTAGTGTATGTTGTCCATCTGCATTACCCAGACCTCCTTAGGAAATAACATTCTTTCTTAATCTCATAAAGGGTCACAACTCCTTAGGAGACAACCATCCTTCTTAATCTGGTAAAGGGCCATGATGACCCATGACTCACTTTGTACATGTAAATCTGGATTTTGCAAACTGTCTATAATAATACGTCATTTGACAAATAACCCTCTCGTCTCAAAAACTTATGTAACTGTGCTTTGACCTCGAACAGGTGGAACAGTCCGCAGAGCTTTCTGAAAGTGTCTCCCAGGTTATAACCCTCATGTTGGCTCAAATAAAATTTTCCATTTCTTTCTTACATCAACTACAGATTAATTTTTCATCAACAATGTGGCAGACACTCAAAATTTACAAAGACTTACAGAGGGGAAAAAAAAGCTCTTCCCAACTCAGTCCTTCTAGCAACCTGCCTCCTTTCCTCGGAGGTAAGGCAGCATTAACTCTTGATAGCCTTCCAGGGATACTTTATGCGTATGAAGTACAAGCAAATACAATAGCACATGTAAGTTGACACCATTTTATACAAATGTTAACATTTTACACACATAGGATGTTTGCTACAGTTTCCTCTCCTGTAAAAGGGCGTGGATAGGATTACATCACAGAATTAGGTAAATTCCTAACCCTAGTGCCTGGCACGGAGTTTGCACTCAAATTCACAGCTTCCCTTTCCTTACTCTTAATAAGGCTACGAGGTAAGGGGTGTTTAGGGTGCCTCAGAATCACGCAGTGCTTGTTAATCACAGATCGTCTCCCGGCCCCTCAGGGTTTCCAATTTAGCAGGTCTGGCGTTGGGCCCGCTATTTGCATTTCCAACCAGCCCCCAGTTTCCGCAGGTGGTGCTGATCACAGTCATCTGACCACATCAAGGCTTAGTGGGAACTTAGATGCCCCAGATTCCAACGCACGTTCTGCCTCTTGACCAAATTACTCACTGGGCTTCGGTTTTGTTTTCTTTTTAATAAAACAACGCTTGTCTCAAAGGCTGTTGAGCATTTTAAATAAGACACAACATATGCAGAGGCCTTTCTCATGGCAAACGCTCAAGAAGTGAAACGTAAAAGGAACGTGGATAAGCTGGTAAGGCGGGGATCGCCCGGAACACAGGAATCGCGGCCCTTGGCTGCACTCAGACCCCGTACGTCGTTCCCCACCCCCTGCCCGGAAACGGACGGGGCCATGCACGCGCTCGGGGCCAAGGACCCAGCTGGGATTCGGTCTGCGGGTGGAGGGCAGAAGCCACATCTGAAAAGTGAGGTCGGGGGCTCCTGTTTGAAGGTCCTGAAACACCGAGTGCCGCGTGGATGCAGTTGTACGGGGCTTACTGTTTAAACTGCGTGTAAAGATGCCGATAACCCTCATTTAACCCCTGTGGAAACGTCAGCGCCCAGGGCTGGGTGCACACACGCTCCGCCCCTGCGCGCGCCCCGCCCCTGGAGCACGCCGCTGCGCTCGGCCCAGGGACTCGCAGCGGCGCGCGGACGTGCGGCCGGCGGGTAAAGAAATGGCGAGGGCCGGGCGGGGCGGAGTGCGGCCGGCCGCCAGGGGGCAGCCGCGCGTCTGCGGGCCGCGACCGGCTGGAACCGGTCTGGCCGGAAGTTGGGGCGGTGCCTCGGCTTCCGCTGCTACGCGCCACGTGGCCGGCCGGGAGGGCCGGGAGCAAACAACAAGATGGCGGTGGCGGGGGGGGAGGGGGCGGGCTCTTCGGGGGCCCCTGAGGACACGGGTCCCTTAAGGATGGCGTTGGGTGGGCGGCATGGGCTGAGTGCTGCGAGGTCCCTTTTGTCTAAAGTCCGAGGTCACCCGGCCGGGCCTGCACAGGGCCGCGGGTAGCTGCACGAGGCCGTCGGGCCCTCCTTCGGAGCCCGTGGACCCGGACCCTGCCCCCCGCCCAGGCTCACCGCGGCGCGTTAGCGTGAAGCCGCCGGCCTGCATCTCATTCACGGCCCGTTTTCTTTTGTCCCCGCGTTTGCCGCTCTCTGCCAACCAGGGACAGAAACGCCTTCCTCAGGGCGTTTTCGTTCTTTAGGAGAGATTAGGTGCTGCATATCGAGCCGGGGAGTCCTAGTTGATTCGAAACGCACTCTTTCCAGCAGTTCGGACTGCCTCCCTTCTGATGAAGGCAAAAAAAACTACCCTTAGTGATCTGGGCCTTAGGTAGCTTCCTGACCCTGTCCAAGCGTGGTCGGAGTTTGACTTGTACACAGGAGCTGCTCTGGGAGCTCCGGAGTGTGGCAGTCTGAAGTTCTGTTACTTCATGTCTGCCACCTTGGATGTGTTTTCAGAAAGGCTAATGTAGATGTGGGTTGTTGCATATTATAAAATGCAGGAAATAAAGCAAAATTAACTAGTTAAATGCCCGCAGTCTCCCGTTGGTGTCCAAGGATCTGGAACTGAAAGACCGAGCTCTTCCATCTCTGCCTGGCCAGTCGCCAGGCTGGGTTTTCATTTCTCATCCCGTTTCATTTTACATGAGTTGGACGCTGGAGAGCCAGTGTGGGTAAAAATAGTTAACACAGTCATTCGGCTTGTGGTGGTATATTTAGAATAAAGGAGACGTTTGTCCTTGTTTTTTTTTTTTTTTTTAAATAAATTGCTCATTTTAGAGTTAGGATTCTTTGTCTCTCATTCTCGCTAATTTGTGAGGCTGTTGGCAGACCTGAAACGATGTGACTGTTTTGTTTTTAAATAATGAAATTTGCCTCCGAAAGGTTTGGAAGGTTTAATAAAAATTTCTGAATGTAACGAGGGCCCTACTACAGTGACAAATCTCAGAAGGACATTACTTTCTCTGTGAAGGAGCCCTTATCGTTTCCTCAGTCTGGTAGAGATTTTAACACTTGTGCTGTGATCAAAACGGCGTTGCTGTCTAGAAAAAGTATAATGGGATCAGGAAGGGGGAAAAGAAAAAACATGCTCACAGTTTTAGTTTTAAGGCTTAAATGCGGATTTTTTTTTTTTTTTTTTTAAACCCAGAGATTTGAGAGAATTTCCCTTCGGCCCCTCCATTTTGTAACCGTGCCTTCAGAGGTTTCCCTTCAGACTTGTCCATCATTTGGCAGAAAAAGGGCTGGACAGAGTTTCCAAAGAATACTTTTACCTGGAGGGGTTAGAACCTTCCCTTCCTGAGCCTGGGAAAAGAATGCAGCTTCCTTCACAGCATTTCTTCTGAAGGAGCCTGCCTCGTTGTGTTTATGTTTGGCAGTGATTACCCGCTTCTCTGTCTCGTTTTGTACATACAATTCAGATAGAAACTTGGGCAACTTTTTCTGCAAATGCCCCTGATATACAGGAGCCACAAGAATTAGCATCCTCAGGCCTTCAGTTATTTGCTTCCACAATTTCACTAGCACTGCCATCCTGTTAAAAGGAGAAAATGTATTTTAAATTTTTTAATATATTATTATAGCAAATTTGATTTTTTTTTTCAAAAAAAGGAAAAGTAAGTAAAAAGAAAATTAAAAGAACTGTAGTCTGACAATTCAGAGATACTTGTCCTTGTAGGCATAGACTGAAGTTTTGGGGAGCTTATGTTTGTACAATTTGGTACCTTCTTCACTTTTTAAAGTATATTGTTTTAGTTCATATTACTTAAAACATTATGCTCAACACAAAACATAAATAATACAGAAGAATACAAAGAAAAAAATCACTTTGCCATTAGCAAGGAATAACCACTATTAAACAAATTGTAGTTGTCTTAAAAGAACACTAAACCTAGTTTGTAACCTACATTTTGCATTTAGCCACTTGTACGTTCTCTAAGGTCAAATAAGAATCTCCATGATTTTTAGAGCCTGCATGATAGTCTATCAGATGAATATACCATAATTACCCACTAGCTGTTCTCTTACTATTGGACACCAAATTTGTTCGCTATTTTTTGCTCTTATAAATATAACGTTGGTATGAGTACTTCTATACAAAAAGCTTTTTACAAATTTCTGTAGAATACAGCTTACAATGAATCTGAACTTTTTCAGGTTGGTTGACACATATTTGACTCCCCAAATTATTGAATTCATTGTGTTCTATCTGGAGTCTTCAAATGACTGTGCATCAGCATTCCAACCGAGGTCAGATCCCATCTGTCTTACTTTTTTTACCCTCACTCTTCTAAATTTATTTTTAAATTATAAATCATATATTCTTTGTTATTTTTGTCTCTTCTTTTTTTTAACTGAAGTATAATTGATTTACAATGTTGTGCTTTGTATATTATTTTTGATATGAGTGTGTGTCTAATAACTACCAGACATGGATGTTTAACTTCAAGTTAAATATTTGAGGAGTCCCTTCATTGTCAACCTATTAACGATACAGAAACCTCTTTTCCTTTTAACAAGTTACTATCTATGTATAAATGTGGTACAAAAGAAACTAATTCCTGGCATTTTCTTTCCAATGTGCAGCAAATATAAAAACTAGTTCTCCAAAATTATCTAATATAAATGAACTTTGGGGGTGGGTTTTTTTTTTTTAGGGTAAAATCGTCTAAACATCATCTATCATCATTTTATTTGTTATTTTCAATTGTTTTATTGTGAGTATACTGCTAAAACTTTATCCACAGGACAGGAAAGACAGCTCTGTTCAAAGCAAGGTGACCAGATAATTCTGTTTCTCCTCTATATTAGTTTAATGATACTTGGATACTCCTTACCAGGAAACCATTCCATAGCCTATTCTTCCAAAATCAAACTCTATTTCCCACAATCTTTCCTCTGCTCTCTAAAAATGATTTAGAAAACACGGAGAAGTAAAGATGAATAAAACAAACACCTGAATAATCGGAAAATATCAATCAGCACCCTTTACATGATCATCTTAAAACCACCTCAGAGAATGTGACCCTCTTTCGGGGGGGTAATGTCAGTTCTGATCACCACATATACTTTAATCAACCCTAGTTTCTCTTTAGATGAAGTCCTTCTAATTACTATACTTGGAATAAGATACATTCCATTAAAATGGAGAACATCATTTAAGAATATTCAAAAGGTTTGGGGGCTTTAAGAGCTACTGTATATGGCAATCATTATTATTCTGTAATAGGCTTCCTGTTAGTGACAATACCCCAGTGCAGAGGGTTATGTCTGGAAATATAGCATTTGAGGCCAGTTACTAAATAGTCTAATTCTACAGATAGACAGCAATAAACATACAAAGATTTTTTTAGCTATATCAGCCCTGTGTGTCTGAGATTGAAGTCTATTATCAGAGGTTCACTCACTGTCATCCTTTCAAAACAGCTCTAGACTTGTTTGTTTGTTTTATCATTTAGATTTCATAGCTGACACCCAAGGCAGTAAATGGATGAGTATTTTTCATTTTAGTTATTTTAAGGGGCATTGAATTTGAACAGCTTTTGGAGACTATAACTCTTAGAAACCTGTCTCCTAGGAGCTGAAGTTTAAAAATCTGCTGATATTGGACTTCCCTGGTGGCACGGTGGTTAAGAATCCGCCTGCCAATGCAGGGGACACGGGTTCGAGCCCTGGTCTGGGAAG
Organism: Pseudorca crassidens; assembly: GCF_039906515.1. Classification (NCBI taxonomy): domain Eukaryota; kingdom Metazoa; phylum Chordata; class Mammalia; order Artiodactyla; family Delphinidae; genus Pseudorca; species Pseudorca crassidens. The sequence goes on along the minus strand of NC_090296.1, from coordinate 138,772,221 downwards.
ATCCCACATGCTGCAGAGAAACTAAGCCCATGTGCCACAACTACTGAGCCTGTGCTCTGGAGCCCACAAGCCACAACTACTGAGCCCGTGCACGGCAACTACTGAAGCCTGTGTGCCTAGAGCCCGTGCTCTGCAACAAGAGAAGCGACCGCAATGAGAAGCCGCAACTAGAGAAAGCCCATGCGCAGCAACAAAGACCCAACACAGCCAAAAATAAAATATAAGTAAATAAATAAATTTATTTTAGAAAAATCTGATATAAATGAAGAAGTTGGGGGAGAAGAAAAATTATATTTTATTTCCAGAGCCTTTGAAAACATCAAGATTCCACTCTCAGCAGGGGAAGGAAAAGTTCTTGTAAATTTGCCCCTTAACTCAGCACTACCAAAAATCAAAGAGGGAATCTAGGTTGTCTCCTGTCCTAGACTTTAGGCCCAGAGTCTTGGCTGCTATGTTGGCAAGTTGTGGGCATGTTCCAACAGGGCCAGGGCTCACCAGGCCTCTGCATCACTACCTTCTAGTCTCCCTAATCTCCCTCTCTTCCCCATATTAAATACCCCTAAAGCCCTGCTCTTCATTCTTTCAAGGACCCTTGAAGCAGCAATTATGAACTGGGGCTTGAAAGTCAGAGGAAGTCAGAGTTGGGTTCTAGATCCGTCATTTCCAAACTGTGTTACCTTGGGCAGGTTAACATCTCTGTGCAGGATACCTCAGTATCCTTCCCCCAAATTTGGGATATTTCTTTCTTTGTTGGGAGGATGAAATGATGGACAGTATGTAGTGCTTAGGACAATGCCTGACACAAATAAGCTCTCAATTGATGGGAGGGGTTGTTAACCCTTCCGCTTCCTTAATCCACTTTCTACCTGTGCTCAATTCCTCGTTCTCTTTTGGCCAGTTGCCTCCTGATGGGTCTCCAGCCCTCCAGCCTAGGTCACTGAGCTGCTTGCTGTTCCTTGTACCATCTTCCCTTTAAACATGCTCTTTGCTCTCTTATCTGCCTAGTAAATGCCTCCTCATTCATCAAAACTCAACTCAAACCTTACTATCCTGATGATGAAAGTATAAATTGATATAACTTCTTCAAAGGGGAATTTTTACAAAAACTATCAGAATTTAAATGCACCAACCTATGATCCAGGAATTCTACTTCTAGGAATGTATCCTATGGATAACCTCACACATGGGCAAAAAGGGAATGTGTACAAAGATAGCAGAAGACTGTAAAATTCTACATGTCCAATGGAACACTAGTATAAAATTTTTTATTTATCCCTACAATGAAATATTATAGGGTTATTAAGAAGGAGTGAGCAGTTCTATATGTACTGATTTCAAAAATATATTGTTAAATGAAAAAAATCAAGGTATAAAGAGCTGAGTAGAAGATGCCTCCATTTGGCTGAAAAGAAGAGGGAGGATGATGCATTTATATTATGTTTATATTAATGGAATGGTGGTGGTGACCTGATGAGCAGTCAAGGGTCTAGGTGAGGAAAGATTTCCTTTTCACTGTATACTTTTTTGCTCTGTTGGGAAAATGTCTAACTATTTGCATAAATTTCTTTAAATTAAAAAAAAATACCTTAATTCCAGCATCTCTTCATTTTGGGAAGGCTTGGCTGGCCGTCTCCCTCCCTTCCCAGGGAGTTTCTACCTCCTTCTTACTCTCTGTGTTTTGAATGTAACTTATATCCTATTTTATTGGATGTAACTGTCCACATGACTGGTTTCCCTGCAAAAGCCAGAGCATCTAGCAGGTAGGTTTTTGGGGTTTTTAAAATAAACTTATTTATTTATTTATTTTTGGCTGTGTTGGGTGTTCGTTGCTGCACGTGGGCTTTCTCTAGTTGCGGCGAGCGGGGGCTACTCTTCCTTGTGGTGTGCGGGCTTCTCATTGCATTGGCTTCTCTTGTTGCGGAGCATGGGCTCTAGGCATGCAGGCTTCAGTAGTTGTGGCACGTGGGCCCAGTACTTGTGGCTCGTGGGCTCAGTAGTTGTGGTGCACGGGCTTAGTTGCTCCGCGGCTTGTGGGATCTTCCTAGACCAAGGCTCAAACCCGTGTCCCCCACATTGGCAGGCAGATTCTTAACCACTGTACCACCAGGACAGTCCTAGAAGTTAGGATTGATACTGTATTCATTTTTATGTTGTAAGAATCCATCACAGGGCTTCCCTTGGGGGCGCAGTGGTTGAGAGTCCGCCTGCCGATGCAGGGGACACAGGTTCGTGCCCCGGTCCTGGAAGATCCCACATGCCGTGGAGTGGCTGGGCCCGTGAGCCATGGCTGCTGAGCCTGCGCGTCCGGAGCCTGTGCTCCGCAACGGGAGAGGCCACAACAGTGAGAGGCCCGCGTACCACAAAAAAAAAAATAGAATCCAGCACAAGATGATACACACACACACACACACACACACACACACACACACACACACACACACAGGGTTTTTTTTTTTTTGGAAAGAATGAATTGAAAAGGTCTCCTATCACTGTCTCTCCCACCACTGCCCTGATCCTATTCTGGTTGTCCACAGGAGAATCTGAGCTCTGTCTAGCATCACCTTTATAATCTGGCCCAGCTTTTATTATCCGACATTCCCAGCAAACCCTCTTGTAGCTCGTGCTACACCTAACTTTTCACTGTTTTTGTAGTTGTTGGTTTGTCTTGTTCTGGTTAATTTTTTTACAGTGGACAGTGTCTTCACACTCCTTGCCTTTGCACATGTAATTCCCTCCACTAATGTCCTTTCCTACTTCTTAGTCTCCTTCATTTAAAATCACTTCCTCTTTGAAGCCTTCCTGTTTTTCTCCTGCCTTAGTCAGATAAACTTAACGTTCCCATGAGTCTCTGATCAAACTCGTCATCACTGGTAGTTATTGCAGTTATTTAACCTGTTAGTCCACGTGACAAAAATAAGGATTTTTCAAAGACAGGGATTTTTACCTTGTTTATCTTACTCTTCCCAGAATTTATGCCTGCCACAAGGCAGGCACTCAATCAGTATTATTAGTTGGATGAATGAACAAGGCAATAGTAAATTTTTCTAAATATCAGCCCTTCATGATATTTCGAAGGGCTGCACGTGGTGGCCATCTACAACTTATTTGGGGCAATATACTTGTATGCTGTGTGTGTTACATTCACATCTCAGCCTGGCACCTTGAACCAGAAGCTTTTGGTGGTGTTCACCACTCTCATGCAGGTGGAGAAATCTAACTGCATATACCCTTTTTAAGCCCCTTAAAGCAGGATTGTTAGATTTAACAAAGAAAAATACAAGTTGCCCAATTAAATTTGAATTCCGATAAACAACAAAGATTTTAATGTGATCATGTCCCAAATCCCACTTATACTTATAAAAGTATTCATTGTTTATCAGAAATTCAAATTTGACTGAATGCCCTCCTGTATTTTGTCTGGCAGCCCTACCTCAAAGACCGAATTCCCAAACCCTGTCTTCCTGCATTCAGACCCAGTAATTCTTCTTAAAAAATGTTATGAACTATGCAATTTTATCATCTTTATTAAATATAAGCAACCAAAATCTACCAACTCTGCTTACTAAAATTTTCTGCATATTTAAACACTTTGCCTTCTTCCAAAACTCTTTTATTATATTTTAACCATCAGATTTATATTCTAATTTATTTGAATTTAGCCTCTTAGCACTTAACAGTAGAATTGTATCTGAGAGGGAAAATCCAGATGACTCTCTACATCTGAAGTCTCTCTCTTTTTTTTTTTTTTATTAAATCTCTATTCTGCAGTAAATTTTAAGTGACAGGAGATTATCTCTGGGCTCCGTAGGGCGATAGGGCCACTCTCGACCATTAGAAACCCCGCAGCGCTGTTTGGGCTGTAAAATGCCACTTCCCTGCAGAGGAAAGGTGGTAGCCACACTACCCAGCGCAGTCACCTGCACTGGCCAGCCCTGCAGCCACTAAGTATTATTACAGACTAGGTTTTCCACGACGAGACTATTTTAAAAATTAGAAACATCATCTTATCTGAAATGGGGCATTTTCCTGTTTCAGTTTCTTGGCATTGGTAAACGATCCTGTAAGCAAAAAGAAATGCACGCACCAAATGCAGCTGCACCTATTTTTGTTTCAAAGGCACAGTTCCCTTTACATCAAATCACATTCCCCTGCAGCTTCAGCATGGATGACGACTCTACAGGACACAACTTCTGGTTACATGTAATTAATTAGTTTTCCCCGGGGTTCTGGAAACTAAGATAATGTCACAAGCGTATCCTTTCTTAACATCCAAACTTAAAAATTACAGGCTAAACAACGTCCTAGGTGTCTAAATCCATACAAAACATTTGCTTAGTACTCCCATGTCTCAGCTCTGCGTTCTGAAAAACAAGAAAGGTTCATCAAAAATTACTAAGAAGTGGCGATTGTAATGTGAAGGATAAAAAGGGACGTGTTAAAAGGGGACTGGAGTGAAAATGTGGCTTAACATGGCCGAGAAGCATGGGGAAAACGGCTCAGTTGGGAGTGGAAAATCAATTTGCCAGGGCCATGATAAGACTGGACCATCACCTCCACAGTTTTGGGAATCCATTCTGACTCCCCCACTACTGTCTGCAGCCAGAGCCTGAGGACAGGAAGAGTAGATGCGTACGCCTGATGCCAGTTCACAACCGAAAAGACAACTGCCACGGAGCAAACCATCCGAGGAGGAACCGAGAGAAGGACGGTCTTTCATCCTTTCAAATGGAATGAAGAGACTTAAAATGTGAAGAGCTTTACTTCAGGGAAGACCAGTATCTCCATTTCATCCAGTTGTTTCCAGGATGGCTTCTAGTAAATATTGCTTGGTAAGGGGACTCATTTCAGAGCCACGGAGAATATATATTAGACGTTTACGTTACAAAAACCAGGAGAATTATGCTATTTACCTATCTGTTCGTTCCGAAAAGTAAGACAGCACTAAACTACCGCTTAACTTGTAAATCAGAAGAGCTTCCAACATGGAGAAAAATTCTTTGACGACTAAGAAGCAGGAAAGAAATACCACAGATTATTTTTTCTACTGTAAAAACCGATCTACAAAAGGATAAATTTTCTGATGCATGCTAAACCCACCCTGTTGCTTCTTACACACGTTTATTCTGGTTTTTAGTATAATTTGTCAATCCGTTTGTCAAAAAATGAGTTTGCTTCAGAACCCAATCATTTTTAAACCTGTTGCATAGTCAATGTGACATTATTCATGAAGTTGTTTCTTGCGTCCCGTTCTTGTGTGTTCAGTAGCTTTCTGCCCCAAGAGTCGGTATTTCAGATGTTTAATTTTCTTTTCTCAACTCGGTTAAGAAAAAGCCTGTCCATTCCGACATTACTTGCCTAAGTATAGACTAATGCTGCCCTGGAAACTGCGAACTAAATTTTATTTCCTATAGGAAGATAAAACGGACACGCCGCTTCACAATTTCGTCTACAAGGGAGACTAGCGCCGACGCTCCAGGCAGGATATGTGCGGGCGCCTTTAAAAGGAAGCGCGGTAATTTTCCACCGCCCAGCCAGCCCTGCCCACGCGGTAGGTGGCTGGGCGCCGCGGAGTGCGGCTGCGCGGCGCGCGCCTCCCGTTGCCTGGAAACCACCTCTTCCACCCCCGGAGCCCGAAGCTCTTTTGTTTCCAAGATGGCCTCTGAGTCGTGTCGTAATGCGCTAAGTACAAGGCCAGTTAAACACTCTTGAGGTTAGCAGAAAGCAAGACCCGTATGGCTAGCTTTAAGGGTGTTCTGTGTCAATATTTATTTACTTCTATAAAGTTACAAAAATCCTTTTAGTTATGTTGTCTGGGTGGGAAAAAAAATCAGGGAGTGCCTCAGGGTGTATAAACCATGGTCTCTTAGCCTTTCCGTGGTAGGGCTTTTGGCTTCAAAGTTGGTCATACATTTGTTTATTTTGATAAGATCTGGTTTTTCCTGCTAAACTAGCTCAGGAAGAAGTCTTTTTAGATTTAAATTAGACTATGACGTTTAACCACGGAGACCGTATAATTGCATGGAGCTCAATTAGGGTAATAGCCCCTGACTCTGTCCCCGCCCCTTTAAAAATACCTGTTGATTTTTCTATTTTTCTTGAGAAGTTAGTTTATGCCCAAATTAATGGTACCATTATAATTATTATAAGATTGTAAATTCCTCTGGGGATAAGTAACTATGTTTTCTCCATCTTTGTATCCCAGAAGTGTTTCTGCCTATAACAAACCTTCAAATAATGTTGTTAAAAAATTCTAATTAACTACTGAGGCTTTATACTCTGCAAAGCACTGTGCTATGAAGTAGGTACCCTCATTTTGTCTCCCGTTTACAGATAGAGAAACAAAGACACCAGCAGGTTAAGTACCTGAAGCATCACAGCTAGTAAAGGATGGAACGGAGGGTCAAACCTGGACAGTCTGAGAGCCTGTGCTTGCCTGCCATTGTGCTATACTGCTGTCTGTAAATACTGCAGAGAGTACATGATATCTTCTAATTGCAGCACTTCAGAGAGGAGTGTGAAAGTCTCTTTCTCTGAAATATGTTCTGCTTTGTCATGAATAGACTTCTCACATTTGTATCAGTCAGGGCATTTAGATGCTTACCGTACCCTGAGCTGAAAGACCCAAACCCAGCCAACCTTGGTGGCAGGTGTTGAGGAAGTATAATTAAAAACAAAATCTCCTGCCAACCCCAAAAACCTCTCCACAGAAGCAGAAGAGAAAGAAAACCGTTTTACTATTGAATAAGCATTAAACCAAAATACTATGTGCATCACAGGCACAGTTAGAGATTGCAAAGACAGAAAGGAGTTTCACTTGTACATAGCTAAGCAGATAGATGCTATTACTACCTGTTCTCAAGATAAACAATAACTAGTAGGAGGACTTGACAGCACCGTTTATCACATAGTTCATCGTAAGTTCACCTCGGTAATTGGCAGCTGCTATCTGTGTCAACTAGTTTATCCAAAGGAAAGATTAACTTCTTACATTTTTACAACAGGAGGTAGGTTTGCAACTTGGAAACAGGGACCTACTGAGGTTAGACTCCTACTCTCCCAGGGAGAGTAATCTTTCCACAGAGAGGAAATAGGGATGTTATCTTCCTTGATGACTCCATTTCAAAGAGATGGCTCCCAGGTCATTGAGAGAGACGTTCCTGTGTTGTAAAGCTGGCAAGAGGCTTATTTAGCTTTTAAAAAGGTTTGCGTAATTCTCAAAGGGACAGAGAAAGAATTTACAATCACAATGTTTCTAATGTAAATGGTGAAAGAAACAGGGTTGGGGGAGGGAGAGTCTCTTTCCCTTTCCCTTTATTTGGTTATTTAGATTTGTATTTACCCTGACACAGGATACAGAAACAATTCAGGCTAGTTCTTCCAATCAAAGAGTCAGCTTGCATTCAAATTTTCACCTCACTGGCCCATCATTTTCACAGACATAATAGTCAGCCAATTATAGGAAGCCAGGAGAAGTGTATTACCAAAGGTTGAGGGTTGAGTTTTCTATTCTGATTCCAATTCTTACTTCCTGGTTTCTTTGAAACGACAGCTAATTCCTAGCAGATGCTGAGTGAATATGCGTGCTGCACCAGCCAGGAGAAAGTGTCCAAGAACTGCCAAACAGACAACTTGGCTTTGATGTTTTTTGAGTTCAGTCTTCAGTCTTTAGTCCTCCTGCAGATGCCTGACAGGAAGGACCTCTTGCCTCCACTGCCCTCCTGAGTCTCACACTTGTATCTTAGCTTCTTTAACAAAAGGCACTGGCTGCTTGTGGCTCCCACACCTGAACGTGTGCTGATACCTCAGCCTGGACCACCACCTTTCTCCACCGTTTCTGCTTGCTTGGCTCAACTAGCAAGATAGCTCAGCTAGACCATCCTTCTGGAATTCTTCCCTGAACCTCTTCCCTACCCACTCACCTTCCTCTGATTTGGTTTCCCCGGGCTCCCAGACCACTTGGTAATTTCCCCTGTTACAGCACATACATCGATATGTGCGTGTACTCAAGTATGATAGTCCACAAACCTTGTGAGAGCAAAGATCTTTTTTTTTTTTTTTTTAATCGTTGTATTCCCAGCATCTCACAGCAGAATACCTAGATGAGTAGGTCTGAGATCTCAAACTGGTTACGTTTTTGTTTGGCTTTTTCTCAAATTTATTTTTAAAAATTTCAGGTCACATTTCAAAATCTGGATTTGCATACAAATCAGTGTCTTTGACTTCTCTTGAAGAATAAGATATGGCCCCTCTGGGCCTGTTTCCACATGGTAGCTGGTGCCTGGTGCAGAGATGGTCCCCTCTGGCTGAGACACGAGCTCTTCACTTTATTTCAGTCTTTGCCACTCCCTGTTGCGTCCTCACTGAGGCCCAGTGTGAGGTGTCATTTATATTGAGTGTGCACTGATATTTTTCTTGGAGTGAACTATCTCTCAGTACCAAAGAGAGAACAAGACTAAAGCATCTCTTTCAGGAATTATGGGAGAGAGCTCATTTCTTGGTGGGAATGAAGAGTTGCCTCTGTGTTTATTAGGCACATAAAAAGTGTCTATCTCCATTTTTCTTAAATCCACCTGCTTTGCTTAGTTACATTATCTTCTTGGCCCCTATAGGTATTTGAGTTTTTGACTCTTAGGATAGATACTCAAAAGCTGTTTGAGGAAAGAAGGAAGGAAAGAAAAACAAGCTACTTAGACTTCCCAAACTACCACCTTTAGCCAATCCTTCAATTTCACCCTGAACATCTTTTTAAAATATTTGTTGCATTTTGGTTGGGTGTGCACATGATACTCAGATCCCTATAGCAACTACCTTATCAAAAACCAGTGAGATAAGTTCATATATATGCCCTCTGCCCTTAATGACTCAACAGGCATAGAGTCAGGCACACAACGAAAAAAGGCTCATTTATGCAGGTAATTAATTTTCCAGAGCATTATCCACAGCACCTTATATATGACAGACAATGTTTGATGGGTAGAACTGAGAACTATTTTGTAAAACTTAGAAAGAGGAGGAAATGGTTAGTCCTGTTATTATCAATGCTTACCCATCAAAATGAGCATCTAAATATATATTGTCTTTGTAAAGATACATGCACTGCAATGTTCATAGCAGCACTATTTATGATAGCCAGGACATGGAAGCAACATAAGGGTCCCTCAACAGATGAATGGATAAAGAAGATGTGGTATATTTATACAGTGTAACATTACTCGGCTATAAAAAAGAGTGAATTTTTGCCTTTTGCGAGAACATGGACAGACTTGGAAGGCATTATGCTAGGTGAAGTAAGTCAGACAGAGAAAGACAATACTGTGTGATATCACTTATATGTGGAATCTAAAAAGTAAAGCTAGTGAATATTGGGTTGGCCAAAAAATGCATTCAGTCTTTAAGTAAAAATAAGACACAGTTTTCATTTTCACCAAGAACTTTATTGAACAACGTATTCACCCTTTTGTTCCACTACCTTCTGACATTTTTCAGGCAACTTCATAGTTCCACAAAACTTTTTATCTTTTTGAGCAAAGAACTGTTCCAGGTGCCTTTTACAGTCTTCCAGGGAATTGAAATTTTTTCCATTAAGAGAATTTTGTAAAGACCTAAATAAATGGAAATCTGAAGGTGCAATGTCTGGTCAATACGGCGGATGAATCAGAACTTCCCAGCCAAGCTGTAACAGTTTTTGCCTGGTCATCAAAGAAACATGCGGTCTTGCGTTATCCTGATGGAAGATTATGTGTTTTCTGTTCTAATTCTGGACACTTTTCGTCAAGTGCTGCTTTCAGTTGGTCTAATTGGGAGCAATACTTGTTGGAATTAATCGTTCGGTTTTCCGGAAGGAGCTCATAATAGAGAACTATCTTCCAATGCCACCATACACACAACATCACCATCTTTGGATGAAAACTGGCCTTTGGTGTAGTTGGTGGTGGTTCATTTCACCTGCCCCACCATCTCTTCCATTCCACATTATTGTACAGTACCCACTTTTCATTGCCCGTCGCAATTTGTTTTAAAAACGGAACGTTCTCAATACGTTTAAGTAGAGAATCGCATTGTGGAAATACGGTCAAGAAGGTTTTTTCCGCTTAACTTACATGGAACCCAAACATCAAAGCGATTAACATAACCAGGCTGGTGCAAATGATTTTCAACGCTTGATTTGGATATTTCGAGTATGTTGGCTATCTCCCGTGTGGTATAATGTTGATTGTTCTCAATTAATGTCTCAATTTGATCGCTATCAACTTCAACTGGTCTACCCGACTGTGGAGCATCGTCCAGCGAGAAATCTCCAGCACAAAACTTCGTAAACCGCTTTTGACATGTTCGATCAGTCACAGCATCTTCTCCATACACTGCACAAATCTTTTTTTTTGTTGCATTTCGGTTGCGTTTTTACCTTTCCTGAAATAATAAAGCATAATATGCCGAAAATGTTGCTTTTTTTCTTCCATCTTCAATATTAAAATGGCTACACAAAAATTCACCAATTTTAATGTCTTTTTTTAAATGCACACTGATATGATAGCTGTCACATACAATCTAACAAAATTGTTTCAAATGAAGTTAAAGACAGCTACGTGCTACTAGAGCCATCTTATGGAAAAACTGAACGAACATTTTTGCCAACCCAATATAACAAGAAACAGATACGGAAAACAAACTAGTGGTTACCAGTGAGGAGAGGGGAGAGGGGAAGGGCAAGATAGGGGTAGGGGATTAAGAAGTGCAAACTATTATGTATATTATTAAACATTATTAATAATAATACAGCGCAGGGAATATAGCCAATATTTTATAGTAATTATGAATGGAGTACAACCTTTAAAAATTGTGAATCACTATGTACACCTGAAACATATATAATTTTGTAAATTAAAAAAAAATACTATCTTTTCTCTCTAAACACTAGTGAGATGAGAAGTACTGTTGCACATACAAAGTAGAAGGATATTATTATTCTGTCTCGCATAAAACATACCAAGACAACAAATCCATATTTAAGAAGTTATAAATGTTGTTTTTAATTCCAGAGATTTAACAGTGCTTTTGTTTTCAAGGAAAGATTTTAAATTATTATTTCCTTCTAAATTCTCATAGCTTAGAGTTACCTTATTTGAACAATAATTCTATCTGGTTTAGTGGAGTAGAAAATCTTTCTGAACACCTGGAATGTTCGCTGTCCTGTAATATTATTGAGTGTGGAATGATGATGTGGAGTCAAGGCAAAGTGTTCCTTTCTGCTCCACACCTGCTGTGACATAATAATATATAACTCAAGTCATCTTTCCCCTTCTCCTTGCCCGGGATTTTAAAGTCATTAAATTATTGTTTTGCCTGGCCTTATTAGTCCTTTCCAAATGTGCAGAATTATTAGGGCCGTCGTTGGGGCTTGGATCAGTTAGGAAGGCTTCACAGTGAATTCTGACAAACCCTGCCCTTAAGAACCCCCAGTTTTCCTTTTAGGCTCACTTATAAACAAGTCAAGGGTATACAACGGGGTTCTCAAGGGAAGGGGTGCATCAGATAATTTTACATCTATTAAACTCATTACTAAAGAATTCTGTGGAGAAGGAGAAAAAACAATCAGCTCTGCAAAATGCTTTTACTTTGGACTTGAGAAAAACAGAATGAACCCACCACCCACTAGCAAGGACCTAAAGCAAAGTTAGAGTCCTAAGACCCGTGTTTTCATGAAAAGACTAAGTAGGGATGAGAAGGTGGCTGTACCAATGAGAAAATGGAAATAAGTCTCCTCAGAGCTTAGAAGCTGCCCCTAAATTAATTTTTTTAATTCAATTTTATTTATTTATTTTTGGCTGCTTTGGGTCTTCGTTGCTGCACGCGGGCTGTCTCTAGTTGCAGCAATCCGGGGCTACTCTTTGTTGCAGTGCGCGGGCTTCTCATTGCAGTGTCTTCTCTTGCTGCGGAGCACGGACTCTAGGCTCATGGGCTTCAGTAGTTGTGGCACGAAGGCTTCAGTAGTTGTGGCTCGCAGGCTCTAGAACGTAGACTCAGTAGTTTTGGCGCACGGGCTTAGTTGCTCCGTGGCATGTGGGATCTTCCCCGACCAGGGCTTGAACCCGTGTCCCCTGCTTTGGCAGGTGGATTCTTAACTACTGTGCCACAGGGGAAGTCCCTAAATTTAAATTCCAGTCTCTGTTGGAAGAACCAAACCACATAGCATATAGTAGGGTTGTGTTTGTTCTACTTGTTTGAAGTCATCATCCTCCAGATGTTTCAACAGTTATGCTTTTTTATGGTGTTGGTACAAGGACCACAAAACCTTTAGTAGCTAAGGAAGCTCGTTGGTAAATAGATTAATTGTATATGATATAAGACAGGCTCATTCAGAGAACTATACATTTACTTGTGCTTAGATGTGAGAAACTGAAGCCTTGATTATTGCCATTTCTCTAAGCCTGCTGCAATAATTGTGTCCCGTCTACAAAAATGAAGTAATACTTAACCTTTGCAGATGTTCATTCACTTCAAAAAGGGTATTGCAAATACTTTGATACCTAACCTTATTGAAATTTATTCAGGGCTGTTACTTTATTTGATGAGATAAACACTCTGCTGCATGCTTACCTCCCAGGTTCAAGTTAGAATCCAGGTCCTGGATCTACACAGGATTTTCTCCTATCCTTTCTATATTTTTTTCTACGTTTTCCTATTTTGAATATTTTCCTTTAAACACCCCAAAATGTAGTTAAGTAGAAGAAAGAGGCCAAAGCAGCAAGAGTTCAAAATCTGTTATCTATGACACACTTGCAGAAAGGTAGTCAAACGTGTGGTCTGTCTCTCAAGCTTTTGCACTGAGATGTCTCGTGAAAGGCAAAAGATCCCGCAGTCCAGGGAAATGTACTGATCCAGTCTCCCAAGGAGAGTAAACCTCGCTGACATCAAGGAAGGGCTCCATACACGAAAATGTGAGGTGGGGCGTGATGATTAATACCTGCTTTAGAACCAGGAGTGGATGAGTACAAGTCTTAAGTTTAGCCACAGGAAGTGATTGGTCAAAATTTCCGTTTATACAAATCACCGGTAACGTAAAATCTAGTACTGTAGCCAGCCAGGCCGCAGGCTTAGGCAGACTAGAGGTTTAAACTAAGTTTGCTTCTTTTTATAGGACCGTCACACAAGCTGTAAATCAAAGGACCCCTGGCTTTAGGCCTCTTTCTGTTTGGGGACAGTACATTTAAATCCTTTGTCCCCAGGACACCAAGTCAAAGCAGTAACCTTGGCTACTACTGCTGCAGATTTCCAGTTCTATATTCAGGTTTAGAAAACTGGCTGTGGTGAAAGGGAAAAAGACGATTTCACTTTGCCTCAGTTATCGACACCGAGAAGCACTCCTAAGACTGTTCAGAGGGGAAACAATGAGTCATTCATGCTGTCAGCCCAGGTGGTGCATGAATTCCAGACAGGCCGCTGAGTTAACCCCTGCAGGCCTCCTCTTGGCCCTGGGCTTCCCACAGCCTCCGGGGAAGCAGGGCGGCCACAGAGGGGCCCTGTGCTGGGCAGCAAGGCCCAGCCAGTAACCAAGGCACTACCTCTGCAGTGTCAGTCCCAGGGGGCCTCTGAGCTATTTGTCACCATGTGATTGGCTCCAGGAGAGGGGTGGAGAAGTGAAAACACTCTGCCCAGGATATATTTAGTTGAAGTGCAGCTGGGGAAGCGCTTGAACAAGGGAGCTTTTGTCCTCATGCTGAAGTGTTTTTCTTAACTCCCCAAGGGTGGAAAACTCAAGCCACCCACTCTATTTTCTCTTCTTTGGGGGATGTTCTTATTCTGAAAGTTTAGAATTATCTGGGGTTTGTTGTCTACAAGGAAACTGAGCAACTCTGATGCAGCGTTGACACAAAAATTTCAAGCAGACACCCTTGTTGGAAGACGCAGTTAAGAGATTAATTAAAATGCAGATAATTTCCGAACACATTATATGTGTTTACCTTCTTGCAATTAATTTTCTTTTGGTTCAAACTGGAAATTAGGTATTTTCAAATGTCTTTACTGGGACAAATTTATGGAGTTAAAAACATAATTAAGTTTTATAAGCTGACAGAACCCTGTTTCACTTGAGTTGATTCACACTTTCCAGTAATGAAAGATTTACTTCTGCGCTGATGAGCACAGCTTCTTTGCAACAGATCACTGATGAGCCATGTAATGGCTCCTGCTCATGTCCTCCTTGGAAGACCACTGAGAACTGCCACCCTGCTACGAGGTTTTGCAGCCACTATGTAAGTATTGTATATCAAGGGCACACTGCCTACTATTAAGAAGTAGCACAGGAAATATTTTACATGAAAATCCCATTTGCAGTTACAAACCAAGGGCAAAAACTTCTGGTCAAGAAGCTCATGGTTTTGGTGATAGTAGAAAGCCAGGCTGTATTAGTCAGGATTCTCTAGAAAAATAGAACCAATAGGGTGTGTGTGTGTCTGTGTGTGTGCTGAGAGAGAGATTGCTTGATTGATTGACTGATTGATTTTAAGGAATTAGCTCATGTGATTATGGAGGTCAAGTCCAAAATCTGGAGGGTAAACTGACAGGCTGGAGACCCAGAAAGAGCCAGTGTTGCAATTCAAGTACAAAGGCAGTCAGCTGGCAGAATTCCCTCTTGTTTAGAGCAGGTCAGCCTTTGTTCTATTCAGTCCTTCAACTGACTGGATGAGGCCCACCCACATTATGGAGGGCAATCTGCTTTACTCAAAGTTCACTGATTTAAATGTTAATCTCATCCAAAAATATCTTCACAGAACCATCCAGAATAATGTCTGACCACATGCCAGGCACCGTGGCCCAGCCAAGTTGACACATGATATTAACCATTTCATAGGCTAACACACTCATTTTGAAAAATTCACTTGTTAAATTACAAAGTTGCTTATCAGGTTGAAGCTGTCATAAGGGTATAAAAAAATGGGTAAGATAGGATCTCTGTTTTCAGGAATCTTCCTCTCTCTCTCTCTCTGCCTTCCTCCCTCTCCTCTCTCAGGAGGCTTGCCCTGGAAACCCAGGCACAGTGTTGTGCAGAAGCCCAGGCCACATGAAGAAGCCATGCATGTGTATTCTAGACAATAGCCCCCAGCCAACACCAACATCATCTACCAGATGTGAGAGTAAACCAGCCCTCTGGGGCTCCCGTCCCAGCCTTCAGTCTCCCACCTGTGCCCAGACATGATGGAGCCAGCTGCACCCTGTCTCAATCTCTGACCCACAGAAACAGTGAGAGATTTTTTTAGAAGTTAATGCTATCTTAAGCTACTAAATTTCGGGGTAATTTGTTACACAGTAATAGGTAACTAACATATAAGATTATGGTTAACTTTGTAAAAAACTACCAAACTGTTTTCCAAAGTCATTTTAGCATTCTGCAATCCTACCAGCAGTATATGAGGGTTCCATCTTTATTATTATTTTTTAAAATAAATATTTTATTTATATATTTTTGGCTGCATTGGGTCTTCGTTGCTGCATGTGAGCTTTCTCTAGTTGCGGCGAGCGGGGGCTACTCTTCGTTGTGGTGTGTGGGCTTCTCATGGCGGTGCCTTCTCTTCTTGCGGAGCACAGGCTCTAGGCTCACAGGCTTCAGTTGTTGTAGCACACGGGCTCAGTAGTTGTGGTGCATGGGCTTAGTTGCTCCACAGCATGTGGGATCTTCCCAGACCAGGGCTCAATCTCATGTCCCCTGCATTGGCAGGCGGACTCTTAACCACTGCACCACCAGGGAAGCCCTGTTCCATCTTTATTAACACTTGATATCTGTCATTGAAGTCTTTCTCGTGGGTGTGGGGTTGTTTCTCATTGTGGTGTTAATTTGCATTTTACTGATTTGCCACACCTACTTTTGATCAGAAATATTATTACCCAACTTAGAAACCAACCTTATTTACCGTGATATTTCATAGTCACATGTCATAAAACCAACTCACCCTTGCCCCTGATATCAGAGAGCTTGTGCTGACATTTCCAATTTGTTTTAACAATGATTGCTACTACAATGAATCTGTATAGTTAAGAATTATCCACATCGGCATTTGTCAAGTTAGTTTGCAAGCCCCTGGAAGAGTGAGGAATAAAAGCCGTCTAGCCACAGATGTGGGACTCCTGGGCCTAACAACACCATCATCTGTTGTTAATTGGTATTAATTTTTTTTGAGAAATGCTATGTGCCAGGCATTTTACATGTAGAAGTTCACTTACCACAACACCACTATGAGGTCCATGTTATTATCCTCAGCCTATTCCTAAGGAAGAGGAGGTTCAGAGAACCCAAGAAAGTTGGCTATGACCACACGCTGAATTTGAACCCAATATCCTTTTACTTGATCTAAAACAGATTTCTCCTCACTTCTTTCTAATTTTATACCAGAATGTAAGAAGATATGTTGGCCTAAAGTTAACAGTGTAAAATATTCTAGACTGGGAGTTGGGAGATTAGGTCTTACTCCTGGCTCTGTCACTAATCCATGGTCCCCTCTTGGGCCAGTCCCTCTGTGGACCACACTTCCTCATTATTAAAAATAAAAGGTTGGGTTAATAAATTTTCCAGCTCAAAACTCGCTATATACGAGGCACTATTCTAAGCATTTTACAAGTGTTAACTTATTTATATCTCCGAAAAGCCCTATGATATAAGTACTGTTGTTTTGCCCATTTTACAGATGAGTAAACTGAGGTACAGAGATTAAATAACTTCCCCAAAGTCACAAAACTAGAAAATGGTATAGCTATGGTTTATTTATTTATTTATTTATTTTGGCTCTACCGTGTGGCATGTGGGATCTTAGTTCCCTGACCAGGGATTGAAACCACGCCCCCTGCAGTGGAAGCTCCGGGTCTTAACCACTGGACCACCAGAGAAGTCCCAAGTTGTTTATTCATTTGTTTGTTTGCCGGTATAGCTATGATTTCAACCCAGGCTGTCTGGCTCCAGAGGACATGATCTTACTCAGCTAGGCAACATTTATGGAAAGCTTAATTTTATTTTATTTTTATTTTATTTTTTAAGGAAAGCTTAATTTTAACAACAACTTTATGATATCATTAGCAGCATTTTTCTCTCCCCATCCTCACCCTCCCTCCTACTCTTTGAATGAAAACACTGAGGCTTTAAAAATTTATGTCCCTTGGAACTTCCCTGGTGGCACAGTGATTAAGAATCTGCCTGCCAATTCAGGGGACACGGGTTCGAGCCCTGGTCCGGGAAGATCCCACATGCCACATGCAACTAAGCCCGTGCGCCACAACTACTGAGCCTGCACTCTAGAGCCTGCGAGCCACAACTACTGAAGCCCATGCGCCTAGAGCCCGTGCTCCACAACAAGAGAAGTCACTGCAATGAGAAACCCACACATAGCAATGAAGAGTAGCCCCCGCTCGCCACAACTAGAGAAAGCCTGCGCACAGCAACGAAGACCCAACGCAGCCAAAATAAATAAATTAATAAATTTATATTTAAAAAAATTAATCATGTCCCAAGTCTCACAGCCAGTCAGTGGCAGAGCCAGAATGGGAAGCCCAGGCAGCTTGTCATCAAAGTCTGGGGTGAAGTGTCCCCAGGAGTCAGAGCGCTAGAGAGTGCGAGAGACCACAGCTCTGCTCACCCCTGGGAATCTTGCCAAAGGCCCACATGGAAACACCTACAGTGACCTGACATGGCCACACCTTCCACTCCAAACTCCATCCTGGCTGGTTTGCCCTTCTTTCTCTTCCTCCCCTCTTACCAAAACAGTTGCCTGGAAATTAGAAATTAGATCTGCAAATGCCCAAGGGAACCTGCCCTGGGGCACGGGTGGGGCGGGGGGCCTCCCAGAACAAACACTGCTGCAGGCTCTTGGGGTCTCCCCAGCAGGTCCTCACTGTGATGTGACCTGGTCTCCCACCCTCCAGACCCAATGTTGAATTCATTTCCTGGGACTCACAGGAGAAAAGGGAGCTTGAGCAGCCTGAATACTATAGTTCTGCTGCCTTGAAAGTCTGGCTTTGTTTCTACTTTTTCTAGGTAAGTAATTTTTTTTTAATAGCAAATATACACATGATAAAAACCCAACACAAAAAGCATATTATATCTAGTGAATATGATTCTTCATTTTAACCCTGCCCCTATCCCCAAACCTTAAGCCAACCTTTCTTGTCCTTCCAGCCAAAGATACTCTGGCATGTATAACCATAGAGGTATATATTTTTAACCGCACATACCATACACTATTCTGTGTCTTCCTTTTTATTTTCATTTCTAATGCTCAGTATAGCTTGGAAATTATTCCTTGTCAATACCTAAAGCACTCTCTTGCTTTTTTAAAGGAGCTGCGTAGATTCCTATTGTAGGGCTGAGTCATAATTTATCTAACCAGTCCCCTGTGAGAGCGTTTAGGTTGCTTCGAATCGGAAGCTCCGTGAATCTGCTTGTTTTTTTGTTGCAATGCCAGGTAGGCCCCTCTGAGATCTTTAATGTCACCTGTAGGGGGAGGGAGGGCAGGAGGGGAGTTGATGGCAAGCCCTCTCCCAGCCAGCAAGGCATACATCACTGCTGGAGTTTCCTCCTTGGGGCTGTAGTCAGAAGAGAATTCATACAGCTACAGCGGGGTACAGCTCAGAAAAAGCATCCAGACGGCAGCTCAACTGATCACTGATATCTGGCAGCAACAGCAGCGGCGGTAATGAAAACACACCACAACTTTTCCCAAATATGTCTGGCCAGCATGCCACTGCCATCTTTTCCAGCAGGACCTTCAGTCCCAGGGACTGGGCTGATTCTGTGACTTGTGCAGCTGGAGGCACTGCTTATAATCCAGGGACCAAGAGATAGGGAACGAATAGGATGGGGTTCTTTGAAGGTTACCTACCCGCGGCAGTTCCTCCTGTGAAAAGACCAGGGCATCCTGATTCAACTCAGTTCCCCTATTCTCTTTGCTGAAATCAGAGCTTTTGGTAAGGCTAGTGGTTCCTCCTAGAAAAGCTGACAGCTGAATGTCTGCTTCTGCCCAGCTTTGTCTGAAGATGCCTCACTCGACTGACTGCCAGCCCTGGGTGAGCCCCTCCATGATTTTCCTCCCAAAGGGAGACACCAACACTGAGAAACCACAGCCCCACTGCAACCCCAAAATACATTCAGCCAGAACAGAGGAGAAACCTTCTTAATAAGGTGTCCACTGTTAACAACAAAAATTAGTTAAAAGTGACAAACATAAAGCCATTGATTTCCCCCACCAACATTTTATCGTGTTTATTCCAAACAAAAAGAGGCATTGAAAGAATTAGGCAGTGAACACCCATCTAGCTACCGCTTAGATTCTGCAACGAACATTTTGCTGGATTTTCTTTCCTTATGATACATCCTTCAATCTCTCCAAGCCACTGATGTCTGAACCTTTTTAAAAACCTGGCTTAAATATTCAACTCATTTGCTTTTAAAACTTCAGAACTGGAAACGTAACACCTTGTTTAGTGAACACAGAATAATTTAGTTCCATTCCAAATTAGGCTAGTAGGGAGGAAAGAGTGAAAGAAGGTTAGAGGAGAATGGAGAGGGAGAATGTGGCCAGGGAAGGCAAAGAGAGGGTGAGAGATGAGAAGGGGCCGCAGAGGGAGGGCGTGAAGACACAGGGTGTCTTGGGGTTTGCAAATGAGTGTGGATGAGGTCAAGAGCTGGGGTGTAGAGGTCCTATACCCAGGCAGCAGCTGCTATGCGGTGAGGGTAATGCTGAGGCCCAGAGCAGCTCCCAACACTGAGCATACCTGTTGACCTCCCCCTGCCACGGTCAGGACAGCCACAGGCAGCTGCCCCAGCACTCCGCATGGAGTCCTGGCCATGGAGCTCAGACAGCGGTCAAATGGAAGAGATCAAATGGAAGAGATCTGGGATTTGAACCCCATCCGTGTTATCTACTCCTGACACACAAGACCTTGTACAGTTACTTAACCTCTCTGAGCGGCTATATTCTAATCCATAAAATGGGCATATTAAGAATATATACAGGACTTCCCTGGCGGCACAGTGGTTAAGAATCTGCCTGCCAATGCAGGGGACACGGGTTCAAGCCCTGGTCCAGGAAGATACCACATGCCACGGAGCAACTAAGCCTGTGCGCCACAACTACTGAGCCTGCGCTTTAGAGCCCGCGAGCCACAACTACTGAAGCCCACGTGCCTAGAGCCTGCGCTCCTCAATAAGAGAAGCCACCGCAATGAGAAGCCCGCGCACTGCAACAAAGAGTAGCCCCCGCTCGCCACAACTAGAGAAAGCCTGCGTGCAGCAATGAAGACCCAATGCAGCCAAAAATAAATAAATAAATAAGAAGGGGGGAAAAAAAGAATATATACCTCATGTGTGTGTGTGTGTGTGTGTGTGTGTGTATGTTGGGTAGGTAAACAGATGAATGCATATATGTAATAATGGTTAATGTGTTGCATGCCAGATGTCTGCCAGGCATTGGGAGAAATGGCTTACACACTTCATCTCATCCCATCCTTATATGAGCCCTAGGAGGTGGACTTTATTATTGGCCTCATTTTAGAAATGTGGAAACTGAAACTCAGATTGGTGAAGTCACTTCTTCAGGTGGCCCAGCTGGTAATGGTGGAGCCAGTCCAGGCCCCCCTGCCTGCAGAGCCCCCATGCTGTGCTGCCCTCAGCACCCTGCCTGGTACAGACCTTATAACACGTGACTAAACAGGCCTGCCACAGAGTGTTCTTGCAAAGTCAAAGTGAGACAACCCATGTGAAAGTGCGAAAACTACCACATCCTTTAACATGTTTGTTGAATGACTGAATGAATGTTGGTGAGCTCATCAAATACTTGTCATATTCTTCAGGGGCTTTCTCCCATCATTAACTCTATGGAGTTATGGTTATGGGGATAACCATGACGAAAAATCTCCCTAATCCCGCACTATACAAATGTCAGGTTTAACAAATAAATTACAAGGGAGTTGATCTTCTTTGTGTTCTGACCTCACTGATATAACAGCAACATCAAACCTATTATATTTTTGGCCTGTTATCAAATGATAGGGCAGCAGATTACAAATGCCAGGGTCTAGGGCAAGCCCTTCCTTCGCCTGCCTGCTCCAACCTGGCATTGGACTTCTCCAGTATGCCAAGGGCAACCCAAAACCCAGGACAGCCCCAGAGAGCAGAGCCGAGAGCCTCTTCACCCTGTGTGACTTTGGTAAGGACCCTCCATGGACTGGTGGCAGGGGGATGCTTTGCGTAGTTGTTTTTCCACTTTTTGTGATTGACTTCCCTTTCAAAACTCGTAAAATAATAACCCTATGCATTTATCCCTAACTGTAATAAAGATACATAGAATAAAGAAGATCATCTATGGAAAAGTACTTTGAAAGTTTCTTTACAATTTTTATTGAAATGCAGGACTTAAAAAATCAGTTCAACAGCCAAAAAATGGAAGCATCCGAATCACCTATCAGTGGCTGAATGGATAATGTAGTCTATTCATACAACGAAATATTATTCGACCTTAAAAAGGAAGGATAGTTTGACACATGCTACAACATAGGTGGACCTTGAGGACCTTACGTTAAGTGAAACAGTCACAAAAGGACAAATACTGTATAATCCCACTTATATGAGGCATCTGGAGTAGTCAAATTCATAAAGTCAGAAAGTAAGATGGTGGTTGCCAGGGGCTGGAGGGAAAGGGGAGTTATTGTTTAATAGGTATAGAGTTTCATTTCAGGATGATGAAAAAGTTCTGGAGGCGGATGGTGGTGATGGTTGCACTGAACTGTACATTTTAAGATGGTTAAGATGGTATATTTTATGTTATGTGTACTTTACCACAATTAAAAAGAATAAATAATAATCAGTTCATTTGCGTTATGGTGGTGGTTTTGTCTCATTTCTACCTTAGCCAGTTAAGAGGACATTATATTTTTCACTTTTAGTAAGATACAGGGACAGGAGCGAGGAAAGAGGCCGAGACAAGGATGAGGTACAGGACTTAAACCCGTGGAAGTTAGGGCTCTTAGACGCAACTGTGGTCCAAAGGTGACTGCAACTGTTTCCCTGAGTGTCCTTCCCTGGAGTGGGGACCAGGTAGCTTTCAGGACTTAGTGAATGATGCCTAATTGAGGAGTGTTAGGAGAGAAGAGATTTGGAATGACAGGAGGTTCCTGGGAGGGTTTGGGACCACAGTACTGTCCTCTACAAAAAGAGGGGCCTTGGAGCCTGTCTTGGCTCCTTCTAGCTCCCATGCAGCATCGGCACCAACAAAGAAAGAGCTCAACTCATACACCTCTGCTTTTAGACAAGACCACAGTAAGCCAATTCATCAATTTTAAGGGATATGTGATGGTTGGAGAGAGTCAGAGCAGAAAATTCCAAGTTAAGTGTTTTCAATTCACTTCTGTAGTTGTAAACACAGTGTGTTACCATTCCTCCTTTTCGGGGGGAGGGGGGTGATGATTTAAAATATCATCTAGTCTCTACAGTCTAATTTTTGTATCATGGAACACTACATCTCTTTCCAGCTTTTAATTTCCAGGACAAACTAATACTTTTTTTGTTTTTAAAGGCCAAGTCTTTTAGTGTGTCATTGTAACTGGTTGTAATTTCCATTTCTATGTGTTCAGGATTGATATAAAGGAGTAAAATCTTTTCCATGCCCTTCATTACTTCTTTCTCAAAGGTGAAATTTAACTAACGTTACAGCAACATTTCCGCAAGTTATGTCCCACATGCTGATTTCCCTTTACACATTGACACTGATTGACCAAACCGAAGCTAACAGATGTCCTCTTTGCTGACTGTTGAACGTTTCCACATGCAGCAGGAAAGAGGGGGATTATTGTAGTCAGGTTCTAGTCCAGCTCTACCCCTTCATAGCTGCACGGCCTTGTGCCTCCATCGTTATAAAGTGGGGATAAATTAATACTGCTTTGGAATTGTAGAGAGGAAAAAAATGAGATGATATTTACATATATATTTAATTGAAGTATAGTAGATTTACAATGTCGTCTTAGTTTCAAGTGTACGGCAAAGTGATTCATATATATATATATATATACACATATATATATATATATACATATATTCTTTTTTAGATTCTTTCCCTTATAGGTTATTACAAAATATTGAGTATAGTTCCCTGTGCTACACAGTAGGTCCTTGCTGTTTATCTATTTTGTATATAGTAGCGTGTATGTAATAGGGAAGAATCTTTTGTACTCAATTACAAGTTAATCGCTAAAGGTATGTTGCCTATAAGCTTAATTTGTACATAATGGTCCATTTCTGGGAACCCTGCCTCCCAGGTAATGAACATTAAGCTAAAATACCTTTGTTTAGCTCACAGGAAACATCCTGACCAGGCCCACCTGTGAAGGGCTGCAGGGAAGAAGAAATTAGAACATCCCCTCTGGAGGCAGATGGGAACCAGGAAGTGTTTGACTTTCCTCCCTCCCCTTTTAGTATAAAAGGAGCCTGAGCTCTAACTCAGGCAAGGTGGTTCTTTGAGTGCACGAGCCCACCATCTTCGGTTTGCTGGCTTTCCAAATAAAGTCACTATTCCTTGCCTCAACAACTCATCTCTCGATTTTTGGCCTGTCCTGCGGAGAGCAGTACAAGCTTAGACTCGGTAACACATATGTGTTAATCCCAAACTCCTAATTTATCCCTCCCCCGAGATGACAGCTCTAAATGTTAGCTCCTGCCTCTTCCTCTTAGTCCTTTCATTCTTGCTTATTCTCTGTGATATGAGAATTTCTTCACCTTTTGTTTTTTTCCTTTTCTTTTCCTCCTTTGCTCCTCCTTCTTTCTCTTTCTCCTTCCTCTTATCAAGGGAAACATTACAGAAGCCACAAGAAATACAGCACACTGTTCCCTCTCCCCTGATGACAAGGCACGCCCTTCAGATTTTACTGGGCTGCCTTCCCAGATTTCTGGCCTCAAGCTAGCGATTAGCAACCGGTGATCTCAGTTGGTGCCCTGCGATCTAGATACAGGCCACTGTTACCAGCGTCTCAATCTTTATTCTCTAGTTTAATAAAATTTTCCGATTTCCCACCATCTAGTTTAAATGCATTCCAGCGCATCTGAGGATTTCTTTTCATTGAGGAATTGTGCAGAAAAGTCCCCTTCCACTAGCTGGGAGAACTTGGCTCACTTCTTTTTTCTTTTTTTTTTGTTAATATCTTTATTGGAGTATAACTGCTTTACAACGTTGTTAGTTTCTGCTGTACACCTAAGTGAATCAGCTCTTTGTGTATGTATATCCCCATATGCCCTCACTCCCTCCCACCCTCCCTATCCCACAAAGCATCTAAGTCATCACAAAGCATCATTTGCTCATTACTTTTCAATGAATTTGGTCCTCCTCACTCTCTTGTTAACAGATCTTATTTGCACCTCTGCCTCCAATTCTGTGTTTTGTACTTCACTCAGCATCAAAGTAATTTCTTCTGTGAATTTCAGAAACAAAAACAGATCCTTTGTTCAAAATTTCCTTCATTCTCTTCCTCAGGCTCCCTCCCCCACCCCCCTCCCGGCTTTGTTTGTACTTTGTATCGAATAGTGGCTGTACCTTCCGGAACAGTCCCGAGCTGTCTTATGCTATACAATGCAGAGAATGCATTTTCTCATAATCTGGAGTTGCCAGCGGAGCAAAAAGAAACAAACAAAAGCTGCATTTCAGGAACTCCATTTCGTGAAATATACTTCCTTTTTGTAGTTTGCCAGTGAATTTCCTCAGCCTCCGATAATATTTTGAAAGTAAATGGCTATGGGAAGGGGGGGGGCTGTTAGTCAGTGAAAGGAATCAACATACTAAATCAAGTGCCAGTTTCAAATGATGTTATCATTCATTCATGAAACTGTAAAAAAGAGATAAATTCACTGGTAGATGCAACTTATTACCCTAACTACTCTGTTGCCTGTCTCTCATATGGAGGAGAATAAAGAAAAAAAAAAAACTGATGATAAAGGGATTGCTGTAGATTACAGACACCTCACAAACTATACTAAAACAAACCTAATCTCTTAGAAATGCTCAAAATGGACCCTATATTACAAGGGGTTTTTTTTGTAATAATTAAAACTTTGAGATTATATGTTTCCCTGCTTGTTGTTGAGGGGTCTTTAAATTAATTCAGCTATTAAGATTACAGGATATGTAGGCATTAAAAAGGCATTTTACATTTCTCCATACAGAGTTTCATCAAAGAATTTCATCAATTATCTTGCTTTTCTCATTGGCAGATTAGCAAACTATGGTATAAAAGATATGTGATACATCTTAAAACATACAAGTCAGCGTTAAAGTAATACCCAGAGTGACTGGTTTTAACTTCTACTCCCACGGTCTTTGAGCACCAAATTACATTATTTTCTTTCTTTTTTTAAAAAATAATTAATTAATTAATTAATTTTTGGCTGCGTTGGGTCTTCATTGCTGTGCACGGGCTTTCTCTAGTTGTGGTGAGAGGGCGCTACTCTTCGTTGCAGTGTGCGGGCTTCTCACTGTGGTGGCTTCTCTTGTTGCGGTGCACGGGCTTCAGTAGTTGTGGCACGTGGGGTCAGTAGTTGTGGCTCACTGGCTCTAGAGTGCAGGCTCAGTAGTTGTGGTGCACAGGCTTAGTTTTCCTGTGGCATGTGGGATCTTCCCGGACTAGGGCTCGAACCCATGTCCCCTGCACTGGCAGGCAGATTCTTAACCACTGTGCCACCAGGGAAGTCCAAATTACATTATTTTCTGTTCAACAAGTGTTTTTGAGCCCCCATTATGTGCCCCAATTGTGCTACACGCTGTAGAAGAATGCAAAGAAATAGAAAACAATCCCTTCCCTTGAAGAGCTTTCCACATTCAGGAAGACGAGACACCTGTGAAATCCCTTGAAAACAACTCAAGACATCTCTATGAAAAATAAGATTAAATTCACACCATGCACTTTCAAAATGTTGGCAAAAATCCATGGACAAGTTGAAAAAATTCAAGATGGTACAAAAGAGTACAGTGAAAAGTAATTCTCTCTCCTACCCCTTACCCAACTGATTTTCCAAAGGCAACCTCTGTTTTGAGTTCCTTGTACAGCCTTCCAGTGATAGTATAAACATGTTCAAGCATGCATAAGTTTATGTATAATCATATACATCTATTTACACAAATTCTATGCACTTTTTAAAAGAAGGCTAATCTAGAACACCTAGCCATTGTTTAGCAGTCTCAGGAAATGATCACATAGTGGGCACCCAAATATTTCAATGACTAAGTGAATGAACCATTCCTCTTTGTTAGGACGTTTTGATTTCTTGCTATTTTAAATGAATCTGTGTGAAACATTTTTGTGATTCAACCCTTCTTTAGGTAGATATTCCCACAAGAGGAATTTCTGGTTAAAGCTTTTAGGTATTGCCGATTGCTTTCCAATAGGCTATTTACTCCCATCAGCACCATCATGGGTAGTTTCATTTTTCCTATATTTGCTAATTTGATTGATGTAAGTGTGATCTCATTGTTGCTTCTGTTTGCATTTCTTTGAATTAGTGGGGTTGGGCATTTTTTTGCAAATGTTTGCCAGCCATTTATATAACCTGTTTTTGAGAGTTACCTGGTAGAAGACTCCTTTGCACATACATCTATTGGGGTTTTTCTTACTGAATGTTAAGACCTCTTTAAATACTAAGACTGGGCTTCCCTGGTGGGCAGTGGTTAAGAATCTGCCTGCCAATGCAGGGGACACAGGTTCAAGCCCTGGTCTGGGAAGATCCCACATGCCGTGGAGCAACTAAGCCTGTGCGCCGCAACTACTGAGCCTGCGCTCTAGAGCCCGTGAACCACCACTACTGAGCCCACGTGCCACAACTACTGAAGCCCATGTGCCTAGAGCCCATGCTCCGCAATAAGAGAAGCCACCACAATGAGAAGCCCGTGCACCGCAACGAAGAGTAACCCCCACTTGCCGCAGCTAGAGAAAGCCCATGCGCAGCAACCAAGACCCAAAGCAGCCCAAAATAAATTAATTAAAAAAAATTAACCATAAATACTAAGACTATTAATCCTGTTCCATGCCATTAATAAATAGGTCCCCTCATCTAGTGTTTACCTTTTGAGTGTTGATTTAATTAGCTTATTTTTGGCCTAGAAGATGTACTTTTTTATTTGTTCAGTTCTCTCCGCCGAGTCATCCATAATTCATTTCATTGCCTTTGAGACTAGAATAACCTACTTATTGCATCTTTTCAAGAACTGCGTAGAGGTGGAAGGAAAGTCCATCTTATGCTTATAGCCTGTCAACAGGGGAATTTTCTAAGCATTTATTTGTAGAGGTAAGTTTAGAATTCATACCATCTTTGGATCTCAGGTATGTGGACTTAAGAAAACATCTTAGACATCCTTCTGTTAAGGACTTTGCCTTATTGGTGCAACTTCCAAGTGGGAAGCAGATCATTTGGAGTTGTCAAATGCCATTATCTTTCTCCTCTCTTTCTCTACTACGCAGAGTGGAAAATTACTAAAGATTTGGTTTCTAGCCTCTCAATTAGTTCATCTCAAGTACTTCTTTCAAACTTATCCTGTTCTCTTGGCTACAACTAAAAATGAATCTGATCGTATCAGTCAGGGTTCTTGAACCAACAGGGTACACACACACACACACACACACACACACACACACACACACAATCTCTCTCTCTGTCTCTCTCTCTGTCTCTCTCTCACATTAAAGCAATACTGGCAGTGAAGCACAGAGAGAGAGATTTATTTTAAGGATTTGGCTCACACGATTGTGGGTGTTGGCAAGTCTGAAGTCCAAAGGGCAAGCTGGAAACTCTGGCAGGATTTCCACTTTACCGTCTTGAGGCAGAATTCCTTCTTTTCCGGGAAAACTTAGATTTTGCTTTTAAGAGATTCAACTGATTTGATGAAGCATTATCAAGGGTAACCTTCTTTACCTAAAGGCAACTGATTATAAATGTTAAGCACATCTACACAATATCTTCACAGCGACATCTAGACGAGTGTTTGACCGGACAACTGGGTACCATAACCTGGGCAAGTTGACACATGAAATTAAACTTCACACTGATCTTCCCACAGGATTGACTTTCTTTCTTTATATCACACACCTAGTCTTCTTTTCCTTTAAAGGTCCCTCTCAGTCCATGCTTTCATGACCCTGAAAGCTTGTCTGTGAGTATGCAGTCCACTAGCTTTTATTAAATACTTTGTAAGAATCTGTTAGTACTCACTTGTGAGCACAATCACTGCCAGAATGTTTCTATGGTTGGTTCACTGGCTATGCAAATGTACTGCTCTGAAAGTAGAATTTCAGTGAATTCCATTCTAGGAATTAGGAATACATCATGTATAGCTTTGACAATACAGTTATTGGAGAGTTTCAGATCTAATAACACATGTGATAAGAGGAATTGTTGAGTGTGCAGTTATGTACCCCTCGTCTGGGGTTGGTGTGGAGGCTTGGGCTAAAAACATTAGCTCTGCCCCTTATTAGTCTTGGGAAAACAAGGCAGGGCCTGGGAAAGGGAGACTGGAGTCATTAGTTAGCCAGGGTGCCACTAAATCAGGAGAATATGGAGCTAGATGTGAAAACCTGCAACTGCTCAGGTACTGGGAGGGTGATGGGTGGGAGCTATGCCATCCTAGCAATGGGGATGGAGCCATGTGGGTAGCTGCTGCTAAGCTGGTAATGAAGCCTAGCTTATGTATTAATACAAGGATTGGAGTTGGGTGAGAAAAAAGGACTTTCCAACACCAGCACTGATGGAGACAGTCCTGCATCCAGGTTCTCATCGAGACAGAAGAAGTAAAGTTGGACCTGCTTCCCTCTCAGCCTATTGAATAGGACAGGTCCCCTCCTTCGTCTCCTGGAGACTCAGGAAGTAAGAGCAGTAACAATCACCCTTCCTAAGAAATGCAGAATCTGAGGTCCAGAGAGGGTAAATCTCTCACACAAGGCCATTTACCATAACCACATTCACATGTGTTATGAGTTGTGTTCCCCCCAAATTCCTATGCTGAAATCCTAACCCCCAGTACCTCAGAACGTGACCATATTTGGAAATAGGTCCTTGCAGGTATAATTAAAGATGACGACATACTGGACTAGGGTGGGCCACTAATCCAATATGACTGGTGTCCTTAAGAAAGGGGAAAACTTGGACACAGACATTGCACACAGGGAGAAGTCATGTGAAGATGATAGCAGAGAGCAGGGTGATGAAAAAACACCAGAGAAACACCAAAGATCACCAGCAATCACCAGAAGCTAGAATAGAGGCTAGAACAGATTCTTCCTCACAATCCTCAGAAGGAACCAACCCTACTGACATCTTATCTCAAGCTTCTAACCTGCAGAATTGTGAGAATAAATTTCCATTGTTAAGCCACCCACTTGGTGGTACTTTGTTACAGCAGCTCTAGGAAGTGAACAACATGGAAGCATATATTACTCCTTTTTTTGTTTTTAATGAAGGGAAAGGTCTAGGCAATTGATTCAATTTCTCATTTTAAGTGAGAATATTTTTTGCTTAGCAAATTGAAACAGAAGCTCTTATAATAGAACAAAGATAATGGCATGAAAACTCAGACACTAAGTGTGTACTTACGCTATAGAGAAACCAACAGCTTTCTCAATGAGATAATCTGAAGGGGTATCTTCTTTTTTACATGAAGGTGTTGGGAATGCCCACAGAAACTTTGAGAATCGCTGACTTCAAATCACAATCTCGGATTGTACAGGAGTTTCACAGACCTACTATGTAAGGGAAGCAAGAACCAACATTCAAGTTTCTCTACAATCCATCATCAAACTAAACTATATATTTTTATCTTTATTTTCATGATCATTCGCTCAGTAAGAGCTATTTTGAAAGTCACATTGCAATTTCATCTGAATGAGCCGGAGAGGTTCATTTTAATTAAGTTTTTAAAAAATTTACTGGAATTTGTAAAGATTGAAAGAATAACCATCTTTCTGTATGTTTAGCAGCAACAACCGTTGCTCAGGAAGACCTCTGGCTACACAGACATTTTATTTATTATTATTATATATATTTGTTTTGCGGTACGCGGGCCTCTCACTGTTGTGGCCTCTCCCGTTGCGGAGCGCAGGCTCCGGACGCACAGGCTCAGCGGCCATGGCTCACAGGCCCAGCCGCTCCGCGGCATGTGGGATCTTCCCGGACTGGGGCATGAACCCCTGTCCCCTGCATCGGCAGGTGGACTCTCAACCACTGCGCCAGCAGGGAAGCCCTACACAGACATTTAAAAAATTTGTCACTCCACAGAATAACATGAAAGACAGCTAACTAAGGGGAAGAGTTTCTTGGTGAAATCTAATACGAGAAAGTTTCAAGTATCAAAGTAAAGATTACAGTCCTGTTTGGGAGATTTTTTTGTTTTTGAAACAGCAAATGGTCAATCATAAATAGTCAATCACAAGTATAAAAATGCTTAAACCAAAGGCAATTTGAACCATTCAAGGCTACCTTGGAAATTTTAGCCTACTCTGTGGTCCTTTAATATCCAAGAAAGGAATTCTGTTGACTGGTTTGAACACTGTTTAGGTACCAGAAACAGGAAGTCACTTCAATTTGCTTATTTAATTTTTCATCTTAAAGTTAAGTAACATTCCTGACGATCTTATACGAAGAGAACAAGGAAAAATATTCGTAGAGAATTTCAAGCTAAAGCATACCTTCTAAAATTATTATCTAATTAAAGTACATGCTGCTTTAATGCATTTTCATAAAAATAAATTCCATTACAACTATTTTCTTCATGTAATAATTGCATTTCAAGGTCAAGATAATTTTAATTGTCAATAAAGATGATTGCTAACATTAAAATACTTAGATAATTTAAAAATTAACTGAATTTATTTATATTACATGCCTGAAAAGGAACGACCATCAAATAACATGTTAGGGGCTTCAAAAGCAACCAAATTCCCCAGAAAATTATGAAGCTGAAAAAATACAGGGAAATTATGGTTGCAGGCAGCATAATCAGAGGACTAACCAGGTTTCTTACCTCTCATCCTAGTACTGCACCCAAACAGGAGTCAGCCTAAGAAGCAACTAAAACAGTGATGTCTTAAGATTTCCCTGTGTTGAGAGTCCCCAAGACCGTCCCCGGGTTCAATAATTTGTTAAGAGGACTCATAGACCTCAGCATATGGTTGTATTCCTGGCTACAACTTATTAGAGCAAAAGGGTACAAAACAAAAGCAAAGGGAAAGGCTCTCAGCTTGGCTCAGGCCCAGCGTCACAAATAGCTCCTCTGTCACTTCTACCCTGGTTTTGATTTGTTTTGTTTTGACTTCACCCCCTTGTATTGACTCTGCTCCATCTCTCTCAAGGCTCAATTGCAGAAACATCACCCTCTGTTCCACCTTCCACTTCTTATTTTTCCTCCCTTCCCTCCTATAATAATAAGAGCCAAGTCTCATAGCACTTAAGACACACCAGGCTGTTCTAAGGGTTTTGTATACTTACTCAATTAATCCTCATACCAACCCAATAAGGTAGGTATTATTACCTCCATATTAAACAAGAGAAAATGGAGGCAAAGGAGGTTACCAGCTTCTCAAGGTCTTAAAACTGGTAAACAGCACAGCTTCAATTCAAAGCCCTGCAGTCTGGCTCCAGACCCAAGCTCTCAACTCTGTAAGACTGCCTCTCAGACTATCACACTCTGAGCTGCACATAGGCATGTGCCCATGGCCCAACACTGAGCTGGTAACAGACCTTCCAGACACAGTGAAAAACAGGAACACTAACAGGTTTGAATAGCTGCTAGATCAACATATTAACTTTAAAATGTACGGCTTTTCAAAAGCATGGCGTAGGGGGACTGACGGCAGCCCTGCTGCTTCCTACAGGTAGGAGCATCTACCTTCTACTTTTGCTTACCCAGGTACTCACAGCTCAGGGTAAGTCTCCTTCTCTAAAAAGCTCCCCAGGCAATTCCCACCCACTCTGATCTTTCCACCTCTGGACCTCACAGAACCATTCTTATTTTGCCCCCCCCCCATTTAGATCCTTAATCATATTCTGCTTTGCGTTAGCCACAATCATTTCATAAATGCCCGTCTTGCCACCTGACTTAGATGACAGGTTCTCAAGGGCAAGGTTCTTAGCACTTATTTGTGTTGTATCCTCAATGTTCCTGCACAGATAGGGGCTACCATGGTGGCCTGGAAAGGAAAGCAGCAGGAGCTGAGGGGCCGTGGGACACCAAGGTGAAAGGCTAGAACACCTGCCCTCAAAGTGCGCTGAGTCTAGCTGGGAGGGTGAGCATGAGAGCACACTCTAAAGTTGTAAGCTACCTAAACCTGCTCTGCCTAGAACTCAGGAAAGGGATTTAATGGAAGAGTATGAGGGAGCACTCATGATAAAAAGGAAGTCTCAAGGACCAGATTCCAAAAGGACAAGAGCTAGGAGGCTCTGGGAGTGTGCTGAACCCCCTCCTGAGAGCATTATTCCTCGAATGAATCAGTTACAACTCTTCTCAGTCTTTTGATTTTCTGCTCAAGAGTCAATTGACAGGGAGTTCCACTTTCACCATATATATGTATGGTATATACATATATACATATACACACACACACACACACACATATATATATATATACCATATATATATATATCTCCTATTGGTTCTGTTTCTTTGGAGAACACCGAGTAATACAGTGATTATAGTAAAACAAGAAGAAAGGACTAAAACTAATGACTGAAGTTTCCAGTGTCAGAGCTACATAAACTTAAGGTAACTAGAAAGAAGAAAATAAAAATGATTAGAGTAGTAATAAATGACATAGGAGACAAACAACAGAAAAAATTAACAAAAAGGCAAACTTGGATCCTTGAAAAGCTCAACACAGTTGATAAACCCCTTGTTAGACTGCTCCAGAGAAAGGGTAAAAATATAAATTAAAGACATTTCATCGGTACAGGTCCTACAGATAGTAAAAGCATAATAATATTCAACTGAACAAAGGGGAGAGCAGAGGAGGGGGGAATGCGTGGCTAAGTTTGATTCATGTGCTGGTAGAGGGTGAAGATTTATGATGGTTTCTCTAGACAGTCTCCAATGAGGCAGGAAAGTTTCCCCAAAGCAAAATCAGGTGAAGGGTTGCTTAAATGGTGTAAAGAACAAAAACCAACGGCCGACATGTCAGCCAACAATGACAATATACTGAAATAAAGTGAGAATAGAGGTATGTACAAAGAGCGTATGCCTGAGAACTGTGCTCTTTTGCTCTTGAGCTGGAGGGTAGGGAACAAAGCTGGCCTTGTGCTGGAGCTGGTAGTCTCTGTTTTAAAGGTGAATGTGGAGGAGGAACTGACACAGGTACTTTGGGCCATAACCACAAAGCATATTATTTCACCGATCCTTTCATTTCCCGATGTATAGCACACTCGCTTATAAAGGGAGCAAGGACAGAAAACAAACTTCTAGGGTGAAAAAAATCAACACGAGAGAGTTGTGAAGAATTATATTAATTGATAGAGATACATACAATTTGACCACGTTCTTCCGATATTAGGGGTATTTTGGAACCCTGGTTGACAAACTTTGAAAAAACGTTGGGCATTTTAAGTAAGGCAGACAAGCAAAAAGCAGACCTCCTCCAAAAGTAAACTCTTCACCACCACTGATTTTAACTGCTTCTGTAAAAGAAAATTACTAAAATAAGTAGCAAGAAGAATGACCTTTAGATTCTGAGAAGCTGGGAGCTAACAGGAACCTTAAAATTCACCAAATTCATTCATTAAGCAGACAGGGGTAAAATGTTAATAATAAAAGACTACTGTACCTTCTCCACTTGACTAAGTGGTCACTGAAAAGCCAGGATTATTAAATGTCTAATTAACTGGACAGATCAGAGGAAGATCTCATCCATAACAGTCAAAAGTTCTTCTGCTGGTTTTAGACAACTTCCAATATCCCTTCCTATTTAGGGCACTATATGGAAAGGGAAGCAATCCTATTACATAATTTCTCAGAAAAAGAAGCCATGTTTTCCTAAAGTGGGAAAAGGGTCTACCAAAGAGAAAAACAAAACAAGATGGAATCCCCCTGGATATAAAAGTTTACATAACAAAAATACAAATACTGTATGATACCACTTATATGTTACTGAAAATAGGCATATTCATAGAGACTGAAAGTGAAATAGTGTTTACCGTGGGTTGGGGAGGGAAAAATGCGGAATTATCATTTAATAGGTACAGAGTTTCAATTTGAGATGAAGAAAAAGTTCTGGAGATAAATAGCAGTGATGGTTGCACAACATTGTGAATGTACTTAATGCCACTGAATTGTACATTTAAAATAGTTAAAATGGTGCATTTTATGTTATGTATATTTTATCACAATAAAAAAAACTTAAAAAAATATAAATAGCAAGAATAGCAGTTTTTGATGAGATAGTAATGAGATGTCACAAATAAATTACCTAATTACACAGGAAACAAATAAATTAATGCTACAAAAAATTTTTTAGGTAAACCCTTAATTACTATTCCACAATCCATACTTTAAGAACTTAACATGTAAAATATATAGTAAGTATAATTATTATACAAAAAATAATGACATTGTAAAAAACAAATGGAGAAGGTGTTAGCCTGTTCAAAGTTATGATTATTTCCTGCGTACAAGCCTACAATCTGGAAACAGATCAGGCCTGAACTACGTCAGCTGAGTTTCACTTTGTAAAGGATATGGATTGAGAATGGGGATTACATCCTATTTCTGGGTCCTGGAGAGGCCAAGCAGTGGTCAAGGTCACTCTGCTAGCACAGACATGCTCCAAGGCCAGAACCTAGCAGGATAGATCTCGGTATGTGTTAGCTGCCGTGGGGGTGTGAAGGCCACCATCCCATCAATGTAGGAGCTTACAGATCAAGCTGGATTTGCTAATCCCTACTCAAAGAGCAGGCTTGAAGGTGAACGATTGCTAATTATTATCCCATTTTGTGTACGGAGCTGTTTAAATGTGGTTTTTTCCTCTGTGATCTCATCTGACCATCACACTTAACTGTCCTGCAAAGAAAATGGGGCAGATATAATCATCCTTGTTTTAGGACTGAGGAAGTCGTGAGGGTGAGGTCCAGGAAGTCCAAGTCTTGAAGCTTTTAATGGCAGAGTTGAGGTCAGAACCAAAGCCTTTTGGTTACCAGGGTCCCTTTTCTCCAATTCTACGCTAATGGCAGGACTGAGATTAAGGTGAAGGCACTTGCCTCAGACACAAAATTTAAGAAGCACCAAATCAAGACAAATACTATTTTAATGTAATATTTTAAAAAGTTAAAATTAATGCTAAAATATCCCTGATGAACAAAATATCAAACATTTATTTATTTTTAAAATTAATTTTTATTGGAGTATAGTTGCTTTACAATGTTGTGTTAGTTTCTGCTGTACGGCACAGTGAATCAGCTATATGTATACATATATCCCTTCTTTTTTGGATTTCCTTCCCATTTAGGTCACCACAGAGCACTGAGTGGAGTTCCCTGTGCTATACAGTAGGTCTTTATTAGTTATCTATTTTATGCATAGTAGTGTATATATGTCAATCCCAATCTCCCAATTCATCCCACCACCCCCTCTCCCCACTTGGTATCCATACATTTGTTTTCCACATCTGTGTCAACATCAAACATTTAAATCAAGACCGGGTGTTTGCTTGTTCTCTGACCCTGCGTTATTGTGTAATGGGAATAGCTGTTTCCCATCAGCCTGAGGTTTCCAGGTCCCCTAGGCCAGCTCATCCCCCTCTCATGGGTTTATGAGGGTTGACGATGGTGTGCAAACAGATGGGGCAATGTGGGGCTTTCTACAGAGTCATGGTTTTTGATTGTAGAGGAGTATCAGAACCTGGCTGGCATCGGAGAGCCAGGGAACAGCCAAGTCCAGGTTGGATCTCACAACTGAGGATGCCGAGGTCCCTGTGCTTTGCTTGCTGCTGTACCACCTCTGTCCACTCTCTCTCTTCCCAGTGCCTATACCTACTAAAGAGAAAACATGTCAAGGAATCTCTACTGCACCCTGAAAATGATAAGAGCCCAGGTAAAGTCCCAAGGGGTTCTCAGGATGGTGATACTTCTGGTTGTCTGGTCAGGGGCTATTGCATAACATGCCCATGCTCCAGGGAGTCTATCAGAGTGCCAGGGGCAAGATCTATTTTTGACCACCGACATATATGGTGTGTCCTACATTTAAGGAGCTCTAATAAGTGGAAAATTCTATTCACATAAGAAGTACATTAAATTGTGATGAGTTACTTTGGCTAAATCATGCAGAAGCCCATTCAGTATCAAGGTCTCCTAATCTATTCAATGGAATTTGATTTACAGTTGGTGGGTATTTTAATAGAACAAATCTTCCATCAGCTGTTATTTGAGCATCTACAACTGTGCAGTGGTAAACAAAGTCTAAGTCAAGGTCTCTGCCCCAGTCAAGCCACGTGGAGGCTACTCAGGGAGATATGATCCATATACCCAAATAGACAAATATTAACTTACGATAAGAGCCCACTGACTACTGAATAACATAGCCCTTAACTCATAGAAATTCCAGGGAGGGAAAGTAGTCACTTTGGAAGACAGAAAACAGAATAGTTTGCATGAACTGGTTCTGTCCAACGAGCACAGCCCACTGTGCTCACTGGAGATGTGGGCTGCACACATTGGAGGGTTGTGCAAAGGTTAGGGGCAGTCAGATGCAAGACAGGGTCACAGGAGCGTGACACCATCCATCTGGCTGAGTAGTTGCTTTATGAAGCTGGCAAAGCACCAATCTGACGCTTGAAAGTGGCTAGGGGGAGATGACTGAGAAAGAAATGGCTGAATCTCTCAGAAGAAAGCAGGGACAGCACCATGTCAGGAAGGTCCAGGTCTGAAGAGTTCCAAAAGGTGAGGGGTCAGTGTGTGATGCAGGAGGAAAGTCAAGGAGAGAAACACTTGAAATTGACAGCCATCTCTGTAGAGGAGGGAGTGTCGTGATGGCATGACTTCACAGGGGCTCTACCCATAGGTTTGTCTGATACTGAACTTGCCCTTGACCCTGCAGTCTTTGAGCCAACAGATAAAACATAATCACACTCCAATTCATCTTAGTGTGATCCTTATAATAAAATTTGGAGTATCTTTGGAAGGACACTGGGGAAACTAGTTACATTAATTGCTTTCAGAGAGGAGTGCTGGGTGGAATGGGAACAGAGGTGGGAGACTTTTCACTGTATACCCTTTGTACACTTTGAATTTTGAACCAGGTGTTAACTATTTAAAACCTTTTTAAAAATCAAAACATAAAATCCACGTGTGTTGAAAAAAATGAATGAAATAGGAAAAAATGTTTCAGGAGTACAATCTTCACGGGATCCTCATCAAAAAACGAGCAGACAAACAAATTTTTGAATTTTTAAAGAAACAGCCTTATTGAGGTATAATTAACATACGATAAGCTGCATATATTTAAAGTGTACAATTCGGTACGTTTTGATGTGCATTTACATCTGCGAAACTATCAGCTTAAAAAAGATAACGAACATATTCATTACCTTTGGAGGTTTCCGCATGCCCTTTGGTGTCCCTGTTTTACATCCCTCCCCAACCTTTCTCCCATCTCCAGGCAACCAAAGCACTGATATCCTTTCTATTAGTTTGCATTTTCTAGAATTTTATATAAATGGAATCATATAGTACATACTCTTTTTTTTTTTGGCTTCTTTTACTCAAGCAGAAATATTATTGAGATCAACACTGTTGCCTGTATCAATAGCCTATTCGTTAAAAACTGTTGAGTAGTATTCCTTTTTCTTCTTTTGGCTGCGCTACGCGGCTTGTGGGATCTTTGTTCCCTGACCACGGATTGAACCTGGGCCCTTGGTAGTGAGAGTGCGGACTCCTAACCACTGGACTGCCAGGGAATTCCCGAGTAATATTCCATTTTATAGACATGCCACCTGGGTAAATATGCTAAGTACGTTTAACTGTAAAGAAACTGCTAAACTTTTCCAAAGTGGTTGTACCGTTTGGCATTTTTCACCAGCAAGGTATGACAGTTTCAGTTGCTCTATATCTTCACCACCTGGCAGAGTGTTTTTATTTTTATTTTTATTTTTATTCTTCTAGTTTAATTGAGATATAACTGACATATACTATTGTATAAGTTTAAGATATACAGCATAATGATTTGACTTTCATCCATCATAAGTGATTCTCACAATAAGTTTAGTGAACATCCATCATCTCATATAGGTACAAAATTAAAGAAATAGAAAAAAAAATTTTTTTCTTGTGATGAGAACTCTTAGGATTTACTCGTTTAACAACCTTCATATATAACATTCAGCTGTGTTCATTATATTTACAATGTTGTACATTACACCCCGCTGGCACAATCTTTTATTTTAATTAATTAATTAATTAATATTTTAATTTTTCCTGCATTGGGTCTTCATTGCTGCACATGGGCTTTCTCTAGTTGCGGCAAGCGGGGGCTACTCTTCGCTGTGGTGCGCAGGTTTCTCATTGCGGTGGCTTCTCTTGTTGCAGAGCAGGGGCTCTAGGCATGTGGGCTTCAGTAGTTGTGGCTCGTGGGCTCTAGAGCACAGGCTCAGTAGTTATGGTGTACGGGCTTAGTTGCTCCCCAGCATGTGAGATGTTCCCGGACTAGGGCTCGAACTCGTGTCCCCTGCATTGGCAGGTGGATTCTTAACCACTGCGCCACCAGGGAAGTCCCCAGTCTTTTTTTTTTTTTCCCCCGGCACGCAGGCCTCTCAGTGTTGTGGCCTCTCCCGTTGCGGAGCACAGACTCTGGACGCGCAGGCTCAGCGGCCATGGCTCACGGGCCCAGCCACTCCGCGGCATGTGGGATCTTCCCGGACCGGGGCACGAACCCGTGTCCCCTGCATCGGCAGGCGGACTCTCAACCACTGCGCCACCAGGGAAGCCCCCCAGTCTTTTATTTATTTATATATTTTTAAACATCTCTATTGGAGTATAAGTGCCTTACAATGTTGTGTTAGTTTCTGCTATATAATAAAGTGAATCAACTATAAGTATACATATATCCCCATATCCCCTCCCTCTTGTGCCTCCCTCCCACCCTCCCTATCCCATCCCTCAAGGTGGTCACAAAACACCAAGCTGATCTCCCTGCGGCGCAGTCTTTTAAACTTTCAAGTTCCTATTATGCACATAGTGGCGTCTCACTGTGGTTTCAATTTGGATTTCCTCAGTGACTAATGATACTGAGCATCTTTTTTTTTTTTTTTTTTTTGGCCGAGCCCCATGGCTTGCAGGATCTTAGTTCCCCAACCAGGGATTAAACCCGGGTCCCCAGCAGTGAAAGCGCCTAGTCCTAACCACTGGACCGCCAGGGAATTCCCCTGAGCATTTTTTCATGTGCTTATTTACCATCTGTATATCTTCCTTGGTGAACTCTTTATATATTTTGCCCATTTAAAAACTTGCATTGCTTATTATTATTGAATGTTGAGAGTTCTTTATATATTCTGGCTATAATTCCTATCTCAAATAAGCGATTTGCAAATATTTTGTCCCAACCTGTGGCTTTTCATTTTCTTAACAGTTTCAAAGATGAGATGTTTCTAATTGTTATGAAGTCAAGTTATGGATTGTTTCTTTTATGGCTCATGCTCTCTTTCCCCAGGTACTCTGCCCTGGTAACTCCAGCCACCTTGCTCTCCCTGGACTCCCAGCCCATCTCCTCAGTTCAGGGAGATAGTGGGGCTCTGCCTGGGTTACCCCTCCCAGTACTAAGGCTTGGAGACATAGTTGTAATCCAGACAGTAAGCTGGGGCAATAGCAGTGCTCATCTCATTTACTTCCTGCACTCAAGAATCACAGTCCTGGGCTTCCCTGGTAGCACAGTGGTTGAGAGTCCGCCTGACGATGCAGGGGACGCGGGTTCGTTCCCCGATCTGGGAAGATCCCACGGTCACGGGCTAGGCCCATGAGCCATGGCCGCTGAGCCTGCGCATCCAGAGCCTGTGCTCCGCAACGGGAGAGGCCACAACAGTGAGAGGCCCAAATAATCACAATCCTTTGTTACCTGATGCCTGATGTCTTAAAAACCCTTGCATTGTCTTGCATTTTGTCTCTTTTTTTAAGCTGTTACAGGTGGATATGTAAATCTGGTTCCTGATACTCTATCTTGCCTGGGAAGCACAAATTCCCTTACACACCCTTTTGAAGTTTGATAAAATTAGAATTTCTGAGTAAAAGGGAAAGAGCATTACCAGAAAAGTCTGGCTTCAAGTTGGAAACCTGAGTTCAGTTGCTAAGGTCAAAGGAGAGAAAAGACACTCTTACCTTGAAGTGCTTGCGTGGACTGCAGGGGGTCCACGAACCTCCAAAATTACATGAAAAACTGCATATGTGGGATGTTCTCATTTCTGAGAGTGCCTAAAGATTTCATTAGAACTCAACGGCATGGATAATTTAAAAAATGACTATTCATCAGTACTCGGAGAAAGTCAAATTTTAAACTACACAGAGATTGAAGTTAACATTTTCACACGCTGCCATGGACCCAAGAAAGATGTTAGTGAAACTATCAGATAAAAGTTACTATATGGGAATGTAAACTGGTAAAGCCACTATGGAGAACAATATGGAGGTTCCTTAAAAACCTAAAAATAGAGCTACCATATGATCCAGCAATTCTGCTCCTGGGCATATATCTGGAGAAAACCACAATTCGAAAAGATACATGTACCCCAATGTTCATTGCAGCACTATATACAATAGCCAGGACATGGAAGCAAGCTAAATGTCCATCAATGGAGGAATGGATAAAGAAACTGTGGTACATACATACAATGGAATATTACTCAGCCATTAAAAAGAACAAAATAATGCCATTTGCAGCAATATGGATGGACCTAGAGATTGTCATACTGAGTGAAGTAAGTCAGACAAAGACAAATATCTTTCTTTCATATCAAATATGATATTGCTTATATGTCGAATCTAAAAAAAATGATATAAATGAACCTATTTACAAAACAGAAATAGAGTCACAGGTGTAAAAACAAGCTTATGGTTACCAAGGGGGAAAGGTGGGAGGAGGGATAAATTGGGAGACTGGGATTGACATATACACACTACTATATATAAAATGGATAACTGGGCTTCCCTGGTGGCGCAGTGGTTGAGAGTCCGCCTGCCGATGCAGGGGACACGGGTTTGTGCTCCGGTCCGGGAAGATCCCACATGCTGTGGAGCGGCTGGGCCTGTGAGCCATGGCCGCTGAGCCTGCGTGTCTGGAGCCTGTGCTCTGCGACGGGGGAGGCCACAGCAGTGAGGGGCCCACGTACCGCAAAAAAAAAAAAAAAAAAAAAAAAAAGATAACTAATAAGAACCTACTGTATAGCACAAGGAACTCTACTCAATACTCTGCAATGACCTATGTGGGAATAGAATCTAAAAAGGAGTGGATATATGTATACATATAGCTGATTCACTTTGCTGTACACCTGAAACTAACACAACATTGTAAATCAACTATACTCCAGTAAAAAAATTTTTTAAAGTAAAAAACAGAACTTGTTATAAATGTGGACAGCTAACCTTGGACAGGTTAGCTGGTATTCAGAGCAATAAAAATACATGAACTCTCCCCTACTGAAAAACTCCCCCTGCCAAAAATAAAACATGACCCAGATTCTTACAGTGGGTATCTGTTCCCTATCATTTTGGCCACACAAACCTGGGGAGGAAGGCAGTGTTTGCACAGTATTTTTTATAATGACATCTCATGGTTTGCTGGTTCAGAATCCATTCCTCCTCCTTTTGGTAGTAGCAACTCGATTTTATTTCCCCCTCACAAGTTTGTGGCGCCCATCTCAGAACTCCAGAGCAATGACAGATCTGGCCAGCCAGCCACTGCTTCAGAGATGGGCATGTGACACAGGCTGAGCCAATCATCAAACATGCTAAGAGATTTTTTTTTTTTGCGGTATGCGGGCCTCTCACTGTTGTGGCCTCTCCCGCCGCGGAGCACAGGCTCCGGACGCGCAGGCCCAGCGGCCATGGCTCACGGGCCCAGCCGCTCCGCGGCATGTGTGATCCTCCCAGACCGGGGCACGAACCCGCGTCCCCTGCATCGGCAGGCGGACTCTCAACCACTGCGCCACCAGGGAAGCCCCAATGCTAAGAGATTTTTGTGCAGAGGTCAATAGAAGGTTTAGGAAAAAGACTTGATTTCCTGGTGGTCATTTTGCCACCACATGGGAAGGGCCTTCCTGAAAGAAGCCGACAGAGTAGAGGGCAGAGCTGAGAGGTGGGGAGAGTCCTGATGGCTTACCTGTACTCATTCATGATTGTTCCCTCTCCCTGCCAGAGGTTACCCATTCTCCTGAGTTTTGACTTCATTTGAGTTAATCATTCTCTTTCTTTTTAAAATATAGTTTTGAAAAAACCCACCTAGATATGTCTCCCTGAACAGTTGTCATTTAATTTTGAAAATCTGGTTGCAAGCACACACCTAGCTATCATGAGATATTGCCAGAGTTAGATGAAGGCTCCCAGGAGAAGACAAAGAAAACGGTCTGCAGGTTGTAGTCTGACTGTGGCTTCCCTGGCAAGTTACCAGAACCTCTCCTAGGCAATGTCATGAGTGAACCCTGGAGAAGACATGGTGGCAGCATAGTCGGAGGATTGGTAGGACAAGCGTAGGAGGCAGGTGTGAGACGTGTGGCAGTTATGTGGTTGGGGAGTATGCTGCTCTCTTTTTATCTGCTTCTCACCTCAGCCTAGGAGTAGATCAAAGCAGACCATGTCTGTGGGGGAAGAAATAAGCCTTCAGCTGGTCTAGGTGGCAAGCCTTACAGAGGAGAGAGGAACTTTATCAATACATGGTCCAAGATAGGTCATGTACAGATTAGCATCTGGGTCAGGTTCACCTGGTTATGAACAATGGCAGGCAGCATCCGGATGAAGCCATCGTCATGTCTGTCTCTTGGGTTACACTGCTCCAGTTCTGACTGGTGGCCGTCTGGAGCACAGCCTGGAATCTCCCTGTACCATCCACCCAAGGATTCTGTTTGCCTGCCTTTTGCAATAAATCTCCTCTGTCCTCTATCTTATGACTTCCTCTTTCTTGGTTTGCTCCCTTGTGGAATCCGTTTTCCAATAGCTCCTTGAGAAAGCATGCATGAGAGGTGAAAGTTTTTGAAATTTTGCATGAAAATTGTCTTCCTCCTATCCTCCTATTTACTAGATGATTTGGCTAAGTATAGAATTTTAAGTTGAAATTCATTTTCTCTCAGCATTTTAAAGATGTTGCTTCACTATCTTCTTTTCTTTTTGTGGTACGCGGGCCTGTCACTGTTGTGGCCTCTCCCGTTGCGGAGCACAGGCTCCAAACGCGCAGGCCCAGCGGCCATGGCTCACGGGCCCAGCCGCCCCGCGGCATGTGGGATCCTCCCGGACCAGGGCACGAACCCGTGTCTCCTGCATCGACAGGCAGACTCCCAACCACTGCGCCACCAGGGAAGCCCCACTATCTTCTTGATTCCAGTGATGTTACTGAGAAGCCTGAAGCTGTTGATTCCTGGTCCTTTGTATGTGGCTTTTTTCCCCCTTGAAGCTTGTAGAATCTTTTCTTTGCCTCCTATGTTTTGGAATTTCACAATGATGGGCCTCAGTGTGTGTAATTCATCTGTTGGTCTTGTTTGTTGATCAGCCTTTCCATCTGGAAATTGTGTCCTTCAAGTCTGGGAAATCTTGAACTATTTAGTCGATAATTCTTTCCAATTCCTTATCTTTGTTTTCTTTTTCTGGAGTTTCTATTATTCAAATGTTGAACCTACATGACTTATCCTCTAATTTTCTCTACTAGTGTCCATCTCTGTCCTTTACGCTTTGTTTTCTGTGAGTTTCCTCCAATTTTATTATTCTTTCTATTGAGTTTTCCATTTCTGTCATAATGTTTTCGATTTCCAAGAGTTCTTTGAATTATTTCTTTCCTTGTTTCATGGATGCAATGTCATCTCTTTTCTTTTTGAAATACTAATGATGATTAAGAAATTTTATTTTTTGATGTCTTTTCCCTTCACCGTCTGTTTTTCCTTCAGGTTATTATTATTTTTTTCCCTGTTGGTTTTGGTCTTTATCTTTCATGTGAGAAGTTTTCTTTAGTTGTTTGCCATTAACCATTTATTCCTGATTAAGAGCACAGATTAAAAGGCTGTTTGGAAGCTCTGAGTGTGGTATTGGGCCTTGTTGTGTCTTAGCCAACGTTTCTCCCAAAGCAGAGTCCAAGAATTACACAAAGGAAGCTCATTTAGGAAGTGATCCAAAGAAGCAGAAATGAGGGATAGTGGAAGGGAAAAAAGCAGAGAGAAAGCCAGTATAAGTGTAGATATGTCATCCAGCTGGCCATCGCTGCAGTGACTGGTGCTGCAGTCCATGGGATATCCTGAGTCTTGTGGGATGTGTATCAGAACTGTCCACTCAGGGGATGAAAGAGGGAAGACTTTGTCCTCAAAGGTAGCCCCACAGATGTTATCGTCCCTGAATTTCTGGGTTCACAGGCCTGAATGCTGATACTGAGTGGTTCTGCAGACCCACATAGACGTTAAAGCTGCTTTGGGACAGAAAGCAAGATTCAGGGAGGAGATAGGTGTAGATATAGATATTATAAGGAATTGGCTCA
The DNA here is from genome assembly GCF_039906515.1 of Pseudorca crassidens. Taxonomy (NCBI): domain Eukaryota; kingdom Metazoa; phylum Chordata; class Mammalia; order Artiodactyla; family Delphinidae; genus Pseudorca; species Pseudorca crassidens. Next base: position 138,727,528 of record NC_090296.1, on the reverse strand, counting down.
TGTGATTATGCTGAGAAGTCCCATGATCTGCCATCTGCAAACTGGAGACCAGAAGAGCCAATTGTGTAGTTGTAGTCCAAGTCCAAAGGCCTGAGAACCAGGAGAGCCAATGGTGTATGTTTCAGTCTGAGTGTAGGAGAAGACCACTGACCCAGCTCAAAAACTCTAAGGTGGAGAGACTGAATTCTCTCTTCTTCTGCCTTTTTTGTTCTACTCAGTCTCTCAACAGATTGGGTGAAGCCCAATATCTGCTCTACTCAGTCTACCAATTCAAATGCTAATCTCATCCAGAAATACCCTCACAGTCACACCTAGAAATAATAGTTAATATCTGGGCAACCTGTGGTCAGTCAAATTGACACATGAAACTAACTATCCCACTTGCTCTGGGAAGCTGTACGGAACTTGATGGAACAGTGGCTGCAACTCTGGGTAGAGTAAGAGGTGAGGCCTAGAGAATTAGGGGCAGTGCACAAAAGGTGTCTGATACATTGATCCTGACTCTCACTGAAGGGTGACCTGGTTGGACCATGTTAGGAGTTAGAAGGTGCCCCCGTGGCAGAGCCTGTGGGCCTTCCTCATAGACTGAGTAGATTCCTCAAAAAGAGTCTTCCAGGCTTCCCTGGTGGCACAGTGGTTGAGAGTCCGCCTGCCGATGCAGGGGGACATGGGTTCGTGCCCCGGTCCGGGAAGATCCCACATGCCACGGAGCGGCTTGGCCCGTGAGCCATGGCTTCTGAGCCTGCGCGTCCGGAGCCTGTGCTCCGCAGCGGGAGAGGCCACAGCAGTGAGAGGCCTGCGTACTGCAAAAAAAAAAAAAAAGAAAAAGTCTTCCAATCTCCGATTGAAAGGTGAATGTCACATTGCCAGCATCCTAAGAGCCAAATGGGGCAAGACAATTGGAGTTGCCGAATTTGCTGTGCATCTGGCCTCTGGATCCCCCCATCTCCAGTGTGGTACCTATGCTCTCCGTGTGCCTGACATCCTTCAGACCAGAGACTGTCCTTGCAGAATAAATCTCCAATCTTCTGCTGGGATCAGGGATGGGATGTGGGATCTAACTGCTTCTCAAACTGCTTTCACTCAGCTCTCCTTATTTTAGCCTTCCCCTCCACCCTCAGTCCCAGTGGTCCCCAGTTCTGGTTTCTGAGCCTTCTGAGTGTAAGTCAGGTTGGATCTCAGCTTTCTCAGGCCTGCTAAATTTTTTTTTTCCTGAGTTGTACACTTTTTTAAAATTTTATTTTTAACATCTTTATTGGAGTATAATTGCTTTACAATGTTGTGTTAGTTTCTGCTGTATAACAAAATGAATCAGCTATACATATACATATATCCCCATATCTCTCCTCTCTTGCGTCTCCCTCCCACCCTCCCTATCCCACCCCTCTAGGGTGGTCACAAAGCACTGAGCTGATCTCCCTGTGCTATGCAGCTGCTTCCCACTAGCTATTTTACATTTGGTAGTGTATATACGTCAGTGCTACTCTCTCACTTCGTCCCAGCTTGCCCTTCCCCCTGCCTGTGTCCTCAGGTCCATTTTCTATGTCTGTGTCTTTATTCCTGTCCTGACCCTAGGTTCATCAGAACGATTTTTTTTTTTTTTTTTTTAGATTCCATATACATGTGTTAGCATAAGGTATTTGTTTTTCTCTTTCTGACTTACTTCACTCTGTATGACGGGCTCTAAGCCCATCCACATCACTATAAATAACTCAATTTCGTTTCTTTTTATGGCTGAGTAATATTCCATTGTATATATGTGCCACATCTTCTTTATCCATTCCTCTGTCGATGGACACTTAGGTTGCTTCCATGTCCTGGCTATTGTAAATAGTGCTGCAATGAACATTGTGGTATATGTCTCTTTTTGAATTATGGTTTTCTCAGGGTATATGCCCAGTAGTGGGATTGCTGGGTCATATGGTAGTTCTATTTTTTTTTTTTTTTTGCGGTACGCGGGCCTCTCACTGTTGTGGCCTCTCCCGTTGCAGAGCACAGGCTCCAGACGCCCAGGCTCAGCGACCATGGCTCATGGGCCCAGCCGCTCCACGGCACGTGGGATCTTCCCGGACCGGGGCACGAACCTGTGCCCCCTGCATCGGCAGGCGGACTCTCAACCACTGCGCCACCAGGCAAGCCCCTGGTAGTTCTAGTTTTAGTTTTTTAAGGAACGTCCATACTGTTCTCCATAGTGGCTGTATCAATTTACCTTCCCACCAACAGTGCAAGAGGGTTCCATTTTCTCCACACCCTCTCCAGCATTTACTGTTTGTAGATTTTTTGATGATGGCCATTCTGACTGGTGTGAGATGACATCTCATTGTAGTTTTGATTTGCATTTCTCTAATGATTAGTGATGTTGAGTATCCTTTCATGTGTTTGTTGGCAATCTTTATATCTTCTTTGGAGAAATGTCTATTTAAGTCTTCTGCCCATTTTTGGATTGGGTTGTTTGTTTTTTTGATATTGAGCTGCATGAGCTGCTTGTATATTTTGGAGATTAATCCTTTGTCGGTTGCTTCATTTGCAAATATTTTCTCCCATTCTGAGGGCTGTCTTGTTTATGGTTTCCTTTGCTGTGCAAAAGCTTTTGTTTCATTAGGTCCCATTTGTTTATTTGTGTTTTTATTTCCATTTCTCTAGGAGGTGGTTCAAAAAGGATCTTGCTGTGATTTATGTCAGAGTGTTCTGCCTATGTTTTCCTCTAAGAGTTTTATATTGTCTAGGCCTGCTAAATTTTAAGTTACTATTCATCCATCTATTTTCCAGCTTCTGAAATTGTGTTGCTCTTTTCTCTTGCTTTCCTTTCCTAATGAGTTTATGAAAAGAAAGAAAGGAAGGAAGGAAGGAAGGAAGGGAGAAAGAAAGGGAAAAGAAGTCTGTTTAGTGAAGTTTTGGGATGGAGCAAAATTAGTTGCATGCATACCATCTGCCACCTTTAGCCTGGAACTGGCAGGCACATATACACATAGCTGCCTCCTTTGTGTCCTTCCTGCTTTAACTTAAATGTCACCTCCTCAGAGAGGCCTTCCCTGACCACTCAACCTGAAATTAGGCCTTCATCATCATAGCACTTATCACTACCTGGTATTTTCTTATGTATGGTCTTCTGCCCCATTAGAATATAAGCTCCACAAGAGCAGACACCTCAGTCCACGTAGCATCCCCAGCTTCTAAAATAGTACCTGGAACATGGAAGAAACTCAATAACTCTGTTTGGAAATATTTTGAGTATCCAATGAGTTTCAACCCTGTGTGTGATGTACCCCGGGAAAAAGAAAGAAAGACTGCCCTGTGTGAAGAAGGAGCAGGGTGTATCCAGAAATAAGAGAGAGGCTGCATGTAAGTCATGTGAGCATGAGCAGCAAGAGAAACGGCAAAGAGCAGGAGCAGAGCTGCTGGCATCTGAAAAGGCCTGTATTTGAAAACTGTGTCTCTGACTTGAGTCAAGGTCATCCTGGGTTTCGGCTGAGCCTCCGCGATGCGTTGGGCTGAACCTCTCAGGGAGACACCCTAGGCAAAGGTGGACACTTAGGACAGGAAACAGGGAGGAAAGCATATCCTGCTCGCTCTTCTTTAATTACTACAGGAGGAGAGGAGGACAGAAACGGGAAACAGACCTGGGGAGCTGCAGGGAAGCAGGGAGCACGGCAGGAAGCTCTGTTCTGCAGTGTGTGAGGCCACAGTGCATGGGAGATGGGAGCTGCTGCCCATTTTATGTACCAGAGATCCTTACCATCAACCGGGGACATTTCGGGGGCCGTTCACATCCCTGTAGGTACTGAGTGTTGTGTGACCTTTATTTCAAAAAAAAAAAAAAAATTAAAGGTGTTTAGTGTAGCAAATGACACAATAAAAAATTTTTAAAGTTACCTAATGAGTGTCAGCTTTTAGCTTAGGAGATTTAGTTTATGTTTTTTCTTTTCTTTCTTTCTTCATTAAAAAGGTAATACATTCCCATGGCTCAAAATTCAAAAGTCACAAAGCGGTATAGAGTGAAAAGTGCCCTTCTCACCCGATTCTCCAGCCTCCACTGAGGTCTCCTCAGAGGTGAGACGTGTAAACAGATTCTAGTATCCTTCCAGAAATATTCTCTGCCCATCCAGGTTTTCTTTTGGGCACGATTAAATAGGAACAGAAATACTCAGAGTGGGACCTCCCTGGCGGTCCAGTGGTTGAGACTGCGCCTTCCAATGCGGGGGTCGAGGGCGGGGCAGCCGGCGGGGGGTGGGTGGGTTCGATCCCTAGTCGGAGAGCTGGGATCCCTCAAGCCTTGTGGCCAAAAAGCCAAAACAGAAAACAGAAGCAGTATTGTAACAAATTCAATAAAGACTTTAAAAATGATCCACATCAAAAAGATCTTAAAAAAAAAAAAAACTACTCAGAGCACACACATGCAGAGACCTTTCCTCTAAGTCAAGGCTAAGGGCTGTGCTCTTCATTTTCGCTGGTAAAGAGACAGCAGTAATAGGACCCAGCGGAGACTGGGGGAGGGAGGGATCTCCTCTCGGTTCATTGGCAGATCACTTAGCATGAAAAAGAACTGTGGTGGAGATAGAATGTGGTCCGCCAGGTGTCAGGTGCTTTTTATTTATTTTTATTTAGGATGGAGCTAGTCTAGGTTTAACGAGGATGGCTAAAGACATGGTGTAGATGTGACAAAAGAAATTATGACTGTCATGTGTGATAGGGAAAAAAGTTTCAATGTGGCAGAGAATGGCGTTCTCTGAAGAAGGCGCTGTGTGGGATGTAAGCTTGGGAGAAGAAAGCTGTTTTCTCTAAGACACCCAAAGTGTATCTCTTAAAGGGGAGTCGCTCCACAGTTGAACTGTGGGGCCCGCAATCAGACAAGGAGTAAAACAAGAGAGCTAGATAGATGGTTCCTAGGTGGCATGCCAGGAGGTTGACGGCAATCGGGTGGGACCCAGGTCTGGGGATTAAGTTAGTATGGGTCTGATATTCCCCAATTGGAGGGAGGCCTGATTCTGAAGGTGAAGCACTTCAGCGAAGTCGGGGAGGGAGCAGCTGGCAAATCAGACAGCTCCCCACAACAGGAGATCCAACTGAACCTATCTGGCAAGGGGGAGGTCTTCACAAAAAAAAAAAAAAAAAAAGGAAGAGGCAGAAAGGAACGGTTCTGGAGTCAGACAACTGGGTTCCATCCTGGTTCTAATACTTCTTAGCAGTGTGAACCTGGGCAAGTTAAACTCCTTGTGCCTCAGCTTCCTAATAGAGATAATACACAGAGATAATAATAGTCTCTCACAGGGGTGTTGCGTGATGACCTGAGTTAACCACCAATGAGGGCTTAGAACAATGCCTGGCGCATACCTAACTCAATGTTTTTCAGCCATACCTATTATTATTATTTCTTTTTAGCCATACCTATTTTTAATAAAGACCTGTTCAGGCCAGTTTTGCTGGCATAGAGGTACTTGGTGATGAATCTGGACAAGCAGAATCATAGATGGATTTCAGGTAGTGATAGGAAGGGAAAAGAGGGGGTGAACAATAGCATAGCAAGAACACATCAGGAAGAATGAGGAAAAAGGGTTCAGGGTGGGGCTGTTTCAGAGAAAACAGCCTGTTGCAGGTCTACAATGTTCAAAGCTACATTGTGTAAGGGAATTCTCTTGGAAGTTAAATGGAGAAAGTTTAATTTCAATTCAAGAAGCATTCTTTTTGTGTGTCCACTTGAAGCTCAAATTATATTGCTAAGGAGGATGGTCAGTCTGCATAGAGAGAACCCAAGATCTATGAGTCAGGAGACTTGGGTTCTAGTTCTAGTTCTGCCCGAAGTAGCTGATGCCGTATTGAATCAAGTTAATTAACAACTGTGTCATTTTGAAAAGAAGGGGCCAGACCTAGTTCCTAGGCCTCATGAGTATTTAACATTCTCTTATTCTAATCCAAGAACAGGGTCTCAAGAGAATTTCAGAGTTGCTCACCTTTCCCCAAGACTCCTTCCCTCAAATAAATCCGTTAAGACTAAGAGCATCTAGCGTTCCTTTCTTTTTTACCAGGTCCCAAAAGGAGCAAGATTTCTAAAATGCTGGCATTGGGAGAGAGCCACTTTTTCTTTTCCCATCCATTTCAGGAAGGTTGTTTTCAGTTATTCCTTGGTCTGCCAAGAGTTGCTTCTAGATTGAAGTAGGAAGAAGTAATGAAAACAACAGAAAAAAGGTGAGATTTGCTTAAAAGAAGTGAAGCTTGTTTTGCCTGATTCTCTGGGAGAAGGTGGTTGGCAGGTAGACTATGATTGTTCAGGTTCAAACTATCCCTTTAACAAACACTCCCTAAAGGGTGGAATCTGGCCCAACCAGGATTATGAGATACTGATTCATAATGCCGATGGACACCGGACATACTAATAGCCTGCCTCTCATAAACAGGCAACAAGAAGCTTACAAACCCTCAAATAAGTGGCATTTCAATTCGGATATTGGGCTAGGGGGATGCGCTGGTTTAAAAAAACTGGCCCAAACTCTGTGACCCTTAGGGAAGGACTGGTTGTTTAGAAGAAAAATCTTTAGTTCTATAGCTCCTCAGATATGGCTGCTTGCCCAAGGGCTATGAACCTGCATCTTGTTTGCTCGTCATCCTGTCAATCATTTTCCTTTTTTTTAAAAAAAGAAGACAAAAATCTGAAGTCGAAAACACCGAATTCCAAGCTTTTTCCAGGGGCGAAGCCCTTATCTCTAGGGCACTGTACTAATAATACTGGCCTGGCCTACCCCGCTCCAGGAACCCCCTAGCCTTCCCCGAGGGGTCCGCACTGCGAGGCGCAAAGCAACAGCCCAGCTCTAAACCCAAAGGTTCCATCACCAGCCAATCGCCAGCTGGGATCCCTCAAGAAAACCAGAAACACCTACGGAAGGTGAATGGCATTAAGACCAGCCTATCCGCGGGGACTCAGCTGAAGGGGTGGGGTCAGAATTAGCCAATAGTATTGAAGTGGTTGTTGTTAGGCGGGAGGAAGACGCCTGCGAGCGTGCGTGGGGCCGCTCCCGGGAAAGGGTGGAAGGAAGCTCGCAGAACCAACGGCCGCGGCGGGCGGGCGGTAGTGCGCATGCGTACTGTGACCTGGGGCTGCGGGCGGGAGGCGGGGAGGATGGGGGAGGGGAGCGGGCAGGAACGCGGCGGAGGTTGCTGCCGTCGCAGCAGCTGCCGCCGCAGCAAAGAGGCCATGTTGTGTGGTGTGTGGGGCGGGGGGGAGGAGGGCCGGGGGGGGAGGAGGAGGAGGGAGTAAAGCCGAGAGAGGAGACGGGAGAGAGACACCACACACACACGGCACAAGATGGCCGGAGAAGCAGCAGCACCTCGAGCTGTCAGGCGTTCCGCCGCGGCCGCGGGGCCCGCCGGCTGGCGGGGACTTGCGCCCGGGCGGCCCGCAGGCCCGCGGGAGCGAAGCGGCCGCGGCTGGGGCGAGGCGGGCCGCGCGCCGGGGTCGGAGCCCGCGGCAGAGGCGCCCGGGGCGGCCGGGCCCACGACGCGGAAAGCGCCGCTGCGGCAGCGGCCGCGGAGGCTCCCCGGGGCACGGGCGGCTCGACCCGGTACGGACGGGAGGCTCGGGCGGGCAGCCCGGCGCGGGACTCGGGTGCGGGCGACCAGGAGGTGCCGACCGCGGCGCTCGGACCTGGTGAGTGGCTCCCCGGCTCCTTTTATTGTCCTTTGTCCTTGGGAGGAAAAGCAAAATGTCCTTGAGCGCGCGAGCAGGAGGGGGCGGCGGGCCGGGCCTCGCCGGCCGGCTCTCCCCTAGCGGCCCCATAGGCGCCGCTCTCTGGCTCTCCGGGCGGGAAGCGCCGCGGGGCCCGGGGCTGGGGGCGCGGGGGCCCTGCTGAAGACCGGGCGGGGGGTGGCCTCGTTGCCGGGACCGGCCCCGCCGGGAAAGGGGCGGCGGCGGTGACCGCGGGCGGGAGCCTGAAGGGGACTGCGCGAGGAGAGCCCCTTTCTGTCCTGGTGAGTTATTTTGATATTTAGGGTAAAAAAAAAAAAGAAAAATCCTTTTCAGGTTGTCCGACGGGGGAGCTTTTTAACCCCTTTCCGGTGAGGTGGGAACTCATCTTCGTTTTCGAATTTAAAAGAACAATGGAACCCTGACTACGTTTCAACAAAAATAAAACTTGTTTTTTTTTTTTCCTTTTGGGTGTTGGCTTTTAACTCTTTCAAAGCCGATTTTGAAAACGGCTGCAGTGTTGCAGATGAGAAGGTACTTGCTGCTTGTTCAAACCTTTATTGATGTTAAGGTTGTCTTTTAAAAATGCAAGTTGGAGGAGTGCTTCTGGTATTTCAGAAATTACGAAGACAAGTTTACTATGTCGTCAAGGTTGTTTAATGGAAATAGATTTTAATTACGGTGCTAGACGATGACGTTTGATTAAGGTAGTTTATTTTACTGAGTAATTACGCCAAGATTATTTGACATTCTGATGTTTGAACAATGATTAAATCTACTGTTCGTTACTTTTAAAAAGATCATAAGGAGCCGTTATCTGTAACTTATCACACCTGAATGTTAGACCATACTTGGGTTAGTTCCTAGACTTTTAAAAGTTTAAATTCATCATTTGATGATTTAAAAAAATAATGTGTATTATCACAAGCCACGGTCGACAGAACTTTTACAAAGGAATATTCTGACACCAAATCTCTTTGTGAAGTTACTTTCTCGTAGTGTAAATATTAAAGTAGGACTGCTCGGTAATGGGCGATGAAGAGGAGCCATATTTGTTGCATTTGTTGCATGCATAAAAATTCAGATATGCTCAAAACGGAACAGTATTTTAATAGTGTATTTTGGTTTTTAAAAAACTTGTAGAGTCCTCTGTATAGTCTAGGAATTTAAAAAAATTGTCTGAGAGGGAATTTGAGTTTAGTGATTTGAAGAACAAACCACAAATGAACAAACCTTTGTGTATTTTAGAATATATTTGTCTTCATCCTGCGGTAGCTCTGGTGTTGTAGAGGTGCAGATCTACGTAAAAATAGTGTTGGGCAGATTTACGTAGTACTTATAAAATCAAAGATACTGGTGTAATGGACTGTGTTTCTGAGGATATTTTTGTCAGTGACATTGTTTTATTTTCCTAATAGCATTCATATAGTGCTACACGTTACATCAGTTGCGCATATCTTGATTTTAGAGACTCTTGGTGTTTAAGTAACAATTTGGTTTTTCAAATCAACATTTCTGAAATTTTTGAGCACTGCAAGTCGTTTGAAATTAATATTCTGAATCTAGTTTTTTTCAATAGCGAAATGCAGAATAATTGCTAGCAGTTTAACCTCATAAGGTCTTTTTACATGAGAAATGGGGGAAGGGAGAGACTGAAAATGTTCTAGACCCCAGTTTGAAATTGAATAAAGGACATAGATACTACATGTTTTAGATTTGCTTTAAAGACAAAGCTAATATCCCACTTGGTGGGATCAAATAACTTGTGGTTTAAAAATTTAAAGTAACCAGTGGCCATTTTAACTTCACTAATTTCTCCTGGAGGAGTTAATTTTTAATTGCTCATAATTGTAAAAGGTATTTCTAGATGGTAAAGAAAATTTTAAGTTGATTTCAGTCTTTAAAAATGGTAAACTTTTCCTTTGTTTTCGTGTATTGCTTGCCATCAAAAGAAGAATAAAAATGAAAACAAGGTCATAATCTTAAATCTGTCCAAAGATGTGAATTTTTTGTTTTTAATCTCAATGCCTTAATCTCTAGTGTTTGTTCATACAACCAAAAGATGAGGAAAATAAAGACTGATAGATATTAAGATAAATAACTGCACCCTTAAAATTTACAGGTAGCGTGTCGATGAGCCATTTCTTGAATTTGTCCAATGATCGTTGTCTCTGGAATATTTTCTCATTGTTTCATCACAGTGAAACTTTGGCCAAGAAGTGTTTAAAAATCAAAACATTGATAATCATCTTCCTTTTTTTTTTTAAAGGTAACTTACAAGATTAAAATTATATTTGGTTGATGATGGTTCTGAACAAATACAGCTCTTATTTGAGGTAAGAGTGGGTAAATTTTTATTACTTTGACATAAAAGTAAACTTATTAGGTTTTTATTTTTTTTGATAATATATGTTTTTAGTGAATAGTGATTATGAGTAAGTATCTGAAATAATTTTACAAGGTCTTTAAACCTTTTCATTGTATGAAAAGTGTATCTGCATAGCCATTGTAACTTAATGTGCCTTTTGAATAGTTTAAAATACTGAAGGTCCTTTAAGCCTTTGTTTAGTTTTGGGAACAAGAAAAAATACTATACTTTGAGGAAAACCATAAACCAAAGATATGCTTTTTCTTTCTTGCTATTTAATATACTATGCAAACAATTTAAATCTTTTAAATATTTAAAGAAATAAATTTTTTGGGAAATTTAAGCTAGTTGCTATTCATACTAATGGATTTTAGGAAAGAATGCTTTAAAAATCAGGTTTTGTGAGCATAGATTTTATTTTTTCTTCTATGTAATAAAAAGTTTTAAAACACATATTAGTATTTGGCTATTGGTGGTTCCATCAATAAATTGTTTAGAATATTGTTTTTTTTCCCCCAAAAGGTATGCCATTTTGAAGACTGAGACCGTGGAATTTTATCCTTGAGGATAAAGGAAATCTTTGCGATAGTCTGTATTTTATATAGCAAGTAAGTAAATGTTTTTATGCAACATCTGAAATCTAATAGCTACCAACAGAAGAATATCACTAAAGTTTGTCAGTGCGACATAAACTGTAGACCTTATCTCGAAAACGGGATAAGAAAAAACCCATCAAATTCTTTACCTTACATCAAAGCAGTTCTGTGTTAATGTTAAAATAGTTGATACGTGTAATTTACATCAGCAGTGAGACATTCAGTATTTTTCAATTAAATGGTTTAGAATTATGGTTAAATCAGTAGTTGAGTCATCAGAATTACGTATCTTTACAATCTGAAATGTACATTCTTTAGCCATTTTTTTGGTGATGCAGATTACGTTTTAGAAATGGCCTAGAATTTTGTATTTGCAGATCTTATGATTTATCTTAAAAGAAGTATATTTCAAAAACTTAATAGACCCTCTCATATTCTAGTTATTATGTAAAGGATTTAAAATACTCATTTTACCTGTTTTTATGAGTCTTTTTTCCATACAGGTGCAAAAATAAGTTATAGGAAACTAGAATGTGACTAAAGAGACTTCTAATCTATAGCGTAGTCTTTTTAAAGCATAAAAGGAAGAAATAATTTCAATATGTGTATGGTATTTTGACATCTTAAAATTAGATACATGAATGAGAAAAATATGTACAGAATTTTCAGGAATTACTTCTTACTCTTAACACTGAAAGGGGAAGTTACTGTCAAGCAGTGTATATTAGGAAGGGATTTATCAGAGGAAATATATAATGAGATACCTTGGGAAGTTTTAAAAATAGCCAAATAAACAATTAATTAATGTAAGGGCAGGTTTACCTTTGTCCTTGTAATTTTTGTGGAAAATTCATCGTTGGTGTTGGCTTATTCTGTTGATTCAAATAGGTGATAAAGGTAATATTTTTATTGCTTTTGCTTTAGCTTTTTTTGCTTTTCAGCCCTTTTGCAGTTTGATCAGATTTGTGTTTATTATAGTGTACAAAAGAAAACCAAATGTTAGACCTTTAACAATGTTTTAAAGATGTAACATATAAAAAAGTTAAGACGTCTTTCATCCCAAGGTCGTTTAACGTAAAAATGCCAAGGTTAGGGTTTCCTCTTTGTAAATGATAGGATATTAGGTTGGCATTCAGATGAGGCTGGGCACTGTTATAAAAATTGAGAATTGGGCCTCTTAAGACACAAATGTATGTGAAGTTTAACCTAAGTTTAAGTATAAATTGGCAGTAATTTATAATGGCCTACCAAAGGCGTAATTTGAACCCATAGAATAAAAAACGAATGGTTAAAGAAGATTAGAAATGTTAAATGAAAATTTGTATCTTTTTTAGTCAAGTATTAATAATTATAAAAATAACTTAAGTGTTGTAGTAACTCCTAAGTTAATGTAATGGAGTGTAGTTTTCTTTTTATCAGCAACAAGATAAAGGATTATAAGTCACATTTTAAAAAGACCTACATGTACTTCGACCTTCATGATAATATTTAGAGTCAGTGTTTTGAAATCTGCTGCTGAGCCAAGCCTGTAAAATTGGCAATATATTTGGTGGACAGAAATAATGGACACATGGGGGCAAATATAACTGAAGATACTGTTGTTTTAAATTACTGTATTTCATAAATACATTGTTTAGTTTACTACTATTTTCTGCTTAAGAACTGAAGTGATAAATACTTAAATATTTGTTTTATTTTAGCATTTTGAATTCTTGAATCATAAAAGTCACCTGATCAAGTTGGTGATTGGCTTGCATTGCGTTTGTTATTATTGGTAATAACTGTTTAAAAAATTCCCTGGAGTTCCACAGAAATGAAAGAAGCCATGCCCCGTAGTTAACAAAAGGTTTTCATGAACTACGACATAATAAGAGGTCGGATTATGTGGAATAGGTAATTTTGAATATAAATTTTCTTTCAAGTTTCGTTTACTGTTCAGTTTCTTGATTATTTAAAAATTTGGACTGCGGACAAGCAATTATTTTACCTTTTCTCCTCTGATTTTCTTCTTTGTTTAGAGGCATAAGGGGAGAAATGTTAATTTGAGGACATCTCCATCTTCTGCATTAATGAGAGGTGTGTGATAGAGTGGAAAATATAACTGTGATTCAGCAGTCAGGAGACCCAGCTTCTAATGTAAATTAGCCCTGTAATCTAGACGATTTATTCACTGTGGACCTTAGTCTCCTAATTTGTATAAAGTATTTGGAGTTTCCAATTTCTTAAGATACATTTTTGCTCCTGAATTGTGTGGTAAAAATAGAGTGTCTAGTTCTCTTAAACTGTAAAGTAGTTTTTGTAATTTTTGCATTGCAAATCATGGATGTTATTTCTTTGTTGAAGTTATTTGAATAACATGAAACCTGGGCGATAGTGTACCTGACTTTCCTAATTTTAGGTGTTCTAAAATATTAATAAATAGTATAAATGCAGGCATAATGGAAAGTTGATCTTAAAAAGCAGTTAAGGTGTGAAATTGTGTTTAAAAAACAAAGATTTAGAATGCTGCAGTGAAAGCATTGTTTTGATTTTTTTTCCTAATTATTTTATTAAATAATTTAAAGATTAGTGTATTTAATGTAACATTTGCAGCTGACCATTGTGGGTATAAATGATGATTTATAGCTTACATGCTTGACTAAGCTATATAATTTCCCTTAAGAAATCTATATTTCAAAGATAAATATCCTCATCTTACCCACTGCCTTTCCCTTCCAGATTGAGCGGGCCAGTACAAACTTTTAATTTTCAAATTGACTTATTTCTGCATATAATTAACTTTTACAACTTAAATTCAGGGATATTCTGGACTTTATAAATAAAAACTATGCGATTTGATTGTTTACATAACTTTCAAGTAACATGTTTCCTACAACGGTTTTATTTATACATTGTGTACAGCTAGATAATCCAGTGTTTTGGAAAACAATCTTTGTTTTTTGAAATTATACCACTTATTTGAAATTGAATATTTCCCAAAAAGCAATTATATCCTAATGTGTGTATTACATGGTAGTCAAAATCATTTTAATTTAGGTTATCAAGCTAAATATTTTGCTTAACTTTAATGCTTTATGAGTTGTGACAGAGTTTTCTTATGACTGTTAATGACTTTATCACTAGTACCTTATTTTTGTGGGTGGTTTCTTATATTTCACAGTGCTCTCGGATTTTATTCTTAATTAAAATGTAAAAATTGTTTTCAGGACTTTAAAAGGTGACAAAACCAAATCTAAGAAAAGCACAAATGGGCTAGTAATGATAATATTAAGACTTGACTAAAGTCGTCTTTGCCTTTTATTATAAAATGAGCAGCAATCAAAGTTGTTATTTATATTATACCTATAATTTCATACTAAATGAGGATCCTCGATACTGCAAAATATTAAAGATAGGAGTATGAGCAAAATTATCAACTTTTGTAATCTGCTTAAGGTGAACTTGGCTTACCCCCCTTTAAAGGAAGGCAGAGTACTACTTTGTCAATTTTTGGTAAGGAGATCGAGTGGTAGATTACATTGGTGTCAGTAATTTTTGTGGTGGTGCAAAGTGTGATCCAAGTCCTCTGGTTTTGATGCAGTGAGCACCCCGAGCCACATACTTGTACTGGTAGGTAGCCTTTTTATAAGCGTGTTGTCAGACTAATGTGATGGGTTTCCCTCAGACATTTCTTTCGGGGGGATTCCTTAAGTCATTTCTGCCCTTCTCTTAGGGGTTAAATCAATTTATTTTACTTGACTGATTTAGGTTTTGTCATTGTTCGGTGTAACTGTCTCCTTTATAAGATCAGATTAAATTTGGAAGCTTAATAATGCTGTGTTTCTTGTAAATTGCTTCATTTTATCAACTTGCTGGGAGGATATTTTAGCACCTTGCTCTTGAAAGAAATCTTGAAGCAGATCTTACTATTTCTTGGCCTATGACTAGTCAAAACGATTAAAGGGATTTAAATTTGGTAAGATACTCAGGAACTTGCTTTATAATTTGAAAAATTGGAAACCTTGGTCATGGAAAAAGCATTTAGGTAGCTTAGTTTTAGCTTAAATCCTAAACTTTTGCTTTCTAAAAATCCTTAAATTGATATACTTTAATATTGAACTTTTGAACAAAGCTTTTTGGGTAGTTCTACCTATTATTGTGATTATTATAATCATACTTTGGCACAGGAGTGACTGGAAAAAGTATATACCTGTATTCAATTTATTTGAGATACAGGAAACATCTTCCATGTTTATGAGGTATTTCAGTCTAACCAGTGAAAAGTAATGGTTATCAGTAACCAGATAAAAAGTAATTTTTATCACGCACATATTTTAGAAAGGGTTAGTGTTGTGTAGGTCAATATAATTAGTAGAGAAAAAAATTTGAAATTATGCTTAAGGTTTCTATCCTAGAATAGAGTTGATTAAAGTACATGATATTATGAAATAATATAGTAATATTGAAGAGTGAGAAACATGGCCTTGCCAGGTTGGTAATGGAAGCTTTCCTTTAGAAGTCTGGAAAGCAGATTAGCTGAAGGACCAAGAGATAAAATAGTTCTGTACTGTTAAGGAAGGAGTGATGTTGACTCTGTTAAACAGCTGTTTTGCAACCATGACTGCCTGTTAGGGAGCCCAGATTTTTACGTAGGAAGTTCTTGGGGCCTGAGACATAACGTGCTTTTATAGTAACTTTATTCTACAGGTGAGCCCTGTGAACAGCCAAACTTAAGATCCTCTGGATCAGAACTTTTGATTTTCTGCTTGGACTGTATTTATAAATACATGTATGTCTCGGTCTTCTGGCTAGTGATCCTGTTAAAATGTTGAAGTTTCCAAATAAATCTGTTTTTTTCTTTTTCTGTACATACAATTATATTCTTTTTGATTTCTACAGAAATATGAATCCTGAGGCTGAATTATCTAAGGGGCCAGTACAACGAAAATAGATGTTGGTGAAGAATTTATTTAGTAAGTTTTCCGCAATTTACATGTTTAATTTGCTTTTTAATTTTAAATATGACTTTAGAAATTTTGAGTAACTGAGTCAGAGTCTGTAAAAATATAGAGGGATTTAGTGAGGCTCAAAGCAGTACAAAAATCAGCATGGTTAGATGTATATGAAGTTTATTATTAAAATCTTGCACATTAATTTACTCCAACCTTTTATTATTTTCTACTTTTTTTTACTTAAGCTCAGGCAGAGTTAAAATGGAAAAAACCCTACATTTGAACATGCTTTTAATACTGCACCCTAGGACTTCCCTGGTGGTCCAGCGGTCAAGACTCCACGCTTCCACTGCAGGGAGCATGGGTTCGATCCCTGGTAGGGGAACTAAGATCGCGCATGCGCTGTGTGGCCAAAAAAACCCACAAAACCCTGCACCCTAGATCTGGGTGTTGGTAAACTCCCTCCTATTTTTATAAGTAAAATTTTATTGGAACACAGGTATGCGCTTTCATTTACACATTATCTGTGTTTGCTTTCCAACTCTGGCTACAGAGTTGAGAGTAGCTATAGCTAATGGCCACAAACCCTATAAAATGCTTAGTATTTTTTCCTGTTAGGCAACCTTGCGTACTCTTTCCCTGGATCCTTCCTTTTTGTCAACTTCACATGTGTAAAACTCAGAAGCCCTTAGGTTCTCTTGGTAATAGAGCATACTTTTAATGGATTTCATTGTTAGTAATTCAAATAAATGAAGTAATTATGAGCTTTCCTTAAACTTGAAAGGCCAACAAAAAGTTTTTCTTCATACTGGGGTTTTGCCTTGATATTAGAAGGTTTGGTTACTACTACTACTGTGGAATTTCTAATTCCCCATCTGAGAAATAGTGGGAAAGAGTTAGTGGTAAGACTGTAGAAATGGATTTGGATGAATTCTCAAAAGCATTTATTATTGACAGAACTTTTTAGGTATGATAATTATTTAGTAGTTGTTTCATAAAAGTAATTTTTTGAATCACATTCGGGAATCTAGATTCTAGATGATAATCTTTGCTTCTAATTGCTACTTCAACTTCTATTGTATAAATGGCTACTAGAGCCTGTAAAATAGTGAATATTTTTTTTTTTTCGATGGGGGATGGTGAGAGCAGAGATGAAAACTTTACTAATGTAGTGTAATTTATTGACTTCATGCCTTATATTTTAAAATGATTGCCTGGCACATAGTGGATGCTCAATAAATACTTGTTGATTTATTGTATATACTTGCTATTAAACATTATCAACTAGTGTTTTGGGTCTAATCTAGTAAAAAGTGAAATTCATTATTTATAATGCTTTAAATACTAATTTTTAGATATGCTTGAATGCCAAAACTTTGACTCAGTAAAAGTTACAAGAAACCACAACTTTCAATCTTTCATGGACATGTAGTCAAGTTTTAAACTAAAATGGGATAATGGGGAAGATTTGATTTGATTGTAAAAACCTTAAGTAAGATGACTCTTTCTTAGCATAGTTGAACAACATAGTTTAGCAATGTTGTGAACAGCTGGCTGGGTTTTTTGTAGTTAGTTTTTATGCCCACTTTATTTAGGACCCAGACTTGTTAATAAGTTTTAATCCTTTTGAGGAGTCAAGCTTTTTTGGTAATAAGACAAAATATGTGAAGTCAGTATTAAATGTTTTCAAATTTAAAGACAATACGAAGATTGAAATTGTCATAAGTACCAAGAAGCTTAATTACACGATGAGAATGATCATCATGTAAGCATCAATTTCTGCTGCTTATTGTAATTTTGTACCCATTTGTCCCACTGGTTTTACAGTAACAAATTGTAGTATTTATTAGAGCCACTTGTTTAAAAAATTAAGAGTCATTAATCTTTTTCCTTGTACTCTTTCCCTGTCCCGCACATTTTTTGTTGCTATTAAAATGGGGGTTTGCTGGGAAGTAGAGGTAAGGAAATTGAACCCCTGTTAAACACATCCAGTAATGAATCACTTGCTTGCATTTCAAATAACAACTTATTTTACAATATCCCAGTGTTTTTTTGAACAAATTTACTGAATTAGAATTTAAGACCTCCTTGCTCAATTTTATGTTTTTAATTTCTGGATGTATAGTATTTGGGGATTTTAAGCAGTAGCAGGTACTTATCACCTTCTTACCATAGAAGTTTTTTCTTCTTGGAAATTATCTTAGAACAAGCAATTTGTTCTTAAAAAAAGGAGGTATAAAATAGTGAACATCATAGTGGAAAAATTCTCCTAACTTTTCATAATATTAGCTTGAAGCTTGTATGTTTGATGATGGAATTCTAGATCAAACCATCATCTCTGCAGTATGTTTCCAGTAATTCACAAATCTGGAAAGATGTGGAGTAGTAGGGCTTAGATACTAAACCCTACTCAGTTTTCTGTACTGATCTTATTTTAATGCAAAATGAAATGCTCTTTAAAGCAGAAAGTGTTTTGTCTTTTACAAGTTGACCCCATGATCCTAGAGCTTTCAGAGATATCATGGCCACTGGAATATAAATTATTTTGATTCATTAAGGTTAGTTTGTAGGTCCTCAGGTACTTTGGTTACTGTGGTATATTGGAGGTCTATTTATTGAGGTCCTTCTATATACCGGGTAATGTAAAAGCTATAAATGTACTAACTCATTTAATCCTCACTACTACTGCCACGTAAGGTAGGTACTACTGTTACAGATGAAGAACTGGATTTTGTTACCCAGAAAATTTCCAGGGTCAGAGAACTCATGCCTGCTTTCTTTTTCACTTTTTAACTTTGCTTATTTGCAAATTTAATTTTTGCAAGAAATTGGAATTCCATGAAAATAAATGGATTTTATTCCTAAATCCTTTACTGTTCTTTTAGGTGCTTTGATATTTGAGCACTTTTGCTTATTAACAGAATTCTTACTTCTGGGTTTTCATTGGCTTTATAGGAGTGCAGATTGATCATGGCTTTCTTGTAGCATTCTTTTTCTTCTCCTCCCCCCGCCTTTTTTTTTTTTTACCATGTTAAATATATGACAGTGTATGTGATAGCACGACCAATATGCTAGTATTTTTTAGTCTCTATTTTTGCCACACAAGCTGGTGCATTTTATTAATTAGTTTTGATATGGTTTTAATATCATTTGGCTTTCTTTTGAAATTTTTTTTAAAAATGTCGTTTTAAAAAGAAATTTCTTATAGTGCCTGCGATGAGTTTTTTACCTCTTGTGGCAGAAGAATATAAAGCACGGAGTTTATCACTTAATGTACTAGATTGAATAAAGTGCACCTATAGCCATTGAAATGACTAGCTTGATATGAATGCATTAATGTCACCGTTCATCATAATAGTATTTACATTCCCAACTCATTGAGAGATTGATCCTGCATTGTAACAGTAGAGATGGGGAGAAATTGGTTTATAATTAACTCTGCAAGAGGAATGATGGTGTTTTTATTTTTATACTTCTATATAGAAATATGTCCCTTAATTGTAAGGAGTGAACAAGTGGAAGATATTTTACTGATATGGGGAATAAATGAGTTATTTTTAGTTCTCCTTTTAGGCTGGAGAGAAATCGGCAAAAAATGTTTTGGGAGGAATAGCTTTCGTTTGATGCTTATTACTGATGTTGTGATGCTCATTTTCAGTATTTTTTTTAATGAGTGGTGGTGTCTCTTGGTTAATCAAATGGTTTATTAAGTAGATTTTTGTATTGTATATAATAGACAAATCCTCATTGTAGTTTTGGAATCAAGGTACTAACTATCTAATGAGCAAAAAATGTCCTTAATAATCTCCTAGTCAGTCACTCAGACTTCATTGCTATAAATTTAGTTGGAGAGCTGCAAAATTTATAAAGAAGACCAGGGTTAAAACTTATTTTTCTAATTATGTTTTATCATGATGAATCAGGACCATTTATTTAATGGTAAAATATCCTGGCTTCCTTTAATCTCCTTACTTCAAATTATTTAAGCAATGAATTTTTTTAAAACAATGAGGAACATTTGATGTTTTTGCAATGAGAATATTTGTATTGAATTTGAAATCTGATAGCATTTTATGGCAAATATCAAATAAGGCAGGGAAATATTTTGCATTTCTGATCATTTTGTTTTCTAGTGGCTACCTATTTCCTGCATTTTCGTATATGTAGCTAAAGATGGTGACATCTATATTGGCCATTTGTGTTATCTATGCAAAATTAATTAAGATCTGTTGGACTGAAAAACTGCTATGATCCACTGCTTTGGTTTTTTTTTAATCCTTTAAGATTCTTTTCCATATTTAGTTTTATTTGAAGAAGCTTGGAAAGTTTTCTGCATTGAGATTTAGAATCCATAGTGTTGCTGTAATTTAGCCTTCCAGAATTTTTGAATTTGAATTTTTGTTTTCACTTCTCATGTAGACAGTATAACAACATTACATTTAACTATTAAAAATTTGACTCTTCACTGCCACATTTTTATGGTTACTGTGTATCTGTGACAGTAAAAGAACTTTGTTACTGGTGTGCAGTTTTGCCATGATTCTCTTATTGAGACGTATGTGCAGCACATACAACTTTAATATAATACAGTTTTATAGTTTAAAGCGGTTATAAAATTATTAAAGCTTTGTGTATGGTAAGAGTATCTTCAAGGTGGGTGGATGTTCTCTGAAGGAATAAGATTATTGATATTCCAACAGCATTTTTTTTCTTTTAATGTTTTCATCAAGCACCCAGTCAGCTTGAAGAGTCTCAAATGGACCCTACCACTGAGAAATCAAGATGGCAGTCCACTATGGGGAATTGAGAAAAATGGATTAATACAAGAGTGCTGTGATAATATACAACCAAGACAGGGTTCTTTTAACATGGATTTCATGAAATGAATGAAGATATAGGTTTCTTACCCAGCACAAATGGACAGTGAATTTGACTTTCTAGAGACTTTGTATCACTAAGAACATTTTTGACATTTGGAGAAGAAAGATGGCACATTAACAGATGATAGTTTGTATGCCTGGAATCTTTTGCAGTTTGATCTGTATGAGTATGATCTTGTGGAATGTTAACTTTAATAAAATTTCTAACACTTTAAAATTTCTCAGTTTGGGCTTTTTTTTTTTAAGCTGAAGCTTCATTAAATACTCGGTGTCGCCTTAAATAACACTTTGACCTTTACAGTTGCCCAGCAGTAAAGTGTACTGAATAAAGCTGGTAAAATGGAAATGGTGTACTGGAAAATGTTTTACTTGGTTAATATTTGTCTTTTTACAAAGTTGTGGAAATTTGTGCTTTAAAAGATGGTTGTCCAGTTAAAATGCTATTTTATGCTTTCTTGAAACATCTTACAAAATAGGTTAACCAGTGGGTAATAATAGAATGTTTAATTTGCTGTGAGATTTTAATGAACTTTTAAAACAAAATGCCTTTTGCCTCAAAATTCAGCATGAGTGATACAATATTTTTCTGACTTTGTTTTGATGGAAAAGGTCCCTTTTACCTATACTTATTAAATATTATAAATAAAACATCTTGCAGAATATCTGAACACTTAAATTCAACTGAATCCTCCTATCGTCTTAATATTAGGTGAAGAGGTGTTGGATTTATAAGGGAAGGTAGGGAGGTCCTTAGGGTATTCACAAAAGGACTTGAAATTTTGGTGTCAATAATGTCTGCAATAGATTTTATGAAATAGGATTGATTACTGTATTTTTATTACTCTGTACATTTAGGAATTTAGAATAAATGAACCACAGTATGTCATAGATAACTTATGTTTGAATCCTAGGTGAATACTGGTTTCATTCATTGATAACTAAAATCAGTTGCAGTTACTATTATGGGGTGTAGTAGGCTTTTGATAAACCAAATGAATTGTTGATTAAATTTTCCCGTTATACAGAGAAGAAGTAACAGTGCAGCTCTAATTTTCTTTCGGTGAGAAAGTGTTAATCATACCATGTTTGTGATTAATGTCAAATAGCAGGGTATACATGTAGATGATCAATATATATGCAGTATTTGTTCTCATTGGCTGATTTGAGTTGGTTGGTTTGTATAAATCAAAATTGAGATTTTGGATTTTGATTTTGGTAGAGAATTATCTTGTAGAAAGTATGGGATTGAAGCTGGGTTTTGATTATGGATTTTACATTTACCTAGGTGCGACGTTGTTGCTTTTGTTGGGTATAGATCTAAAATGGATTTCTCAGTGAGGGAAGGACAATTGTTCTGGCAGATAATAATGTTGAGTAAGGAAAGTTGATTCGATTTTTTTTGGTTGTGTGAATGTTTTCTTGGGGTGCTTGTTGAGAAAGTGTTGAATAATTTGGTTTTGGCATTAGTAAATTTGTTTCCTTAGATCTCACGGTTTTGATATTTAGGAGAATTTGCCCTGTGACATTACTTTGATAACTTTCCATCAGATATGACAGATTGTTATTAGTTTACCATTGTTGAAATGGGTATATACTTAGAATTTGATTAGATATACAAGGGAATGGTTGAGATATATGTGTTGTGTTGGTTTTGGAGGTGGAGTTTCTTGGGTTTGTTTTTTCATGGTAGTTACATGCTCTTGAATTTAAGAACATTGTTTTGCCCCCAAATCAGTGTGGTATGAGAATTTTTTGGGTAAGGTTTTGGCAAGGTTATATAATGGGTTAAAGAATTTTGTGAAAGTACGAAGAAAATTTGAGATGCTTGAATAAAAACTAGTTACATTAATTTTTGCCCTAATGCAACTGAACACTAGGGAGGCGCTCTTGAGTTGTACCCCTTTCTTCCAGTTGGGATGGAAAATTCCCCCTTAAACTTAGTCCTTAGATAATTTTTAGGCTTCCTAAAGAAGGCAAGACTTGAATTTAATTTATTAAGTTGAGGTTTTGCTTTTATTTAGAAACCATTTTACCCATGGTGGGGGGTAGTTTTTAAAAAGATTAATACTTAAGCTGAGCTTTATATACTCTAAGAATTATCCCTCTTTCAAAATGGCTTGATAAAACACCACTTCCTGTCCAGAGAGGAAGTTATTTTAGCTCAAGGACTGAAATATTTAGCAGATCTTTAGACAAAAGGAACAAATTACATTTCTCTCTGGCTTAAAAAGGGTGCTTGAGCCAGAGGGGGTTAAGAAACCCTCCCCCCTCCCCCTGATGGGGTGGTCTGGAGGGGCAGGGAGAGGTGGGGGTAGGGGTCCTTAGGCTCCCTGGGATGGAGGATCTTTTTTTTTTTTTTTTTTTTTTTTGGTGGAGATGAAGGGGTGGGTCTATGGTACATCACCTGAGTTGTGGGGTAAATGTAGAGAGTGTCAATCAAAGGCAGAGCTCTCAGAGCTGGGAAGGAGGCTCTAGATGGCGGCTGTGCCTTAGAGAGAGCGCGCTCTGCTCCCTGCCTTCGCCTCACTTTACGCAACTTTCCCTAACTTTCAGGCAGCCTCAGGGGGCCCCCGCAGCCCCCTGCCTGTCCTAGTGACTTACTGGGGTCGATTCGAACCTTTTTTAGGGAGAAAAGCAGCTTTTGGGAGCTTTCTTTTCGTGCCTTGTTGGAAAGAAGCAGCCGTACTGAGAGCCCAGGTCGTTGTTTTTTCCAGCTTAGAAGCCATGGCGCACCTCCATTTTTGTGCGCTCTGCTAATGAGGTTTTTTTTCTTCCGGACCCGTTTTAGGATTAATTGTTGCTGTATTTTTTTGACCAGTTAACATATTTGAGGATAATTTTATTTATTTTTTGTTTTTTAACGGAGAATTTTGTTTTTATTTTTAATTATTTGGATCTGATATTTTTCTACTACTAGATAGGACTCTTGCTTTGGACCTACTACATGGATCAGGTAAGTTCATGATCATTAGTGATAATTTAAAAGATTTATATGTTTATGTTTGCTTTATTTTCTGTAAATATGAGAAATTCCTGGATGACGCAATAAGATACAGAGATTGTTATTTGTATCCAGTGTGTTACTTTGAGAAACTTTCCTTATTGATAGTGATGATTCTCCCTGTTCGGTTTAGCCTGTTTTTATGTGTTTTTTTTTAAAGAAAAAATAGAAATATTTTGCTTTTTGGTGCTTAACC
The DNA here is from genome assembly GCF_039906515.1 of Pseudorca crassidens. Lineage (NCBI taxonomy): Eukaryota > Metazoa > Chordata > Mammalia > Artiodactyla > Delphinidae > Pseudorca > Pseudorca crassidens. The sequence continues at coordinate 138,703,881 of NC_090296.1, read as the reverse complement.
GCTGTTGTGTTATAACAATATCGTTACATCGTCAGGACTTTGTTCCTGATAATAAAATCCATCGATAGAAGCTGGGACCTTACCTTTCTTTCAACTTTTGACAGTAAATACCTGGGCACAGGACTTCAAAGCAAACACAGATTCCCCCTCCCCCTTAATATTTAAGAATTAAAAGATGATGAGAAATAAGGACAAAAGCCAAGAGGAGGACAGTTCGCTACACAGCAATGCATCGAGGTATGAGCTATCAACTTTCTTCCTTTTTTCTTTTTTTTTGGGGGAAACCTCAGCTTACATTGTTCACCTTGACAGACAAGGATAGCTATCTGTTTTATTTTAAGTATTTTACTAATTTGGATTCGTTTTTTAAAGCGTGACCTTGAGATTGCTAATATGCCACACCCTAATTTTTTGGTAGCAATTTATGAAAGTTAAGTTGTGACTTAAGGCCTCTTACAGCAGTCAAAAGGTAAGGTACCTTTATTCAAGGGGGCCTTTCCTGTAAACTACAGTTTTTTTGTCAATAAATTTCAGTTTTTAGGTTTTCGTGCTGTAGGAAAATGACCTTGTCGGTTTAGCCATTGCTGCATTGCACCATTTTACATACAAGGCAAATTTTTTCTTTGAAGAATCTAGGATACCCAAACTTGTAACTGAAGGCCATAGAGGAGCCTTGTGGTAGTAAATTATAGTAAATAGACATTTGAGAAAGTTATATGAATGAAAAAATGTACATTTTAAAATGAAATTGCAAAAAGGACCCTTTGACTGATGCCTCTCAGTTTATATTTTTATTTGACTCTGTATTTCTTTTGATACTCTTGACATTTTAGGAAATTTTGATAAGATTTATCAAAACCTTTACTCTCGATGATTACAGTTCCTGCATTTATGAGATCAGACCTGTGATCACAGAAATCTTGGAATACTATTAATATGCTTTTATTTTGTGTTTGCTACTGATTGTAATTGTATGTTTTATATTTAAAATACTTTATGGTTTGCATTTGTATGCTTATATTCAGACAGTGCTCTCTGGTTGGTAGATGTAGTATTTTATCCTTGCATTTTAGTTGTAGCTGCTTTAAATTTATTGATTTATTTCGACAGAGTCGCCTGGAATGCTTTATCTCCTGAAGCTTACAAATGTACTGTTTGTTCAAATCATGATTTGTTTCACATTTGTTGGAGTTCACCATATTAGTGACTAAGTAATAAAGCCTCTAAGATGTTTTGTTGTATGAAAAGCCTCTAAGATGTTTTGTATGATCTGTATATTAATTTTTTAAAGTATATATGAATGCATTTCTTGATGTGTGTTCTATGAATTGTCATGTTATAAATTTTAAATCATGCATTTAACAAGAATTTGATTGATTATATGATTTTTTTTCTCCCCAGCTTTGCTCTTTTATAATTTTATATAAACAATATACTTTATTATTAGGTTAGTGATCTGAAAGTTTTGAAAATGGTTTTTTAATAATGTTAAATTTTTATGTTTTATAAGACTTAAAATATTTTGACCCTTGCTTTTAAAAATACCTTTCCAAATTCTTTTGCAAATTGAGTTGTCACATAGTTTGGATTACTGTCTTTGGAATTGAATTGCCCATGTATACCTAGGTTAGATTTAGGACAGAAAACTTCTCTACTGATTCTAAACTGACTTTTCTGAAAAGTGATGGTGATTTGAACAAATAGGAATCCCCAGGTATCTTTGACAAATTATTAAAGATTCAATACCTAAAATTGGTACTCCCTTGAGTGTATGATTTGCATATCTCACATGGGTTTTGGCTTTCTCAGGCAAGGTTTGTGGTTAACATCATTGATCAGACTCTGCTTTCTAATTTAAAAAAATTAAGCGGTGTTGTTATTCTTTCTTTTAATGATACTCTGACCTGGAAAACTACATGGAAGTTGCCATGCATTTGTCTCCTGGTAATGAGGTTGCAGCTTAACTAGAGGCATGCACTGTACTTTTAAATGTCTTTTTTTGTCACGTATATTTTGATTCATATACCTGATGAGTGTCAAAAAATATTTTGAGAGACTCCTTGAAAAGAAGATGGAGTGTTAAATTACTTTTACCCCAAATTGCATACCTTAATACATGCACATAATTATGACATCACTTCCTTTTAAAATTGTAAAGCTATAGAATGTTAGTGGTGTTTTATTGTAGTAGATTAATGTTATTTTTAAGTGAGCTAAAATTAAGGTGACTGTTATGGTAGCCAGAACTTGGTTCCTTAATCCATCAGAATTTCTCCATAAGGACCTAGTTTCTGTGGCATAAAGTCTATAGCGTTTAGGGAATACTACAGATATCCACTTTTGCAGCCTGAGCCACAGGAGAGGAAGGGAGGAGTTTGCAGGTCAAGTAAACTTTTTGGTCTGAGATTTACTTTAGCACCTGAAAGAACTGAGTGTAAATTTAGGTATGGCTGGTATGCTCCAGTTTTTGGAAATAATGGCAATACTTAACAGTCATTTTGTAAGTTTGTTGTTCTTTTGAAGTTAATGCTTAAGTATAATGTTATACTTTGTATATCATGATTTTTGAAGGTTAAAAAGTTCACTTTCAAAAACATTTTAAAGATACTTGATATCTAAATTTTTAAATATCTGAAACAAAGTTTTCGTGATAGACATATATAGAAATGTATACCACACACTTATCTAAAATAATTTGCGGTTTGGGGTAACTTCAGTAATATCACAAAATGGAAAGAGAAGGAAATGTGAATGGAACTGCACACAAAGAGCTGTGTGTTCTAGGACGCTGCGTTTTCAATTTATCATAAGAACTGAAACAGTTTATTAAATTTATCTCCAAAACGTCTGCCTCTGAACCAGATTTTATTTTGATAACCTGAGGTGCGGGCAAAATCTTCTTAATCAGCCTTTTAGTTGTTACTCTAAAAGGCTGGGGATAGTTAGAAGTTGGCATAATGCAGTTGCTTGTGGAGTGGAACAGGGAGTTTTTTAAGTGGCAGCCATTTTATGATGCTGATAATTCTTAGGAATCGGGATTTTTTGAGAAGATTGAAAATAAAGCGAATTGAAACCTGAAATACCGAAGTATCTCCCCCCTCCTCCCTTTTTGTTCTTTGGTACTGAAATAAAGGGCAGCTTGGTAGTTAGCGCCGGCAGCAGCTCTCTCAGCCCCTGGCATCTTGGTGCAGGTCCAGCTCAGTCACAAAATGGCTGTTCCTTTGTGCCGCAGCGCTGACAGACATACTGCATTGCACTGTGTACTCGCCAAACAGCAGGAAGTTGCCGTGCCGAGTTCAAAGGCCGGCCGGCGCCGGCGCCGACTGCTGATTGGCTGTGCGCGCGCTTGGTAACAGCGGGTCAACAGCGGCGGCCTGTGGACAGGCTCCGCCCTGCGACGTCAGGCGCCTCGTCGCCGGGAGGAGCGAACGCAGTGACGTTAGGCTGCGTGCGCAGCCTACGTCGTTCCTCTTCGCCTAGGCAGCCGCACGCCAAGGGACACGGGGGTGGGAGCGGGGGTGGGAACGGGGGAGGGGTGGGGGGGAGGGGAAGGGAAGGCTGTCTGGGACTTTCCGGTGGGCGCCCTCCTGCGCGATTTCGCCCCAGGCGGCGCCCTCCATCCAGCTCTGTGGCCGTCTCCACCCTGCAGCGTGTATTTTTTGCCCATCCCTAGGAATGGTTTTCCTCATTTAGAAGCGGCTTCTGCTTTTGGAGAAAGTAAAAGGCACTAATCGGAAACCTTCAAGTCGAAAACCTGCCAGTTTTTATCGTTTTCGCTTTCCTTTCTCATATCCTAGCGGGTCTTCTTTTTTTTTCTTTTTTGTGTTCACTGTGAAGAGATTAGTGAGTTTGTTACCATTGACCAAAAGCGTTTCACTATCAAGAGGAGATATTTTTATTTTAATTGAAACTTGTTAACGGTGTTACAGCTGTTGTTTAATACATGGCTCATAAACAAAGGGAAGATTATTTGAACTTGTCCCCGTGCATTTTTACTTGGTACCAAACATTTTCTCAGTTGGCATTTGATGGAGAAAAACTCAGGTCAGTATGTGCAAAGTGATTTATTTTTAAGATTAACAACGGGATAGTTAAGTAGAAAATAGCTAAAGATATTCACCTGACCAGTAACTACTAGGTTACTAATATTAGGTTAACTTAAACAACAGAATACAGCAATAGGCATCCATAACTGTGCAAACAGGTGTTAGAAAACAACTCTTCTTAAGTGTTAAAGCACTTGCTGAAGAATAGTGACTCCCAATGCTTGGCCAGTAGTGGAATTACTTGGCAAAATCTTAGGAAACTTCTCAGATCCCCCATTCTGGAAATTTTAATTCAATCCTGGTAAACTTGTTAAAATGCTGTAATGATGCTCATGGTCTGCCTTGTTTGGAAACCCTTGCAAGGATTTCTGGTTAAAAAATCATAGCTTACCAACGGTGACTGTAATTTGGTCACACGTAATGAATTTAAGTAAGAAGGAAAGACTATATTGGTGTTTTCGTAATCGTACCCTGGTGAAAAGTTTTTTCTAAACTTTTGGAGTGTTTTTAGCAATAACTGGAATGATCTGTCACATAGTTGGCAATAGTTCAGAAATTTTTTATTGAGTAAAAGTATGGTACTTTGAAAGAGATGTTTACCTGGGCATATCATGAGTTTCTGAATAAAGTTTATAGAAGATACAATTCACTACATTATTAATTGGTTTTGTAGGTTCGCATAGTCTTGGTTCTTTACGAAGAATTCTTTGTGGAAACTTCAGGTGAAATTGGGTTTTCAGTTTGTTTTATAGACTCGTTCATCAAAGCTTCTGTAAGTGATTTTTAAAGTATATGCTCAAATATATATGATGAAATTTTTAACAGTCTTAGGGACAAATACTTAAGAATTTGATGATCATTAACATGTTAGCAACTTCTGAAGGTGGATATAAAGCAAGAAGAAGAAAGGTTCTTTTTGTGTATTGAGACTGAATTCTGGTTAGTTGTATTAAAATTTTATTTGCTAAATACCCTAAATTAAAAGATAAAATTAAGTAACACTGCAGTGGTGTTCCAGGATATGAACTGCTCTGTTGTAGATGTAATAAATATTGTTACTATGTGAGTTAAAATGAATATTATGATATAGCAGTATATCTGTGAACAGTTTGCATGCCACTTGGAGCCAATTAACTTTAAAGAACCAGAGTATTAGGTCTGTTCATTGAGCTTTCTATGGGTTTTCCTCCTGTGTGCAGAATGTAATGAAATGGCAAGAAAAGTGCTGATTAATCTTTCCTCTTTCTTTTGGATTCTTGTTTTGAAAACCTGCAGTTTCCAGTTGATATTTGGCTCTTTGGAGAGTAACATCTTTTGTAAAGGTTAAGCAGTTGCAGGAAGGTGGGCAAACAGTATTTCATAAGAAGCTTTAGTTATAAAAAGTTTTAGCAAGTTGTTGTTTGAGAGATGAATCTGGAAGTTTAGTTGAATTTTACCTGACAGTATGTGAAACTCACAGATTTTATAATTGATTGGTTTACTTACCCCTTCCCATTTATAGCAAACCCTGACAACTGTGAGAGATACCTCCTACAACCACCTATTTTCAGACTCCTATCATTCATTACTTGTGACCAAATTACAGTCACCATAAAATGTGGCACAGTCAACTTGCTCCTGACATAAAAATTAAGTGACTGCTCTGTGTGACATTTGGTAAATTTATTCTGGGCATGAGCATCAGTTTTTTAAGGTCTTTTAGCTTTTTTGTTTGTTTGTTTTGAAAACCTTAGAACTCAGTTGACTTTCTTAAGGAGGGCGTTTTAGCGAAGAAAGTGTTCTTTTTAATCACCCAAGAGTTATTTTGCATACATATAAAAACAACTATGTTGGGCTACTTAGCTGGTATTTGGTACTATAGCTGAATAATTCCCTCCTGCATTTCAACCTGATTGATTGGGCACTGAATTCAAATTCATACCTCACCAAAATTGCCTATTACTATTTCTTTGGAACTTCAGTGTTATTAGTATAAATCCAAACAACAGAAGTTGACACAATTCACCAAATGCCCAGGGTCTGTTTTATGTTTATTTTGTTTTCAGTAATTTAGCACAGTGTTGGAGCACATATTTTATATGTTATGGCCTTGCCCCTAATCAGTCTAAACTAATTGATAAGGGAAGTCTGAGGGCAGAGACCCTTTTATTAAAAGCTCCTCTACTGGGTGTATTGGAGGTGGGGGGACAAGGCTTTGCTTGGTGAAATAAATCATGGAGAATGTAGGTGTATGGAAGGCACTCATGCTGCATTTCAAAGCAGTTCCAATTTAGCATCTTACTGTTAACATGTTTGGTTAAGTCCCTTTTTTTCTTCCAGTTTTATTGAGATAATTGACATACAGCACTGTATAAATTTAAGGTATACAGCATAATGATTTGACATACATACATCATGAAATGATTACCACAATAAGTTTAGTGAACATGCATCATCTGGTAGATACAAAATTAAAAAATTGTTTTCCTTGTGATGAGAACTTTCAGGATTTACTTTTTAAACAAATTTTCTGTATAACATACAGCAGTGTCAATTATATTTATCGTGTTTTACCTTACATCCCTAGTACTTATTTGTCTTATACTGGAGGTTTGTACCTTTTAGCTATCTTTATTCAATTCCCCCTCCCCACAGACCCCTCACTACCCCCCCATCCCCCAACCCTGCCTCTGGTCCACAAATCTGATCTCTTTTTCTGTAAGTTAGTTTGTTTTCGAAGTATAATTGACCTACAACATTATGTTAACATGTTTGGCTAAGGTCACCATTTTTGTTATTTTAGTGATAGCTTCTGGAGAGTCCCCACAGTTGAGGGGAAAATGTGATTACTCTGACATTGATGGGGAGAGTGTTGCAGAAGAGCAGCAGCTGAGGCATCATTCTAAAGATAGTCTTGATTTTATACTTAGGATCCAGTTCTGATGAGTTATTTTGTAATTTGTGAAGTCTTTAACTGTTCCTTCCGTGCCGAGCAAGAGCTGTGTACAATGATGGGCACTAGTGCAGCATTTACTTTAGTACTGAAAACTTTTCTTCCCAGTTTAGGCTAATGAAGTACACTGTTGGAATTTTCTCATTTCTGAAGTGTGGATATGGGACTTCCCTGGTGGTCCAGTGGTTAAGACTCCAAGTTTCCACTGCAGGGGGCTCGGGTTCGATCCCTGGTCGAGAACTAAGATCCCGCATGCCGGGCGGCATGGCCAAAAAAAAAAAGTGTGGATAATGACAGTCTTCACTGGGTTATGAAGATTAAATCACACAATGCCTATAAAGTATTTAACAAAGAGAGACTGTTACACTGAAAGTACTCAGTAACTGCAAGCTGCTAGTAATATTTTATTACTAACGCTTCATCTTTCTTTTTTTGTTCTAAGTCCCTCTTTTTTTTATATATAAATTTATTTATTTATTTTTGGCTGCATTGGGTCTTTTGTTGCTGTGCGCGGGCTTTCTCTAGTTGCGGCGAGCGGGGGCTACTCTTCGTTGTGGTGCTTGGGCCTCTCATTGCAGTGGTTTCTCTTGTTGTGGTACATGGGCTCCAGGCACGCGGGCTTCAGCAGTTGTGGCTCACGGGCTTAGTTGCTCCGTGGCATGTGGGATCTTCCCGGACCAGGGCTCGAACCCGTGTCCCCCGCATTGGCAGGCAGATTCCTAACCACTGAGCCACCAGGGAAGTCCCTCTAAGTCCCTCTTTAAGAGCCAGGCTGCCCGTGAGGTTCTGTAGCTGGTGGCCTAGCCTCCCACAGGAGTCTGGTCTATTTAGGCAAATTAGGAGAGAGGTTTGTTAAAATGATTTTAGGAGGCAGGTCCTCTTATAGTTAGTTGAAACCTTGGGTGTATTTTGCAGTTAATCCTTTAATTGTTTTTATTTTTAAAATTTATCCCCCTGAGAAACCCAGCCTTTTGAAAGGAGCATATGACTCTTTCTGGAGTAGACCAGCTTGTGTGAGTCATAGCCCTCCTCTTGGCAGTCACTCTGAGTAGATGCCTTATTTCCTCCTTCTGGAGCTGGTAATTATTGCCCTGGTTTACCCTCTGCCTCATTTCCCTCTCAAGCTGTACAAGAGTGAATAATTAATACCAAGGTGCAGTGCTGTTTGGATATAAATGTAACTACAGTAATATTTACAACAAAATCTAATTGGCGGGACTTCCCTGGTGGCCCAGTGGCAAAGAATCTGCCTTACAATGTAGGGGATGCAGGTTTGATCCCTAGTCAGGGAACTAAGATCCCACATGCTGCGGGGCTACTGAGCCCACACACCTCGACTAGAGCCAGCGTGCCGCAAACTACAGAGCCCACACGCTCTGGAACCCGCGTGCCACAGGTAGAGGGAAGCTCGTGCACCACAACGAATATCCTGTGTGCTACAACCAAGACCCGCCGGAGCCGAAAATAAATTAAATAAATAAATAATAAATAAATCTTAAAAAAAATCTAATTGGCTGTAGCTTGCTTTTACTAATCAGTCTTCACCATAGCGGCATTTGATTTAACATAATGCCTAATGTCCAGTTTATTGTGTTAGACCCATAGTCTCATGATTTGTGTTTTGGGTTTCCTCTGCTTTCTTCATTTCCTTTACTTTTGGTTTGAGTTGTTGAATTCTATTTTTTGTTTCTACCTCAGACCTTGGAGAGCTTCTAAAAATACCAATGTCCAGCCCAACCCCTGTGATTAATTTTTAAAAGCTCTCCATGTGTTTCCAATTTGCATGTGTTGTTTCCATATGTTTGCATGTTTCCCCGTGTGTTTCAAATCTTCTGATGGAGCACTTGTTACATTTTTTTCTAATCCTTTGTCTCTCCATTCCTTGTCCTATTTTCTCAGTTCCCTTTTTAGGGCAGCTTGAATTTGGAGGTCTGGAATCAATGGGGGATGGGGTGCTTGATGGAAGAGGAAAAGTTTCCATTTCAATGTCATGCCAGATCCTGCTGTAGCATACCTTTGAAATGTTTATACTAATGGGATGTTTTCACCTCCAATTGCTTTAAGTTCTAGTGCTATCTCTTCGTTACTGTGATTGTCTACTTGAACCCGTTTAGAGACCTCCAAAAGTTTGGATTCCAGAATTAACTTTGAACAGTTACATTCCATTCAGAATTCCTTTTCCCCATAGCTGATAAAGGTAACTTAGGGCTAGAGCAGTGGCCCTGGCTTGTGCTGTGAATCAGTTATTTAGAGTGGTATTTGTCACCCACTGGTGGGTTGTGAATTGTAACCAGCGTTAAAAACAGAACAAGAGAATAGAATATAAAAATAAACCTCAGGGTATTGCATTTGTATGAGTTCTTTCTTAGCCCAGTCGTGGCTGGTAATCTTTCATTTGGATTTTGTCATGAAGGAAAATAACATGTGGTGAATACCAGGGTGGATTTGCATTTTATTGAGTGTTCACTGTGTCAGGCACTGTTTCAAGGAGTTTTGAATGTATATTTTATTTAGTGTGAGGGTTAGTGTAGCAGAAATGATAGTGACCTCCTTCCACTAGCATTCCCAGGTTAACTGTCACAGAGCTTTCTTCTTTTGAACTTCTGTGGGTGGTCCTGCCTCCTGCTGAGCTCTTCTTATACTCTTGTCATCCTGTTCCTTCAGTGGGGTTGTATACTTAACGAGGATTTATAGTTACTTCTCCTATCCGTTTATTCTGGTTCTGCTTACAGTTGCGCAAACCAGTAGATGAAATGATCGTTGAGATTTTTCATTGAAAACTGCATTGATTGTTTTGGAGAGATTCAATAATCGCTAACAATAGTGCCTACTATGAGCCTGCAACTTGTTCTAAGTCCTTGATATGTGTTACTTTGAGTTGTCCCCACATCAGGTCTGTGAGGGAGGTAGGATTATCACCCGTCTTTTGTAGATGAGAAAACTGAGGCACAAGGGGGAATAAAGGGTAGATAGAACTGGATTCAGACATGGGCAGTTTGGCTCCAGGATTAGATAGGTAAGAGGAAACTATGTAGGTGATTGGGGAAAATAGTAAAACTGTAGACTAATTGTGTACTCTGTTTGTCTTAAAAAACTTTACATTTTTAAAGAAACCAAAAGCTGAAAATCACTGGTGTGATTTATGCCAGAGACAGATCGCTTTTCAAAAGGCGGTGATTTTACATGGAAAGATTCAGGTTAACTTGTATCCAGTGATTTCCCCTGGGGGTAGTTTGAGAAACCGATGGGGGAGCAGTATGAGGAAAGGTGGTGGGTGGAGGGGTGCTGGAGACGAGAACCTGGCCCTCCTCTGGTTGGACAGACTCCAGCACCACACATGCACTTTGGATTTGGCCACAGTTTGTAGAGACTGAGCTTTGCTTCTAACTTCTGTTTTTTGTTGTGGTAAACTTAGTTCCAGCATAGGCTTTGCATCAGAATCACTTGTGAATTTAAAAAACCCGGGCCCATACCTGATTGGATTTAGGGGGTCTTGTAGTGGGAGGGGAGGGAGGGAAGAGGAGAGAGAGGAGGGGAGGGGGGGGGGGGGGGGAGATTGTCAGAAGGGCTCCAGGTGTGTCCATTGCAAAGCCAGCGTTGCGAACACTTGTCCTATAGACATGCCCTCTGGGGAAATGGTTCCTGAGTGTGGTGGCTGTCAAAAACCTTAATTAGAGGGCGCCTTCAGTTCCAGTTGATAATGCTGGTTGATTTGACCTTAAAATGGAGGCAGTATATGGCTGGTAAGTTGTCATTTTGAGGGAAGGGGGTGATGGGTCAAATCCTTGCAGTGTTCCAGTTCCCTTGCTTGATTAAAAAGTTTGTTTCCTCTAAATTTAGCTTTATATAGGCATTTAAGTCCCCAGATTTACTTGCCAAGAATCACCTGGGGTGCTTGTTAAACATATTCCCAGGCTTCTTCCCTGGAAGTGTTGAGTTCAGTCATTCTGGGGTGGTGTCCAGGAATCTGTATGTTGAACAACAGCCTCCCTTGATTCTTGCACTGAGGCAGGTTTGGGAAATAAGGGCTAATGGAACGGGACTTTGGGTCTCTTTTCTGTTTCTTTTTAGCTGTAGAATCTCGGGCAGGAACCTCTGAGCTTGTTTCTCTGTCTTTAAAATAGGAGTAAGGGTATATAGTATGTCTCTCTTGGGGAAGTTAGAATTAAGTAAAATACTGTTTTTTATAACACTAGTTTTCAGCTTGGGGACACCACCTCCTCCCCCAGCAAGACTTTTGGCAGTGTCTGGAGGTATTTTGGGTTCAGGTCGGGGTGCTGCTGGCATCTAGTGGGTAGAGGCCAGCGATGTTGCTCAACATCCTACAATACACAGGACAGACCCCTTATTCCCCCGCAACAAAAAAACATCAATAATGGTGAGTGTGAGAAACTGGTCTAAAACACTAAAGTGCTTGCCACAGCGAGTGTTGGCTGTTATTAAGAAAGTTGGGAGGCCTCACTTTTCCTTTTCTGTGGCCTGATTCAGGGACTTCACTTTACTTCCTATGACAGTGTGGTCGTAAGTTCCACATTTACTACTGAGGTTAGCAGCCAGGACTTTTAAATCTCCTTTGAGCTTTGGAGTTGCTAACTTATAAAAGTCTAAAACTGTAGCCTGAAAGTTGTTAATAAGGAAAGATAAGACTCAAAGGGCTGAAAGGAACTCCTGGTCAAATAAGTTCATCTAACCTCAGGGTTCTAAATGTATGTAAGTACATCAGTTGGCATGGTAGATTATAGGGAGAGTTCTCTCTGTAACTGCCTTTCACCGCATGAAGGGTTAGTCTTCCATGTTGTTACCCGAGTAGAAAGCTTGCCTCGCCTTTTGTGTTAATCCTTAGTGCTCTGCCAGACCCACATTGGGATAGGTATTTGCCAAATGAATATTTAATTTGTACCTTACCCAGGCTTCTTGTTATAATTCACTTTTCCGTAATGATATGTATGCCTGGGTTCCATTTGTTTAATGCTTCCTAAACTATGTAGGACTACTCAAATGTTTACTGGTTATTGGGGAGCAGAGTAGCATAATAGAGATAAAGGTGACTTCTGCCTGGTACCAGTTGAAAATTTTAGAAATATGGTTATTAAAAGTAGATTTTTCCTCCATTATCATTGGGTTTCTTAATCTTGGGGTGGGGTGGGCTGGTTTACTGATGGGACTGAATTAACCCTTTATCTTCTGAAACTACACAGCATTTTTGTGTGTATTTTGTCTCTTACATATATGTACCTTTTTCCGAAAAGAGGATCCTTAGTGTTTCCAGTGTTAAAGTGAGTTCCAAAAGAATTGCCGAATCCTAGGAAGGTCTACTCCGGAATACTGATCAGTTCTTCAGTGTTAGAAACAGCTCTTTTTTGAGAAATTAAGAAAAATTCAGGGAAGTTCAAAGAATAAAATTAAAGTTTTCAACAAGTTAGATATAGTTAAAATCCTATTCACCCCTTTTCCCTAGTCACTTTCATGAACTTGGCATATAAAAACCTTGGCATTTTAAAAACGCACATGGTTCATGTAATATATTTTGTGTTTAAAAAAATATGATAGTTTTGAAATTGTCATATTGCTATTTATAGATCTGATTCATCCCTAGTCTTAGCTGTTGTAGTTAATTGCATAGTATGAATGTTTCACATTTTATTTTTGCATTTTCATACATGAACATTTAGGTTATTTCCTTTTTTTTAATCTTATGAGCAGAGCTCTGAACATTTTTATACTTTCCATCTCCTGCACACATTTGATAATTTGTTTAGGTGATACACCCACTGATTAACTCACACGATTCATGCATATTTCTAGGGTAATATGCCAAATAGCTTTCCAAAGCTTCTACTGATTACTTTTTCAGTAATGGTATATGAGTACTATTTTCCCTACTTTCTCATCATACTTTAATGTTAACCAGACTTTAATTTCTGCCAAGCAGATTAATGTAAAATAATATGTTGTAAATACACTTCCCAAATTACCAGTGAGGTTTAATTACCTTTTTATATGTTTATGGGCTACTGCAGTTTGGGTTTTGTAATTGTCCATTTCCTTTGCCCAGTTTTTTATTGGATTTTTCTTTGCTATGTAATTCTTCATATGTTGTATGTATAAATCCTTTGTTGTGTATACATTGAACTTTCTTTTCTCAGTCTCTTACTTGTCGTTGAAACTGGTTTATAATGTAGCTTATTCTTAAGAATCATAGGACCTGAACTAGAGGTGGAGGAGATCTTAAAGATACTGTTCAATTTACTTAAGGAGCTACATCCAATATTTTTTTCATCAGTAAGAAACTCGTGACTTAATCTTTGCCTTTCTATCCTCTTATGACACATAGAAGTGACTTGTCCTGCACCACCCTTGGAATGATTCTGGCCTTAATCTCTTGTTGGGTGGTTTAATAATCTGTTTAACTGATTATGACAGGGACAGCAACACCACTTAGAGGTTAATAGTAGTGTGGATTTCATAATTCAGGCTGTGGGGCTGGGGGGTGACATTACACACACTTGGGCTAGTCCTCTTACGTAAAATGAAGGATTAGAGGGGAATGTTTGCAAATGGCACAGAAGTGCTCCACAAATGTTAGCTATTTTCATATTGATAGAACATAGTCTGGAGATAAACTTTATGGAATGCCAGTGTAGATGGCTTTGCGTTTTTACTAGATTTTGCTTTCACCACCACCAACAAAAAGAAAATACAGCTCTGCCAAGCAGTTCAGCCATTTTGTAAGTTTAGGAAAATAAACAGTACCCAGTAAGTGCTGAAATGGCAGCTCTTGGGCCGAGAACCCGCAGGCTTGCTCTGTAGCGAAGTGTTGCTGTGCTGCCCTCTTGTGGTTATCTGGGAAGCGGTGATTAAAAATTAAAAATGGAACAATAGCTATTAATGCTGCTTGCTTTCAGAGTCCAGTTGTAAGAGACACTTAATCACTCCATTTTTGCCAGCTTCAAAAAGGATTTTGAACAGATGTCAAATCTTTTTTATCAGTGAATGAAAAGAAGTAAGCTTTTTTTAAATAAGCATTTTTCTATTGGAATTGAAAAACTCCCAATTTTGACTTGTCCCTTTTATTTATTTTTGCATTGTATTTCCCTTGTGATGATTGTTCAATCAGAAATTATAAAACTTGTTTGCAACTTAGGTTTTGAGTAATTTTTAGGTAAACTTATTTTTCATGAGGATTCTGTATTTATGGTGGTTAATCATTCCTGGAAATTCCATTTTTAATTGCCTTATAACTGTTAATGCCATTGGAAATCAGGTAATTTTATTACTTTAGGTGAAAGCTTAGCTAAAGGACTACTCACCCACTAACTTGATTTGTCCCTTTTTTCAGTCCTGTGGACATCCCACATCTCCTACTCTAAATCAACATTACAAACTATAACTTAATATTGATAGTATTTATTATTATCATTCAGCATTAATAGTGAATCTGCATAACATTTCAGGAAATATCCTGCCTTTGGAATGAATAATTAGACCGTCAGTGCCTTAAATGTGAAGGTATTTATAGTTTTTTCCTAAATATTCTTTTTCTCTTTCAACATTTAGAAACTTGTCCTCCTAGGAGAAGTATGCAAATTAATTCATTTATGTCTTTATTAAGGCTTATTTTTAAAAACGTTTTTTCCCCCGAATATTATTTTAGGTCTCTTAAATCTGACTTGTTTTAGAAATGATGGGAAAAAAAAAAAACAACACTTGGTCTCACCCTCATTCATATCTTTAGCTCATTTTGTATAGGATTGGGGATACTTAACGTCCCTTGCCTTGAATTTGACTCTTCTGGTTGGATTTTTTATGAACCATTTGAAACATTAAAAAGATTAATACTTACATAACAAATGACTATGAACTCAACCACTCAGCCTCAGTCATAAAACCCACCAATATCATTTTTTTTTTTCCTTTGGTCTGCGTCAGCTCTTAGTTGAGGCGTGCAGGATCTTTATTCGTTGCGGCGCAGGCTTTTCCTTGTGCGCGGGCTTCTCTCTAGTGTGGCGTGCGGATTTTCTCTCTCTAGTTGTGGCGTGTGGGCTCTGTAGTTTGCGGCACGGGCTTAGTTGCCCTGTGGCATGTGGGATCTTAGTTCCCATGGACCAGGGATCAAACCCGCGTCCCCTGCATTGGAAGGTGGATTCTTTACCACTGGACGACCAGGGAAGTCCCCCACCAATATCATTTTCTGATTACATCTACCTCCCTCAACCCCCAGAGGTAAATACAATTGTAAACTTGATGTTTATCTTTTCTTGAGTTTGACTTTCAGAGTTACTAATTTTTTTATTTTTTAATTGCACCAGTAAGTAGTTCATGGAATCCACTAGGTACTCAAATAACCCATCTCACAGAGTAAACCACTGTTAGCAATTTGGTGATTAAAATGTATTTATGCACATAGACATAGATGTGTTTTTTACCTAAAAGGTGTTATATGTATTTTTATGTTTCCAGAGGTCACTTTCCTACACAAACACAAATACAGAGCTGCACATGAAGGCATATATACAAAGATATTATAGTTTTATTGGTTATAGTGAACAATTTGGAAATCTAAATACTCAGAAATACAGAGATATGGAAGTGTATCACGGATATTTGTTGCTGGTTGGTTAAGAGAACAGTTTAAAAATAACCTAAATGTTCCATTAATAAGGGGGCAGTTTAAATAAATGTAGTGTATTCATTCTATGAGGCAGTTTAAAGAGAATGAGATATTTGTATACACACATATACCCTGATGTGGGAGTTGGCATTGCATGTTTACATCATATTTGCAATGATTTATGTCACAGGTTAAAAGAGGGCACAGGCCTGAGATGATCTAGGACGGAGACCCAAGCCATGGAGGCCAGAGCCTACACCTTTTAACTGTACTTCCTCTTTTATCCTCTTGCCTGGTGACCACCTTCTGAGTGGTCACAGGTGGAGAATAAGTGACTTAAGATGCCTTAGTCAGCTGGACTAGTCAGCTTTCCTGTGCAAAGGACCAAGGAGTCAGTAAGTATAATGAGGCCTTGTAGGTACTCAGTCGCTGTTACAGGGATGCCTGACTGGTTTTGGATGTTGTGTAACAGGGATAAGGTTTATTTTCTGAGTCTCTAAGGCTTTGAACTCTTGTGGTAAAATAGAATATGAGCTTTTTAGAGCCACACTTGAGGTGGAATTCCTGCTCCCCTCCCCGACTCCCCCAGCACTTTCTAGTTTTGTCATTGACCAGGTTATTTAAAACTTCTCAATTTTTTCATCCTTCACATGGGAATAATAGTGTCTAAAAGCGTTGTTCTGGGAAATAAGCAAAGTGAACATGTAACGTACTCAGCGTATTGCCTGGCATCTGTTAGATGATAGGCAATTAATAAATGGTCTTCCCCTTCTGCTCCCCTTCCAAGGTAGACGCCCTCCCCCTCCATTTATTCTCACTGCTTTCTCATCTTAACTAACGTCCCCTCAACTGCATTGTGCTTGCTGTGGATCACACTGGACATTCCCAGTGTACTCTCCTGTTCATTCTGTGGACATGTTTGTCAAGTGATAGTGCCTCATTTCTAGTTTGGAAGGGAGTGGTGGTAAATAACAAAAATACAAAGCCTCTCTCTCTTTTTTTTGTTTTTGTTTTGAGCCTTTCTGGCTTCGTGCCGTGTGTCTTTTATCTCCTGGTTGCTAAACTCGGGGTCCTTTCTGCTGATGTTACTCTAGGTTGTGGGTTGCTGCTTGCCTCCTCCTCTGCTCTGCCTCTCCTAAATGAAAAGATAGTTTTTAAGCGGAAGAGTTGAGTGAGCTGTACACTTTTTTCCTGTAGAGTCCATCAACTTTAGTCTTTTTGCTTTAGAGTATCCTCACTCCTACCAGCATGCCCATGAATTACTTTTTAACTATTGGAGAACAGGGGGTGATATATTGCCTTCAATCTTCCCTGGCCGCCTTTGTGTGTGTGTGTGTGTGTGTGTGTGTGTGTGTGTGTGTGGCTTCTGCTTTCATCTACCTACTTACCATTGCTCTTTCCTGGGAGGGGTTTGGAATGAGGAAGGGGTGGGGGTGTGTGGAAGCCAATGGCAGTCTTCATTGGGTTAGGCTCTTTGTTTATTCTTTTCTGTTAACTCTACCAGGTCTGGGACTCACTGCAGGAGATTTCAAGGCAGGAGTTCTGGTTTGGGGTTCATGTGTATGTTTTCATTTGCACCTATTTTTCAGAACCACTGATTGGATAATTGCAACCAGATTGCATTTTTATTCTTTGGGTGACTCTGCCTTGGTTTTGTTTTGTTCTGCGTTGGTTGCTTTTTTGTTTGTTTGTTCGTTCGTTTCATTTTGGTTTGGTTTTGTCTCTTAAGGAGGGAGGGACTGATGATGAACAAATAAGACTTAGTGGATTTCAGGCAGATGGACCTGGTTTCAAATCCTACCTGTGTCATCTTGGGAGAGTTATTTAACTACTTCTGAGCTTCAGTTTTTCCTCATCTGAATGAAGGACAAAATAATATCCCCCTTAAAATTTTTTTTTAAAAAAGCTAATCTATATAAATTAGGTGGCATATGGCATCATGTACCTACTCAGGAAATGGTAGCTATTAGGGATGTTGAGAATGGGACTAATGACATTGTTTGCAAATAAGACTATAAAAGTGAATTAGAAAATTTTGATCTTGTATTACCAAATTACTATCTGCTGTCATATTAACACTAGGATTTTTATTTTAAAACAGATTTATGTGGCAGTTCTTAAATATTTAATTTTTTTTTTTTTTTTTTTAAGTCATTCAGCATCTGAAGAAGCTTCGGGTTCAGACTCAGGCAGCCAGTCGGAGAGTGAGCAGGGCAGCGATCCAGGAAGTGGACATGGCAGCGAGTCAAACAGTAGTTCTGAATCTTCGGAGAGTCAGTCAGAATCTGAAAGTGAATCGGGAGGTTCCAAATCCCAGCCAGTTCTTCCAGAAGCCAAAGAGAAGCCAGCCTCTAAGAAGGAACGGATAGCTGATGTGAAGAAGGTATCGGCTTTGCTGTACAGTACAAACGTGCTGTGAGCTAGGACCAGCTGGCAGACCTTTGTTTCCCACGGAAAACTCCTTAGTGTATCTTGATAATGAAAACTCATCTACAGCCACCTTTTCTAATAATATACTGTCTGTGGGTCTAAATGGGGAGTGCTTTCTGCTCTACTCATTAGACACAGGGCTATAAGGAAAATAATTACATAAACCATCAAATTATAGGGCAGAAAGACCAGTTTTTGTTATTTTGGTTTTTAACATTTAAAAAAGGTGGTTAAAATATATATTTTTTAATACAGCACTGAATTATACCAGAGAAAGTCATTCACAGATGATTGTGGAATGCAGTTGTAGTGTGATGGATAATCCCAATTCAAGAATAAGGGTAGTTTTTGTTCTATTGAAGAATGGAAGGAGAAATACTCCTCACAGAAAAGAAATTATCTGTACCTAGGCAATGTAGGTATTTGCTTAACAAGAATCTTCCAGCAGAGAATGCAAAAAGGCAAAAATAGAGTTGCATAGCATTTTTTCATTGATGTCCAAACTTTGGGATGAATCCCTTTTGGGGAAGAATTAATGACTTGGTCTAGTTAGTCATGAGAAATGCAGCTGATGTTTTAAAATTCCCTTTTGAGAGAATTAAGTTAGAATCACTGAAAATATAAAAAAGATTGCTTTTAGAAATTTAGAAGTAAAATGTCTTAAAGAAACTAAAAGCTTTATGCTAAATCAGTTTTTCTTCTAAAATACAAACCTACATCTGCACACAAAGATTTTTGTAGCGATACAAACAATTTAAAGTTACCTGCAAGTTTTACAAAATAGCTTCAACAATCCTGAAATTAAAAAACAAAAACTGCTTTTATCTCTTGAAACAGAATTGGGATTAACTGTGTTATTTCATTTCTTCTATTCCCAGCGTAGTCATTGCTTAATGGTAAGTGACGCTTAAGAGCTGGTGGGAGGTTGGGGAATGCTGATAGTAGTGTTAGGGATAGGAAAATGAAAGCTGTCCTTGCTAATTAACTCATCACCAGAGAAGTGACCTTCTAACACTCAAGTGTTGTGCTTTGTTGCCTGCTCAGTGTGTGGTGACCTTTCACAAGAGACATTTCAGGTGGTGACCTATTTCAGAAAGACCCTGAATGTCGAAGTACCACTTAGAGATCTTCTCTGAGTGTCATTCAGCTCAGAAATTTACCTGCAGAAGGTCTTGCTTGGCCACCTTTTAACTTTCTTCTGTACAGGGGAGAGTTCTTTACTTGCAGGTAGTAAAAGAAGCCATAGAAAACACGACTTGGCGTCAGGTGTTTAAAACTTTGCTGAAATCGTGCTCACTGTCTGGAATTCACAGTTTAACTGTAAGACCATATACATATATATATATATGAAACTCCCTTTAAAGAGATAAAGGGGAATAAGACTGAATTTTAAGATAGAAGTACAGCTTTAGGCAGGAATATTAAAGTTAAGGTGATAAGTTCCAAAAAGTTAATAAATACATAGGTGAATGTACTAGCCAGTTAGAATGATTGGATTGTGACTTTAAAAATTATTATTCTAAAATGAGCTTCTAAAGAAAGCTCTTTGTTTTCTGTACACACTTCCCTTTCACATGGTAGCTTTTTATTGAATAGTTGAATTAGATATCATTAGCCCTCAAAAGGACAAACAGGAACACAAGATGATTTTAGGATGTATGTATTACAGTATATACTGTGATAAAGTCCCAACAGGTGAGCCAGAATGCCTGTCTTTTTAAATGGGAAAACTAATTGATGTAGTGCCATTTAAAGCATTGAGCCACCCAGTTAATAAAAGCTCCATAAATACCTGTGCTGAGTCATTTCATAGCTCTAGGAGAGGTCCAAGAAAGGATGGGGGAGGGGTTGGCAGGCAGCGCTAGAGCAAAGCTCTTTGCTGCCTTCCTTTCTCTGCCCCATTTGTTCAGAGTGTTTGGCATGTGCTGCCTCTTTTGCCTAGATTTCTTTCTGCTTGGTTATTACTGACTCCTGGTTGGGCCTTTTGTCCTCCAACTCATATTATTCTAAGGTTGTTAAGGATTTTCTACTTTTATAAACTGAATTTATAAACTGAGGATGCTGGATTACATGATTATATGGCTTCTGGTTCTAAAATGCCTCTTCCTAGAACATCATGCTTGTTCCCTTTGGAGGCCTTGTTTTTCTTCAGCTTACTTGGCTTTTTTTTTTTTTAAAGGCACTGTTGATTATGTCCTTCCTTGGCTTAGTGACATTATGTGTTTTTGGATCGTCTTTCATCATTTTTGTCTTTTTGGGGGTCCACTTTCCACACATTTCACGATGAGCCTCAACCTGTGGCTTCTCCTCTTGCTTCACTCCAAATATTTTCATGACGTTAGCTGTCACCCGTGTTTCGATGACAAACCCACATTTCTAATCTTGGCTTTTTCAAGCATCTCTTCTACGTGTTTACCTCCTGTTGAGCATCTTCACTTCATTGTTCCACAATCCGTTTAAATTCATTTTGCCTGTAGGTGATTGATTTCATTAAAAGAACACACAACATACCTGTTAATAGTTATCTGTGGGAAGGAGAGTGAGGCTAGGGGTTAGACTAATTGTTAGAGGTGGAAGAAGGGGGGCCTTTTATAATTTTTTATATTTATTGATTTGAGTCTTTTAATAAAATAGTGTCAGTATATTGTGAAAAAAATGTTCTCTTCAACTGATTCCTCTTTAAACTTTGTTTGATTACTAGTGAGGATCCTTACTAAAAATCAGGTCTTAAAGGCAAAGGGTTAACTACTGTTAGAGAATAAAATGAAGTGTGCTAGAGCAAGGGTGCCACTGGGTCTCATTCTGAGAACTTCTAGCTAAACATAAGAAGTACCGAATTTGCCTGTATCTGGCATGTCACACATCCTGAGGAATTAAAAAAATATGCAAATGCACTGATTCTTATTTAATGAGAGTTGGTGGTGGGGCCCTGCTGATTTTTTTGAGTTTCTCAGATGAGTCTTGTGCAGTCAAAACTAAAACTGAAAGCATTAGGGACTTAAAATTCATCAGTAAATATTTTGTCTTTAGTGGAAGCAGTTGTTCTCTTATGTTGCCATATTATTCAACTGTAAGTTTATATTTTAACAATGGGTAAGCAGTGTGACCTCTAGTTTAAAGCCATTTAGTAATGAAGAGGCATCGTTACAACTTTAATGAGTTCTCGGATAATATGCCTTATTCTTTTTAAAGATGGTCCTTCACTGTCTCATAAACAAAGCTAACAAAAAACCCCTTTTGATATATAACCAAATAACTAATTGAATTCTCTTAAATTGAAATACGTATTCCAGTAATGTAAATAGTAAATGGGGGTCAAGAAAAAACGATTCACGTGTGGTCTATTAATTTTACAGATGTGGGAAGAATATCCTGATGTTTATGGGGTTAGGCGGTCAAACCGAAGCAGACAAGAACCATCACGATTTAATATTAAGGAGGAGGTAAGAAAAAGAAATGTTTCAAGGTGATACATTCAGACTCCTTAATTATCTTATCCTTTTTGACTCTGATATGTATTACCATTAACGAGACTGAACTTCAGGCATGGGAGTTAAGTGACTCGAAAGTGAGCTTTCTCAATCTAATACAGAAGAAAAGCCACATGTGGCTTTTAAAAAAATAAAATTACCAGAAAGATCATGTTTTGTGATGCTCTAGTAGAGAGTTAGATCATGTAGAGAGTTAGATCATGTCATGTGAATGCTCTAGTAGAGAGAGTATTATATAGAACTGGCCTCAAATTCTCTCTTTTTTTTTAATGTTTCTCATAGTGCAGTTGATTATAGCAAGAAGTTTACTTTTTAAAATACCTAGTTTCTAAATCTTCTAGATTTTGTTACCTGGGTAACTAAGCACATGTAACAATGGAAGTAGTTTCAGATTTACTGCTGAGAAAGGAAGGAGAGTTTGCTTAACTTAAGTATTTTATTTTACCTAAATGGTTTAAATTTGGTTTCCTAGTTCATTTTTAATGTGCAGTATAAAATGTTTAACACATATTTACTCTCTGATCAAATTGTCAGAGATTGAATAGATTGATGGTTTTTAAAATTAGTGTTATGTACTGGGTTCTGTTGTTTCTGTAGAATCAGACCTTTTCTCTGTTTGTGTGATGTTTTTACGGAAATCCTCTTAAGTTCTACCTCTATGTTAGGTTTATAGACTGCATTCTGAAGACACGTTCTTTGGTCTCTCAGTGAAATGTCCCCTCTCTGCATTCTTAGGAGAACTTTGCTATTCTTAAATATATAATATCTTTCTGATGAAAGTTAAATATTAGTAGCCAAAGGTTAGTGAGTTTGGGGTAGTAAATACACTTAAAAAATTTAATTGACCGTAACACCTGCATTGCATTTATGGTGTTTTATTTTCAGTGACCTCTGAGCTGGTTTACCTTAGCTACCTTTCTTTTTTCCATGTTTGTTATAACCAGCCGCATCTTTTCTCTTTTGTGTATAAATTAACACATTCTCTGTAGGGCACAAGACTAACAGCAATGGGAGTACTTTGCCAATTTGCTTAACTTGGGAGAAAAAAGAGTTGTTCAAATGTCTGTGACTGTAAAGTTACTTGGCCTTGTGCTTTTAGCAGAGGGCTGCTGGCTCATGACTGAACATGCTCTTTAATGAGTCTGAAATGAAACAGGTCCGTAGTCACCGCCTTTAATGGCACACTAAACGTGTGGCATTTTAGTGTGACAGTCTATATCTGCAGCATCCACTTTGGTCTCCATTAGACATGTGTCTTTTAAAATGTGTATTAATTAAATTTAGGTAAAATGAAAAATCCATTCCTTAGTCACACCAGTCACATTTCAGGGGCTCAGTCACATGTGGCTGCTGGCTGCTCTGTGGGCCACTGCAGATACATCATCACAGAAAATTTTATTGGACTGTGTTCTTTCAGAAGTCAAGCTGAAAAAAATATTTCCTGGCGTTTGTATTCTTTCAGAAGTCAAGCTGAAAGAAATATTTCTTGGCGTTAGAAGTAACTCGGCAGTAACAGACAAATTAATTTTCAAAGCAAAAGAAAAGTGAGCACCACCAATCAGATGCTTAGGTTTCTTTCTGTCTAAAAACTCATATTGAATATATTGAGTAGATTGTTGAACCAGAGGGTAGTGTTATCCCTAAGAACTGTGAATTAAAGTCTGTAATCATTTTTTCCCCCTCACACACTGAAGGCAAGTAGCGGGTCTGAGAGTGGGAGCCCAAAAAGAAGAGGCCAGAGGCAGCTGAAAAAACAGTAAGTCTTTCATGGGGGAAATTACTTAATTTGGTAGTTTGGAGCATGTGAGCATTTCTGGGACTGCCTTCATTGTGTCTGTAGCGCACCCCAGGGCCCAGAGTCCACTTCTGTCTCTTGCTATCTTGGATTCCTGTTCATCTGAATCTGCTGCAGCAGCAGTGGCATTTGAAGCCCAGGATTCTTAGTTTTTCACATGTAGGTGTTAGGCTACTTTATGGGGCAAACCCCAGCTATTCCATCTGATTTGCCCAGTTAGCCCAATTATTTTTTTTCTTAAAAATGTGCACGAATATCAAACATATAGGCATTTGGTATTCTATTGTAGATAAACAAGGAACACATTTAGATTGGCTGTTTTTCCTATTCATTTGTTCTTTGTGTTGGCATGGCAAAGTTATATTGGTTGGACACCCATTTTAGTATGAAATTTCACATTGTTGTTTCCATGTAGTTTTACTATTGCAGTTCATAAGCCAGAAAATTTTAATTCATGGGCTTAATATGAAATCCCTTTATGATATAGATTATATATTTGTTATTTTAAAACTTAAAAAATTCTACTTATGGTAAAAAAAATTTGGCTTTTTTTGGGGGGGGAGAAATAATTAAAAAAACCTTTTTTGGGGGGATGTGTGGATCCCTTTGACAAACTGAATTCTACAGCCTGTCTCCTCAGAAGAATACTCAAAACCCTGCACACAAATTCAGGGGGTTCTCATGGTAAACGATTGTCCTTGGCTCCCACTGAGAGCCCCAGTTATATATTCTCTGTTTTAAAGTATTAGTGATCGTTAATTTAAGTGTTTGGCCTAAAGCAAAGTAATGTGAGTTTTTAAAATCCATTTCCTCCTCTCCAAAATAGAGTAATACTTATTCTGCTGACCTAACAGGGTTATTAGAAACTATGCTAAGAAAAGTCAAGTAGTATTTAATATTGCCCTGCCCACAGGGCATATGATTTTCATTTGTGTTTTAAATATTTCGTTAGAGTTGGAGAAATGATCACTGTAGGCAAGCCTGTACTTCTTGGCAGCTCAGAAGGCTCTTGTTCCCCAGTCCCAGGGCCTGCTTGGGAGACTCTGTTCTCAGCTTCCCAGGCTAATGGCCTTTTGGGGGCTTTTGGGAAGTCCATGCATGTGCTTTTTCCTCCACCGTCTGGCTACATTCTGCTGGTCTCTTGGCTGGAATCTAAATGGGCTGTACTTGAAAACATGAACTCCTCGTTTTTTTCTTTCCTTTTTTTGGCCGTGCTGCATTAATTCCCCAACCAGGGATCGAACCCGTGTCCCCTGCAGTGGAAGCGTGGGGTCTTACCTACTGGACCACTGGGAAGTCCCTGAGCTCCTCATTTTAATGGCTTTATCTGGGTGTGGAGAAGCCTTCCATTTTTTCAGTCCCTGTGTAACACATCGGACTTACTCTTTTGACTGGCTTCTGTATTTATTTTCCCTCTCCTATCAATCCTGAGAGCTCTCCAAAGTTGGCAACTCTCAGTGGCCTTCATGGACCATTCTTTCCCTTGAGTAGAACCTTTTCATTCCTTGTGGGGGGTTTGTGTCTTCTGTGATGCTGCTTTTCTACCCCTGGCTGCTTCCATAGGAACTTAGCAGAAGCTGAGGTTCTCCTCATGCTTGTTTATTTGGGCCCTGGGCTGGCCTCACTTCTTGTCATCCTCTGGGCAGCTGGAGAGTACTAGGGCTTATGGGGACCTCTTCTCTTCTAACATTAATTAGAGGAGGTCCTACAACTGCTAAGGCTCAGGTTGCAAGGCATAGCACTACAGGGGCCTCTGTGATCTGAGCAAGGGTAACAGAACCCAGTGTGTGTGCACATGAATTTCAGAATTGAGAGACTCACTCAAAGGGAGTGGAAATTTGGAAATATTAGCACAGAAAAGTGTTTTTCTGAAACCCTGCCCTGCAGATTGTATCACAGATTTTAAAGTTTTTAAAAGGAGCCATTTTTAAACTTTTTTTTGGAATTAATTTCAAACTGTAGCAAAATTGTAAGAATAAGAGTAGTACAAAGAATGCCTGTGTACTTTACTGAGATTTACCGTTGGTTACCATTTTTGCACCATTTGCTTTATCGTTGTGGGTGCTCTCCTTATATATTGCACACATGTTTCAGACTAAGATTCATACATCAAGGTCTTTCACCCCCGAGTTCTAAGTGTGTATTTCCTAAGAATAAGGATTTTTTTTCATAAGCACAATACAGTTTTAACGTAAATAGATTTAACATTGCTACAACCCCTTTGTCTAATTTATATTCCCATTTTGTCAGTCAACCCAATAATGTCTTTCATAATATTTTTCCACCCCCAGGACAGGATCCAATCTAGGGTTAAATATATGTTAGTTGTCAGGTTTCATTAATCCAGACCACTTTCACAGACTTTCTTTGCTTTTATGACATTGACACTTCTGAAGGTACAGTCTTGGAAGGGAGTAACTCTCCTTGAGTCATGTGAATTAGCATTTTAAAAGCTTAGAAGAGGAAAACATTTTTTGAATTAGTTGGCAGTGTTGAAAATTGAGGGATGGTATGTAAGAATCTAGATTTCTAGTTTTTGAGAAAAGCTGTTGGTGCTGCCCCACTTAACACTGGTCTTTGTAACCTTTGGAGAGGCCGTGAGTTCTCCATTTGACCCCATTTATGGTCCTTACCTGGCCCCAGTGGGTATTTGAGATTGTAACCCCTGACTTAAAGTCATACAAACAAAATTTTGAGTTTTGCTTCACCCACTCATGCTGTTTTGATCATTGAACCCTTTTTATGTAGTCGCTATTCATGTTACCCTAATTTGTGAAATGTTGTATGGGATTTCTCCTGACTCGTTACGGTCCCAGTAATGCTTAACCCCACTGTACAGTGGTTCCAAACCCCTCTCTCCCAACTGGAATTTCGAAAAGTATTTCAGCTGTAATCATTTGAAGTTATTCTCCTGGGATTATAGTTATTTCTCCCTTTCCATTGCTTTGAATTGAAAGTCTGTCACAGTCCTGTGACACTGGAAGAGAATCCTCGTTAGCCCCAGATTTCCCCTTTTCACTGGGAATTGGTACTGAAAGGCATTCTCTACGGGAAAATCTACTGAAAATCAGTGAAGTTAAAGCAACTCTTTCCCTCTTTTCCTTACCTGCCTTCTAAAGTGGAGGAGAAAGGAGTTCCCTTCTTTGAGCTCTTAGAGACAGTTAATAGGAAGCCTCAATGGCTCTTGACCAGAGTTTAGGCCCATTTTATTTAAAAATGGCTTTTGTTCCTTCCCTCCTTTACAGTTCAGATTTGATTTGTGTCCTATCAACCACCTTTTCTTAGTAAAGGAAGAAAACTATACCCAGTTAACTTGCATTCTGACTTTTTCCTATCTATTTATATTGCCTTGAGGCCTCAGTGGCCAAATCTTGGTAGTTTTCTCCCCAGTTCCCAAAATTTTGGCAAAAATTCCATTGATTCCCTTTTAGGGAATCCCATTGATGGCCTCTTAGAGCTGAATCTGGCAATTCAAGTCTCCTTTAATGTATGAAAAATATTTTAATCACGATCTTATATTTTAGACTTCTCTTCATTGTAGCCCAGCATATAATATACAGCTTAGTCAGGGAGTCTCCCTCATAAAATTTGCATTATATGAGAAGCTAGCAAACTAGAAGTGGACATCGGTTTCACCTGTTGGAGAGCCAGGGTTGGGCAGTAATCTTTTTGTAATTGATTGCCTTTTTCACCCCTTATACAAAATGACTTAGTATTGCTGGTTGTAACTTACTTTTTTCCCCCCTCTATTCTGGAAAATTAAAATGAAGTTTGAAGTAATCCAGCCAATTTCAAATACACATACATAAAACTCATTTAGATCTTTTAGGCCTCTGATTGTTCAGATCCTCCCAGAATGTGTAACCCTGGCTTTAATGTTTGCAGATTCTGTGGTCTTCAGTAGGTTATGGTTGAGAGTAGCAGGGTTGGGGATTTGACATGTACCAAACAGCTTGTTCTCCCTGGTCTTGAGCTTCCCCCTACCTGGGAAGAGGCCTTTGAACCAGACAATTTGCTAATTTTTTGTACATTCTTTTTTTTTGTGTGTGTGTGTGTGTGTGTTACGCGAGCCTCTCACTGTTGTGGCCTCTCCCGTTGCGGAGCACAGGCTCCGGGCGCGCAGGCTCAGTGGCCATGGCTCACGGGCCCAGCCGCTCTGTGGCATGTGGGATCTTCGCGGACCGGGGCATGAACCCGTGTCCCCTGAATCGGCAGGCGGACTCTCAACCACTGCGCCACCAGGGGAGCCCTTTGTACGTTCTTAAATTGGGAGATTCTAAGTCCTCCTGGTTGTCTGTAAGTCTACAAATCTGCAGTTTAACTGGAAAACTAGACTCAACATCCATTCTCTCAGTGTTTACTGCCGGTTTAGTCTCCTAAAGTTATGGAAGTGGACCTTATTAGCTACCCTGATATAGATTCTCAATTTCTGGCAGAGTTATGTAAATTACAAATAATACTTGACTGTGGATCTTTCTCATCTGATCTGCTCTCCCTTAGGTCTTACGTGCATGTTCTTTCAAGCTTGTTTCCTGTGAAACCACTTCTCTCCAGTTTGACTGTGTGAGTTCCTTCTAAAGGGTAAACTGTTCTGGACTTGGCCCAAGGGAGACTGTAGCCGTAGGTGCCAATCTCCCAATTGCTGGAGACATCTTCCTTTTTTCCTTCCTGGTCGTCACCATCTATTCCTTGGATTCCTTAGCAGACATTTATTGTACGAGGCTCTAGGCAAGGAGAATAAAGCAGGTTCCCAGAGTATAGTTTGCTTTAAAGAGAGAGTGAAGGATATTAGGTGACAATAGTAGGCCTTAATATCTTACCAGTCTGCTTCCGAAAGCACCCTACCTGTCTGACAGTCTGATAGGACTCATTCTTTAATTATTTCTTTATTTAACAAAGATGTATCTCCATTTGCCTGCCTTTGTGCTAAGCTCTGGTACAAAGATACCCTGCCCACATGTAGTGACCTACTGTTAGGTAAATGGATATGAAATGGTAGTGCCAGTAGAACTTGAGTAATGTACGTAGAAGTGCTCCACTGCCTTTTCATGGAAGGGTTGAAAAAACATTTTTTCCTGTGATGTTTCCACTAATTCAAGTGCAAGGTGGCTCCTGGACCTTTTAGGAAGGTTCTTCCACTATTACTTGGACTTACTCTCCCATGAAGAATATTGATTTGACTTTGCAACTTGGCAAGAGTTGTCTTTAGCATAACCTCATTTTCTATACACAGACCCAGAGACACAATGGTAATTGTTTTGTTTAGAGAGAACCCCAGGTTCTTGCCTATTAAGTTTTTTTTTTTTCCTCTAGATATTTCATGCCCAGTAGCTATTATATATGCTCCTTCCTTCTTCCCTGCAGGTGAGAAATGAGCTGAGTTTATGTGATGTCTTGTTTGGTATTCAAGTAAACTTCAAAAACTGTTTGGGGATAGTAGGGCACCTATAGGGTATGGCTCTCCCAAGTCTTCTACGATCTTGAGGAGCAAAAGAATACCTACTGTATTTAATAATTATTAAAAACTACTTCATTAGTTGAACAGGTTATTTAGTAGGTAGTAGATTTATCATTGAAAAATAATTTTGGGGATTGTTTTCTCAGTGTATTCTAAAGATGTTAAAATAACTAGTATAGTAGTTCTCAAGTCTCTCAGCATCATCTGAATTTGTTAACATTCAAATTTTTAGGCCTCACATTACACCTACTGAATCAAAAACTGGCTGTGGCCCAAAAATCTCTTTTAATAAGCCCTTGAGGTGGTTCTGATCCATGCTAAAATTTGAGAACCTCTGATCTAGTATATATTATGGCTTCAATCTGGTCAATGATAGTAGTAAATAAAAATAGAATATTAGAGATTTAGCAGGATTTTTTTTTTTTTTCAGAACAAACGGTTTAAAAAATACAGCCTTAGCTTCCATTTTCATTTATTTTTGATACCAGATATAAAATAGGAATAGATATTACACAGCCTAGGAAGGAACACAACCAAAATTTAAATGGAGCTAGAACAAATCTTTTAGCATAATATCTAAAATATACATGTTCTGCCTTTTTGGCTAATCAGATTGTCAGATTTGTCAGATTCTTCAAGCTAAACAAATCTTGAAGAATTCTTTTAGAAAAAAAAATTTTGCTTTGCTTTTGATCACAGAGAAAAATGGAAACGGGAGCCCTCAGAAGATGAACAGGAACAAGGCACCAGTGCAGAGAGCGAACCAGAGCAAAAAAAAGTGAAAGCCAGAAGACCTGTCCCCAGAAGGTGCAGTGTTTGCTTGAACATCTCTGCTTCTGGTCGAGCTTAGTTTGTGTTAGATTGAGAAGGACGATGTAGTGCTAGCCTGAAGGCCTTAATTGATGGGGTACAGTGTGTTGTGATTCCGGATTTTGAATGTCTGGTTAACTTCTTGCCAGCCTGCATCATTAACAAGTAATTCGATTACTGAGCTACTTATATTGATTTTGTGTGTTTGCATGGTATGTAGCTCAGAGTGGATCTTACTGTTCATACTCCAGGCAGACTAGTTATGAGGAGCGAATGTATCTTCCACTCTTAAAAAAAGCTCCCTGTGTATTTGACTAGTGTACAAGTTCTTTTTGGGAGAACTAATTGTTAAGTTTAATTGGCTGGTTCAAAGCATACTTTACTGTTTATTACCCTGTTCTCATAATCTTTATAACGTTAAGCAGAGAATCTGTGCAGGGAAGGAAGTAGGTGGCGATGAGAGGAAACTGGTAATTTTTGATCAGACATATGGCAATGAAAGGCAGTGGTGATGGGGAACGGAAGGCAGGAGGCAGAGAGGCCCCAGGAAAATTTACCTCCTTGTAGTATTGCTTAGGATGCTTTTGGCAGATACTGACTTTGGGCCAGATCCCACTCACCACCTATTTTTGTATGGCCTGCGAACTCCATATAGCTTTTATAGGTGAACATTTGTAGTTTGGTGATGGGGAACACTAAATTTGAACCCTAGCGAAGTGAAATGTTATCCCTTCAAAAAGAATTCTGTTCTTCTCGTTAGTAAATGTTGTATTACACGAAAAAGTACTCAATGATTATTATTTTATTTTGACTTTCGTCAATAAAATATTTGTTAAAATTTATTTTCTCTTGTTATATAAGTACCTATTTAGTGGCCTCAACTTTGCCTCTTGTCTGAGAAAGTAAAAGATACTTATCCTCTAGCCATTTACAGCAAACATGTGTCTATCCCTGGCTTAGGACATTGTACTTGACCCCTCACCTCCCACCCCAGCAGGGAAATTCATCAGTGAGTTTTGTTTCCTTTCTTCTCAGTTTCAGTTCTCAGGGCTGGAATCCACTCCAGTTCTGTCTTCTAGATTTTACCCATCATTTATTGAGTCTCTGATCATCTGTCTGTGTAGTGTTGGTTATGGCAGGTATGAGAGAAACAGGTGATAATGATTGTGAGTTTCCGTCTCCCTCTTTCTCCTTTCACCTTTTTACCACTGATGGAGAACTTGGGGACTTCCTTTTGAGAGCTCCTAGTCTGTGGCTCTCAGTCCTGGCTGCAGGGAAGTCAATCGAGGGGCCACCTCCTTAGTTCGTTCCATTGGTCTGTAGCAGGGCACAGTCTCTCAGGTAGCCTTCCTGGTATATTTAATGTACATAGGAGAAAAATATATGTGCAGTTATTTCTTGTCCTTTACTTCCTTTATACAGATTATAGCATTCCATGCATCATCTTCTGCATTTTTCTTTCATTATCTTGGAAATCTTTCCTTATCAATGCACAGAAAACTCCCTTTTTTGTGGTTGCGTAGTATTCTGTTTATTGAACTAGTTCCCAGTTGATGAATGTTTAGTTTTTCTAATCTTTTGTTATTGCAAATACCACAGTGAATACCTTACTGTGTCTGTATCAGTCTATATCTGTAAAGTCAATTCCCAGAAATAAAATTGTTATATTTGTAATTTTTTAAAAAATAAATTAATTTATTTTATTTATTTATTTTTGGCTGCGTTGGGTCTTCGTTGCTGTACACAGGCTTTCTCTAGCTGTGGCCAGCGGGAGCCACTCTTCCTTGCCATGTGCATGCCTCATTGTGGTGGCTTCTCCTGTTGCGGAGCACGGGCTCGGCGCAGGGCTTCAGTAGTTGTGGCTTGCGGGCTCTAGAGCGCAGGCTCAGTAGTTGTGCACGGGCTTAGTTGCTCCACGGCATGTGGGATCTTCCTGGACCAGGGCTCGAGCCTGTGTCCTCTGCATTGGCAGGCGGTTTCCCAACCACTGCGCCACCAGGGAAGCCCTGTCATTTTGATAGATATTTCCAAATTGCCCACCAGAGAGCTGTCATCAGCAGCGTGCTGCATGTGTATTTTTATGTCAGGTGATCTTGAGGAATAGTTGAGAACCGTTGCCTCAGAACCCACAGTACAGTTTTCCCTTCGTCCCTGCGGGGAATTGGTTCCAGGACCCTTGTAGATACCGGAATCTGCAGATGCTCAAGTCGCTTCCTTATATAAAGTGCTATAGTATTTTCGTATAATCTATGCATCTCCTTCTGTATACTTTTAATCATCTGTTGATTACTTATAATACCTAATACAATGTAAATGCTACGTAAATAGCTGCTAATGCTCAGCAAATTCAAATTTTACATTTTGGAACTTTGTGGAATTTTTTTTGCAAATACATTTTTGAACCATGGTTGGTTGAATATGCAGATGTGGACCTGCAGATACAGAGGGCTGACTGTTCCTATAAATGACTGAAGGGTGTTAGCAGTAGAATCACTTTCGTGTTTCTAGTGAAGCAGATCTCTAGTGAATTAGAATCTCAGGGAATGGGACCTGGGAATATTCATGTCTAACATTCCCCGGGTTAATTCCTATGTATGAACCCTGCTCTGGGAAATAACAGTTATATAGATTTGAAGTAGACAACAGATGATAAAGTAAGGACTTCGCCATTTTTTCTTTTCTCATTTTAGAGCAATGCCCAAACCTCGTGTTAAAAAGCAACCTAAGACGCAGCGTGGAAAGAGGAAAAAGCAAGATTCTTCTGATGATGAGGATGAAGATGATGAAGCTCCCAAAAGGCAGACTCGCCGCAGAGCGGCTAAAAATGTTAGGTAGGTGATGCCCCAGAAGGTTTTCATTAGTGTGAAGGGAAGGTGATAGTGTAGTTGGCTAGAGCTTGGCTCTGATAAGTCCAGAATTAGGCATTTGATAGGTAAAAATAATGACCTGTGTCTTGAGGTTGTATTCGGAAATCTGGTCAGGGTTCTTGCAAAAAGAATGGTTCTGGCCAATAGGAATATGGAAAGAATAGTGATAACTCATTTCAAGCCTTCATTCCTATGAAGAGAACTGCTTTATTTCAAGTTCATGTTTCGTTGAGGTGGTAGTGATGTTATCTTCATTTCATAACATCCTTTTTTAGGAAGGACATTAGGATTGTATTTTCACTTTTGAATTGCTGTTTGAATCAGCCAAATTCTTTTGTTTCAGCTTATGTATTATTTGGATATAATAATCTTATCAAGCTTACGATACGATATGAAGCATTAATAGAAAATGAAATAAAGGAATAGATATATGCAAACATAAATATTTTACTTTATATGAATCAAAGGGTATTTAATTTCCTTTTGGAGGATATGCAGGTTTCTTTTGGTCTACTTAAAGATGGTGAAACTGAGTCCTGGAGTTATTAATAACCTGTTCAATGTATCCAGTTAATACTTTGAAAGCTAGGACTAGGTTTTGAGTATGTTAATATGTAGCTCAGCACTTTTTCCTCCTACAGCTGTACTGCATCCAGAATTGTGTTTTTCTCTTCTGTAACCCCCAAACCGTTTGTTGTTAATATATGGTGGAAGGTTACATTTTAATATTTTATTACCAGGAAGTATGCTCAGTAACTTGAGAATACTTAAATTTCATATTCTTGTTATTGGGAGACAAAATGGAGGGTCGGTACATTCAATCTTAGATGTATTGCTCCGCTTTTATCTAATGGAATACTAGTAATTTTTTTCATTTATCGTGCATTTTCTTTCTTTGTAGTTGTTTCCTTGTTTATACATAGTAATGACCTCATTAAAAAATGAAAACAGGGCTTCCCTGGTGGTGCAGTGGTTGAGAGTCCACCTGCCGATGCAGGGGACACGGGTTCGTGCCCCGGTCCGGGAAGATCCCACATGCCGCGGAGCGGCTGGGCCCGTGAGCCATGGCCGCTGAGCCTGCGCGTCCGGAGCCTGTGCTCCGCAACGGGAGAGGCCATAACAGTGAGAGGCCCACGTACAGCAAAAAAAAAAAAAAAAAAGAAAACATAAGAAAACATAGGAGTGTCTTTGTAGTAGTTTTCTATGTCTTGCTTACAGAAATCACTGTAGTCAGTTTCTATTTTGAAATATGTTAGCCTTCCTGCAGCTATCTGTGAACATGCATTAATACTTTAAGCAGGAAAAAAAAATGAACTTCAAGCCCATTTTATCGTGGCTGATCTGCACAACAGCATGTTGCAGCCAAAAGGGTATGGTTCCTCGTCCTAATGATACTATGTATGGTGGTGTTTGAATCTGAAAAGATAGTTTCTCATTTATTCGGCATTATTCCTCATGCAGTTATAAAGAAGACGATGACTTTGAGACTGACTCAGATGACCTCATTGAAATGACAGGAGAAGGAGCTGATGAACAGCAGGATAATAGTGAAACTATTGAAAAGGTCTTAGATTCAAGGCTGGGAAAGAAAGGAGGTATGTGAAGACAACACTTCATTTTTGCCATAGGTGGCAACAGATGTTATGGCAGGGAGTCCAGATGTTTAAACAGGAATAGAGTTAAGGATCATCATTGCCTCAGGCACAAGGAACAGCTTACTTTTTGCCAGATTTCTTAATGCCACCTGTGGCCAGGGACCCTTCCCCTTGGCCTTTGCTTTTAGCTCCTTGAGTTACTTCTTCTGCTCTTTCTGTTTCTGCTTGCATGCTTCACCTTCCTCGTCCATCTGCTTAGCCTGATCCTTGGGTTGCTTCAGGGGCTTCTTGACACCTTTGCGGCCAGACATGACACCTGCTGCCCCTTCCCTGCCATTGGAAGCTAACAAATTACTTTTTATATCTGCTCAGTAAGGCCCAAATTTTATGTATTGAGCTCTGAAGTGATGAATTTCAGTCCATGCCCTTATTTGTTGTGAAATGTGGAAGTTTTTCTGACCCACAGAAAAACTGACCTGAGACTATAGGGCTGTGTCCCATATGTCTTTGAGATTTTAAAATTGAGCTGGTTAAAGATGTTTTAATATCTTAAAAACCAGTGATGCAGCAGAGATTCTTGATTATTAACATTAAGTAAATCTACCTTTAGTTACTTGTTTTTGAATCTCCTTGTGATAAGTGTCAAACGCGTTAAATACATATTTGGACAGTAGTGAAGAATTTTTTATATCCAAATTGAGATATCTCACAACTCAGTTTTTTAAAGTAACCTTTCCATATAGGAAATATCAAAATAATACATAATTCATTTTTCTTTGTCTTTTTTTTTATCCAGGCTTACTTGAGGTTAAGAGAGTCAACAGGGAGTTTTGGGTGGTTGAGTAATTGGGGAGATTTTAAATTCTCTTACCTTGTTCTTAATATTCCTGGAGAGAGAGAGAGATTTGTTTTCTGAGTTAGTAGGGACCAGAACAAAAGGATATTGCTGTTCCATTTTTATTATGTTTGGATACAGAGATTTCTTTGATTTCACCAGCAAATTTTGTAATGTTTTAAGTAGTGAAAATTGGGTTTGCATCATGAAAATATTTGAAATTGTTGAACATGTTCATTCTGTATTGTTTGTGAATTTCTGCTTATTTCGAGTCAAAGGATTTTGGTGCTTCATCCATAAAGAGACTTTTTAGACATTTGTGTATTTGGGAAGCTTTTCAATGTCTGGTTTAATATGCTTTTTAAAATTTAACTGAATCCTTTTTCAGCCACTGGAGCTTCTACTACTGTATATGCAGTTGAAGCTAACGGAGACCCTAGTGGCGACTTTGACCCTGAAAAGGATGAAGGCGAAGTCCAGTACCTCATCAAGTGGAAGGGCTGGTCGTATATCCATAGCACGTGGGAGAGTGAAGAGTCCTTACAGCAGCAGAAAGTGAAGGGCCTAAAAAAACTAGAGAACTTCAAGAAGAAAGAGGATGAAATCAAGCAATGGTACATTATCCATCCTGGATAAAAGAAATACATTTGCAGCCTGGAGGAAGGGAAGGTTTTTAACTAGTCCATGGAGAACACAGCTATCTAGAATATCAAATTTTGCCTTTAGCATCTGAATGAACGTGGAGGCATCCACGATTACGTTTTATAAAACTGTGAGCTGAAGATAGTATATATTTTTGTGTGTAGCCACCAAGTCTGTAGAGTTTAATAATAACTAGCTTATGGAGCATTTTTCAGACATGATCTCATTAATCCTCACAGTAATCCTATGAGATTTGTACTGTTGAACAAAATGTTTTTTTGTGGGAAGAGTGAGGTACAGAGCAACTCTGTGAGAGGGCCCAGGATTGGAATTCTGGTAGCCTGAGTCCAAGGCTAACGTACTTAAGCACCTTGTTACTTTCTGTGGTTGTCCTGGGGTAGCTTGGATGTCAGGAGTTAATAATCTAGAACTCTCTGGGTTATGATATACTTAAAACTAATCTTGGTTTTACACAGTTTACAGAAAGGATGTGACAGAGATGTGCTGAAACTGTGATAGCCTGTGGTTTGTAGTTTACTTACAGCTTTGAGCATGTTAGGTTGCATCTGAGACATACGTGGGGTCACAGCATACACACAACTAAACTGACAAAAAGAAGCATAAGTTCCCCCTGAAGACATATGTGTCAGTGTCATGTGATGAGGTTATTTTGTGTTAGGAATAGGGACAAATGGGTTCCAATTCCTGTTTTATTACTATGCAAAATATGCTGCTTCAGTAAATCAGAAATTTTTTTCTTTGAGTTGAAAACAAAAATATGTATCCCTAAGATATGGGTAGTTTGTAAAGCGATTAGAATTTTAAAAATGCTTGAAAGCTATAGCAGTATTCAATTTCAGGTTGCTGGTGTTGTCGTTTTATAAGTATGAATAACTGGTTTTCTAAAAAAAGCCACATTTAATCACGCCTAAAGCCCATACATATTTGAAAAAAAGCAGGTTTTCTTGTAAATCTGGAAGAGTTTTATTGTCCTTATCTATTAAGATATATGAATTTATCACATGAATTCATCACCCAAAATAGTTATTGTTAGGTTTCTTTATTAATGGGCCACATCAGAGAGAACAACTGGTGTGTCCTATAAGTCTAAGGTTTTTAGTGTTTTCTCTAAGTCTTACGTGTTTTTCTTAAAATCTCTGGCCTAATTATTAGTAAAAGATTATTAAGGGACATATGAAAGTAAAGACTAAGTTTCCTTTCCTACCTTGACTTTGCATTGACAGATGTATATGGATCCCCCAAATCTAATAAGTATTTATTTTTTCTGTCTGTCTTCTGTCCAGGTTAGGGAAAGTTTCTCCTGAAGATGTGGAATATTTCAACTGCCAACAAGAGCTGGCCTCAGAGCTGAACAAACAGTATCAGATAGTAGAAAGAGTAATAGGTAAGTACATGGAAACTCATCTAAGCAGTGTTTGAGCTCCAGGAATAATAGAACTTTTTCTTTTGGGAGTAATGTATATATATTGAAAAAATGTGGGACTTCGCTGGTGGCACAGTGGTTAAGACTCTGCGCTCCCAGTGCAGGGGGCCCAGGTTCGATCCCTGATCAGGGAACTAGATCCCACATGTATGCCACAACTAAGGAGCCTGCCTGCCGCAACTAAGATCCAGTGCAACCAAATAAATAAATAAATATTTTTTAAAAATGCATTTTTGTAGGTATACTTTTGGAGAATAGACAGATGCCTAGATTTATTTTGAAGGAAAAGCTAACAGGCTTTACCAGTAGATTTGGAGATGCGGGGAAAGAAAGAGGTGGCAAGGATGGTGCCAAGATTCTTGACCTGAGCAAATAGGAGACTAGAGGTACCATTTACTGAAATAGAAAGAATGGAAATCAAGAACTTATTTTGATATTTGTCAGTTTGATATACTTCTCAGTCATCTAAGTGGATAGTATTGTGAAGGCTGTAGCATATATGAGTCTGGAGTTTAGAACTCAGTCCGGACTGGAGATTTAAATTTGAGGATATAATCCGTATGTAGATGGTATTTAAAGCCTAAGGTTTAATGAGATAATCAAGAATGTGTACGTGGTGCGAGTAGAAGTCAGAGGGTATTCTAGCTTTTGGAAGTCAGGAAGAGAAACCAGCAGAGGAGAGTGAGAAAGGACAGCCAGTGAGACAGGGGGAGAGCCAGGAGAGGGAGGTGTGCTGGGAGCCAGGTGATTCACGCGGCTCGGGCAGGAGGAGGCGCTGCCAGTCAAAGAGGACTGGGACTTGATCCTTCAGCTTGGCAGCAGGCCTGGCCCTGGGGAGATGGACCCATGAAGTGGTGGGGCTACAGGCCTGATGGGGTGGCTTCAGGGGAGAGTGAGGGGACAGTATGAAGAAAGCTCCCCTGGGGAGCCTTGTTGTAAAGGGGGAACAGAGAGATGGGGTAAGTGCTGGATAGGCTGCTTTTTCTTTTCTTTTTTTAAGATGTGAGATAGTAGAGTATATTTGTACTCTTATTCATAGGACCTAAAATGTCACCGTTTTCTTGGTTATGGTGATAACTTACCCAGCTTTCCATTTATTTAGCTGTGAAGACGAGCAAATCTACACTGGGTCAAACAGATTTTCCAGGTAAGCAAGACAACATGTTTATAAATACTGTTTAGCATTTAAGAGCAGTTCATGTTTTGCAGAATATTTACAGCTTTGCCACATGGTGTTTCCTTGGTTATACATAAAACAGAATGTCACTCCTCTCCTTTAATTGACAGTTGCTGATCTGTAAATTTTTATATGTGAAATAGCTCACAGTCGGAAGCCGGCACCTTCCAACGAACCTGAATATCTATGCAAATGGATGGGACTGCCCTATTCAGAGTGCAGCTGGGAAGATGAAGCCTTGATTGGAAAGAAATTCCAGAGCTGCATCGACAGCTTCCATAGTCGGAACAACTCAAAAACCATCCCAACAAGAGAATGCAAGGTGTGGTGACTGCTGGCTTTTGAATTTTCAGGGGAAAGGTGTATTGCTACAAAGGGTTGGCCACATAGATAGATGTTGGGAAGAGAGAATACCACAAAAGTAAGTGATAATTCCTATTTTGAAGAGAAAGAAAATGACTTAACCTTGACATCAAAGGAAAATAATTAAAACAAAAGGAGAGGATGAGTTGTATAATGGCTTTGCTGACTTCTTTAATCTTCTTATTTACACAATTAGATATATCTAATATGGAGATATTGTAGAGAATACTGGAAAGAATTAAAGCACTTTAAAGAGAAGTGACGGGAAAGAGGAGTGTCTGAATTCTAGGTTATAAACTAAATATATAGGCTCTTTTATTTGCTAGATTGGTTGTACAGTTCCTTTTCTTTCTTTGGAATTCATTCCCTGTGTAAATTGGTATGCTTGGGTCCTCAGTAGTAAATGTTTATGTAAGACATGGCCTCTCTCTCCAAGAGGTTGACATTCAAATTCATGGCACCAAACCTCTATCTGTGAAAAGCAGTGTGTAACTGAAGGTCAATGAGTGTGATAAAGACTATTCCAGAAGTAGGAGTCACTGAGCCACAGGGATCATTGAAGCGGTTTTAAAATGAGGAAATTGTGGTGCTTGAAGTGCCCTGTCCTTGAAGACTTGATTGGAGCTGGTTAGACAGACAGAAGGGGGCCCAGGTTATTGGCCTCCCGTAAAAGATATTAAGAGAAAGATGTTCTTATAGTCAGTAGGAGGACCACCGGACCTCAGGGTAGGAAGAGAGGGAGGTGATATTGGCGAGTCAAAGTGTGTATGTCTTGAATACCTTGGAGAGTATTTGGATTTTATTCTGTGGGTCTTCATAAGCCTACCCTCCTGAGCAGAGCAGCAGGCAGGAAACAGTATTTCCTTTAGAAAGTTTCATCTAACGGCCATGTGTTGGAGACCAGAGTAAGCAGTTGTTAAAGCCAGAAGGTCCCACCAGGAAGGTGTCGTAGAAGCCCACGGAGGGAGAATTAGTGTGAGGATGGGGGAAGTGGCAGCAGCTGGGGGGTCGGATGGGAGAAGCACTGTGGGGCAGATGTGGCAGAAGTGGACAGCCAGAGGCATCTGATTCCATTTACTGCCAGCTGCTCACAAAGGAGAGCTGCAACTAACAATAATTACCTTATCAAATACGTTATTAGGACGACACTTCTCATAATGGGGCACTATTCCAGAGAGTGCTAATCTTCAGAGAAATGTTCCCTGAGAAAAACACTATTGTGGCCAAATAACTTTGGGAAATATTCCTGAATGAGTTTCTCCTGTAAGTTCACAGCATACACAAGAATGTTGAAAAGTCATGAGCCGTGAAATTTATATAAGTTTTTAATCCATTGTTTCCCAATGCTATTTAATGATGTTCGCAAACTTACTTCAGGAAAGGAGCAATGACTAAACATTATTTCGGGATGCAATCTGGCTTTGGGAATGCAGACCACAATGCAAGAGCTCGTGGTGGGTTGGGTGTGGTTGGTGATTCAGATGTGAAATTTAAATTCTTATGCTTTGGTGTAGAGCACAGAAATCATGGCTAGCATTTTAACATAGGAACAGGAGGAACGTTTTCTTCAAACCTGGGCTTTGTTAAATTTTGCATTTCAGGCCCTGAAGCAGAGACCACGATTTGTGGCTTTAAAGAAACAGCCGGCATATTTAGGAGGAGAGAATCTGGAGCTCCGAGATTATCAGCTAGAAGGTCTCAACTGGCTTGCTCATTCTTGGTGCAAGTAGGTAGAAAGATATGTTTGATGTTTTCTCTACTGTTTCTGGCTTTTTAAAACTGTTAGGTATAAAGAATTACTTCCTTTTCTTGTACATTATAGAAATAAAAAAATTATGTGATTGAAAAGGGCCACTTCTGGGAGTTTTCATGTATATATAATTACCAGTTTAGTCTGAAGTAAAAAGTACTTTGTTATTTAGTTATTTGGGGGTTAATTTCTCATAGCCAGAGACCTATGTCTTACTATGTTATTTATGAGTATAAATAGCAAGGTAATTTGCCCATATCTTTAGTGGGGAAGGAGTTATTCTCAGAAGAAAGAAGAAAATGTCTTTTTTCCATTCAGGTGTCTTTCTGAGCCAGGGAAACCTTTAATTTTACATAGTGGTGCTGAAGAGTGATGTGACCCCCACCCCCCCTATTGCTGTACAGGCCATCCCTTGTAGAGGAAGTTCTCTGACAGTTGGACTTGTGAAATTATCCTTTACTTTTTTGTAACAAGATCACCATAGTCTTGGAAAAAAGAAAAAGAGAGATGAGACAACGAGGTTTAAAGGTACTTTGAGGCTGTACTCATAAATTTTATTCACCAAATTCAATCGCAAATTCAGGTAGTCCCTAATTACTATGTATTAGGGACCTAGGTAGGCCTGGAGAATTTTTTTTTAAGATTTTATTTATTATTTATTTATTTTTGGCTGTGTTGGGGCTTAGTTGCAGCACGTGGGATCTCTGTTGAGGCATGTGGGATCTTTCGTTGCGGCGTGCGGGCTCTTCGTTGTGGTGCGCGGGCTTCTCTCTAGTTGTAGCATGCGGGTTTTCCCTTCTCTAGTTGTGGCATGTGGGCTCTGTGGTTGTGGTGCACGGGTTCCAGACCACGCGGGCTCTATAGTTTGCAGCACGTGGGCTCTAGTTGAGGTGCGTGAGCTCAGTAGTTGTGGTGCGCGGGTTGCCCCGAGACATGTGGGATCTTAGTTCCCTGACCAGGGATGGAACCCACGTCCCCTGCATTGTAAGGCAGATTCTTTACCACTGGACCACCAGGGAAGTCCCAGGCCTTGAGAATTTAATAGTGAACCAAGACAAGACAGGATTCCCCTGTCTTCATGGGACATACGGTGTGAGAAGTACGTTTAATGTATGTCTCCAGATTCCTTCCCCCACATGTAAACTCTTAATTTCTTAGTGTTTTATGGCAAAGCAAGAATTCTTATTTCAGAATTAGACTACAGCCTGAAGACAAAAACATGCCAGCTTCTTTTCTCAATGCCAAAAAGATGGTTTTTAAGTTACAGAGGTGCATTTACAATGACTTTCCCAATTGAACCATGTATTACTCTTTGTCTTATAAAAATTTATGTAATATTTAACGTTCAATATGAGAATCAGAGATCTTGAGGAGATTCAGTTTCTGTGACTGAGAATGGAGTGGAGGTCTGATGTTCTAAATTCCTTGAAAGTTATTTTTGTTTCAGAGAATAGTGAGACCTGATCTTCCTAAAGGACGGTTATA
This sequence comes from Pseudorca crassidens, assembly GCF_039906515.1. Classification (NCBI taxonomy): domain Eukaryota; kingdom Metazoa; phylum Chordata; class Mammalia; order Artiodactyla; family Delphinidae; genus Pseudorca; species Pseudorca crassidens. The sequence goes on along the minus strand of NC_090296.1, from coordinate 138,662,150 downwards.
AGCTAGGTGGAGCCTTAAGGAGTTGTGTAACTAACCCTCTTGTTCTGTAGCTGAGGGCTCTTAGGAGCCCTTGTCCAAAGTCACACCATGTAGAGTCCTGAGCCAGCATTTTCTACTTTAAACTAATTCAGAATCAGCTGAAAAGGGCCCAGGCAGCTACTAGGCCCTGGTCATGGGAACCTTGAGTTAAGTAACATGCTGTTTTGGTCCAGTTCCAGAAAAGCAGGCAAATCAATCCAAACTTCCTTTCATGTGTATAAATGGACAGTGGCAGTTTGCTAGGGAGAGGAAATGTTGGAGAAAATTAACCCTGTTTCCTCCCCAGTGGTGTGAAAAGGTGAGAGAAATATGAGGAAAATTACTCAAAGGAATCTCTTCTTGGTGAATTAAATATCTTGTTTTTCTAATCGATTAAGTTGTCTTTGACTTGAATATTGGTTTTAGTTCTCTCCGGTCCACTGATTAAGCATGTATTATATATGTGTAAACCTCCCATGGCCTGATTTTCAAGAACCTTGTAATATTTTCAGACTTATGGCATACATGCAGTCCTGGTTTCCTGTCAAATGGGCTCTTTTCTATTTCTGGAACATACTTTCCTAACTCTATTTCTTTCAGTTTAAATTAACTTAATTTACTTAAAGGTTTTTTCTTAATATCTTTACAATACTTTTCTATTAGGATCCTGTTGAAATCCTGCCTCCTGCCTGTCTCCTAGAGCCTTGTTTCTCAAAGTGTGGTCCAAGCCATATACCCATAGCACAATATCCAGAAGTACTTGTTAAACAATACAGATTCTTGAGCCCTTCCCCAGATACTCTGATTCAGTAGGTCTGGGGTGGGATTCAGAGATCTGATCTGCAGCCTCCCCCTGCTGTAGAGTAGTGTATTTAAAACAAGCTCTGTGTACCTGCAGCATTTAGGTCTAGGGAGCAGTGTATGTAGCATTAAACAACCCAGTGGCCTGCAGTGGAATGGGTGGGCACTTTGAACAAAGGCACATGACTGTCAGCCTGTAGGGTTCATCAGCAGTGGGGATAGCCCATCTGCCCTTGCTTTCTGTACTGATGGACCCCAAGGTCATGTGCTTGCATACACCAATATAACAAAACCTGCCTTCTCTGTTACAGGGGATAGATGTAAAAGACCAAAATGCAAGATAAAGAACATACAGTCTGAATAGGCTCTTGTAGTAATCCAAACCTTGATAATACTTAGATTACTTGTTACTCGACTGTCATATGTAGGAGAGTTAATTGCAGAGGAGAGGAAAGACATTAGAGGCTCACAACCCATGGTGACATTGTGAGGCATTGATGCCTTTGCTGTTTGTGCACGTACTGTTTTTTTGTGAACTAATGATCTTTTTGTTTTTTTCTTTCTGCAGAAGTAACAGTGTAATCCTTGCTGATGAAATGGGCCTAGGAAAGACCATCCAGACCATATCATTCCTCTCCTACCTGTTCCACCAACACCAGCTGTATGGCCCCTTTCTTATAGTCGTCCCTTTATCCACCCTCACCTCATGGCAGAGGGAGTTTGAAATCTGGGCACCAGAGATTAACGTAGTGGTTTACATAGGTGACCTGATGAGCAGAAATACGGTGTGTAAACAAAAAGAATTGGGATAGAATCTGTGTTATAAATGTATTTTTGGAAATTGACCTAAAGCCATTATAGCCTTCAGTAAAATTGTGATTCTGACACGGTGCTATGCCCCTGATATTGGGAGATTGATGTATCCCAAAAATACAATTCAGTTAGTCTTAAAAACATATGCTTACTTTGTAAAGAACAGCAACAGCAGTACATGAATGGGAATCTCTTTTAGTTGGATTGCAGTATTAAGTTTTTCTTTCCCCTGTACTTTCAAGACCACTTTATTTATAAAGGATTATAAGATAGAGTTAATGCCTTGTGGAATGTTAATATTATTTTTGCTATTTGAGCAGAGAGATATTACTGAAAATAATTGAGTTCTTAGAGTTTGTTTCCTAACCTTTTAAAATAGTGAGGTGGCATAACTTACAAGAAAGAAATAAAAGGACAGTGAGCCATTTCAGAGCTGCAGAAAAGACAATTATCTGTCTGATACCAAAGTTAACTTGAGCATCAGGAACTTAGAACACATGGGCTTAAGTTTGTCTTTGTCTGGCAAATCTTTTTCTTGATAACAACTTTTTTTAAGGTACTTACTATGTGCCAGGCCCTGTGCTGGGTGCTTTATGTATATTACCTATAATCCTTATGATAATCTTCAAAGTAGATGATATTCTTTCCAATCTCCTGTTAAAGAAATTGACTCAGAGAGTTTAACACTTGTCCCCAGGCCAGCTGGAATGTGGCAGAGCTGGGATTGGGACAAAGACACGTCTGGTCCCAGACCTTTGCTTTTTTACCACTGTGTGTATGTTGGAATAAACTGTTTCTAGGGGATTGCTTATAATAAGAGCAAGCCATCAGGAGTCCTCAACGTTTGAGAGAGATGTTACAACCATATATTACCATGCTAATGCAAATTCATTTTTATTAAATATTTTCATTAAAATTTTCTAACCTAAACTCTGGCAGACTTCATTGCTCTAATTTTGAGTTTCTAAGTCTATAGTAGTTCTTAAGTTTGTTAATCCATTCGTTAACCATTAAAAAAGTTCTAGATTGTGCAGAATTGCTTCAAGCACTACTGCATTGAAAGGTGAAGACAAAGAAAGTGAACTCTAAAAAACTGTGAAATCAGGGACATTTTCTTTTCTTTCCAGTACTCTTTTTCTTTGTTCTTCTTCCCACTTTGTGGTGAGTCCCTGCAGCTCTCCTTGACTTGTCCTCCAGTTCTTAACTTGACAACCAAGCTGTAGGAGCTCTGTCATGGGCCATTGTGCTTGCTGGGTGTCCAGTTAAATACATTATATTATACTTCAGTACGAATGTTAGTTTTTGTGTTCCTTTGCGTTGACGTGATTTTCCTTCATATTAAATTGTATTTTCATCCTGTAAGCCTCCCTTTCCTTTTTCTTGGGGGCCACATCGTTCTGCTGTATGATTAATGAAATTTCTGACCAAGCCAGAGGTTGGAATTTGTTTTATTTACTAATAAAAATATGCCCTACCCAAAGAATGATCAAATTGTATTTCCTTAAGAAAGTTCTCATTCTGGGAGATTCCCTAGATAAGTTCAAGTTACCAGGGTTTTAATTGCTGATGAAATGCATTTTTGTGGTCAAATATATCGGGGGTGGAGGGGGGCAGAGGGAGGTGACAATTTATTTGAATTCTGGCAATAAAGTTTTTACTGCTCCACGATAGATCTTTTAATTCTAACTCATATTGCTCTATACTTTGGTTGCTTAGGTCAGTTTAGAATGTATAAGGTATTCATTAAATTCTAATCAGATTTAATTTTTATTTGGTATATTTATTGCATCTGTCATAAGACTTGCTGGTGATATAGAAAGGTAAAGGTAGAAATTATATCTTAATGATTGTTTTCTCTTATAGATACGAGAATATGAATGGATTCACTGTCAGACCAAAAGGCTGAAGTTCAATGCACTTATAACAACATATGAGATCCTCTTAAAAGATAAGGTGTGTAATTGGTAACCAAAAGGCTAAATTTTGGAGTGTGACTTGTCCAAATGATGGGGTCTTTGCCTCCCCCTTGCCATGTTACTTTTCTTTTCGTATTTAAAAAAAGCAAACAAATGAACAAACAAAAAAATCCATGAAGAATATTAAGGTTATTAGAAAATAAACAGAACCTTACAGTTGAAGGGGACCTTGGGTCACCTAAGCCAATTGAATTAAATAGGTGAAAGGGATTGAGGCCAGTAACTTACTGGAGATTCTAGTGAGTCATTGGAAGCTGGTCTTGAGTGCCCTCTCAGGTACTTCCCATCTTATTATTAAGCATTTCTCCAGAACAGATGTTGTGTAAGGGTCTCTGAGGAGGAGGACAGAAAAATGAATCTCTTAAAATTATCTCCTTCCCACAGTTACTAAGAAATGTATGTGCCAGGTGATCCCAGTGGTGATAAGAAGCATAAACAAGTGCAATTTGGTGGCTCTTGGTGTTTCTGTGCTTCAAGGTTGGGGTGGAGAATAGGCAGAGAAGAATCTTGATTAAGGAGAGACTGCAAAATCATGTATTTTTTGTTTTTGTGTTGTTTTTGCCCAGCATACCAGTTTTTGTGTTTTCACTTTGAGGCATGCAGCAAAACCTGGCCTAAAAGACCCCCTATAGCTTTTAGAGGATGATCTGCTCTTTTGAGTAGACACCAATCTGTTAACTAACGGAATAAACAGAAGAGTCCTGATATACTTTAAGTCAGTGAAGAATAAATGTTTCTATGTATACCTTCGTGATGGTATTTGTACAGAGATAATTAACACTTGAAAGTACTTTTGGGTTCCCTTCTGACCTGGTGGCTCGTTCTGTTTTGTTTTTACTTTAGACTGTGCTGGGCAGTATTAACTGGGCCTTTCTGGGAGTGGACGAAGCCCATCGGTTGAAGAATGATGACTCTTTATTGTATAAAACTCTGATTGATTTCAAGTCCAACCATAGGCTCCTGATTACGGGGACCCCTCTTCAGAATTCCCTCAAAGAGCTCTGGTCCTTGCTGCACTTTATTATGCCGGAGAAGTAAGCTCCTTCCTATGTGTTTCAAAAGATGCTAGAATGTCTGAAATGCCAATGCTCTAACTTTTTTAGTAAACCTTAGGGAAAACAGATGGCATGGTTTGGGGAAAGCAAAGCATTGAAGCAGCAACGAAAGTAGTAAAATGTTTCATAACAAATGATAGAAAGCTCAGAAATCAGTCTGTTAAGAAAGAAAGCATACTGTCTACCAAACATTTGAATCATTTAATGCTTTGGGGGAAATAATTGATAAATAGGAAACATCACACCTTCTCCCTGTTGTTATAAGGTGATCAATATAATTGAAAAAAGTATACGAGGTACACAATCTGACAAGTATTAAAAAATATCTTAAATCTAACCTTTTGATAACAATGGCACTGGATTTAGGTCTCATTAAAATCTAACTTAGTAAAGAATTGTGGAATGTCTTTACTGAAAAGATTTTTGTGGGGAAGATGGTATGCACGTTTCATAAAACTTAAAATTATCCATTGGTGTTCAATGATACTTAAAATGAAATCTAAATTCTTTACCCTGATTTGGAATACCGTACTTAGTCTGACCCATCTCATACCACTTTCTCCATTACTAATTGTGCTCCAGCCATTCTGGCCATATTTCTGTTCCTTTAACATGCCAAGCATTGCTATTCTTTTTGTCTGGAATGTTTTTTCTCCTCCTTATCTTCATATGGCCAGTCACTTATTAACATCTTTGCCTCAGCTTATATGACCACCTCCTTTTAGAGGTCTCCTCAGACCACTGAACCTCAAGTTCCTTATCAGACATGCTTATCATCCATACCCCGTTTTATTTTCTATATGGCACCTTTCTCTTTTTCATTTATTTCCTCATTCATACCATGTCATTAATTAAATTATGCATTCAGAAGTAGCAGAGATCTTATTTACTTTATTCATCCGTGGTCCACATTGCCTAGAATGGTACCTGGCATGCAGTAAACAGTTAAATTGAGAGTTGTCAAATTGACAGGTAAATGCTCCACAGTTTTGTTTTTTTTTTTAATTTAGAAAAGACTTGAGTGCCTACTGTATGCCATAAACTGAACAAATAGAGAAATGGTCCCTTTCCCCATGTGTTACCTTTTTTTTAAATAGCCTATTGGGATATAATTTACATACCATAAAATGTACCATTGTAAATATACAAATTAATATTTTTTTAGTAAATTTATAGAATTGTGCAACCATCACCATTATCTACTTTTAGAATATTTTCCTCACTGAAAAAAGTTCCCTCTTGTCTGTTTGTAGTTAATCTCTGCCTCAACTTCTAGCCGTAGGCAATCACGAATCAGCTTTAATCTCTAGAGAATTTACCTTTTCTAGAAATTTCATCTAAATTGAATCCTAATAAGTAGTGTTTTGATTTTGGCTGCTTTTATTTAGCATAATAATTTTGAGATTCTCCCATGTTACAGAGTTTATTAGGAGTTATTTTCTTATTATGGAGTGATATTCCATTGTATGCACATCCAGTCACCAGTTGATGGATGTTTGGATTGCTTCAGTTTTGGATTATTTTGTCTTTGTGTGGACGTATGACTAGATCTATAGGAGTGAAATTGCCAGGTTGTTCAGAAAGTGTACATTTAACTTAAGAAACTACCGGCTGTTTTCCAAAGAGACTGTACCATTTTATATCCTCAGCAGAAATGTTTGACTTTTCTAGTTTGTCTGTATCATCACCAATACTTGGTGTATTGTCAGTCTTTTGGATTCTAGCTCTTCTGGTGGATGTGTAGTGGTATCTCATTGTGTTCTGACTTGCATTTGTATAATGACTAATAATATTGCACATCTTTTCCTGTGTTCATTAGCCATTTGTGTATCTTTGGTGAAATATCTGTTCAAATCTTTTACCCATTTTTCAATTGGATTTTTTGCCTTCTGAGTTGAAGAGGTTTTTATTTTTATTTTTTAAGTAGTCTATATTGAAGTGCTTTATATTAGACTCAGATCTTCTCTAAGTAAAGGCTGTAATACTTCATTTCTCCAATGCAGGTGGATGCCTTTTATCTTTTGCCTATTGTACTGGCTAGAACCTCCATGTTGAGTAGAATTGGTGGGAGTAGGATGTTACAGAATTTTTGTTAGGTACCCTTTATAAGGTTGAGGAAGTTTTCTTGTAATTCCTAGTGAGTGATGAATTGAGTGTTGGATTTTGTCATGTGCTGTTCTTTACCTGTTGAGGTGACCATGTGGTTTTTGCTGTTTATTCTACCAGTATGGTATGTAACATTAGTTCCTTTTTAGATTAAGCCAACCTTTTATTCCTGGGATAAATCCGAGTTGGTCAGAATGTTTAAGATTTATGTTACTTGTTTTTAAAATATTTGATTAGGATTCTCAGTGTTGCCTTGTGAGCTTTAGCTGCTGTTTGTGGGAAAATTTTTAATGACTATTTCTGTTTCTAGTTATAGGTCTATTCAGGTTTTCTATTGCATCTTGACTTAGTTTTGTTAATTTGTGTCTTTCTGACAATTTGTTTATTTCATCTAAGTTGTCTAATTTGTTGGCATAAAGCTGTAGTATTTCCTCATAATCCTTTTAATTTTTGAAGGATCAATACTGATCTAAATAATTTTTTGATTATGGCAATTTTGTGTCTCGTCTCTTGGTCTTTTTAGGTAAAGCTTTTAACAATTTTGGGGATGTTTTCAAAGAAACTGGCTTTGGACGTTATTTTGTTTTTTTCTCTATTTTAGAATTTCATTTATTTCTACTCTCATTTTTATTATTGCCTTCCTTTGTTTTTCATTTAATTTTCTTGTTTTCTGTTTTCTTAAGATGAAAGCTTAGATTATTGATTTAAGTCTCTTTCTTCCTTTTCTCAATATAGGTACTTAAAAGTATAGGTTCCCCCCATGTCCTACTTTAGCTGCATCCCATAAATGTTGATATCTTGTGTTTTTGTTTTCATTCAGTTTCACCTATTTTTGAATATCTCTTTTGACTTTTTCTTTCATGCATGGCGGTTTTTTTTTTTTTGAGAAGTATGTTATTTAATTTCCAAATATTTAATTATTTCCCAAATGATCTGTAGTTTACTTTTATCTTAGAGAACATGCTTTAAATGAATTGTTACTTGTTATATGCTCTAGTATGTTTTCTGTCTTGGAGAATATATTCCATGTGTACTTGAAAAGAATAATGTTTATTCTGCTTTTGTTGGGTAGAATTCTATAAGTGTCCATTAAGTCAACTTGGTTAATAGTCTTCCTTCTGTATCTTTGCTGACTTCATGTCTAGTTGTTCTATCAGTAATTGAGAGTGAAGTATTTTAATATTTAACTACAGTTGTTGAATGACCTACTTCTTTCAGTTCCGTCAGTTTGGGGGTTCTGTTGTTAGGTATGTGCACATTTGTATTTGTTACATATTCCTGATTTATTGACCTTTTTATCATTATAAAATGTCCCTCTTTATCTTTAGTAATATTTCCTGTTCCTTAGGTCTATTTTGATTTTCTTACAGCTCCTCAGCTCTCTTCTGGTATCTGTTTGCATGGAATACTATTTTCCATTGTTTTACTTTGAACCTGTTTATTTGGGTCTAAAATGTGTCTCTTATAGACAGCTAACAGTTGGATCTTCCTTTTTTCTCTAGTTAGACAATCTCTGCCTTTTGGTTGGAGTATTTAGTTCATTCACATTTAATGTAATTATTGATATGGTTGGATTTATGTCTGCTATTTTGCTTTTTCCCTCTGTATGTCATATTTCTTTTTTGTTTGTTTCTTTCTTACCGCCTTCTTTTGTTTCAACAAGTAGTTTTTAGTTTTCCATTTAGATTCTTCTGTTAATTGATTTTTTTAAGTTTTATTTTGTAGTGGTTGCTCTAAGGTTTTTAGTGTATACATCTTATCACAATTTTCTTAAAATTAATACTGATTTAATTTTGGTAAAATATAGGAACTTTTCTGCATCATAGTTCCATTTTCACCTCCTTCCTTGTGTTGTAAACCTAGGGCATCCGAGCTTCAGTAGTTGTGGCTTGCAGGCTCTAGAGCGCAGGCTCAGTAGTTGTTGCACGTGGGCTTAGTTGCTCTGAGGCATGTGGGATCTTCCTGGACCAGGGATCGAACCCATGTCCCCTGCCTTGGAAGCCGGATTCTTAACCACTGTACCACCAGGGAAGTCCCTTCACCTTTTTTTTTTTTTGCGGTACGCGAGCCTCTCACTGTTGTGGCCTCTCCCGTTGCGGAGCACAGGCTCCGGACGCGCAGGCTCAGCGGCCATGGCTCACGGGCCCAGCCGCTCCGCGGCACGTGGGATCTTCCCGGACCAGGGCATGAACCCGCGTCCCCTGCATCGTCAGGCAGACTCTCAACCACTGCGCCACCAGGGAAGCCCCCTTCACCTTTATTTTTGAAGAGTAGTTTAAGACTGTTCAGGAGATGGATAGAGAAACTTGACTACTCTGATTATGCATGCGCTCACTATAGCTGTTAGTAGAACAGGCCTAGACCGTTTCCTTTTTTGCAGGTATCCTCACTATAGTATGCTTCTGAGAGAGGAGGCCCCTCTGCACCCCTGCTCCCTATGCCTTCCGTTAGAACAGGGTTTCTCAACCTTAGCACTATTGACATTTTGGGCTGGATAATTCATTTTATAGTGGGGGCTCTCCTTTGCATTATATGATGTTTGACAGCATCCTTGTCCACTACCCACTACATGCCAGAAATGACTCAGTTGGGACAACCAAAAATGTCTTGCAGCATTGCCAAGTGTACCCCAGAGGGGCAAAATTACCACCAGTTGAGAAGCACTACGTGAGCGGGTTCCTCAGTTCTTCCCACATTGCTCATTCTGTCCTCCTCCACCCTCCCCACCTCGTCTCACTGCTAATCTTTTGCCTGTCCTGTTTCCTGCTCACCTGGATCCTCTGTTCCTTCCATAGAGCTCTGTTAAGTCAACAGTAGTCACCTTTCTGAGGAGGGAGGCAGTTGCCCCCTTCTCTTTTTGAACATTGTATCCATTCTGTAATGAATACCCTGTCCATCATGTATTAGCAGAAGCCCATGTTTTTATAAAGTGTGCTTTTCAAAGGTTATATGTGCTGTAAAACAAATAGATAATGTATAAAAGTTTAGAGACAGTGGGGGTATCAATTATTAGTTATTAATCTTTGTTTTCTGAAATGGATAAGAATTTTCATGTATATTACTTTATAGTTTTTATATTGTTTTCTCATATCTAATTTTTGATACATTCTATATGTTTAGCCTCAGATTGTAATAAGAATATGCTATCGTAGAGAGATGATGAAAATGTGTCTCATATCACACGGTTAATAAGTGGGTGGACTGAGTTCAGTTTCTGGTCTTCTGTGACCGAGGCCAATGTCCTTTAAACTTCAAATTCTAAGAGAAATAGTGCATCCTTCATAGCACCACTGAGATGAACTAAAAGCATTCTACATAGTAGGGATCTTCAGGCACTGTGGGAACATATGTGCTTGATATTTAGAAAAAGAAATGTGATGCCTAGTTTCCTCCAATGAATGATTAGCTAAGATTTGCCCTTCTGTACTTGGCTACTGAAGTGGATGGTAGGGATTTTGGCTCCTAAATGGCCATAATTCATTTTTTGTTGCTGTTAAGCACCTGTGGCATTCCACCCAGCATGGGCTACGTTTTGGAAAGAGAGGAACTTTGAATTACTTTTTCCATTAGAGATGATCCTTCAGATAGTGTCTGCCAAAGTTTTCCATATGGCCAGTTGGATTACTTATTGAAGGATGGATTGGGGTTAGAGATGCACTGTGTGTGTGTGTAAGAGAGGCTTTTCTCTTTGCAAACTTTGTTTTTAAAACATTATTATTTTCAAACATTTTTAAAAAAACATTATTTTTCACAAAGATGCGTGTATAAGAAGGAAACCCATTAGTTAAGGAGTGGAGAGTTTCCTTTATTTCTGCCTGAGCTTACTGTGTGGATGACAAATCCTGTGAAGTATTTTCCCCACCCTTAGTGGTAGTTTCTGAGGTTCATTATGGCTCTATACAACCATTTGTTCTTTTTAAGGAAATGATCCACTGAAGAATTGTTATTGTACAGAAGAGAATTAGGTTTGCTCAGGTAACTTCTGGACTCTCCCCTCCTCAACTGTGATAGGCCATTGTTCTCAACATCCAAAAGTTAGTCGTCTTTTTAACCAACTAAAATGCTGTTTCCTTTGTGCAGAGTCAGTCTGAGCACCTTTCCTGCATGGCGGCTCTGGCCAGGAGCCTACCCTTACTGTATGTTGTTAGTACCCTTATTATAGGTATATATCAGTGAGCCACTTTGTTTTGTATGTAGTATTTTGCAAAGCATGGAGCTTGGTATTAAAGATAGAACTATGACTACATCAAAGAGTTCAGCTTATAAAGATAATCATGTGCACATATGTACTTCATGCCCACCCTACAAAATAACTCAGTTTGATAATTTTCAGAGATCTTACCTCTTAGTGTTGAAATCTTTTTTTACTTTTGCTTCTGCTGTCTAGGCCAGTCTGTGAATTTTTTTGCACTTTTCCTTTCACATATTTATCTCATGACTTCTAGTATAACATTCTCACTGCTTTGATTTAATTTTTTTCTTTGCTATTCCTCAGTAGAGTGAGCTTCTATTTTTCTAAAATCCCAAGGTCTGGAAAATTTAAATGATCAAAATTGTTTCTACTTTGGTGAGAGACATGTTAAATACAGAAGTTGATTAACAGGGAAATAACTAAAATAATGACTCTCTAGGCTGTGGTGTGGTATCATTATAAGTTCACCACGATGACCATATACCTTTTATATATGTGGTGTTATAAATTGACGGTTGTCTATTGCAGGGAACAGCAAACTTTTTCTTAAAGAACCTGGTAGTAAACATTTTCAACTTGTAGGCATTATGGTCTCTGTCACAGCTACTCATCTGCTGTATAGACAGAAAGCAGCCACAGGTAGTTCATAAATAATTCAATGTGTATATGAAGAAATAGTATCTCATATTAACTCCTTTAATGTAGTAAGAGTACACTAGGTGGGTGAAAATATTTGTTCCCTAAAACAGTAGGGGAAGTAAGTCTTGTAAAAAAAAAAAAAAAGTTCATTATTTAAGTTTTTAGACTAGTAAAGTTTTAATTAATTATAATATGTGTTACATAAATTAAAACATTCTCTTGAAATTATCTCCCAGTTCTTCAGAAAATGGCCTGATATATAGTGATGGTCCCTCATTTCCAGTTGCCTCATGCATTTTGTGTGTGAGATGGTATTAACATAGCTTAGTTTACATTGTTCCTTTTAATCCTCTTATCAGTTTTAACTCTTCATTTTATTTTATGTTCCTAGAGTATCTTCATAGCAGTGTGACAAAATACAGTTTACTTTAGTTTTGTTGAGCTAGAAGCATTAATTATGTTTATAGATCTCTACCCCAAAAGATCATTTTGTCTGCTTCTCCGAACACGGTTGTTTCAGGCATTACCAGCTGTCACTAGGGCTGATACTGATGCCCCTAGTGCCTGATGAAATGCTTGGCCATTCATGAGTTCAGAAATGACAATGGCAGCAGACTCTCTTGACATCCTTTAGCCCGGTGACAGTGTTGGCATTTGCTGTCTTTGACTTTCTGTCTTATCAGAGAGCGTATTACGTAGCTCTTGGTAATGTCGAGTCACTGAGTTTATCATTCTGGGACTTCACTGGCCTCAGCAGAGCTGGGCCTCCTGGTGTCAGAAAGCAGACCATGGGGCAGCACCTCACCCACTGGGCTCCAGTCTGCACACAAAACTAAACAACTTCTTCCAAGTGCTTTGCTGGCTTTCTAGTAGCAAGTCAGAGCATATTTTCCTAAGCCTCATGAAATAAATTTCTTTCCATTTTTATTTTTGAAAGAAATTTGATCATAATGTCCCGTACTGGATTTCTGCCACAAATCCTTTAGTGACCCAAAGATGGTTAAATTAAGATTTAAACAGGAGAAACTTTTATCTGTAGAGTTCAGGCAAAATTATTACGGGTGATAACATTTTAAAATTCATTAATAAATTTTGTGTCTCCAAGTTCTATTAGTATTAAGTTGTATCACTTATATTGCTCTTCTTGTCTGGGGGCTGTCACTTGTTTACTGTCATTATAATCCATTAACTTTTTAATCTATGAGCAGTGAGGATTACTGATGGAAGCTGTATAACTTGTACCTCTGACCAGTGATAGCTGTAATATCACCACTAATTATTCTTTGACCTCTGAATTTTGTTTTCCCAGTAAATTGCAGCTTATTAAAAGATACCTTATGATTAATTTTTCTGCCTAACATTTTATCACGGTAACTTATTATGTTACTTACATACTACTTGCATGATATACTGAAATATTTTGTGAACTCTAGATCCAGTCTCAGAATTGGAAACCTGCTGTTATCTAGTGTAGACTGATGGAATTGATTGAGTTGGTTTTCCCTTGCCTTTTTGTTTTCCCCTCTCTTGTATTCAAGAGCTAGTGACTGATAAAATTTATTTTTCCTTATAGGGAAGACTCTTTTTTTTTTAACAGATTTTTTTTCCTATTTGGTTCCTTAAAAAAGAAATTTTAGTTGGAAAAATGTTTTTTTTCTTCTTTGTAATTAAGTAACACTATACTATGTCATCTCTAGGTTTGAGTTCTGGGAAGATTTTGAGGAAGACCATGGGAAAGGGAGAGAGAATGGCTATCAGAGTCTTCATAAGGTGCTAGAGCCTTTCCTTCTCCGGAGAGTGAAAAAAGATGTGGAGAAATCCCTTCCTGCCAAAGTGGAACAGATTCTCAGGGTGGAGATGTCAGCCCTTCAGAAACAGTATTACAAGTAAGTTATTGGCTGGGTTAAGCCTGAGTGGGATTAGGATCAGTACCAGGGGTACTTCCCTTGTGGTGCAATGGTTAAGAATCCGCCTGCCAATGCAGAGGACACGGGTTCGATCCCTGGTCCGGGAAGATCCCACATGCTGTGAAGCAACTAACCCTGCGAGCCACAACTACTGAAGCCTGTGCACCCTAGAGCCCGTGCTCCACAACAAGAGAAGCCACCGCAATGAGAAACCCATGCACCACAGTGAGGAGTAGCCCCCGCTCGCCACAACTAGAGAAAGACCAAATGCAGCAGTGAAGACCCAGCGCAGCCAAAAATAAATAAATAAAATAAATAAATTTTTTGTTTTAAAAAAAGATCAGTACCAGGGGGCTCCCCTGGTGGCGCAGTGGTTAAAAATCTGCCTGCCAATGCAGGGAACATGGGTTCAAGCCTTGGTCTGGGAAGATCCCACATGCCACGGAGCAACTAAGCCCGTGTGCCACAACTACTAAGCCTGTGCTCTAGAGCCTGCAAGGCACAACTACTCAGCCCACGTGCCACAACTACTGAAGCCCGCATGCCTAGAGCCTGTGCTCTGCAGCAAGAGAAGCCACTGCAATGAGAAGCCCGTTTACTGCAACGAGTATCCCCCGCTCGCTCGCCGCAACTAGAGAAAGCCTGCGCGCAGCAACAAAGACCCAACGCAGCCAAAAATAAATAATAAGAAATAAATAAATAAATTAAAAAAAAAAAGATCAGTACCAGGAAGCCATGAGATATATAACCGACAAATAAACTGCCTTTTCCAGTGAAGCCTCAAGACAGATTTAAGTAGCAATTTATTTATGGTCAGAAAGAGGAAGATTTACTGTTCTTTCTTTTTTAGGTGAGAATTTGCACAGTACTTTTCATTATCTTAGTGGTCTGAAATATATGTTTTTAGGCTTATCCCCCTGCTAATAAACAGGCATGCTTTACTCATTCTCTTCTCTGCCATTCATTCAGTCATTTGCTTCAAGTTCTGCAACATGCGAGGCATTTTGCTAGATACTGGAAATATGAACGTGAATGGAATGTGTTCCTGTCAGAAGCCTGTTGTTTAGTAGAGAAGACAGACTAGAGACAAATAATACAAAGTGTTGTTTATAACTGAGGCATATGCAGGGGAGTGTGGAAGTTCAGAAGGAAAAGCACTCACCTCTGTACCAAAGGGTGAAGACTCTTCTTCTAGCACTCCAAGTGGCATGGGCAGGTTATGGACTTGGTTTAGGTTATAATATGTTAAAGGTAAAATGGTGGGTTTGAGACAGAGGGTGGTATATAAGGTACTTGTCATGGGCTTTCAGTTTTGATGATTTAAAGTTGGATCTGGAATGATGGGAAATAATTGTATTGTCATGAAAATTACAGTCTTTTAAAGTTAGAGGTCTGGTAATCTTTCTAATGATATTCCTTGCTTTTTTTTTTTTAACATTGTTACTGGAGTATAATTGCTTTATAATGTTGTGTTAGTTGCTGCTGTATAACAAAGTGAATCAGCTGTATGTATACATACATCCCTGTATCCCCTCCCTCTTGCGTCTCCCTCCCACCCTCCCTATCCCACCCCTCTAGGTGGTCACAAAGCACTGAGCTGATCTCCCTGTGCTATGCGGCTGCTTCCCCCTAGCTATCTGTTTTACCTTTGGTAGTGTATATATGTCCATGCCACTCTCACTTCGTCCCAGCTTACCCTTCCTCCTTCCCGTGTCCTCAAGTCCATTCTCTATGTCTGCGTCTTTAGTCCTGTCCTGCCCCTAGGTTCTTCAGAACCCCCCCAACCCTTTCTTTTTAGATTCCATATATATGTGTTAGCATACGGTATTTGTTTTTCTCTTTCTGACTACTTCACTCTGTATGACAGTCTCTAGGTCCATCCATCTCACTACAAATAACTCAATTTCATTTCTTTTTATGGCCGAGTAATATTCGATTGTATATATGTGCCACATCTTCTATTCCTCTGTTGATGGACACTTAGGTTGCTTCCATGTCCTGGCTACTATAAATAGTGCTGCAATGAATGTTGTGGTACATGACTCTTTTTGAATTATGGTTTTCTCAGGGTACATGCCCAGTAGTGGGATTGCTGGGTCGTATGGTAGTTCTATTTTTAGTTTTTTAAGGAAGCTCCATACTGTTCTCCATAGTGGCTGTACCAATTTACTCCCTGCTTGTTCTTAATTAATACAACTGAATAAAAACAAGAATTTAATTTTCAAAAATTACTATCCAACTTTTTTGCTTAACACTGCCTTGATTTTTTTAAATTTTTAAAAAATTTTTTACATCTTTATTGGAGTATAATTGCTTTACAATGCTGTGTTAGTTTCTGCATTATAACAAACTGAATCAGTTATACATACACATATGATCCCATATCTCTTCCTCCTTGCGTCTCCCTCCCTCCCACCCTCCCTATCTCACCCCTCCACGCAGTCACAAAGCACCGAGCTGATCTCCCTGTGCTATGCGGCTGCTTCCCACTAGCTACCTACCTTACGTTTGGTAGTGTATATATGTCCATGCCTCTCTGTCTCTTTGTCACAGCTCACCCTTCCCTCTCCCCATATCCTCAAGTCCGTTCTCTAGTAGGTCTGTGTCTTTATTCCTGTCTTACCCCTAGGTTCTTCGTGACATTTTTTTTTCTTAAATTCCATATATATGTGTTAGCATACGGTATTTGTCTTTCTCTTTCTGACTTCACTCTGTATGACAGACTCTAGGTCTGTCCACCTCATTACAAATAGCTCAATTTCGTTTCTTTTTATGGCTGAGTAATATTCCATTGTATATATGTGCCACATCTTCTTTATCCATTCATCCGATAATGGACACTTAGGTTGTTTCCATCTCCGGGCTATTGTAAATAGAGCTGCAATGAACTTTTTGGTACATGACTCTTTTTGAATTTTGGTTTTCTCAGGGTATATGCCCAGTAGTGGGATTGCTGGGTCATATGGTAGTTCTATTAGTAGTTTTTTAAGGAACCTCCATACTGTTCTCCATAGTGGCTGTACCAATTCACATTCCCACCAGCAGTGCAAGAGTGTTCCCTTTTCTCCACACCCTGTCCAGCATTTATTGTTTCTAGATTTTTTGATGATGGCCATTCTGACTGGTGTGAGATGATATCTCATTGTAGTTTTGATTTGCATTTCTCTAATGATTAATGATGTTGAGCATTCTTTCATGTGTTTGTTGGCAGTCTGTATATGTTCTTTGGAGAAATGTCTGTTTAGGTCTTCTGCCCATTTTTGGATTGGGTTTTTTGTTTTTTTGTTATTGAGCTGCATGAGCTGCTTGTAAACTTTGGAGATTAATCCTTTGTCAGTTGCTTCATTTGCAAATATTTGCTCCCATTCTGAGGGTTGTCTTTTGGTCTTGTTTATGGTTTCCTTTGCTGTGCAAAAGCTTTTAAGTTTCATTAGGTCCCATTTGTTTATTTCTGTTTTTATTTCCATTTCTCTAGGAGGTGGGTCAAAAAGGATCTTGCTGTGATTTATGTCATAGAGTGTTCTGCCTATGTTTTCCTCTAAGAGATTGATAGTTTCTGGCCTTACATTTAGGTCTTTAATCCATTTTGAGCTTATTTTTGTGTATGGTGCTAGGGAGTGATCTAATGTCATACTTTTACATGTACCTGTCCAGTTTTCCCAGCACCACTTATTGAAGAGGCTGTCCTTTCTCCACTGTACATTCCTGCCTGCTTTATCAAAGATAAGGTGACCATATGTGCGTGGGTTTATCTCTGGGATTTCTATCCTATTCCATTGATCTATCTTTCTGTTTTTGTGCCAGTACCATACTGTCTTGATTACTATAGCTTTGTAGTATAGTCTGAAGTCAGGGAGCCTGATTCCTCCAGCTCTGTTTTTCGTTCTCAAGATTGCTCTGGCTATTCGGGATCTTTTGTGTTTCCATACAAATTGTGAAATTTTTTGTTCTAATTCTGTGAAAAATGCCAGTGGTAGTTTGATAGGGATTGCATTGAATCTGTAGATTGCTTTGGGTAGTAGAGTCATTTTCACAATGTTGATTCTTCCAATCCAAGAACATGGTATATCTCTCCATCTATTTGTATCATCTTTAATTTGTTTCATCAGTGTCTTATAATTTTCTGCATGCAGGTCTTTTGTCTCCTTAGGTAGGTTTATTCCTAGATATTTTATTCTTTTTGTTGCAATGGTAAATGGGAGTGTTCTCTTGATTTCACTTTCAGATTTTTCATCATTAGTGTATAGGAATGCCAGAGATTTCTGTGCATCAATTTTGTATCCTGCTACTTTACCAAATTCATTGATTAGCTCTAGTAGTTTTCTGGTAGCATCTTTAGGATTCTCTATGTATAGTAAGTATCATGTCATCTGCAAACAGTGACAGCTTTACTTCTTCTTTTCCGATTTGGATTCCTTTTATTTCCTTTTCTTCTCTGATTGCTGTGGCTAAAACTTCCAAAGCTATGTTGAATAATAGTGGTGAGAGTGGGCAACCTTGTCTTGTTCCTGATCTTAGCGGAAATGCTTTCAGTTTTTCACCATTGAGGATGATGTTGGCTGTGGGTTTGTCATATATGGCCTTTATTATGTTGAGGAAAGTTCCCTCTGTGCCTACTTTCTGCAGGGTTTTTATCATAAATGGGTGTTGAATTTTGTCGAAAGCTTTCTCTGCATCTGTTGAGATGATCATATGGTTTTTCTCCTTCAATTTGTTAATATGGTGTATCATGTTGATTGATTTGCGTATATTGAAGAATCCTTGCGTCCCTGGGATAAATCCCACTTGATCATGGTGTATGATCCTTTTAATGTGCTGTTGGATTCTGTTTGCTAGTATTTTGTTGAGGATTTTTGCATCTATGTTCATCAGTGATATTGGCCTATAGGATAGGTGTTAGCTCTTCTCTAAATGTTTGATAGAATTTGCCTGTGAAGCCATCTGGTCCTGGGCTTTTGTTTGTTGGAAGATTTTTAATCACAGTTTCAATTTCAGTGCTTTTGATTGGTTTGTTCTTATTTTCTATTTCTTCCTGATTCAATCTTGGCAGGTTGTGCATTTCTAAGAATTTGTCCATTTCTTCTACGTTGTCCATTTTATTGGCATAGAGTTGCTTGTAGTAATCTCTCATGATATTTTGTATTTTTGCAGTGTCAGTTGTTACTCCTCCTTTTTCATTTCTAATTCTATTGATTTGAGTCTTCTCCCTTTTTTTCTTGATGAGTCTGGCTAATGGTTTATCAATTTTGTTTATCTTCTCAAGGAACCAGCTTTTAGTTTTATTGATCTTCGCTATCATTTCCTTCATTTCTTTTTCATTTATTTCTGATCTGATTTTTATGATTTCTTTCCTTCTGCTAACTTTGGGGGTTTTTTGTTCTTCTTTCTCTAATTGCTTTAGGTGCAAGGTTAGGTTGTTTATTCGAAATGTTTCCTGTTTCTTAAGGTGGGTTTGTGTTGCTATAAACTTCCCTCTTAGAACTGCTTTTGCTGCATCCCATAGGTTTTTGGTCGTCGTGTCTCCATTGTCATTTGTTTCTAGGTATTTTTTGATTTCCTCTTTGATTTCTTCAGTGATCACTTCGTTATTAAGTAGTGTATTGTTTAGCCTCCATGTGTTTGTAATTTTTACAGATCTTTTCCTGTAATTGATACCTAGTCTCATAGCATTGTGGTCGGAAAAGATACTTGATACAATTTCAATATTCTTAAATTTACCGAGGCTTGATTTGTGACCCAAGATATGCTCTAACCTGGAGAATGTTCCATGAGCACTTGAGAAAAATGTGTATTCTGTTGTTTTTGGATGGAATGTCCTATAAATATCAACTAAGTCCATCTTGTTTAATGTATCATTTAAAGCTTGTGTTTCCTTATTTATTTTCATTTTGGATGAGCTGTCCATTGGTGAAAGTGGGGTGTTAAAGTCCCCTACTATGAATGTGTTACTGTCGATTTCCCCTTTTATGGCTGTTAGTATTTGTCTTATGTATTGAGGTGCTCCTATGTTGGGTGCATAAATATTTACAATTGTTATATTTTCTTCTTTGATCGATCCCTTGATCATTATGTAGTGTCCTTCTTTGCTCTTGTAATATTCTTTATTTTAAAGTCTATTTTGTCTGATACGAGAATTGCTACTCCAGCTTTCTTTTGGTTTCCATTTGCATGGAATATCTTTTTCCATCCCCTTACTTTCAGTGTGTATGTGTTTCTAGGTCTGAAGTGGGTCTCTTGTAGACAGCATATATATGGGTCTTGTTTTTGTATCTATTCAGCCAATCTGTGTCTTTTGGTGGGAGCATTTAGTCCATTTACATTTAAGGTAATTATGATATTTATGTTCCTATTCCCATTTTCTTAATTGTTTTGGGTTTGTTATTGTAGGTCGTTTCCTTCTCTTGTGTTTCTTGCCTAGAGAAGTTCCTTTAGCATTTGTTGTAAAGCTGCTTTGGTGGTGCTGAACTGTCTCAGCCTTTGCTTGTCTGTAAAGGTTTTAATTTCTCCATCAAATCTGAATGAGATCCTTGCTGGGTAGAGTAATCTTGGTTGCAGGTTTTTCTCCTTCATCACTTTAAATATGTCCTGCCAGTCCCTTCTGGCTTGCAGAGTTCCTGCTGAAAGATCAGCTGTTAACCTTATGGGGATTCCCTTGTGTGTTATTTGTTGTTTTTCCCTTGCTGCTTTTAATATGTTTTCTTTTATTTAATTTTTGACAGTTTGTTTAATATGTGTCTTGGCATATTTCTCCTTGGATTTATCCTGTATGGCACTCTCTGTGCTTCCTGGACTTGATTAACTATTTCTGCCTTGATTTTTAAAAATCTTTTTATTGTGCGAAATCTCAAATACATTACAAAAATAGAATGGTGTGTATCCATAATCCAGCTTTTATATTTACTGACTCCTGGCCAGTCTTAGTTCATCTGTATCTTCTTTTGCATCCCCATTTCCACCCCCAGGTCATACGAAACATATTCCAGGTCCAAATCATAAGTGTTTCTGTATATCTCTAAAAAATAAGGACTCTTAAGAGTTAAGTAAAAAAAACCCCAAAACCCCCCAAGCTCATGGAGCAGATTGGTGGTTGCCAGAGCCAGGTGTTGAGGATGGTGAGAGAAATGGGTGAAGGGAGTCAAAAGGTTACAGACTTCAGCTATGAAATGTATGTCACGGGGATGAAATGTACAGCATGGTGACAATAATTAATAATTCTGAAGTGCATTTTTTTTTGAAATATGCAAGAGAGTAGATCATAAAAGTCCTCATCACAAGGGAAAAAAAGTTGTAGCTATTTATGGTTATGGATGGTAACTAGACATTGTGGTGATCATTCTGCAATGTATACAAATATCTCATCATGTTTTATGCATCTGAAACGAATATGACGTGCTATACCTCAATTAAAAAAAGTTAAGCATAATTTCAATACTATTTTTATTATGCCTAAAACCCCCCCCCAGTAATTCCTTACTATTTTTATAATGTACAGTGAGTGTTTACGTTTTCCTGGTTGTCCTAGACACACACACACACACACACACACACACACACACACACATTTTGCTTGTTTGCATTGGGATCTAAGTAAGCTCCATACGTGATGATTGGTTGACGTATCTCTTAAGTTTATTTTAAGTCATTTTCCCCTCTGTCCTTCTAAATTTTTGAGTGAAGAAACTGGGTTTGTGTTCCATAAATTTTTTTCACAGCCTGGATTTTGCTCATTCCAGCTCCATGGCATCATTTAATATTTTCCTGAGAACACATTGTTTCCTTTACATTCACAGATAAGTGTAGAAGGTTGGTTAGACCCAGAATCCGTGTATTTCACAGAATGCAGTCTATCATAGGAGGTTGTCTTCTTGTGATATTAGCAAATGTTGATGAGCATTGCCTAGATCATTAATTCATTAGGGATTACAAAGTGGTAATATTCAACTTTTGTTACTCCTTTGTTTATTAGGTGGAATACTTCTGTAAAAAGAAACTTCCCCACATCAATGAGGAACAGTTCATATAGGAAAGACAGAATAAATGCATGGTTCTTTCTGATTTTCGAATTTAAAATTTTTCATCTATTTACTGTTTTTTTAAATTGAAATACAGTTGTCCCTTGGTAACTACAGGGGTTTGGTTCCAGGGAGCCCCCTGGCCCTCCGCTCGGATACCAAAATCTATGGATCCTTAAGTTCCTTACATAAAATGGCAAAGTATAGTTGGCTCTCTGTATTTGCAGGTGTGGAACCTGTGGATGCGGATGGCTGACTGTACATTTGACATATAATGTTGTACAGTTTAAGGTGTGTAGCATGTTAATCTGATGCATTCATATATTTTAATCTGATGGCCATTGTGATAATTAGCCCCTCTATCACATTACATGATGATCCCTTCTTTTTAGTGGTTGGGATTGTTAAATCTAGTCTCTTAGCAAGGTTGATGATTATATAATACATTGTTGTTGTCTGTATTCACTGTACTGTGCATTAGATCTCTAGGGATTATTTACTACCCATTCCAGGTTTGTACCCTTAAACATCTGTCCTATCCCCCACTCCCCGCCCCCTGGTAACCACTATTTTACTTTCAGTTTGGCTGTTTTAGATTCCACATATACATGATATCATACGTTACTTGTCTATCTCTGTCTGACTTATCTCACACAACATAGTGTGTTCAAGGTTCATCCATGTTGGATTTTTGACGTTTTCAAAAGAAAAAATGGATTATCTATCTTCCTTCAAAGGTTTGACCAATGAGACTTATTGGTACGATTTCAATATTTTTGTATGATTATTGATTCATCAATAAACATATTTATTTCTGTTTTATTCTGTTGCAGTTATTATCTATACTCATGGTCTAATGGTCCCAGTTTTAGCCAGTGGGAACTTGTTCAAGTTCTTTTGACAAAATCCAAGTTGTAGTTGATAGCTTCTTTGCTTTCTGGAATGATAAAATGCTCAGATTCGTCTCGTTCATTTCCTGCCCCAGAACTAGAGTCAGCCAAAAAGCTTCACATCCTGTTTCATTGGAAAATGATATTTGGAGGTCACAGACGGCACTGGGGGTACTCTTTGCAATTGCAGTGGACATTATTCACTGGTCTTTAAAGTGGACAGAGTTAGGAAATTTGTTTGTTTTTAAAGATAAAAATACATCATGAGTTTTGTCCAGTTAAATAGTACTACAGAAATTTTATTTGACCTTAATGAACTTATACCCATGCCAAAAATTCGACTTCTCAAGTGCACCAGCCTAATTCACACTACACACACAGTCTTAAAATAATGGTGCCAGGATTACCACTAGCAAGATGAAGAACAAAAACAGGTTAAGGTTTTTTAAAATAGTATTTTTTTTTTGTTTTTAAAGGTATATCCCACTAGAAATGGTAAGAGGCTTAAAGCACTTGAGATGGTTTTTCTTCTCTTTGGTTAGGTACTGACTGGATACAATTGTTTATTTACTTCATTTTAGTGGTTTTTTTTTTTTTTTTTTAGAGATTGGTTTGTTTAATTTTGTTCATGATTATTTATAATATTTATAGAGTTCCAAAGGCAAAACTGCCATGCCTGGTATGTTCAGAGATATCTGGCTTCTATCCTTGTCTCCCCCATTCTAGTCCCTCTTTTCCTTAGGTAAGAATTACTTTTATATTTAAAAATCTTAATGTTTATCTTTCCTTTATTTTTTAATTTTTAAAATATAAGCAGATGTTAACTTTTCTTATTGCCTCCTTGTGCAAGTGGTAGCATGCTGTATGCATTTTTCTATACCTTACTTTTTTCACTTAGTGATGGGAATCGGCTGTGCTGGAGAGCACTCCATAGTAGTTTATAGAGACAGTCCTTTCTTTTTACAACTAAATAGTGGATCTGTAGCATAGTTTATTCAACTAGTCTCCTAGTGATGGACATTTGGATAGTTTCAAATACTTTTATAAATAGTGCTACGGTGAGAATCCTTGAGAATTCCTCTTTGAGATGGATTCCTAAAAGTGTGATTGCTAAAAGTGTAAAGAAATTTCACTACTCAGAAAAAAAGCAGTTCTAATATTTTCAAACTGGGATATAAAACATACTCGTTATGAACACTGTATTATGTAAAATACCCTTTTACAACAGTTTAAATGGATATGTAGCTTCTATCTTTTTTTTTTTTTAAACATTTATTTGCGTATTTATTTGGCTGTGCCGGGTCTTAGTTGCGGCATGAGGGATCTTTTAGTTGCAGCATGTGGGATCTTTTAGATGTGGCACGCAGGCTCTTAGTTGAGGCATGCAAGATCTAGTTCCCTCACCAGGGGTGGAACCCAGCCCGCCTGCATTGGGAGCGTGGAGTCTTAACTGCTGGACCACCAGGGAAGTCCCTGTAGCTTCTATCTTTGGTATATCTAATTTATTTAACTGATTTTCTAATTTGAGACAGCTTAATTTCCACTTTTATACTACAATAAAGACTGCTTCAGTGACAGTCATTGTTTATATAAAATACATATATGTAATATATGTTCTATGAATATATATATTTTGTTGCTATTATTTTCTTTTAATATTCCTGTGTTCATCCAGGTTGAAATAGCCAATAGAATGATTAATGGTCTGAATCTGACTGGAGATGTGTGAGGGTTCCTGGTTAGGTGGCAGGAGATATAAAATAAAGCATCCCTCCCTGCCTTTTTAACGCCCCCACCCACCGCCTCCCACCCTCAGTAACACTATTTCCTTTTATAATCTGCTGGTATCCCCAACTCTCTTTCTTTGAATCTAATAATATCATTATTATCTTAATTTGCAGATGGATTCTGACTAGAAATTACAAGGCTCTTGCCAAAGGAACAAGAGGCAGCACATCTGGTTTCCTTAATATTGTGATGGAACTGAAAAAGTGCTGCAACCACTGTTATCTCATTAAACCTCCCGAAGAAAACGAAAGGGAAAATGGACAGGAGATTCTTCTGGTGTGTGCTTACCTTGTTTGTAATTGCTTTCTTAAAGACACTTTAGTTTCTATAGATGCTTTTTATCAAAATGCTCCCTTTCCTCCTCGGTAATTTCAAGGAGCATCAAAAGAAGCTTTAAAAACAGGTGAGAAAAGTCAAATAGCTAGGAAAAATCTGGAAAGTATATTGTCACAGATACTAGGTAAAGAGCATTTTAGGAATTGCTTGTCAGCTAGATTGCAGAAGTCTTCCAAAAGCTTAAAGATGATTTTAAAAATATGAACTCTTATTAGAGAGGAAGGGCAGATTGAAGTATGCTTTTGAACATGATGATTAGAATGTCTTTTCAATCTTCAGTCCTTGATCAGGAGCAGTGGGAAGCTGATTCTATTAGATAAACTGTTGACAAGACTTCGAGAAAGAGGGAACAGAGTCCTTATCTTCTCTCAGATGGTGAGAATGTTGGATATCCTGGCTGAGTACCTGACTATTAAGCACTATCCTTTCCAGGTGAGGATGCTTGGTACTTGGGGTCTCTCCCTTCCTCCTTTCCTCCCTCCCTCCCTCTAGGTTGTATGCTTTGCTTGGTAAATTATCCTAAAGGAGAAAACAAGAGTTTTCTTGTTTCAAACAAATTGAGATTAAGGTTCCAGGCGGGTCTTAATTTTTACTTCCATGCCTTTAGGCTACCCTGTAATGAACAAGATCATGGGAGATTATTCTTTTTTGGTGGGTGAGGGATGGGGATAGAAGTGTTGTTAGATGGTATCTTACATCTCTGAGCCTGTGGTAAAAGTAGCGAGGAAGGAAGTGTGAGCCTGATGACAGAAGCCCAAATCCTAAGAAAGAAAGAAAAAGAGAGGTGACAGTGTTTTATATTTCACCCCAAAGGAAGCTGACCCTGGCCGTGAGGCTGGGGAACTCAGGAGAACAGTATACTTGAAACCTTGCTCGTCCCTGAATATACTTTGCAGAATTATAATTTTGGGTTTTTGTCTTCATTCATTAATCTCTTGTAAGATGAGAAAAATAAGGGGGAAAAAGTTTCTTCAGCATAATATTTTTCTACGTGTTAGACAATGGGAAACTTCTCTCTGATTTATTTATAGATGTGTGCAATTTACCTTGACTTTTGGCCTAATATTTTTATAATGCCTTGATTTTTTTAAAAAATTAATTTTATTTTTGGCTGTGTTGGGTCTTTGTTGCTGCACGCAGGCTTTCTCTAGTTGCGCCGAGCGGGGGCTACTCTTCGTTGCGGTGCGTAGGTCTCTCATTGCAGTGGCTTCTCTTGTTGCGGAGCACAGGCTCTAGGTGCACAGGCTTCAGTAGTTGTGGCACATGGGCTCAGTAGTTGTGGCCTGTGGGCTCTAGAGTGCAGGCTCAATAGTTGTGGCACACGGGCTTAGTTGCTCTGCAGCATGTGGGATCTTTATGGACCAGGGCTCGAACCCGTGTCCCCTGCGTTGGCAGGTGGATTCTTAACCACTGTGCCACCAGGGAAGCCCTGCCTTGCATTAAATAAACTTTTTCTTTAATTTTGGATGGACTCATGCAGTTATGCTGATACTGAAGATACTTGAAGGCAGTGATTCTCTCTAAGAAGGCCAAGCTTTAAAACTCAGTAACAGGTTTTCTTTCAGCATACCCTGAAAGGCGTTGTTATATCCACAATACTTTGTGTGGTCTTTCAGCAGTTGTCTTAGAATATAGTTAAATACCGTGGTTGTTACCAAAAATAGCACAGTACAGAGAGTCAGTGATCTCTCAGTACATCTGACCCCTGGGAGCTTTCAGGTCTAGCTCATCATTTGGGTATCAAGTAAAATAAGAATATGTTACTTTTCTCTCTAGGGAATGAGTAGTCTGGTGTCTACTCAGGTTATCATGCCTAATATCTTCTCTTAGAATATTGAAAAGAGGGCATTTGGGTTTTCTCATTTCAAATACTGGTTGTGAACCTGCCATTTAGACTTATCTTTGGGTCAAGGCTCTCAGTAGAGTTGGTAGTCAGAAAGAAGAAAGGGGGTTCCCATGTGTGATTCTACCTGTGATCAGGTGGCTCTGGGTTTGGTGGACAGAGCGCTGAGCTGTAGGTCCTTCCACAGACTCCACCCCTCCCCTGTCACTGATCACTGGTCAGCTGACATCTGCCTGGTCAGTTTTGCCTTCGGTAAAATGAGGTAGTTTATCTCAAGTGGTGATTAAGGGGAAGTAATGTGAAAATGATTTTAAAGAGTCCGAAATGCTTTATATATAGCATACAAGTAGGAATTCTTCAGTATTTACATATTATATGGTTTCTCTATGGTGACATTGTTTTGGACCTAGAATTGACATATAGTCTAATGTAAGAATTGTATGTGCTAGTGAATGCCAGAGGCTCTCTTGAAGATACATTTTGGCTGTTTGAACACTTTGCTCTGATTTTAGAGTGTAATTTTCAGAAAAGCTGGGATATATGACTCACTTAATTTTAACATTTTCAATATTATGGGAAAATGTTTTCCAAACAAAATTATGTAAATAATTTTTTGGTTTATGGAGCACTTAATAACAGGGCAACTTTTAGCCATGTAGCTAAGGAGCACCATTTTCCTGCAGGAGCTAATTATGAGGTGACCAGTGGTACTATTTCCTAATCTCTTTGGTACGCACAGATGTAGAAGCAGAGAAAGCCTCTAAGCACAGCTTGGGTTGCCACCTTTCTCCTTATGTCCTGGTGGCCATTCTGATCCTTGGATAAACCTAGATGGCCCTTAGAATCAGAAGCTTCTGACCTTGAGTTTGTAACCGGAGAGCTTGGGGCAAAGTTGGGTGTGCTGCTGAAGCACAGCCCCTGGACAGCACTTTGCCAGTGTGTTCCGGTTATTTTTACTCAGTGGGTGTTGGAGTGATGAAGGTTACAAGTCTGGTGTTCTATTTTGAGTGTAGCTGATCTTCCTACCTTATGATTTTCTTATGGTTTATTTTTACAGCGTCTGGATGGTTCCATCAAGGGAGAAATCCGAAAACAGGCACTGGACCACTTCAATGCAGATGGGTCTGAGGTATAGCATGCATGGCTTTGTTATTTGGGCAGCTTGGGCTCTGTATCAAGGGGAAAGCCTTTCTAGCTTAATGTATTCTGTTTCAGAAACATTTCACAGTGCAGCTCTCCTACCTGATAAGGGAAGGAGAAATCACTAAAGATGCCTCTTAATTTTGTTGTTTGTCAATCCAGAAAAGCATATGCATGCTTGTTTATCTCCCCTGGTCTGGATTAATGACAGAGTAGTTCCGGTATCAACTGAGGGTTCTCTGGTGGCTTTCAGATGCCAAATTTCTGGGCCTAGAAGAACCGCAAGGCGAGGGTTGGGGAGGGCTGGCTGGTAGGATTAATTTTGACATGTATGTTACATCAGAAGGTTCTGATCTATACTTTTTTTGCTGACTTGAGTCTTAAAAAGTATGTTTGCTATGTCTCAGATTTGTTGGACCCCGGCAGGATGTGGCTTAATTCCCTTGCTTGAGCTAATAGCAACATTGGTTCATCTGTTAAGTATCCAACTTGAATTTGGCATTATAAAGTATTTTGTTTTTAAGGTACATGTGGAAGAGTACTTAGGACAAGTTAGAAACCATGGTAACCTTGTAATTTGTGCATATCAAACTGTTAAATACCATGGGATGTGAGAGAAGAGGCGAAAAGAAGTTTAGTGTAAGTAAGGCTATAGTGGTGTGAGGAGTTAAGAAAGCCGTGGTGAGGGCCAGAGGTAGAACTAGAAGTGTTTTGGAGAGAACGTTAGAGCTTCTGAAGTCTGGGCCCCTATTCTCTATAAATAGACCAGGCTTAACTTTCTGCTTTCTCAAGAGCTTTGAACACTCTTAATGTCTGTCTTTCAGTCCAGAATGGTATGACTCCTGCCCCCTGAATAGCACATAAGCCTAGTTAGACTATGGTATTCTGCCTATTTCTCCAGCCTAAAATTTTAGTTCTCCTTGAGGAATTTTGGGCACTAATCTCTTCAGAACCAAGGCTCTGAATGGTCAAGGAGAAGAGGAATGTAATTACTAAAAACACTGATAACCATCTAATTCCATCTTCCTCTCTCTCCTCCCTATTTTCTCAACTGTAAAAGCACCACGATGCCCTACTTCATAATCCTGCTGTGACGACTAAGTGCCATACTCCACACACAGCACTGAGCGCAGGGCCTGGTACACAACAAGCACCCCGTCAGTGTTACCTGTTTCCCTTCTTCAGTATTTGTTGAGATTGGTTTTGTGGTCCCTACTATTAGTTTAAAACACAGTGTGAGTTGAATGTTTCATATCGCCCTTTCTCAAGAAAAAGCTAAAGTGGCTTTCTTCATAGTTTTGTTGATTCCCCTGTCCGATGGCTAGATGTAGAATAGAGATTCCTTACCATTTTCTGCAACTCTGAGTTTTCTTTTAATTAATTTAAAAAATTACTTTATTACTGGGGGAAAGTAATATAAACACATTTAGAAATTTTGGAAGATGGTGAAGAGTACAAAGAAGAAATACTATACAAAGAAGAAAACTTCCATCCCAGAGAAAGCTTGCTATTCACATTATTTGGGTGCATTTCCATTCATCCTGGAAGAAACCCTTTGTTTCTTTCTATGTTTGCCCAATTGGGATCATGCTGCATATAGTTTTGTGCTCGCCTTTCATTCAAAATTCTACTCTGAGCATTTTCCCGTGTCATTAAATATTTTAAAAAACTAATTTCTAATATTTTCTCATGCCTGTTCCATCATTTATTTGACCATTTTATTGTTCTCAGATGTTTAGCTAGGATATGAGCATATAAAAAAGATTTTTGATACATTTTGCTAAATCACTCTTTCCAAACAATTTATATTCATAATGTTTATGAATATTTCCATTTTACCATTTGATAATAGGCACAAATATCTTAATATAATTCATATTGTCTTTGATAAAGAGTGACATTGAAAATATTTCTTATGATCATTCAGACCCCAGATTTCATTTAAGTTTTAGGTGTCTCATTCTCAAGTGTTTACCTGCAGGCTTCTCTTCAGAGTGTGGTGTTGCTTGGTATCTCCACCAAGGCTCACAGACTATGCTTCAACCCCCCTGTTAATCAGTTCTTTATTGGAATTGTTTAAAGCTCTTGTGAGACAGCTCTCTCCATTTTTATTTCTACGGCATAATGTTGGTGAATGTGACTGTTATTTAGAATGTGGAGACCTTTTCATTGCATCTGTGTATATGTGTTAAATACACCCATTTATCAAAATGTAACTCAGAACTACCAGTTTTTGAGTGCCATTTCCAATGCCAGAAAGGTGTCAGTCTTTGATACATGACCAAATTCCCTGGAAATAGAAATGTTTGGCTTTGGTTTTCTCTGGCTCAGAGTTTATTCTCTGCCTCCTGCCCATTTTTTTTCTGAGCACTCAGATGCAGGCTGGTGTACTGTTCCTGCCCAGTCTCTGTTATCATTGCTATGGCAACTGGAATATGTCAGTGCCTGGGTCTTTCCCACACACTGCTGTTCGGCCACACCTGCTCTGGTTTTCTTTGTGCATGTTCTGTGATTGAGGATCCTGTGCTGTCCAGTGGTTCAGTCATGTGATCTCTTAGTACAGTGTTTCTGTATTCCTCACCAGCCTAACAAATGAATGGACATTTACCCAATAAAGTCTCCTTGCTCATACTGACTGCCTTACATGGCATAATCCACCTTTACCCAGGAAATAAGTATCTAAGCAACTTGCTGAAACGATCCTCATGATAATTAAGTTTGTCTGGTTTCTGTTAACTGCTTGTATACTAGTTTTAGCCAGGAGAGAACACCAATTCTTTTGCTCCTGTTGCCTTATCAGATTCTACTTTACTCCTTAGTTCATTGCACTGACTCTTACCTCTTAATCAAATGAAAATTCACTCTGCCATCAAGTCCCTGACATTCTTGTAGCCTCCATAAAGTTTGTCCATCATATCTCACTTTTCTTCACACCTGCAGGGGTTTCCAGGTATAAGGGCTTATTGGACTGTGAAACTGTTTCTGAGAAGGCCACTGCATAAAGTAGTATATTGCATTGTGTACAGGACTTCTGTTTCCTGCTCTCGACACGGGCTGGTGGCCTGGGAATCAATTTGGCTTCAGCGGACACAGTTGTCATCTTTGATTCTGACTGGAACCCCCAGAACGACTTGCAGGCACAAGCCCGAGCCCACAGAATTGGTCAGAAGAAGCAGGTCAGTGGAGAGGGGCCTCTAGATATGGCTTGGAGGGGAGGGGGCAGGGGAGGTTATTCAGCCCTTTCAGGATGTTTGTAAAATGCTTTTTTTTTTTTTTTTTCCTGTTTTGTCTTCATTTCCCCAAGGGTAGATGTCTGTTTGTTAATTAGTACAGAGAAGCTGTCTTTGGGGCTGAGATGAGCTTATAGATATGAAACTATTCTCTTTTGCTGTTTGAAAAGTATATCACCAGTAACTTTCTGGCTTACTCAAAGATATTTGATGAATAGACTTAGAATTGAAATTTTCCATCTATTTTATTACGGAAAAGTTGTTAAAATATTCTAACATTGTTCAAGATGGTCTACTTTTATTACACACGAACAGTATTAGCTCTGTGGTATGTTGGAAACGTACACACTTGTTTCCTTCGTAGATGAATTTCAAAGTCTGCTCTAGTACTGGGTACCTCTTTAAGTTTCATATGTGGCCAAAGATTCAGTTTCAATGAGACAGATCATTCTTTAGCAGCATTTTTATTGTTAGAACAAGGCTATAATAATTCCTTAGGGGCTATTTTATTTAAGAATGTAACGTGCTGCAAATAGTAAAAATATTGCACGTACAATACTTAAGTTGTCTGCTTGGATGGATGGCTTACAAGTGATATGCCATAGCAGAGAACAAATATTTTTTTATTTTCCCCCTTGGTTTTAGGCAGAGGTAACTTTTTTGTATGTGTGATCAGGCATAAGCATAACATTTCCTTTTCCTACAGGTAAATATTTACCGCTTGGTTACAAAGGGGACCGTGGAGGAAGAGATCATAGAACGGGCCAAAAAGAAGATGGTATTGGACCATCTGGTGATTCAGCGCATGGATACCACTGGCCGGACAGTTCTGGAAAACAACTCTGGAAGGTCCAAGTAAGTTCCAGAAAGATGGGAGAGGTAGCAGAGTCAATTTTATGTCAACATTTGGTATAATTCATTTTTCTAATAGGATGCTTTACAACAGACATTAATCCATTAATTACCTGGAAAAGGCCAAGCCAAAACTGCAAGAAGATGGCATTTTCATTTTATTTTGCTCCCCCTGTTTCTCCTTCTTCTTCGGGTTCTTTTTTTTTTTTTCCATATCAGCTCTTTTCTTATGTGCCCTCTCTCTTTCTTTCCTGCCCTCCTCTCTTGCCTTTTGCTTTTGGCTCTGCCTGTGACATACGACACAGCAGCAGCAGTGGCAGCTGTGTGCTCCCCATTGGGCTTTCATCCTGGCACAGTGTTGCCTTGGACTTTTCAGCAGTGAGAATGCACCAGATTGAATTGGTATCTATTTCTTGGTAAAAAAGTTTGTGTGGAGATTATCTTTCCTATTGAAAACAGAAGGCTATAAAAGGAAAGTAGTTAAGTTTTAGTTGGCTTTATTTGGAAACACAACTATTTCTCTTAGAGAGTTTACATTTTGACCAAATTGTTGAGTATCTTCTGAGGCAGTCCTGCAACTTATGTTACAGGTGAGATCAAATGAGCCCTTCCTAATTAGATGATGATAATTTTCCATTAAAGAGGAAACTAGGCAGAAAAAGCTTGTTCTTTTAGTTTGGACCAGAGATGAGGAGTTTGAAAATTCATGGTGAATGATAGCTTTCTGAGTCAAAGGACAAAGAGAGAACTCCCTTCTCTCATGTTGCTAATTATCTTTCTTGCTTAACCATGTAACAGATGAATCAACAGGAAAATAATTGATTTCTTAATCTTTTGTTAGGTTAGGTTTACCACTGCAGACTCATCCTGTGGATTAAAAAACATGAAATATTTGTGAGATCATTTTTCTTGTGGCAGAATTTATATCTTCACCAGTAATTTGACCTCTTTATGAAGAATAGATATTTAGAACTCCATAGAGGTTATCTGACATTCCTAAAAGATTACAACTACATTTTATTTCTGCAGTTCAAATCCTTTTAATAAAGAAGAGCTGACAGCGATTTTGAAATTTGGAGCGGAGGATCTCTTCAAAGAACTCGAAGGGGAGGAATCAGAGCCTCAGGTAGTCAACAATAAGGGAAAAAAATTTCTTGATAAGTATCATCTGTGAGAGTCTGAAATTTTCTGGAAGCGATTCTGAGTCTGAGGCTTTTATAAGGAAATAGTAGTTACTTGCAGAACATAGTTTCTCTTTTTTTCTTACAGGGCTAAAAGCTCTTACTAAATTGACTAGGAAAGAATGAGAAAAGCATTTGAGGATTTTGTCTTTGGTCTTTTTTATTCCAATTTTATTTCTCATAATTTCTGAAGTTTCATCTTATCATTTGTATAAATAGTAGTTTGAAACATTAGATGTAAAGGACATGAAACTGAGAGTGTGAAAGAAAATGGAATATCGGAGAAGAGAGTCGGTTTATTTGCACCAGTCATTTTCAGTAAATGCTTACCACTGCTTGCCTTTTTACCATGTTTGTGTTGCTCCTTTTCTTTTAGGAAATGGATATAGATGAAATTTTGCGCTTGGCTGAAACCAGAGAGAATGAAGTCTCAACAAGTGCAACAGATGAGCTTCTGTCACAATTTAAGGTATGAAAATCATTGTCTGAGAAAGTCTTTGGCATTGATTCATGAACCAAAAATAAGTAATGCCTGTCAGTACTTTCTGGGTGCAAGGGACTCTGCTTTTCTATTTACCGAAGTTGACTCATACCCCTCAAAATCATTCTCTAGAGTTCCAAGTATGATGTGGGTATAGACCATATAGTCCTCCCCATAGGGGTCACCACTGAAGTGGTCCATCCTGCCCAGATTCAGTGGGTAGAGGAAAAGAAGTCGCTGTGACAAGGGCTGAGAATAAGCTGTCAGTGGGATAGGTGGAGAACTTGGTAGTGTGGAGCTCTGGGAGGGGTGGAGAGGTTGTGGGAGAGACATTAATAGAATCATAAGAAAGAGAGGTCAAAGGTATGAAAATCGAAGGTGACAGTTGGGAAGCTCTTGACTTGGTGGGATTTTTTTTTTTTAAGGACAGTTGTGGGGTAGTTAGTGGTATTTGATAGAAAATTAAGTGAGATCAGGACTAAATGCAGAAGCTGCGCACCTGATGAGTAGGAGATGACAGCATTGAGTATAGACATTATTAAAAAGCTTAGTGAAGAGAACAGTGAAAGTAATTTATGAGGATAGAAGGATCAAGCAAGGCAAAGTTTTTTAAAGGTGTTACCATGTTTCTAGGTTGAGGAAAGAAATTGAGAATAGGGAAATACTGAAGGTGCTAAGGAAAGAAGGAATATTTGGTTGCACATTGCCCAGGAGGAGACTGGAACAGATATAATCAAAAGCACAGATGGAGGAACTGGCCTTTGAAAGAAAAAGGAAAGTATACACTTCAGGAAATAGAGGGGAGAGAAGATGTAGGAGTTCCAACTGGTGACCTTAATTACCAGTAAATTAAGTGAGGTGTTAGTTGAGAAGTGGAAAAGATTTGGGATAGTCCCATCCAGGGGCCAGGAGTTGCCAGGAGGAACTTGGTTTAGGGTGTAGAGCTGAATTTAGAAGATGGGGCTTCACATTAGAGCCAGTCAGCAGGATCATATGACTTGCTCCAGAAATACTTGAGGTCAGAGAAGTTGAATCAGTTGGCCATCCCAAGGTGGGAGAATTGGCTTGGGAGGCATCGAAGAGTCATCAAAGTGGCAAAAGTTTCCCAGATTCCAGTGAGAACGTGGTTGAATGGATTCATCATGGTTTGGTTCCATGCATGTTAGAGAAGCAGGGAAGACCTGGAGGTTACATTGATGGTTATGTGTGGTAGACCCGTAAGGGCTGAGGAAGAAGTGTTTGAAAGGAAGCATTATTTTTGATAAAGTCCAAGGTTGGCCACAGGTAGAAGTTGTCTTAGTGGAAGAAAAAGGAAGGAGTTGAGTGGATCACAGAGCTCTAGGATCAGAGTTAATGTGTCTGTGGATGCAGAGGATGGAGGTGAATTGTTAGCGTTTCAACTGGATTTCACTTCTATGGCTACTGCTTCCTTCTTAAACAGATGTAATCTTCATGATGGTGTCCTGGTCTAAATATATTAAATATTTGATATGAAAGAAATGGAATATTCTTCCAGGTTTGTTTCATTTTTTCAGTTTTTTGCATTTTGTGTTCTTGTTTTTATTCCTAAGACTAATATGCAGTTTTGAGCATATGAAATTCTTACAGACATTTAGCTTCTATACTTCTGATAAAAATGAATAAGGTAACCAATAGCTACTGCTTTGAGTTATGGGTTGTTTCAAATGAGCTCTATTCAGTAGCGATTTATAATGTATAGGACTGTAAGTTTGTAATGGATTAGTATTAGGTTTTCAAATGTTATAATCTAAATAAATCTAAAATTTCTAATTAGTACATTAGAAAGCATGTATGATTTAACAGCAAATCTTTCAATAAAACTTATAAGGCAGTTTGTAGCTTTATATCTTTCCCTGTTTTTCTGTAAAATTTCTGATGAACTTTAGGATTTGGCAAGTAGATTTTGTTGAGGGGGGCGATAAGGGAGAGATGAGTAGAAAATTGATTATTTGATTATGTAATATCACAGGAGTCCTATTATCATTCATAGCATGTTAAATTAAAAACAGTGCTTGAGTTGGTGTGTTAGTAGGTGGTGTTTGGGAAATAGGGAAATGTCAGACAATGGGTTGTCCATTTGTTTTAAGGTTGCCAACTTCGCAACAATGGAGGATGAAGAAGAACTAGAAGAGCGTCCTCACAAGGAGTGGGATGAGATCATTCCAGAGGAGCAAAGGAAGAAAGTAGAGGAGGAAGAGCGGCAGAAAGAGCTGGAAGAAATTTATATGTTGCCTCGAATTCGGAGTTCCACTAAAAAGGTGAACAAGTAACATGAAAGATATGGAAGTATTGATACTTCTTATTTTGTTCACCTTATGTTGTTGTCCGGATGTGTGGAGGGTTCCAGGGTAGAGTTATAGGAAACCTAGCAGAGGGAAATGGAAAAATGCACAAGGCTCACGTGCATACCTATGAGCCATTTGATCTTTGCAGATTGGCTCTTTGTGAGATGGCTGGACAGGATTTGAGTTTGACAGAAGTTTACATTTTGCCCTTGAGATTAGAACCAGTAAGTCTAAGAGTTTGGTTCTAATTGGCAAGGCCTTTGCCTTTCAGAGTCAAACCTCTTTTCACCTTTAAGTGTTTGTTTATAGCACTTGGCATAAATACTTAGTAAGAGATTATATAAAGGTGCTTCAGTTTACAAAGCTCTGTCATAGGCACTATCTAATTTGATTTTTGCAACAACATTTAAGTAGATAGACTGTTTTATTACCCAGTTGTTGGAGATAACAGACTCAGGTTTGTCTGAGATCCTAGTAAATCAGTATTAGCTAATAGTAGCTATCATTGAGTATTCCCTGTATGTCAGGCATAAGTTAATGCTTTTCCACTTACTGACTCATTTAATTCGTATGAAAACCCTGTATTATAGGTGCTATTGTCCCCATTTTACAAATGGAAAACAAAGGCATGAAGAAGTAAAGTAATTTGCCCAAGGAAGTAAACATGAAGCCACAATCCAAATATTTTTATTCCAGTTTACTTAATGACATTACAGTATGTCTCTGGCAGAATGACTGTCCCAAGCAGGTCTTCTTTCATCACATGCCATCTGCCTCCTTCTTTCTTAAAGGGAAATTGACTTGCATGATACGATGGGAAGTTCTGAGTATTAAGGAGTTAAGATGGGCTGGTCTTAGTCCTTGGATCTTTTGGACCTGGCACTTGCTACAATGTGACTTTGCCTTTTCAGGCTCAGACAAATGACAGTGACTCTGATACTGAGTCTAAGAGGCAGGCCCAGAGATCCTCTGCCTCTGAGAGTGAGACAGATGACTCTGATGACGACAAGAAGCCCAAGCGCAGAGGGCGCCCCCGAAGTGTGCGGAAGGACCTCGTGGAGGGATTCACTGATGCCGAGATCCGGAGGTTAGTGGGGGCTCTGCTCTCCTTCCCCCTCACATTTGGAAGGACATGCTGTAAGCCTCAGGTTGATGGATCCCTGACATTGATGACAGGGAGGTCAGAGGAAGGCAAGGGGGACTGAGTCATGCTCCAAGGCCCCAGGATGATTCTCCCTTCTCCAAGGTTTTCCTCAGTTGAGCTCTTTCTGTTTGTTTACTTCTTGTTCTGGGTTCTGAACATTTCACAAAGCAAGTCCAGCCAAGAGGAAAGAGGCTGTTGGAGGTAAACTTGGGCTGAAACTTTCTTTTTTGTTTTTATTGAAGAATATGAATAAATACATACATACATATGTATCAATGTGTATAAAAGAAATGGTATAAATATAAAAAATTGAAGTAGTACAGATAACCCCAGTTTACTTTCCATCAGTGTTAGTGCTGGTATCAGTTTGGTTTATTGGTATATACAACATACTGTTCTGCAGCTTCTTGTCACTTATAACCAATTTTAGGCATCTTTCTATGTCAGTACTTACTACACATTTGTTGGTGTCTGATTCACACCCCTTTTCCCTCCAGAAAAATCTAAAATTATTGCTTCCAAACCACTTTTCCCCTAGCTGCCATGTTATTTTTTTAAAAAGCTGAAGAAAGTAGAAAATATGAAAATGATTAACTTTATGGTCTAACCCAAATTTTAACTATTATCAAATAGTCCTTTTAGGTCAGTATTTGAAATCACAAGGTCTTTGTTTCCCACTAAATGTTATACCTGTTCTTTTATTCTTTCTTTGTTTAATTTATTATGGAAAAATGTAAATGTATACAAACATTGATAGAATATTAGCGCACCCCCTCCCCGGGTATTATTTTAACCATTATGAGTTTGTAGTCAATCTTGTGTGTGTGCCATATTTCTATTTTCCCCTACCCTCAGTGTTATTTTGAGAAGAATGTATATTCTGCTGCAGTTGAGTGGAGTGTCCTATAGATGTTTTTTAAGTCTATTTGGTTTACTATTGTTCAGATCTTCCATTTCCTTATTGATCTTCTGCCTGATCTATCCATTATTGGAAATGGGGTATTGAAGGCTCTATTATTGCTGTATTGTTTACTTCTCCCTTCTGTTCTGTCAGTTTCTGCTTCATATGTTTTGGGCCTCTGCTGTTAGGTGTGTATGCTTTATAATCTGTTGTCTTGATGAACTGACCGTTTTCTCATTATAAAATGTCCTTCTTTGTCTCTAGTAACAATTTATGTCTTAAAGTTTATAACTTGGTTAGATATTAGTGTAGACACTCCAACTCTCTTTTGGTATTGTATGTGCAGTATCTGTTTCCTTTTTTATTTCAATCTATTTGTGTCTTTGAATCTAGCTTGCAACTCTTGTATGTAGTATATAGTTAGATGTTTTTCAAAAATCCATTCTATTGCTCTCTTCCTTTTGATTGAAGTCTTTAAACCATTTACATTTAAAGCAGTTACTTATAAGATAGAATTTATGTCTGCATTTTGCTGTTCATTTTTTATGTCTTGGGTCTTCTTTGTTCCTTTATTCCCCCATTACTGCCTTCTTTTATATTACATATTTTTTAGTATACTATTTTAATTCTCTTGTTTCTTTTATATTTTAAAAGTTATTTTCTTAGTGGTTTCCCTGGAGATCATAATTTTTTTTAAAAATAAATTTATTTATTTATTTATTTTTTGCTATGTTGGGTCTTGGTTTCTGTGCGAGGGCTTTCTCCAGTTGCGGCGAGCGGGGGCCACTCTTCATCGCAGTGCGCGGGCCTCTCACTGTCGTGGCCTCTCTTGTTGAGGAGCACAGGCTCCAGACGCACAGGCTCAGTAGTTGTGGCTCACGGGCCTAGTTGCTCCGCGGCATGTGGGATCTTCCCAGACCAGGGCTCGAACCTGTGTCCCCTGCATTAGCAGGGAGATTCTCAACCACTGCGCCACCAGGGAAGCCCCCTGGAGATTATAATTTAATGTTTTAACTTAGAACAGTTTAGTTTGGACTAATACCACCTTAATTTCAGTGGTATTCTAAAACTTTACTCCAGTTTAGGTACGTTTCTTCCCCCTCTTTTGTGCTTTTATTGTCACACAGATTATATCTTTAAACTTTATAAGCCCACCAACACAGTTATATAATTATCGCCTTATGCAGTTGATAGTTAAAATCATTTAGGAGAAGAAAAGAGTTACTGACAAAAATACATATACACTGTCTTTTTATCTACTTACTCAGGTATCCTCCTGAGGCTCTTATTTATTCATGTGGATTTGAGTTATTGTTTCATGTCTTTTCATTTCTGCCCAGAGTACGCTCTTTAGTATTTCTTTCAGGGCAGGTCTGCTAGCAACAAATTCTGTCTTTTTATTTATCTAGGAATGTCTTAATTTCTCCTGTGTTTTTGAAGGCTAGTCTTTATTCTTTTTCTGTCTTTCACATTGGATAATCTCAGTTGACCTATCTTTTTTTTTTTTTAAAATGCATCTCTTGTTGTTGTTGTTTTTTTTAATTTATTTTTGGCTGTGTTTTGTCTTCGTTGCAGCAAGCAAGGGCTACTCTCTTTTTTTTTTTTAATTAATTAATTAATTTATCTTTGGCTGTGTTGGGTCTTCGTTTCTGTGCGAGGGCTTTCTTTAGTTGCGGCGAGCAGGGGCCACTCTTCATCGCGGTGCACAGGCCTCTCACTGTCGCAGCCTCTCTTGTTTTGGAGCACAGGCTCCAAATGCGCAGGCTCAGTAGTTGTGGCTCACGGGCCCAGTTGCTCCGTGGCATGTGGGATCTTCCCAGACCAGGGCTCAAACCCATGTCCCCTGCATTGGCAGGCAGGTTCTCAACCACTGCACCACCAGGGAAGGAGGGCTACTCTTCATTGCAGTGCGTGGGCTTCTCATTGCGGTGGCTTGTTGCAGGGCACGGGCTCTAGGTGCGCGGGCTTCAGTAGTTGCAGCATGTGGGCTCAGTGGTTGTGGCACGCGGACCCTAGAGCACATGGGCTTCAGTAGTTGCGGCGCACGAGCTTAGTTGTTCCTCAGCATGTGGGATCTTCCCAGACCAGGGATCAAACCTGTGTCCCCTCTATTGGCAGGCAGATTCTTAACCACTGTGCCACCAGAGAAGTAAATCCCTCAGTTGACCTATCTTTTAACTGATTTTTTTTCTTCTGCTAATTCATATCTAATCCTGAGCCTCTCTAGTGATTTTTTTCATCTTAGTTATTGTACTTTTCAGCTCCAGAATTTATATTTGACTCCTTTATATAATTTCTGTCTCTGTTGATATTCTCCATTTGGTGATATATTATTCTCAAATTTTCCTTTAATTCGTCAGACATGGATTCCTTTAGTTCTTGTATATTTTTATAATAGTTGATTAAAACCTTTGTCTAATAAGTTCAACTTCTGGACTTCCTCAGGGTCTATTTCCATTGAAAACCATCTTCTTCCCTGTATAGGGACCATACTTTCTTGTTTTCTGTAATATTTGTTGAAAACTAGACATTTTAAGTAATACAATGTGGCAAGTCTGGAAATCAGATTCCCCCTGCCAGCAAGAGTTTTTTTGTTTGCTGTTTGTTGTCGTTGCTGTTTGTTTAGTAACTTTTCTGGGCTAGTTCTGCGAAGTCTGTCTTCTCTGTCTTTTGAAGTCTCTGCTCATTTAGCTTAGTGGTCAGCTAATGATTGGACAGAGACTTCCTTAAACACCTTAAGTCTACCAACCAGTAAATCTACCAGCCTTTGCTGAAGGGCTACTTGTGTATTTTGGGGATGTCTTCAATGTTCTGATAGGCAGTTTACAGCTCTGCCTTAGCCTTCAGTTCCTGTTTGTGCAGAGCCTCAGTGCCAGCCAGAGGTGAGAGATTCACAGCTCCTCAGGTCTTCTCTGTGCCTGCACATAGCCCTGCATATATGCAGCCTTCTAGATACCCAGGAATATGCCTGAGCTTTTCAAAGACCCCTGTGCACATCTTTTCCCCCAGGTTTTTCCATTGCAGTTTTTGGTCAGCCTGTTCATATTGCCAACTTATAATGCTGCCTCAGGCAGCTGTGGTGTTAAACCTTTGCCTCTAATTTTTTTTTGACCGATGAACTACAGACAGTGTTCTTCATACAGAGTCAGGTCAAATGAAGACAAGTCTGAGAATGGAGCTTCTCAGGGTGCTGTCAGTCAGGTCAAAATAGCACTGTTCTCTGGGGAAAGAGCTTTCGGGGAGCTCTAGGCCTGTTCTGCCCCCTCTAGTGGCTGCTGTGTTGCTTCTTTGCACAGCTGCAGTAGTTGGGAAGGTATAGTTTTCAAGGCAGTTATGGAGCTGGGGAGAGGGCATGGGAAACAGAGCAAGTCAGAATGCCAGAGAGCTCACTGTTCAAACTGAGATTCAGCCATTTTCTTGAATAAATGCTCATAAGATGGCTGCAAGCCTTTGGTTAATTTCCAGCATTCTAACAAAGTTGATTTTGACAGTTTTGCCAGTGTTCTTGTTGCTTTTACGGAGGAGCGGATTTTCAAAGGTCCTTACTCCACCATTCCTGGAATGCTTCTCTGTCTCAATATTATTTTGAAGTAATCACAAATGGCATATTATTTCAGATGTAAAATATTTCAGTATATATCAAGAAGAAGAAACGTAGAGTGGAGGAATAATTCTCAGGTTTGCTTTCACATATATATAGTACTTTCCTAATCCATGCTATTCCTTTAATATTGTTTCTTAGCTATTGTTATATTCATCCCCATTTTCTTTAATTGCTGTGCCCTCTCTTTTCATTTTTTTTCTCCATGGTATCTCTCCCTTCATTTTTATCTAACCAGGTAGTTTGGCATGTTACAGTGATGCCCTTGATATATCATGGCATCTTGCTTTTTTAGTGAAAGTCTAGT
The DNA here is from genome assembly GCF_039906515.1 of Pseudorca crassidens. Lineage (NCBI taxonomy): Eukaryota > Metazoa > Chordata > Mammalia > Artiodactyla > Delphinidae > Pseudorca > Pseudorca crassidens. The sequence continues at coordinate 138,620,631 of NC_090296.1, read as the reverse complement.
GGTTGGCTGTAGGGAGGGGAGTGGATTAAACATGGATTGGCATATAGCATGGTTTAGGCTAGAGACTTGTGGAAGGATAGATTAGATTTTTGGCTGGAGACAATGTTTGGCAGAAGGAGTCAGAGTTTCCAAAAGAGTTTTGCCTAAAATGTTTAAAATCATATGTTTATTTTACTTTGCCTCATTACAAAAAGTATTTGAGGCAGTCCTAAAAACCTTATATTTGTATTATTGACCAGAAAGTAACGGAAAATATTGCAGTGTGGAATTGAAAGTAACAATAGTGGACTGAATAGACCACTTAACTGTACTGGATTTTATTATAAGAGGTTGTGGTTTTTAAATCATTTATTATGTATTGAACTCCATAAACTTGTACCTTCTAAAAATGATAGTACTAGAGTTAAGTCACCATTCTCAATTATGTTGCTAAGCAGTTTCATGACCAGTCACTGAGAATAAAGTTAATCTTTGGTTTGAATAGATTTTTAGCACTCACTGTTTTAAGCTGGCCATTTTCAAAGGCCACCTTTAGTTCATTTAGTGGCAGTTGCAAGGATTGGGCCCAGTCTTTTTGACAGTTTTTATGGCTCATATTTCATCACAGGATGTGTTTGCATTAATATAGCTGAAGTCTTTTTTTTTAATGTGATTTATTGATTATTTTCTTAGGTTCATCAAGGCGTATAAGAAGTTTGGTCTCCCTCTTGAACGGTAAGCTTAGTAATATAATAGTTCCTTATCCGCCTCTTTTTCACTTCTGTATTGTAGAGGTTTCTTTTTTTGGTTCTACTTTCCATTTTTAAGGTCTGGCACCTTTTGACAGCCTGGCTTTTAGACATTAATTTACTCACCTGCTCCAGATGACTTGGAGATCAACGAAACATATTGTACATGTAACTGTACTTCGCTTCTAGGAACATTGCAGTGAATGAAAGTAGGCTAGAGAAAGGAAAGTGAGCACAAAGAAACAAACTAGTGCAAATAGCTTTGGGGCACTTCACCTGCTACTGTTATCAGACAGCGCATTTAGTTAATAAAGAAAGATGAACCCTTTCTCCTCTGTTTTTTGAAATTAGTCTGTTTTTGTGGACTATTCCAAGTCAAATTCTTTATGATGGAAAGTAAGTCATCAGTCACTGTCCGAGGGTTCTTGTTGGAAGGATCAATTAAGGCATGTAGAGAAAGTGTCTTTGCAGGAACAAGCTTATGTGAAACCAAGTGGTAGTTCACGTGACATTAGAAACGTGGGCACAGGGCCTTGAGGTATCCCCGTATTTGTCTTTCCTCAGGCTGGAGTGCATAGCACGTGATGCTGAGTTGGTAGATAAGTCTGTAGCAGATCTGAAGCGCCTAGGGGAATTGATTCACAACAGCTGTGTGTCAGCAATGCAAGAATACGAAGAGCAGCTGAAAGAAAATGCCAGCGAGGGTAAGTCAGCATGTCTCCCTCAGTGATTCTCAAAGACCTGGCACTTGTGGATTGGGATCTCTGCTGCTAAGCATCTTTTTTTTTTTTTAAGATGAACACACTTATATCCCGTGTATCCCTAATTTTTTGAGGTGTGTATTCTCACCTGCCTTTACGTGAGGTCAGTTTTTGGGGTTTTTTTTTTTTTTTTTTTTTGGTACGTGGGCCTCTCACTGTTGTGGCCTCTCCCGTTGCGGAGCACAGGCTCCGGACGTGCAGGCTCAGCAGCCATGGCCCACAGGCCCAGCCGCTCTGCGGCATGCGGGATCCTCCCGGACCGGGTCACGAACCCGTGTCCCCTGCATCGGCAGGCAGACTCTCAACCACTGCGCCACCAGGGAAGCCCGTGAGGTCAGTTTTAAGATACCAAAGATTTACTCACAAATGAAGTTGATTTGCAGAAGGTGCAAAGTAATGAACAAGATGAATGATTTCTTTTAATGTTACTGTAGAAAGTTTAGATTGGTTTGAATGATGTAAAGACGTGAGTGGGTAAAGCTGAGTGGACACATTGCATTTTGGCTGTAAGTGAGGACATTACAGACCACAGACATCAGTAATTATCTTGGATATACATACATGTATTGTTTCGTTGTGATAAACTTAAAGGATTTAGAGAATTAGTTAGAATAAAAATAGTAGATGAATATTGTAAACCTTTTTGTTGCAATGAGACTCTCTTTGGCACTAGAATTTGCTGTAATTCGATTCGACCTGTAGTGTGTTTTGTCTTATACACCAAGAGTGCTTTTGCCTGTCCTTTAAAAGCAGGAGGTGTCAGGAGAGAGCTGAGGTCCTTGTTGTTAAAGGACACCCTTATAGTTGAACCTCAAACAAAAAGATGAGGGTGTGGTCATTCCACAGTTCACTGGACTGTGGTTTATCTGTGCCATTGCCCCCATTCTTTTGTCACCCTTCACTGACGTTACAGGAGGCTCTGTCATCTGTGGTTAAGTATTCAGGCCTTGGAGGCAGCCAGTTTACCTGGAATCTTGGTCCTGCCATTTCTTAGCTGCAAGACCTGAGACAAGTGATAGCCTCTTAACAGTCTCATGTGCAAAATAGAGTAGTAGTCTGTGCCTCAAAGGGTTTGGATGGTCACTTGAATAATTCCATACATGTGAAGTGCTTGTCATCACATCTGGCTTGCAGTATTAGCTATTTCATTAAGTAAAGAAGTATTTGTGCTTTGAAATTTTCTTCTTAAGCCTGTTACTAAAAGTAATAGAATTTTTAAATCTCTTGAATATAGTCAAAACATTTTTAGATTTTTTTTTTCCATGAAAAAAACTTAAATAACTTGAGTGGTTTGGACAGTGATCCAAATATGTGCTTTTATAGCGCCAAGAATACATCCAAAAGTAAATCTTAACTTTACAGTGTTTTTTTTTTCCGTGTAACTATTTTGAATAAGTATTATATTCACATGGCTCAAAAATGAAAAACAGGTATCCCTATTTCTTGTCTCCTTCTAGAAATATAAAAATACATATGTTCAAAAAATGGATAGATACTGTTTTAACACAATTGGTGCTGTAGCATGCACACTGTTCTGTACCTTGCTTTGTCCATCTCACAGCATATTTGGAGATATTTCCTTGTAACAGTCCCTTCCTTTCCACATGTTTCTTTTCTCTGCATGTTCACATTCTGCATCTGGTTCATTGCTTCCTTCTGGCATTACTTAACTTGTTTCCATATACCTGTATTTTCTATAAATTGGCATTTAGCATATTCCTGAGTCCAGGTTAACATTTCCAATTCTAATGTAAGATTATTGATATCTCTTTGCTTAAGTTGAAAATTTTGTTCCTAAAAATGTTAACATAATCATGTATTTGTCTTACACATTATACACGTTTCCAAATATTAGTACCAATTTTACTGTTTTTATTTGTTTGTTTTCTTCTTTCTTTCTTTGGCTGTGCTATGAGGCTTGTGTGATCTTAGTTCCCTGCCCAGGGATTGAACCTGGGCCATGGCAGTGAAAGCGCCAAGTCCTAACCACTAGACTGCCAGGGAATCCCCCTGATTTTACTGTTAACTATAAGACTTCTTAATGCAGAGTTTGATTTCTTTGTGTTTCTTTTTGTCCTTAAAATACACCTCATTAACAGTACACAAAGTACTATGTTTTAAAATTATTTGAAATTGTTCTTTTCTCTGTGTGGTTATGCTACCAACTTAATATATAGTTTAGTATCTTTTGTTTTCTTTTCCTTTCAGTTTCTAGGGACTACTTTTCTCCTTTTGCTGAAACTTTGTTTCTTTAATTATGTAAAACATTTGCATGGCCCAAAGTCAGAACAAAACCAGGAACACGATGAGAGAATCTTGCCTTCATTCCTGTCCCCCCAGTACTGTTCTCTTCCTCCCCTGTAGGTAATCATTTTGATTAGTTTTGGACTTATCTTTCCATTGTTTCTTTTTAAAATTTTAAGTCTGTGTGTGTGTATTTCCTCTATTATACAGGAGATATCATACATTATATTCTGTTCTGCATCTACTTATTTTTACATATGGCGTTCACTCCATCTTACTGTGTAGCGTTCATACTTCCTTCCTTTTACAATTGCACAGTATTCCACTGTGTAGATAGATGTTAATTCAAACTTTATTGTCCCCTAGTAATAAATATTTGGGTTGTTTTCAGTCTTCTGCCACTATAAATAAAGCCACAGTGAATAAATAGTTTAATGAATATGCTGTTTCATATCTCTGCCAGCATATCTTTGGGATAAATTTCTGGAAGTGGGATTGTTGAGTCCTGGGAAAAATGCATATGTAATTTGGTTAGATACTGCCAAATTCTTCATAAATCTGATACCATTTACATTGCTACCTACAGTGTATATTCATACACAACAGAATGTATTGTCAAATGTTTGGATTTTTGCCAAACTGACTGTTGGGAAATGGCATCTCACTTTTCTTTTAATGAGCAATGTTGTGCATCTTTTCTGAGGGCCACTTGTGAACTGTCTGTACATATATTATGCCCATTTTCTATTGAGCTGTTGGTCTTAATTTTTAGGATCTCTTTTTCTTGTCTTTTTTTAAGAAGATTTAATACAAGGAATTTAAAAAATTTTTTATTTATTTTATTTTTGGCTGTGTTGGGCCTTCGTTGCTGCGCATGGGCTTTCCCTAGTTGCGGCGAGCGGGAGCTACTCTCCTTTGCGGTGCGTGGGCTTCTCACTGCAGTGGCTTCTCTTGTTGCAGAGCACGGGCTCTAGGCATGCGGGCTTCAGTAGTTGTGGCACACGGGCTCAGTAGTTGTGGCTCACGGGCTTAGTTGTTCTGCGGCATGTGAGATCTTCCCGGACCAGGGATCGAACCTGCGTCCCCTGCGTTGGCAGGTGGATTCCTAACCGCTGCACCACCAGGGAAGTCCCAGGATCTCTTTTTCTGATAAAAGTTGCCAGTGTTCTCCTCCAGTTTGTGATTTGTCCTCTCACTTTGCTATGGTATTTTGTACAGAAAACTTAAAAAAATTTTATATAGTCAAATTTATCAATCTTTTACCCTATTGTTTTGGATTTTGATTAAAAACATTTTCTCTACAAAACAGAAACAGACTCACAGACATAGAAAGCAAATTTATGGTTACCAAAGGGGAAAGGGATAAATTGGGAGTATGAGATTAGCAGATGCACACTACTATATATAAAAGAGGTAAACAACAGGGATTTAATATAGCACAAGGAACCTATTATATTCAATATATTGTAACAAACTAAAAAAAAATTTTTTTTTCTACTCTGAGGATATAAAGGAAGTCATTAAGATCACCCCCCACCACCACCAATACCTATGTGATTTCATTTACTTTTATATCTCTGATTCACTTGGAGTTTTTCCTGGTATTGCATCCAGGTTTTTTGGATTTTGGATTTTTCCTATATGGCTACTATATGTCTCAACACCATTCATTAAAGATGGTTGATCTTTTCTCCACTGCCTGATTTTTTTTTTGTTTGAAGAGCTACATAATCTGTTATGGATTTACAATATTAGTATCCTGTTAATGGACGTTCAGCTTTCCAATCTTTTGCTTTACGGTGTTGTGGTAAATAATCTTGTGTGTATGCCATTTGCGCCATATCCTCCCACCAGCATTGACTAGAATGGCAGTGTCTGTTTCCTCTTAGTCTCACCGACATATTTTCAGATCTTTGAATTTTCCCAGCCTGAGGTTAAAAAGGCTATGTCTATATATTTAATTTGCATTTCTCTTACCATGAATGAGGTTGAGTATTTTTCACATGGAACAATTTTTATTTCCTTTTCTGTGAATTGTCTCTTTATCCTTTGCCCATTTTTCTGTTGCAATCTTTTTATTTTACAGATGAGGAAACACAGACCCAGAGAGGTTAATAACTAGAAGTGAGAGGGGAAAGGGGACAGGGGGTAGTTTGTGCAGATCCGGGAATAAATCCCAGATTTCTGATCTTCAGAGGAGGTGCCTTTCCCGTTTTGCCACATTCTGTTCCAGAACTCATCAGTATTGTTGGGAATGGCATTTGCAAGTGAAATTCTTGTGGGTTATATGAGAATCCCTAAATAATTGTTTATAATTGTAGTGCCATTTCATCGACTTGAATGTTAAAAAAAGAAATCTTTTCTGAGGCTCTGAGCCATCTTTTCCCTCACAGACAAGTGTCATTATCATGCATTTCGATTTGGACTCTGGTTAGAATTGACTGCTTTGTTTTTACTTCTAGGATTACTTTAATTGGAAACTCGGGCTAGGGTAACCTTTCCATGACTTCTTTTGTTCATCATTTCAAATGTGTTAGGTATTAACTTGATCTCATACTTTTTTAGTAGAGAAGATCATCTTTTAAAGCACTTAAAAATCTGTTGATGGGTTAGAAAAGAAAAAAACTTCAGCATTAATATTACTGCTTTAAAATCTTCTTTCATAAATTTTATTAATTTTAGAGCCAAAGTATAAAACAGGAATAAGAAGATTAAAATACAATTATAAACACTACTGGATTAAAAAATTCTAAATCTTAAAAAACTGAATTGTTTAGAGATTATTTTACAAACATTAATTGAGAAAATTTTTTGCCTTACTTGATTATATCTTTGAATTAACGATAAACCAGAGATATACGCTGAGGGAATAAGAGTTCAGGATTTGTTGACCTATGTTTTTTGTGAAACTTCAGCGAATTCTCACTTAACGAATATGAAATTGGTGTTCTTTAGGGAAAGGACCAGGGAAAAAGAGAGGCCCAACTATCAAGATATCTGGGGTTCAGGTTAATGTGAAATCTATTATCCAACATGAAGAAGAGTTTGAGATGCTGCATAAATCTATCCCTGTAGACCCTGAAGAAAAAAAAAAGTGAGTATAATACATGCCCATGCATGGGTGGTTGTGCCATTAGAAAACAGATTTGAAGTTACAGTTATGTGTAGTTATGTAGTATTTTCATTATTTTTTCTCTAACATACCAGAGTGCTTTGCTCATTGGTGTTTATTCCCAAATCAGAAAGACTCTTCCTCTGATGTCCTCCTGCTTTGGAAATCTTTTCAGATACTGCTTAACCTGTCGTGTCAAAGCTGCACATTTTGATGTCGAGTGGGGAGTAGAGGATGATTCTCGCCTATTGCTGGGAATTTATGAACACGGCTATGGAAACTGGGAGCTAATTAAAACGGATCCAGAGCTTAAGTTAACTGACAAAGTAAGTATTTCTGTGATGCTGGAGATGTCTAGAAGATTTGTTGTATAATATTTTTATGTTGATTACTTACTTTTAACTATTTTCTGGGGGGTGGGGATCAAATTGGAAATTAGAACAATAGTAAATTCCTGGGATTTCTTTATCCCTGGAAACATTACCATCTTTAGTGGACTGTGGCACTATTTCAGAGATGACAATTATAGCCAGGTGAAATTTTTGGGAAATTACAGGAGAAGCCTTCAAATTCTGATTTTTCTTGTAGGTCAAATCTCATTGCAACAAATACCAGGGTAAGATTATTAATAATAAAAGCATTCCTCGGCCTTAGTTGTTGGCACTTTCTTTAACGACATTTGAAACAGCCATATTTCAGTTCTACACATGAAGAAAGAATGAGCCATACCTTGGTATTTTTTGTAATGGAATTAAACTGTGGCTGTACTTCTCCCACAAAATCGAGCCTCCCACCCTATCCGTTGCACATCAGGCTACCAAGTATAGTAAGGCCGTGCTCAGAGCTGTAAGCAGGGAAAGCTGGCTCAAATTTTAGTAGGATGCGCTCCATGTTGTGCTCCTGGCAGGGCTTTTCCTGGCACGTCAAACAATGCTCATCCCAGGTGCAATGTTCTCAGAGGGTGACAGCACCCTGCCATAAGCACTGAGACCAAATCCAGTCTGGCCTGAGAGGTCCAGCTGTGTCCTGGCATAGCTCAGTGCTTTCCAGCAATGCTCTAAGAAGCATTTTCAATCTAAAACGAAGCTTTAACCTAGCTCCAGGGATTCCCTGCTCCTGGAAGGAGGAAATCCACGACGGCTGGGATGCTCTAGCAGATGAAGCCAACAAGCCCCTCCTACCTGAGTTGTTCTACCCTGTTAACAGCACAGGTAGGAGCCAGTGGGAGAGCTGGATTTCTCCATCCCATTTTGTAAAACGAGAACGGCTCATAAGGGATTTTCAGTGACTGGGAGCCATGGACATGAGATAGGATCTGAGGCTTTATCTGTATTTTGGGTGGTGGGGAGGGAAAGGACTGCTCAGTTGTTTGTCATCTCTGTTTATCCTGATCCACTAACCGGGCCGTGGGCCGTGGCGGGTACTTCTCTTCCTTTCCTGTTGAAGATCCTGCCAGTGGAGACAGATAAGAAGCCCCAGGGAAAGCAGCTGCAGACCCGAGCGGACTACTTGCTGAAGCTGCTCAGGAAGAGTCTGGAGAAGGAGGGGGCTGTGACGGGCGGGGAAGAGGTGAGTGCAGCTGCCAGCCGGGCACCGTCCAGGGGTCTGAGGCTCCAGCCCTGCAGGGTTAGGTAGGGGAAGAGATGCCCTCTCCAGGCATCTCCACAGAATGCTAACCCTCTCCTTGCCAGGTGTTGGTATTGAGGTTCCAGTAATGATGGTTTGGTTGGGTGATGATAGTAATGTTCATTTAGTAATTGACCTAAACATCTTGGCATTCTCCTCAAATATTGCCTCAAAATAGTCCTCATTTCTCCCAGTGCCACTGGTCTAGACATACTGATGCTGTATCTTTATGCTCCTTCCTCAATTTTGGAATATAGTTCTCAGTACTGCGTGAATATCACTGGGTTTGCCTGTTGTTACAGCTAATACTCGGCTGCTTGTAATCATGGGTCCCAGGGATAAAATGGGTAATTAGGATACACAGTTAATTCAGAAACTGGACTTCAGTTACACTTGCCTTACTTGCTCAGTGAAAAATTTCAACCGAGTTACTAATGGACTCATCTGAGCTTTAGCTTTTATTTCCCCAACTTTTCATTTCAATTCAGGCTTAAAAAGATGAGAATCACAGTTAGGAGATACTATAAGTTACAGCCAGTAGTAGCAGCCTTTGTGTGTGCATGTTCCTTAAGTGCTCTTAGAGCTATGCCATTTGTATTAATTTCCCTATATTATAAAGAAAGCAAATTTTAGAAAAAAATCCAATCCCATACCTTGTCCTTTTTTGCGTAGTAGTGTCATAATTAATGTCATTCTTCACATAGTATGTTGAGGATATTCTATAAGTTAGGCTCTGGGGAGATAGATTGCATTATGTTTTTTTTTTTTTTTTTTTGCTGTACGCGGGCCTCTCACTGCTGTGGCCTCTTCCGTCGTGGAGCACAGGCTCTGGACGCACAGGCCCAGCGGCCACGGCTCACGGGCCCAGCCGCTCCGCAGCATGTGGGATCCTCCCGGACCGGGGCACGCATCCGTGCCCCCTGCATCGGCAGGCGGACTCCCAACCGCTGCGCCACCAGGGAAGCCCCTGCATCATGTTTTTACTTGCTTAAATTACTGTATCTGTTTGAGTAGATGAACACCTTTTCATTATTTTTAGATATAACATGCTTCTAGTTTTTTTAATGTTACTCTTATTTTATATATTATCTTTATTTATATCTTTGTACATAAGGGTATTTTTTCTTCTTTTGAATTTTATCTTTAGATTGAATTCCAAAAAATGGAATCAGTAGGTTCAAGGATATGGATGTTTTTGTGTGGCATAGGAGATTTATATAGTTTCTTTTTTTCTACTTCAGGTAAAATTGGTTGCACTCCTTTGAATTTTCTCTGAGTTTCCTTGTTTGAATTATATGGCTGCTGCTGTTCCAAAGAATCATGATGTTATTTGGTCATGCTTTTGAGGGACTTGATTTATCATCATTTTCTTACCCTTTCCAGGCCAAATTAAAGAAGCGGAAGCCTCGAGTAAAGAAGGAAAACAAAGCACCGAGGCTGAAAGATGAGCATGGAATTGAGTTTTCGTCTCCTAGACACTCAGATAATCCATCAGAAGAGGGAGAAGTAAAGGTATGAGGCTGGATTTCAGTTGAGATTATTTTTAAGTTACATTTATTGTGCCAACTGGTATAAAATTATCTGAAATGTGTTTGGTTTACATTCCAGAGTAGATAAAATAAAAATAGAAACTATGTTATGTCTTTGCTTAACCTGTGAGAGAGGAATATAGTTGTTCATTTAAAATCAGCAATTGAAAATTCATAATGGAAGGAAATGAAGGGAACCATGCACATTTCAGTGATAAATGGCAATTGACACTCAGCCTCATTGCTGGGAGCGATAGGGAGTGGTGGAGACTGTGGTTAACCAGGGAGCTCATGCCTAATATATAGGGGCAGCTGTTATGCAGTTCATTGTTGGGCCAAACAAAACTCATCTGTGGATCAGGTTTGGCCCAAGGCCTGTCAACTTGTAACCTCTGGTCTAAGCAAAAGGAAAAGTAACTTGCTAGCATTCAGTCTGTTGTTTCCGTGACTGAAAACTTTATGGGATTTTATTTTATTACTCTTCAAGTGTAATTGCCCTTTGAGGTTATTTCCAGGAAGATCAGCAGTGGGTATGTGAACTAGCATGGATTTGAGTCAAGCATGCATGAATTCAAATACTAGCAACCTTACCAATTACTACCTGGCAGGTATATAATCTCTTTGTTCCTCAGTTTTTTCCATCTGTGAAATGGGAATGATAATGCCTGTGTTGAAGAGTTGCTATGAGAAATAAAGAGAAGATGTAAGTGAAGAGCATCTGCCTCTACAGGCTTCACTTTAAGCAGATAGCTTTAAGGCTGTATGCTTGAGAACATGCTTCTGTGGACACAGTGATGAACCATTGGGAGCAGTGCTTTTTTTTCTAGAAAGTAAACGAGGAAATGTAAAGTTTGTGGCAAAAGCTCATAACCTTGTTTGTTTTCTAGGATGATGGCTTAGAAAAAAGTCCAATGAAAAAGAAACAGAAGAAGAAAGAGAACAAGGAGAACAAGGAGAAACAAATGAGTTCTAGGAAAGACAAGGAAGGGGACAAGGAAAGGAAGAAATCAAAAGATAAGAAAGAGAAGGTATCGATGTCATTCTGCTTACTGAGATGCCTGCAGCCTTTGAAATTCCCTTCTAGGATTTAGAAGTAGAATGGGGTTTGAGGGCCCTGAAATAATTGTCGTTTTATGAGTATATCCCAGAAGGAAGGATGGGGCTGTCAGGGGGATGCCTGCATCTCTTCCTGCAGAGAGAGGGGAGTGTGTGAGTTGTGTTCTTCAATATAGAAGCCTTTATTTGCTCTTTTATTACACACTTCAGAGGGGGTGTTGGAATGAGACAGGACAGCTAACTACTTGATACATGTTCTCAGACTCATGGTAGAAAAGCACAGTCCACAGATGAATCTGAATATGTGAAATACTATCAAATACTATCAAGAGTTAAGCTTTTGGAGTAGAAATGGATGAAAGGCCTACTATTATTATATAATCTTCATGTTGGGGTTTTATGAAGTTCATTCCAAACCACAGAATTCTGGTACAGTGTTGCATCTTGCTGACTTCTGATGAAATTATTTTGCAATTAATCTTTAATCATTGTTAAAACATACAAACAAATAACTGCCTTAATTCCACCATCCAGTCATAGCTCTAAGAGATTTCTTGATGAGCACCTTTGGAACTTTTTTATTATGCGTATAAGAACAAATATAAAATAAAAATCAGACCAGACTGTTTGGATAACCTTTTCTCCCCACTTAGCAATATATCACAAACAGCTTTCCAAGTGAATAAATAAAAGTTAAAATCATTTTTAATAGATAAGGAAGATTTTGTTTGATTATAACATTTTGGAAACAATTTTAAGTTTCCCATATTGAAATTGCTTTCAAATTTCTAATGTTATAAACTGTATTGTAACAGATACCTTTCTTTGCATCTGTGCTTCTGCAGAAAGGTATTCTTCTTTTAAGGTGAAATATTTAAAAAATAAAAGCACAAAGAATGATTTAGCCAGCATCCATGTGTCCACTACCCAGATATTGCAGCTGTTGTTAACATTTTTCATGTTTACTTCAAGTGGGTTTTTTTTGGGCTACTGTATTTGGTATCCATGCACTCATTACTGGGACTCCCCTCTGTTTCTTCTCCCAATTTCATTGCTCTCCTCCCTCTTCTCTCCTCCGTAACACTGCCCTGAACTTCGTGTGAAACCTTCCTGCCCATGTTTTTATACTTTTACTACATATTACATAATCGCATAATCGTAATCAAAGCGTAGTATTGTTTTATGTTTTTAAATGTTCATACATAAAATTTTTTATATGTATCTCTGTCTCCATCCTTCTGCACCCTTTCATGGATAAATGAACTTTACCCATGTGGATTTATGTAAATTTCAGTCACTTGAAATATTTTAGTTAATACAGTTTCCAAGATCAAAGTGTACTTTCATTTTGAAGTTGCTACAAACTACTCTGTGAGGGCTCTGCCAATTCACAATCTTAACCTCTTGATGACATTTTTATGCATTTTATGGATTAGGGAATAGAAGCCAGAATAGCATTGGTGAAGCTAAAATTATAATTGGCTCTGTTTAGAGACAGAAGTGGGAATGACATATGATTAAACTGTTAATCAAATAGGTTTGGCTTCATGATGTCTCAAAACTGAGGCCATCCTGTGTACCCACTCGTAGTGATGTGACATAGCTGAGAAGTCCAAATTGCAAGACAGGAGTACACAAATGACAATGATTCCTTGTAACTCTTTTTTAAAAGCCTAAAGGTGGTGATGCCAAATCTTCAAGTAAATCAAAGCGATCTCAGGGTCCTGTCCATATTACAGCAGGAAGCGAACCTGTCCCCATTGGAGAGGATGAGGATGATGATCTGGACCAGGAGACATTCAGCATAGTAAGTCCTGAAGTTGAGGAATTCTGGGGTCTGCAGCCACAGTGCTTGCTGCGGCTTTGCCTTTCATAGTTCCCGCCACACAGCCTCAGTCGGTCTAAGCAGCATGACCTGAGACGAGGCTGGGGTCCTGGCTGCGTGAGCTGGAGCGGTGGCGAGCAGGGCCTGTCTTATGTGTTCCCGTGTTGTGGGGCTAGGAGCCAAGACGTGGCCTAGGATGTGGTTCATCTCATAGGAGACAGGGCAGGTGAGGGGAGGAGTCATGGACCAAGCCTTGTATGGGGTGGAAACAGGCCAGTGCGTCCTCAGGGACTTAGGCCCTTACCGGAGCTGCATGTGTATATTTCATTGTGTTGCACTCGCTTCCCTTCCCCTCCTCTCTTGAGGTCTTTTCCTTTCCCCAAACTTCCACACATCACTGTTCACTTGAATAGTTAATTTAGTTTCAGAGAGAAAGTGATCTTCCAAATCTCAAAATATTCCTGCTCTGGGGAAGCAAAGCATAGAATTTTGACCTCATCCTATAAGGCAGTCTTCTCTCTTTTTACCCTTTTTTTCCCGTGTTCCCAGAAACCTGTATGCATATGTGTATATTTTTTTCTCTTCGCACTTATCTCATTTTTCTTAAATCTCTTTACTCTTCTTCCTGTGAGCTCTCTGAGGGCAAGTACTGTGTCTTATATAATGTACGTGTAGATGCTAGAAGTAGCTCAATAAATGAGTAAATGAATAAATTCATTACACAACCAGCTCTCTGATCTGTTTCCTGCTTCTTCCTTAGCCCAGTGTTTAAAAGAGAAAATCATAACTAACGCTTCTGTGGTACCATACTATTTAAAAAATTGCTCTTATACAACATTGTAAATCAACTATACTTGAATTAAAAAAAAAAAAGAAATCGCATTTACATACTGGCTCATTTACTCTTGTTTTTATATTATGATATCTTCTAAAAATACAGAAAAATTTCAGGAATGTAATAGGCATTGATAGAGGTACCATCAAGTTTTGTCAGGTCTGAATTTTTTAAGGCTCAGGCTATAAAGTTGAAGCTTCTGGTCATGGTTTGTTACCTCCCTAGAAGTGACCACAATTCTAATTTCATTGTAGATCAAATCGTAATTCTCATGCGTGGTTCTAGAGTTTTACTACTTAATGTCTCTAAAGACAGTAAGTAATAGCTCATATAAATAGCCAGGCATTATTAGTGTGCTTTTTGTGTTTTTTCTCCACAACAACCTATGAGGTAGGTAATTATCTCTATTTTACCCCTTAAAAAATAAGGTGAGGAGAGTTAAGTAACTTGTCCAAGATGTAGAGCAAAAATTTGAACCTATCAGTAAATGCCACACTGTGTGTATCCTGTAACTTGAGTTTCCTCCCTCAGCATGTACACTTTTGAGATTTATCCATGTTGATAGTTATGTCTCTGATTTCAGTGTTTCATATTATTCTGTTTTATGACTTCCACGATTCATTCTTTCTCCTATTGATGGACATTGGGGTTTTCCAAATGTTTACTACTACAAATTGGCTGCAGTGAAATTGTAAATATTTTCTTATACACATGTGTAAGAGCTTCGCTCGTGTGTAGCTTGAGCAGAAGAGCTGGGTGTTTCTTTGGGTCTGCACATCTACTGCTTTTAGATGTTGTGGAATTAGTCTTCAAAGTGATTGTAGAGATTTGCACTCTTTCCAGCAACGAATGTGAGTTCCAACTGCTTCCCAGTCTCGGAAACACTTGGTAATTTCTACCTTCTTAATTTTTGCCAATCTAAGAGGTATGATCTATTGACCAGTGGTGCTGTTGAACATTTACTTTCATATTTATTGGGCATTCATGTTTCTGGTGAATTGCCTTTTCACATCCTTTGCCTGTTCCAGGTAATTTTTCTCTTCTTACCTTTTCTATAGGAATCCTGTATCCATTCGCAATACTAATCTTTTATCTGTTACAGTCATGTATCTTCCAGTTTATTTTGTGTACTTTAAAAAAATTTAAGTACAATACTGAAAAATAAATCGTAAGTATATAGCTATGGAAATTATCACAGAGTGATGGAAGTTTGTCAGATTTTCACTCTTCTGAAGTTACATGGACATGTGCCTTAATAGTTCCTTATATTAGATACTTAGTGGCTGACAACCATGCCCTACAGGTCAGAGAAAGTTTCTTAAATTATTTTGTGATAATTTCCTCCTCAGTTCTTAATTTTATCCTACTTTTTGGATGTTGGACTTTGGGAGTGGTCCCTAATATTATCTTAAACTTTCTTCCATTTCTTCTTTTCTAACTCTACTTTCTTGGAGATCTCCTCAGCTTTATCTGCCATTATTTCTTTTGAGGTTTTCATTTCTCTTGTCATGTGTTATTTCCAAGATCTTTTTTCCCCATATGGTTCTCTGAATGTTTTTATATTTCTCTTAGATTTGTTTTCCGTTGCTCATGTTAGATATTTTTCAAATGGCTTGGTAATCCTTGGTTGTCTGCTCGTATCTAAGAGTAGGGACTAAACATCTGATTGGAAGCTCTGAACATGTGGGTTGGGCTTGATCGACTTTGAGAGTGTTCTCTGTAGGGTGATCTGGCTGGGCTGCTTCCTTGGAAAACTTCCAGTGGGGAGTCAGCATCATTTGGTTCTTCCTCTTGGGTGGTCGGATTTTGGGGACGAGAATCCTCCAGTCTCCTGACTGGAGGGTTAAGGCCTGGCTTTCTTCGTTCTAGAATCTGAGAGGCAAAAAATAAATAAATAAAAAGACTGGGCGGTGGCTTATCTAATATGCATATATTCATACAGTGCTATTCTCAGTGTAGTAGCCTTGCCTCTCAACTATGCCTGTGTAGCCCAGTTCAGAGACTTTTCTTTTATCCTCTCCAAAGAATAAACCTCCATATCTTTTGTCGGGCAGAGTTGGAAGTCTGGACGTCTGTTATAAATCTGTTCCTCTTAGGCAGTCTTAAAAAAACAAAACAAAACAAAAGCCTTATTTTTAGCCCTCATCCCTACTTCCAGAGATACTTAGCTAGCCTCTGCAGGAATTGCAGTATAAATCAGGTTGGTTCTCAGCTCTTTCCACTGCTGGGTTAGGATTTCATTGTCTCAGGTCTATTGAGTCATTTCGCTGGCTGCCAATATTTTGTTGCTGTTGCTTCCTCTCATTTTCCATGTCTTTGTGGGCTTATCTCTTCTTATGGCGATTTCTTTACTGTTGTTTTAGTGGATGGGGAGGGGGAGAAAAAGATTCTTGTGTTCAGTCTACTATCTTTGTCTGGAAACCTTTCCCTCAGTTTCTTACAAGTCTAAAGGACTTGTAAATATTTTATCCTGTAGTTTTAGATAGTTTGTGATGGGAGGTTTTCAGGTTGGGTCTATAATTTTGCTTCTCATTTATCTTCATAATGGCCTTGGGAGATTATCATGCCCCTCTTGCAGATGAGGAAACAGAGCAGCGTTTTGAGAGGCCAAGTAAGCTGTAAAAGTCATCGCTCTGAGCGATGGAGCTGGGACTTGAACCTCAGGTTTTTCCGACTCTAACATTTATACTTGTTCCCCTGCCATTACCTGCTTCTCCTCTAGTGATTATGTGGCCTGGGGGGTGCTGTGTGTTCTCTGGGAATTTAGGGCCCAGTAAGCACAGCTGAAGCTGTCTTTGCTGCAGATGTTTTATGTCTCTACTCTTGGTCTGTTCCAGTGTAAGGAGAGGATGAGGCCTGTGAAAAAGGCACTGAAACAGTTGGATAAACCTGACAAGGGGCTCAGTGTACAGGAACAGCTGGAGCACACCCGGAACTGCCTGCTGAAAATCGGGGACCGGATAGCCGAGTGCCTTAAAGCTTACTCAGACCAGGAGCACATCAAACTGTGGAGGAGGTAAGCAGCCACAGCCTGAAATTGCCTGGTTTGATTTGATGACAAAGTGTGTGTTAGGGGTTCTGTTTTGTTTTATGCAACATGACACAGCCACCTAATGGAATATTTTTTTTCCCAGCAAAAGCAGTCTATTAGCAGCATACCTGCAGGCTTCAGTTTTCTTTTCCTGAAATAGGCCATTCCTCTGAGACCAGTCTTTTGAATGGGTAGGATGATGTCATTATTTTATGAGAGAAATACCGTGATACTGGATTTGCTGGCCTGTCCTCAGAATAAAGACTCAGTCTTTAGACCTGGAAGGGATAGAAACCATCTATAATTTCACTACTTCACCCATCTCAGGTTAATATTCAGAGATAATATAATAACTAATTGGTTAGTTCTCTGCTAACCTCATGAGAGGAAGCAAAGGCTAAAACCACCAGAGCTATGAGTTCTCTTCTCTTTAATAATTGAAGAGCTCTAGTAGTAATTTGGATTAAGGCAGTTAATCCAGAACTTCAGTTTGTAAGGCATTATGACTTACATATATATTCATTTATATACTCACTTTTGATGTTTTAAGAAAACATGACTGGAATTTCTCAAAGACAATTGTAACATTAAGTCTCTTTCCATACTCCACAGTTACGTTGAACTCATATATTGATAATTCATGGTTAATGAAGTATCTTTGTATAATATATCTAATATCAGTGGATTGGCTTTTGAGTGAAAAAGAGATTTAAGAAAACCTTCTGTCATGATGCTATCCATAGCATGCTTCACACCCATTAAAAAAAGATCTAAGTTTTGAAATGTGGCTTGACTTTCCTTTTACACTGTTCCCAAACCAGATCCCTGTATCTAGCCATCTGGCTTTCTGTAACGAAAATGCATCATCCTAACGTATAGATCCACGAAGCTGGGCTGGATACTGTGGTCCTGGACTGCTGTGTGGTTCATAAGCAGTTCCTTGCCCACTTGTGAGGAACTGTCCACGATGAAGTGGTGATTGGAAGATCAAGTATAGTAGGAATTCCAAGAAGGAATAAGCACATGCAGAGGAGTAGTGAGGGAGGGAAGTCTTCTGAGGGCTGGGCAGGTACACTCGAGCCGGCATGGAAGAGCAGAGTGGACCTGCTTAGATGAGGAGAGGTCTCAGGCTTCAGCAGAGCCTTGAAAGTGGGACAGTGAAGGGCCTGGGAGGGTCTTAGGGTTTAAAGGCAGTTCATTAAGATGACTGAAGCCCTATTACAGAAGGCTTTAGAAAGGCAGTCAGTGGTTTTCCACACTGTGCAGCAGGTTTACTTGTCCGGAGCCAGGGCAGCATCCTCTGAGTGGCATGGCACGGTGTGGTGTGACTGCTCTCCAGGAAGTGTGGGAGGATGTGAGCCTTCCGTTCCAGCTCACGGAGGTTACCTGTGACTCCTTGTCCTACACACCCGTTTTACCAGTCACTCCCCTGTTGACAGTAATGGCATGCTAGAGTGAGTGCAATGGAATTGGAGGAGAAGAATCCCTTGAAGTTTTAAGGTAGAAATGACAGGCCTTGGTGGTGACGACCGGGAGGAAAGAAGGGGCAGCAATGCAGAGGTGCCCAACCGCACATAGATCCCCACCTGGGATATGGCGGTGATGACATTGCCCGGCAGAGTCCAGGGAGTGCAGAAGGTGGAGGAAGACGTTAGGTCCGGAGTCGTAGGTGCCAGTGAAATAAATTAGAGGGGTTTTAGCTGTGAGACAGACCCTCGTCTCCAGACCCCTAGGTCAAATTCTATTGACAGTAGCATTTAAAGGTGTGTTTATTACTGTTGCCAAGACCTGAAAGATTATTTCTGTAACTTATTTTCTATACTTGGAGAGGATTCCACAGCAAAATTCAATAACTTGCCATCTATAAAGAGAATAGTTATTTTTAAAATCCTGTAATTCACCAGAACAAATTTTTTTTTTTTAAGGAACCTATGGATTTTTGTTTCCAAGTTTACAGAATTTGATGCTCGAAAATTGCATAAGTTATACAAGATGGCTCACAAGAAAAGGTCTCAAGAAGAAGAGGTAAAATACAAACTTCATCCTAATTCATACAAACAGATAAAAACCATTTCCACAGAAAAATTCCTTAATTACTGTTTTTTTCCTGAGGAGATGATCATAGACTCATAGGTTGTTGGTGCTAGAAAGGGCATGGGTTCTCTGCGCTTACTTTGCAGATGGAGGTCTAGGTCCAAGAGGGGGTGCAGGAGCCCACCACAGCCCAGCCTGTCTTGGATGGTGGGCTCTTTCACTGTGTTAGCTGTGCAGTTTCTCCACATGTTCCACGAGTAGTCAAACTAACACTTAAGACCCGATGGGTAAAATAGCCAATGTATTGGAACCAGACAGTGTGGAAATTCTGACAAGGAGTTGTTCCTCTGTGTTCTTACATCCTGGAATCATTTATTCACCAGGGCTTTTCTTCCATATGCACATGTCTTATGGTAGCTTATAAATGTGGCTCCTGAAAGATAACAGTTATGGGCAGCACATAATTTTTCAGTTCTTTTCTGGGCCACATGTACTTGGTGTCCTTCCAGCTTTTGTACGTAGGGTCCCAACCGCTCACGTAAAGGAGCAAACATGAGAAGGTGCCCAGAAGCTGCCTCCCATTCTTTGGTGGAGGGGCATGGGCATGAAGTGATTTGGCCAATGCTGCAGGGGCAGCGTTCCTTGTTCAGGCATATCCATTTGCAGATCTGGTGACTTGTCACGTGGGCCCTACCCCAATTAGCCATGTAGCGCCAGTCTAGGAACATTTAATACCTCCTTCACTACCATGTCAAGGCTGAGGTCTTACGTCTCTCATCCCCTCCTGTATCCTCAGCACCTGGAATGGTGCCAGGCGCAGGGCAGGTGCTCAGAAGTATTTGTTGCATGAGCATATCCTGTGCCCAGCACTGTGCTGAGCTGTGGAGGAGCACCCTCAAGTGGTTTATAATTTAATTTTACATGGAAGAATATGGTAGAACAGTAATATACAGGAATAATATAGTAATACTGCTGAATGTTACTGTGAATTTTATACATTGTAAAAAGTCTCTGAAAGAATAGTCAGGAAAAGCCCCAGGAGGGAATGAAATGGTTGGGGAAAGGCCCTCTAGGAAAGAGTGAAAGTTAGGATGAGTGAAGTTGGACAAATGATGTAAAGGGTAAAGGGCTTTATTAGTCTAGGTATCAGAAGTTAGGATAAGGTGAATAATCAAAGTAGTGGTCCCACTAGTTGGGGTTATAGTATACATTCACAACCTTTCTGGAGGACAGTTCAGTAAGATTTACCAAAAGACTAAAACATGTAATTCTCCTTCTAAGAATTTAGTCGAAGGAGATAATTAAGGGTTTAAACATGATTATATGGAAATGACTCGATATATCCATATCAGGGAATTTTCAACCATAAATATAATATTGTGGAAGTAAGTATTCACATAAGATTTTTACAATACATTAAGTAAAAAAAGAATATCAAATGATATTTTTGTTTAAAAAAATACGCACACACGCACGCACGCATGCGCACACACACAGCAGTTCCCCCCACTGTGGTTTGCTTTCCACAGTTTCAGTTACCTGCAGTCAGTCATGGTCTGAAAATATTAAATGGAAAATTCCAGAAATAAACAATTCATAAATTTTAAATTGCGCACTGGTCTGAGTAGCGTGATGAAATCTCGTGCCGTCCTGCCCTCTCCCACGTGGGACGTGAATCATCCCTTTGTCCGGCATATCCACACTATACGCTACCTGCCCATTAGTAACTCGGTAGCTCTCTTGGCTATCAGATCGACTGTTGTGGTATTGCAGTGCTTGAGTTCAGGTAATCCTTATTTTACTAAATAGTAGCCCCAAAGCACAAGAGTAGTGATGCTGGCAATTCGGATATTCTCTTACTGTGCCTGATTCATAAATTAAACTCTCATAGGCATGTATGTATTGGAAAAAACATAGTACATATAGGGTTCAGTACTATCTGCAGTTTCAGGCGTCCACTGGAGGTCTTGAAGTGTATCTCCCATGGATTAGGGGGGTCTACTGTATTATGTATAAACACGCAAAATGGCTCAGAAAGACATAGACCAAATTATTAACAGTAATTCCCTTGGTGGTAAAATTTTAGGTCACTTCACAGTTCTTATTTTTTCCTTATTATATTTTGTGACGTTTTTATGTCAAATATTTCACTTGTGTGGTAAAGGTATGGTGTTACTTAAACATTCAGATGTTTAGCTTGATGACTTTGGCATGGGAACTAGTTCCCACTGGGCCAGTCAGGGGTTGTTTGTTCAAGTTAGCCTGAAGAAGTTGGTGGTCCCAGTTTTACATGGCCTGAGAGCAATTTCCAAGAGTGCTGACAGCCTGACCCCTGTTCCTCGCCCCATGCAGTGACATCCAGCGGCCTGGGCCCTTTTTCTGGCAGCTGCAGGTCACTGGAGATTGGCTTCTTTGTAGTGGCCTAGCAGGTTGAGCAGCAGATGGAGCTCTGTGAGGCTTTCCCTGCCCTGGGAGCTCAGTGGAATTTATGAGCATATTTTTCCTAAGAAGGTAGTAAACAGCAGGGAAGCCGAGAGGGACTTGTCAAAAGTCTAGAGGGGAATATTTAAAGGGGATGATCTTTATACTGTTCTTGGGAATTCCACCTGGGATCCTGAGGGTCTTTGGTTTCCTTTTACTCTACAGGAGCAGAAGAAGAAAGATGATGCGATTGGTGGTAAAAAACCATTTCGACCAGAGGCCTCGGGTTCAAGCCGGGATTCCCTGATGTCTCAGTCCCACACCCCACACAACCCTCACCCTCAGAAGCCTCATTTGCCTGCCTCTCATGGCCCACAGATGCATGGACACCCAAGAGATAACTATAGTCACCCCAACAAGAGACACTTCAGTAATGCAGGTGAGTCATTAAGTGAAGTTTTAAAAGCAGGTGCCCAGGGGACTTCCCTGGTGGTCCAGTAGTAAAGAATCCGCCTTCCAGTACAGGGGATGTGGGTTCGATCCCTGGTCGGGGAACTAAGATCCCACATGCCGCGGAGCAGCTAAGCCCAGGCGCCTCAACTAGAGAGCCTACGTGCCGCAAACTGCAGAGCCCACGCACTCTGGAGCCCGCGTGTCACAACTAGAGAGAGAAATCCCGCACGCCACAACTATAGACAGTGTGCGACTCAGCGAAGGGCCCACGTACCACAACTAAGACCCGACGCAGCCAAATACAAATAAATATAAATAAATAAATAGATATACCAAAAAACAAAACAGAACAGAACTCAGTTGTTTAAAAAAAAAAAAAAAAAGGTGCCGAAAGAAGAATCACTTTTTTTTTCCAAAGACAGTAGCTGGACCTTTGTGCTTTATTCTCTTCCATCACTTTATTGTCCTCTTTTTTCTCAGTGAGATGAAGCATGAGACAAAGATCCAAAAGGCTGTTAATTCAAATCTAAGAAGAACATGACCAACGTAAATAAGCAAAAGACAAATGAACGACTCAGGGAAGCAATTTACATTATATATGACAGTTAAATGATTAAAACTGCTAATATTGAAAAACTCCTTATGAATTGATAACAGAAGGATAACCAAATAGAAAAATGGACAAAGGTTAGGAATAGGGAATTCATTTGGAAGAGGAGATTCAAGTGGCCAGTAGGACAAGATGAACAATTGCTGCTAGGGAAATGTACATTAAAGTAACAGTAAATTAAACCAATTTCTTACCCATTCAGATCTGCAAAAATTAAAGGGTGAAATGCACACAAGCTGCTAAGAGTGTGAATTGCTACAGTCTTTCCAGAAAATAATCTGAAATATCTAAATACGTAGGCCCTTTTTCTGGAAGTCTGTCCTGTAGTAATGCAAACACATACATGTATGAGGATGCTGTTACAGCCTTATAATGGCAAAAAGCTGGAAATAAATTGCCCATTAATAGAAAAATGGTTAGATGAATAATAGGACATTTGTACTCTACATTATTAGCAGTTGTTAAAAAAATGAGTTGGCTTTATAGGTAAAAAAAAAATTGGAGGGAAAAAAGAGCAACAGCAACAACAGAATCTCTGTTGTGTGTGTGTTTAACTTTATTGAAGTGAAAATCACATAACGTGAATAAACGTAACCATTTTAAATGAACAGTTCAGCGGCATTTAGTACATTCACAATGTTGTGCAACCACCACCTAAATCAAGTGCCAAAACACTTTGCTCACCCCAAAGAAAAAAGTTTTCATTCTCCCCTCTCCCCAGCTTCCGACTACCACCAGTCTGTCTTGTGTCTCTATAGATTTACGTATTCTGGATTCTTTGTATTAAAGGAATCACATGGAATTGTACAATATGTGTCTGACTGCTTTCACTTGGCATCCGGTTTTCAAGGTCCATCTGTGTTGTAGCATGTATCAGTATTTCATTCCTTTTTGTGGCTGAATAATATCCCATTGTATGGTTAGACTAGAATTTGTCTTTTCATTAGTTGACGGATGTTTGGGTTGTTTCTGCTTTTTGGCAATTGTGAATCGTACTGTTGTGCACATTTGTATGCAACTATTTGAGTACCTATTTTCAATTCTTTTCGATGTATACCTAGGAGTGTGGAATTGCTTGGTCATGTGATAATTCTATGTTTAACTTTTTGAGGAACCACCAAGAAAACACCAAGCTGTTTTCTGTTGTATATATTTGAATAATATATTTGTATAAGCATAGAGAAGGATGTGAAAACATACACATACCAGTTACCTTAGGCTGGTAAAAATGTGGACGGATTGGAGGAAATTAATAATTTCTCCATTGTCTGTTACTTCACTGGTTACAATGAGCGTGAATTACTTTTAAAGATAAAAGTAATAAAAAGAAAACATATAGAACAAAAGCTTAAAAGAATATAGTATATATAGAAGCATAGTATAAAATTTTACAGAGTCAAGTGTTCCATAATCAAAATGAAGTATACATTTTTTTTTTTAAACATCTTTATTGGGGTATAGTTGCTTTACAATGGTGTGTTAGTTTCTGCTTTATAACAAAGTGAATCAGTCATACATAAACATATGTTCCCATATGTCTTCCCTCTTGCGTCTCCTTCCCTCCCACCCTCCCTATCCCACCCCTCCAGGCTGTCACAAAGCACCGAGCCAATATCCCTGTGCCATGCGGCTGCTTCCCACTAGCTATCTACCTTACTACGTTTGTTAGTGTGTATATGTCCATGACGCTCTCTCGCCCTGTCACAGCTCACCCTTCCCCCTCCCCATAACCTCAAGTCCGTTCTCTAGGAGGTCTGCTTCTTTATTCCTGCCTTACCCCTAGGTTCTTCATGACATTTTTTGTCCTTAAATTCCATATATATGTGTTAGCATATGGTATTTGTCTTTTTCTTTCTGACATACTCCGTATGACAGCCTCTAGGTCTATCCACCTCATTACAAATAGCTCAATTTCATTTCTTTTTATGGCTGAGTAATATTCCATTGTATATATGTGCCACATCTTCTTTATCCATTCATCCGATGATGGGCACTTAGGTTGTTTCCATCTCCGGGCTATTGTAAATAGAGCTGCAGTGAACATTTTGGTACGTGACTCTTTTTGAATTATGGTTTTCTCAGGGTATATGCCCAGTAGTGGGATTGCTGGGTCATATGGTAGTTCCATTTGTAGTTTTTTAAGGAACCTCCATACTGTTCTCCATAGTGGCTGTACCAGTTCACATTCCCACCAGCAGTGCAAGAGTGTTCCCTTTTCTCCACACCCTGTCCAGCATTTACTGTTTCTAGATTTTTTGATGATGGCCATTCTGACTGGTGTGAGATGATATCTCATTGTAGTTTTGATTTGCATTTCTCTAATGATTAATGATGTTGAGCATTCTTTCATGTGTTTGTTGGCAGTCTGTATATGTTCTTTGGAGAAATGTCTGTTTAGGTCTTCTGCCCATTTTTGGATTGGGTTGTTTGTTCTTTGTTATTGAGCTGCATGAGCTGCTTGTAAATTTTGGAGATTAATCCTTTGTCAGTTGTTTCATTTGCAAATATTTTCTCCCATTCTGAGGGTTGTCTTTTGGTCTTGTTTATGGTTTCCTTTGCTGTGCAAAAGCTTTTAAGTTTCATTAGGTCCCATTTGTTTATTTTTATTTCCATTTCTCTAGGAGGTGGGTCAAAAAGGATCTTGCTGTGATTCATGTCATAGAGTGTTCTGCCTGTGTTTTCCTCTAAGAGTTTGATAGTTTCTGGCCTTACATTTAGGTCTTTAATCCATTTTGAGCTTATTTTTGTGTAAGGTGTTATGGTATTAGATCACTCCCTAACACCATACTCATACTTTTACGTGTACCTGTCCAGTTTTCCCAGCACCACTTATTGAAGAGGCTGTCCTTTCTCCACTGTACATTCCTGCCTGCTTTATCAAAGATAAGGTGACCATATGTGCGTGGGTTTATCTCTGGGATTTCTATCCTGTTCCATTGATCTATCTTTCTGTTTTTGTGCCAGTACCATACTGTCTTGATTACTGTAACTTTGTAGTATATAGTCTGAAGTCAGGGAGCCTGATTCCTCCAGCTCCGTTTTTCGTTCTCAAGATTGCTTTGGCTATTCGGGGTCTTTTGTGTTTCCATACAAATTGTGAAATTTTTTGTTCTAGTTCTGTGAAAAATGCCAGTGGTAATTCGATAGGGATTGCATTGAATCTGTAGATTGCTTTGGGTAGTAGAGTCATTTTCACAATGTTGATTCTTCCAATCCAAGAACATGGTATATCTCTCCATCTATTTGTATCATCTTTAATTTGTTTCATCCGTGTCTTATAATTTTCTGCATGCAGGTCTTTTGTCTCCTTAGGTAGGTTTATTCCTAGATATTTTATTCTTTTTGTTGCAATGGTAAATGGGAGTGTTTTCTTGATTTCACGTTCAGATTTTCAGATCATTAGTGTGTAGGAATGCCAGAGATTTCTGTGCGTTAATTTTGTATCCTGCTGCTTTACCAAATTCGTTGATTAGCTCTAGTAGTTTTCTGGTAGCATCTTTAGGATTCTCTGTGTATAGTATCATGTCATCTGCAAACAGTGACAGCTTTACTTCTTCTTTTCCGATTTGGATTCCTTTTATTTCCTTTTCTTCTCTGATTGCTGTGGCTAAAACTTCCAAAACTATGTTGAATAAGAGTGGTGAGAGTGGGCAACCTTGTCTTGTTCCTGATCTTAGTGGAGATGCTTTCAGTTTTTTACCATTGAAGACGATGTTGGCTGTGGGTTTGTCATATATGGCCTTTATTATGTTGAGGAAAGTTCCCTCTATGCCTGCTTTCTGCAGGGTTTTTATCATAAATGGGTGTTGAATTTTGTCGAAAGCTTTCTCTGCATCTGTTGAGATGATCATATGGTTTTTCTCCTTCAATTTGTTAATATGGTGTATCACGTTGATTGATTTGCATATATTGAAGAATCCTTGCATTCCTGGAATAAACCGCACTTGATCATGGTGTATGATCCTTTTAATGTGCTGTTGGATTGTGTTTGCTAGTATTTTGTTGAGGATTTTTACATCTATGTTCATCAGTGATATTGGCCTGTAGTTTTCTTTCTTTGTGACATCCTTGTCTGGTTTTGGTATCAGGGTGATGGTGCCCTCGTAGAATGAGTTTGGGAGTGTTCCTCCCTCTGCTATATTTTGGAAGAGTTTGAGAAGGATAGGTGTTAGCTCTTCTCTAAACGTTTGATAGAATTCGCCTGTGAAGCCACCTGGTCCTGGGCTTTTGTTTGTTGGAAGATTTTTAATCACAGTTTCAATTTCAGTGCTTGTGATTGGTCTGTTCATATTTTCTATTTCTTCCTGATTCAGTCTTGGCAGGTTGTGCATTTCTAAGAATTTGTCCATTTCTTCCAGGTTGTCCATTTTATTGGCATAGAATTGCTTGTAGTAATCTCTCATGATCTTTTGTATTTCTGCAGTGTCAGTTGTTACTTCTCCTTTTTCATTTCTAATTCTATTGATTTGAGTCTTCTCCCTTTTTTTCTTGATGAGTCTGGCTAATGGTTTATCAATTTTGTTTATCTTCTCAAAGAACCAGCTTTTAGTTTTATTGATCTTTGCTATTGTTTCCTTTCTGATGTGATCTTTATGATCTCTTTCCTTCTGCTAAATTTGGGGTTTTTTTGTTCTTCTTTCTCTAATTGTTTTAGGTGCAAGGTTAGGTTGTTTATTCGAGATGTTTCCTGTTTCTTAAGGTAGGATTGTATTGCTATAAACTTCCCTCTTAGAACTGCTTTTGCTGCATCCCATAGGTTTTGGGTGGTCATGTCTCCACTGTCATTTGTTTCTAGGTATTTTTTGATTTCCTCTTTGATTTCTTCAGTGATCACTTCGTTTTTAAGTAGTGTATTGTTTAGCCTCCATGTGTTTGTATTTTTTACAGATATTTTCTGGTAATTGATATCTAGTCTCATAGCATTGTGGTTAGAAAAGATACTTGATACAATTTCAATTTTCTTAAATTTACCGAGGCTTGATTTGTGACCAAAGATATGATCTATCCTGGAGAATGTTCCATGAGCACTTGAGAAAAAAGTGTATTCTGTTGTTTTTAGATGCAATGTCCTATAAATACCAATTAAGTCCATCTTGTTTAATGTATCATTTAAAGCTTGTGTTTCCTTATTTATTTTCATTTTGGATGATCTGTCCATTGGTGAATGTGGGGTGTTAAAGTCCCCTACTATGAATGTATTAGTGTCGATTTCCCCTTTTATGGCTGTTAGTATTTGCCTTATGTATTGAGGTGCTCCTATGTTGGGTGCATAAATATTTACAATTGTTATATCTTCTTCTTGGATCGATCCCTTGATCATTATGTAGTGTCCTTTTTTGTCTCTTGTAATAGTCTTTATTTTTTTTTTTTTTATTTTTTTATTTTTTACGGTGTGCGGGCCTCCCACTGTTGCGGCCTCTCCCGTTGCGGAGCACAGGCTCCAGATGCGCAGGCTCAGCGTCCATGGCGCATGGGCCAAGCCGCTCCGCGGCATGTGGGATCCTCCCGGACCGGGGCACGAACCCATGTCCCCCGCATCGGCAGGCGGACTCCCAACCACTGCGCCACCAGGGAAGCCCAATAGTCTTTATTTTAAAGTCTATTTTGTCTGATACGAGAATTGCTACTCCGGCTTTCTTTTGGTTTCCATTTGCATGGAATATCTTTTTCCATCCCCTTACTTTCAGTGTGTATGTGTTTCTAGGTCTGAAGTGGGTCTCTGATAGACAGCATATATATGGGTCTTGTTTTTGTATCCATTCAGCCAGTCTTTGTCTTTTGGTGGGAGCATTTAGTCCATTTACATTTAAGGTAATTATCAATATGTATGTTCCTATTCCCATTTTCTTAATTGTTTTGGGATTGTTATTGTAGGTCTTTTCCTTCTCTTGTGTTTCTTGCCTAGAGAAGTTCCTTTTGCATTTGTTGTAAAGCTGGTTTGGTGGTGCTGAATTCTCTCAGCTTTTGCTTGTCTGTAAAGGTTTTAATTTCTCCATCAAATCTGAATGAGATCCTTGCTGGGTAGAGTAATCTTGGTTGTAGGTTCTTCCCTTTCATCACTTTAAATATGTCATGCCACTCCCTTCTGGCTTGTAGGGTTTCCGCTGAGAAATCAGCTGTTAACCTTACGGGAGTTCCCTTGTATGTTGTCATTTTTCCCTTGCTGCTTTCAGTAATTTTTCTTTGCCTTTAATTTTTGCCAATTTGATTACTATGTGTCTCGGCGTGTTCCTCCTCGGGTTTATCCTGTATGGGACTCTCTGCGCTTCCTGGACTTGGGTGACTATTTCCTTTCCCATGTTAGGGAAGTTTTCGACTGTAATCTCTTCATATATTTTCTTGGGTCCTTTCTCTCTCTGTTTTCCTTCTGGGACCCCTATAATGTGAATGTTGTTGCATTTAATGTTGTCCCAGTGGTCTTTTAGGCTGTCTTCGTTTCTTTTCATTCTTTTTTCTTTATTCTGTTCTGCAGCAGTGAATTCCACCATTCTGTCTTCCAGGTCACTTATCTGTTCTTCTGCCTCAGTTATTCTGCTATTGATTTCTTCTAGTGTAGTTTTCATTTCAGTTATTTTATTGTTCATCTCTGTTTGTTTGTTCTTCAATTCTTCTAGGTCTTTTTTAAACATTTCTTGCATCTTCTCGATCTTTGCTTCCATTCTTTTTCCAAGGTCCTGGATAATAATAACTATCATTATTCTGAATCCTTTTTCTGGAAGTTTGCCTATCTCCACTTCATTTAGTTGTTTTTCTGGGGTTTTGTCTTGTTCCTTCATCTGGTACATAGCCCTCTGCCTTTTCATCCTGTCTGTCTTACTGTGAATGTCTCTCCATTCTCTGTCTTCATCTCTCCGTGGCCTTCCTCTCTGTGTCTCTTTCTCCCATATCTCCCTACACCTTTCTCTTAACAGGATCTATCATTGGATTTAGGGCCCACTGTAAATCCAAGATGATCTCAACTCAAGATCCATCATTACAACTTCAGAGACCCTATTTTCAAGTAAAGACACAGTCAGAGGTTCTAAGTGGACATACATTTTGGAGACCACATTTCAATACAGCATAGCCTCCTTTCCTCTACTTCTGTGTCTTCAGTGCCTTTTTGGATTCAGATACGTGTGATTCTTCTCGTCAGGGGAAAAGGGAGGCTTACTGAAGCTAAAACAAATTTCAGTTTGGCTCTATCCTTGGGAGTTACAGAATCCAGAGTTAGAGCAATCACTTTTTACAGGAGGAGTGCCATTCTTTTGGTGTGGGCTAAGGAAGAAGAGTAGAATCAGTAGGTATAGTCTGGAAAGATTTTCAGGAACCAGGCACAGCTGATGGTACCCGCAGGTAAATAAACCTTAGATGTGTAAATGGAGGGTATTACCTTGTGGCTGTGAAACTCAGCAGTGCCTTTTTCCAAATTAATGTTTGGTGTGTTTTTTGTTGTTGTTGTTGTTGTTGTTTGTTTTAGTGAAATCTCATTTTAAGAGTAAGCCCAAGGTTGGAAGGTAAGCAGGTGTAGAAAATGAAAAACAGTAAAAAAAAAAAAAAAAAAAAAGAAAGAAAGAAAGAAAAAATGAAAAACAGTGGTTCTTGAATTTCAGAAGGAGAAAGGTGAATTTTCTTTTGCCTTAAAATTTTGGGGAAAGAATTTTGGACTCATTACTTGTATGATAACCAGCAGCAAAAAGGTCAAGAAGGAAGAAGTGTAGTGTTTGTAACATGTGTCAGGCCTTTTCAGTTTAAACTTTAGTGGAAGTGAAATGCAGCCAGTTCTTGGAATCACGAGATCATTATTTCTCTTTCTGCAGATCGAGGCGACTGGCAGAGGGAAAGAAAGTTCAACTATGGTGGTGGCAATAACAATCCACCCTGGGGTGGTGACAGGCACCATCAGTATGAGCAGCACTGGTACAAGGACCACCATTACGGGGACCGGCGACACATGGACGCCCACCGTTCAGGGAGCTACCGACCCAACAACCTGTCCAGAAAGAGACCTTATGACCAGTACAGCAGTGACCGAGACCACCGGGGACACAGGGATTATTATGACCGGTATGCAGAGGGCCCTCAGACACCAGGCACTGACCTCTGCCAGTGGCTTACTATTTATAGGTGGAGAGACAAGCAACAGAAACTTCATGTATTTATCCGTCAGATGCTCATTCTTACCCTGTGCCAGGCATGGTCCCAAGTCTGGTGCTGTGTTTCTGCCATCAAGGCATCTTCAGAATGTTGGGGAGAAATCATGATGTAGGCAGCTGACATTGTGTGCTGAGTGGACGGTTGAAAGAATGGATTTTTGAGTTTTTCCTGAGGGCTGAGGAAGAGGGGAGGCTGGTGATTCTTGGTTTGGGCCCTGGAGAGTCAGCTAAGCAGAGAGAGGTGGACTAGGTGTCACAGGCCCAGGCCAAGGATAGGCCCCCAGGAAGGGATGCCCAGAAGATGAACAGGTTGGATGTGGGGGTGGGGCTTGAATGCCAAGTTACAGGTTTTAAGTTTTATTCTCTGGGCCAAGGAGCCAGTTTTGGTTTCACCATCACACTTGTGCAGGGGGAGTTTTCTGCCATCCTCTGAGGAAATCTAGAGAAGTGGTAGCCATTAAGTATCAGAGTCTGCAACCAAAATGATTAAGCTCTGTGCTATGGTGTCGGCCACACTAGGTGGGTACCAGCCTGTGGTCCTTTCATGCTAGGAGCCCACAGTTTAGCGGTCAAAGTCTTTTGAAGTTGTCCCTTCTCTACAACTATATAATACCATGATATGATGGGCCACGGTTTTGTGAGAGTAGTTGTGAGAGTTAGCACTAAGTACAGGAAGGGCTGAAGAGGTTTTATCTATTCTTCTTAATTTCAGGACTTAGCTGTATTTTAGCTTCCTAGCAACTTTGGTTTCTCCTAGGCTAAAGACATGCTTTGACTGCACCTTGAAATTAATATAGGAAAATTTCATATAAACATCTCCGTGTCCTGCCTTCTTTTGGAGGATCTGGTAATACCAGGCTGCTTTAGCACAGCAGCTGTGGCCGAGTAGCAGCAGCCTGTTAGCAGGGGTCTGTACCCCTCACCCCCCACCCTTCTGTACCATCTTGTCTGACTCCAGTGGGCATTTGCCCTACATTCTTTTGTGTAGATCTGTATTTCCATTTTGTATCATTTCTCTTCTGCCTGGAGGACTTTTGTTTTAGTGTGGGTCTGCTGGTGATAAGTTCTTTTAGCATTTGTATGTCTGAGGAAATCTTTATTTTGTCTTCACTGATGAAAGATATTTTCTTTTGGGTATAAATTTATAGATTGACACTTCCTTTCAGTACTTTAAAGATGTTCCTCTATTCTCTACTTGTATTGTTTCTGATGAAAAATCTGTCATTTTTCATGACAGATTTTTTTTTTCATGTCATTTTTTTTTATGTCATTTTTCATTTTTCACTTTATCTTTACTCCTCTGTACGTAATATGTCTTTTTCTTCATCACTGGTTTTTAGCAATTTGATTATAACGTGCCGTGGTATATTTTTCCTTATGTTTCTTGTGCTTGGGAATTCTTGGATCTGCACCTTTATCATTTTATCAGATTTGGAAAATTTTTTACCATTATTTCTTCAAATACTTTTTTCTGTTCCCCCACTCTCCTTTGAAGATTTCAGTTACACCTGTGGTAGGCTGCTTGAATTTGTCTCACAGCTTACTGATGCTAGGTTTATTTTTTTTAATTCTGTTTTCTCTGTTTCATTTGGAAAGTTTCTGTTGCTTTGTCTTCAGGTTCACTAATATTGTCTTTTTCAATGTCTAATCTGCCTCGAGGCCCATTTATTGATAGTATATTTTGTATTTCTTACATTGTAGTTTTATCTCTAGAAGTTGCATTTGGGTCCTTTTTTTTAATCCTCCATGTCTCTCTTTGACCTTTTGAAATCTGGTATACAGTTTCAACATGGTATTTCTATCCTTGTCTGCTAATTCTATGATTTGGGTCAGTTTCAGTTGATTGATTTATTGCCTCATTATGGGTCTTATTTTCCTGGTTCTCTTCTTTTTCATATTATTTTCCATTACAGTTTATTACAGGATGTTGAATATAGTTCCTTGTGCTATACAGTAGGACCTTCTTGTTTATCTGTTTTATATATGGTAGTTTGTATCTGCTAATTCCAAACTCCTAATTTATTCCTCCCCCACGTATTTTCCCCTTTGGTAACCATAAGTTTGTTCTCTGTGTCTGCGAGTCTCTGTCTGCTTTGTAAATGAGTTCCTTTGAATCATTTTTTTAGATTCCACATATGAATGATATATGTTATTTGTCTTTCTCTTTCTGACTTAACTTCACGTAGTATGATCTCTAGGTCCATCCATGTTGCAGCAAAACGACATTATTTCATTCTTTTTTATGGCTGAGTAGTATTTCATTGTGTGTATGTACCACATCTTCGTGGTCCATTCATCTGTCAACGGACATTTAGGTTGTTTCCATGTCCTGGCTATTGTAACTAGTCCTGCTATGAACATAGAGGTGCATGTTTCTTTCTGAATTATAGTTTTGTCCAGATATATGTGCAGCAGTGAGATTGCTGGATCACATGGCAACTCTTATATTTAGTTTTTTTAAGGAACCTCCTCTGTACTGTTTTCCATAGTGGCTGTACCAACTTAAATTCAGTTGCAGGATTCCCTTTTCTCCACTCCTCTCCAGTATTTGTTACTTGTAGACTTTTTATTGATGGCCATTCTGACCAGAGTAAGGTGATACCTTATTATAGTTTCGATTTGCATTTCTCTGGTAATTAGCGATGTTGAGCATCTTTTCATGTGCCTGTTGGCCATCTGTATGTCTTCTTTGGAGGAATGTCTGTTTGGTTCTTCTGCCCATTTTTTGATTGGGTTGTTTTTTTTTTTTTTTGTTATTGAGTTGTATGAGCTGTTTGTATATTTTGGAAATTAACTCCTTGTCAGTTGCATTGTTTGCTAATATTTTCTCCCATTCCATAGGTTGTCTTTTCGTTTTGTTTATGGTTTCCTTTGCTATGCAAAAGCTTATAAGTTTGATTAGGTCCCAGTTGTTTATTTTTGCTATTATTTCTCTATGCCGGGTAGTTTTTGATTAGATACCTAGTTAAGTGTTGGACATTTTTGTATTCCTATAAACGTTCTGGAGCTTTGTTATGAAACACAGTTAGGTTACTTGGAAACAGTTTGATTCTTTCAGATCTTGTTAGGATTTGTTAGGCAGAACTGGAGCAGTGCTCAGGCAAAGGCTCATGATTTCCCAGCACTGAGGCCAGGACCCTCCTGGTACTCTACCAGTGCCCCTTGGATCTTGAGGTTTCCCCATCTGGCTGGTGAGAAGAGAACAGGCACTGTTCCAACTCTGTGTGAGCACAGAGCACTGGCATCTCATCCTTCTCAGTGTTTTTTTTCTCCTAGCCTTTGGGTAGTTTCCTCACATATACACCCTGAGCGGTATCCAGCTGAACACTCGAGGGGGAACCTTTGCTGGTCTTTGAACTTCTTTCTCTTTGTAGAACTTGCTTCTCTTGCACTCTACACTTTGAACACCCCCACCCCAATGCAGGAAGTCACGGCTTCTCCTGAGCCGGTGCTTGTAAGGCTTACCTCATTAGTTTCTCTTCCCGTAGGGTTTGCGGTTCTTTGTTATGTGACATCTGGTGTCTTGAAGACCATTGTTCCATACATTTTGTCCCTTTCTGATTGTTTCAGCAGGAGAGTAAGTGTAGCCCCTGTTACTCCATCTTGGCTGGAACATGGACAGTCTCTCTCTTTCCCTCCCTCCCTTCCTCCCTTCCCCTCTCCCTCTCCCTCCCTTTCTTTTATTCAGGTGAAATTCACATAACATAAATTTATTACTTTAAAGTGAACAATTCAGAGGCATTTAGTACATTCACTATGTTGTGCAAGCACCACCTCTGTCAAGTTCCAAAACACTTTCGTCACCCCAGAGAGGACTCTGTAACCACTAAGTAGTCACTCTCCATTCTTCTCTCTCCCTAGCCCCTGGCAACCACCAGTCTTCTTCATTCTGTTTCTGTGGACTTACTTAGTCTTGATAGTTTGCATAAATGGAATCATACAGTACGTGGCCTTTTGTGACTGGCATTTTTGACATTTACCATAATGTTTTAGAGGTTCATCCACATCGAAGCATGTATCAGTACTTCATTTCTTTTCATGGGTGAATAATGTTCCAGTGTATGTACATGCTAAATTTTGTTTATCCATTCATCCATTGATAGGCATTAGAGTTTTTCCACCTTCTGGCTCTTGTGAATAGTGCTACTGTGAACATGGTATATAAGTGTTTGTTTGAATATCTTTTTTCAGTGCTTTTGGGGTATATACCTAGGATTGGAATTGTTAGTCGGTGGCAGTCCTATGTTTAACTTTTAAGGAACCACCAAAATGTTTTCTACTGCAGCTGACCTATTTTACATTCCAACCAGCTATGTGTTAGAATTGCAATTTTCCCACATTTTCCCCAACATTTATTTTTAGTGTTTTGAATGTAGCCATTCTAATGGGTATGACGTGGTATCTCATGGTAGTTTTGATTTGCATTTCCCTGGTGATTAATGCCCATTAAAGATGTTGAACAGCTTTTCATGTGCTTAGTAGCCATTTGTGTATCTCCTTTGGAGAGATGTCTGTTCAGCTCCGTTGCCCATTTTTGAGTTGTATTGTTTGTCTTTTTGTTGTTGACTTATACAGATTCTCTGTTAATAGTATAACAAGCAGTTTGCCATGGTCCTGACTAAAAATTTTAATATTCTTCACATTGAGTACGTGTTAAAATAATTTAATTAACCCTGCACTTATTGTTGCATATTAGGTTATAATTTTTGTTGTTACTAATAACTTACAAAATAATTTCTGTGGCTTTTTTTCTCCTGGGCTGGGTCGAGGAACATGAAGATGTTTGTAGATCTTGCCAGCTTTCCTGAAGGGAATGTGAGTTTACAAAGCCATCAGTGATTCAAGTGTGTACTTGTTTCACTGCAGACCTGATGAGGCTTATGTCCTTTCATAGGCTGTGTTTCGCCAATAAGTATAAAATAGCCCTTTGTTACTACTTTAGTTTTGTTTTTTTCGATTCCTAGTAATGTAAGTATTTGCATCTGAGTTTCTGGAAGCGTCCTTAAATATGAGTGCATGAGGAAGAGCCAGTGGATGACGGAGGAGGGGTGGGAATCCGGCTTTGGTCTCCAGCTGATCCTTGCATCTCTGTTTCAGGCACCATCACGACTCCAAACGGAGGCGATCCGATGAATTCAGGCCTCAAAATTACCACCAGCAGGATTTCCGACGAATGTCTGATCACCGCCCCCCTATGGGCTACCACGGCCAGGGACCCTCGGACCATCACCGCTCTTTCCACACAGACAAATTGGGGGAGTATAAACAGCCCCTTCCCCCGCTGCACCCCGCAGTCTCAGATCCTCGCTCGCCCCCTTCTCAGAAATCTCCTCACGATTCCAAGTCACCCCTGGATCATCGGTCTCCTTTGGAGAGATCACTAGAACAGAAAAACAACCCAGATTATAACTGGAATGTTAGAAAAACATAAAGGACAGCTTGGAAAGAAGGGGAGTGCAAGAGTCATTAAGCACCTGGATGTTTTTGGTCTGATCCACAGGAGCCAGTTACCTAGACCAGTGATGGCGTTTCTGGACACGCTGCTGCTGTCAGCTCGCCGCTGAAGGAGCACTTCAGGGAGTGGGGGGCCTTTCGCTCGGTCCAGCTTTGATTTGGGTCACCACTCCCGCACTTGGGCACCCCATCCCATTCCAGCCTTGTCCTGGCCTCCCACTTTGATGGGTGCTAGGAGGAAGAGGTGACGTTTTGTCTACCAGCTTCACGGGCTGTTCCCCAGTGAAGGAAGAAAGGATCTTAGAGTCGTGAATGTTTTATCACCAGGGCTGGCGCGCCCTGGACCTCGGCGCGTGGTCGGGGAAGGCGCGTGTGCACGAAGGCTGCTGGGACCTGCTGGACAGCACGGGGTTTGGTTCACCATGACGTGACAGATGCTGCTGTTGGGGAGCGGGGCGCGGGGGCGAGCGGGTGGGGTCTCGCATCATAGGACTTGAAGGGGAGCAGGTACCCCCCTCAAACGTGTTCTTGGGAGAAGTGACACTCGGCCTCATCATGTGACACCTGTGGTGCTGGGGGCGTGGGGGACTGAGGGGGAAACACTTCCACAGCGGCCGCTTCCTCACCAACACTAAGTTTTCCCACACTGTACATTTCAAAGGTTTGGTCTCCCAGGTGGGCTTCGCTTGCCCCCTGTGCCAGGGAAAGTAGGGCCTGTGCAGCTGACTTCTGAGGACTGTGAGTCAGGCAGCATTGAAGTGGGCGTGGGTCCTGTTTGGTTGGGCGTGGGCTGCATGCAGGGCAGGCGGGGCGAGGGCTGGGTGTGTGTGGCCAGGGCACGGGAATCCCTGGTGGATTCCGATTCCTGGGATGAGCGGTAACGGTCCTGGGCCTGGCGAGGAGGGGGCTGAGGGAGCAGGCCTGCTGACGAGCTGGTTGCTGGCAGCACCAGGGCGGGCTGCTGGGGAGGGGCGGACGGGTTTCCCAGCCTGGGGGGTGGTAGTGCGGCAAGTTGGGGAGGGCCAGCGTGGCAGCTGGTCACCATCCGCAGCTGCGTCGGAGTTGCCTTCGCCCAGCTTGAAGAGGTAAGATTCCGCAGAGTCACACATCTCCTGCCGCTCATGTGGTGGGTGGACAGACACAAGTTGCCTGTGGTGAACACGTTTCCACTGCTAGTTGGAGATCATTAGAATTGAACTCAGTATCTTTTAGAATGAAATCAAGTTAAGTGTAAACCTCAGTTCATTTTTTTTTTTTTTCCAAAACAGGAAACATCCAAGGACAGGGTAGAGTTGAATTGAGTCAGGATGGGAGGCAAGTTGGTTACATTCGTTAAGGAGGCTCCTTTCATTTTACTGGTTCTGGGGCCTTCCGTTCTGTTCACTTTAAATATAACTTGCCAGTAATTGTTAGAGTATCCAAAGGCCTTTCTAGATGGAGACAGAATAACTGACTTGAACATACAGTGTGCCTATACGTGTCCAGGCTCAGAGCTGCTGGAAACCCTTCCATTGGGCATATACAGGATTGAACTCCCCGCACTAACCCGAGGGGACTTCATAAAATCATTATCACTTACATGCTGGTATCCTGGGCAGCACCATTAATGCCTTTACTGTTGCCTCACCAGTGAAGCAGAGGTGGCTTTGGGGGACCGTCACACTCTGCTTCCCAGAGCATCCTTGGGCTCGCCTGTGCTGAGGTCCACATGAGAGTCTGGGTCTGCACAGCTTGTGAGGGGAGCTCAGTGGGCCCACCACCTCCTGATCTATTTCTCCTCCTGGTACTTGGCGTCGTTCACGCTGGGCTTGTACGACACGTGCCCGGAGCACAGCCCCAAGGGACCACAGTGGAGCCCCCGGCCACCGTCACCCCAGTGAGGACGTGTGAGACTGCTCCGTGGGGGAAGATAGGAAATCATGTCTCTGCTTTGGCCACAGGTTGGGCTCCTTGCCAACAGTACTGACACTACCTGTGCTTGTCTTGCTCAGGCCAAAGGGGACGGGCAGCCTGGCTTGCAGATCCTTGAGCCATCCGTGGGCCCTGGAGGTGGGCAGGGTGGGCCCTAGCACGGCTTCCCCTGTGGGAAGTTGGGTCGTGTCCTTTTCAGTTAGAGGAGGCCAGGAGGAGGAATTGGAGGGCCTGCATTTCAATGCTCATCAAGGTTTTTTTTTTTTTTTTTTTCCCCTGAAGTTCTTGGTAGGAGATGTGAGTTATTCCCAAAGATGTCTCATCATGAGGAAAAAGGAACTTCCTTTTGTTCACATTCAGGATTTTTAGTGCCATATGATGTAGCAAAAGGCAGTGTCAGCCATGTCAGTGTTAAATTGATTATGAAAAGTACAGTATCCCCATAAAAGCATCTATTTTAGGTGTCGGAGTATGTTTGAAGGGTGGGTTGGGAGAAAGGCATTTCCTCATTGTCCTAAATCAGTATGAATACTATATGCTTATATCAAAACCAGAAATTTGCACAGGTAGGAATTCTCTCACTTGTGGATGGGAGAAGCTGCCCCCGGAATCTGTGAGGATGGTATTCCGTGGAGCCTAGCTTTGAAAGATTTAGTTATTAGGTAGAAAGAGCAGGGGCTGAGGAAGAGGGAAGTTGAACAGAAACCCGGATTCACGTGTATGTCCTAGTCCTAGCAGAGGACACGGTAACTCCAGACTCGTCCCCGCCATCTGTCGCTGGCCCCGGGCTCCCCTTCCTTTTAGGCATTCCTTAACGCTCTTTGATGGGAACCCAGAACGCTTCTCACGTCCTGCTGCAGACACTCTAGCTGATGTCTGAGAGCCGCATCAGGGTGCGCGGTGCAAACACGATTCAGTTATGAATTCACACAGTGACACTGAAATCCTACAGACCAAAACCAGTGCGTCAGCAGGAGCGGTGGCCCGGGGCCCAGTGCCAGCGCTCGCTCCTCTGGCTCATCCGAGGGCTGCCGTGTCGGGCGAGGAGAGCCAGGCCAAGGGTCCAGGCTGCTTTAGTCCATCTGAATCCCACTCGGTTGGGGACAGATGGTTTTTCTTTATTGTAAAATTGTGGACTTTTAAAACCTGTTGACTAAACAGTAATTAATTTATATTTGTGAAAAATGCCACTGTCCTAGTGATTTCTGATGTAAATAATGTTGTTTATATAGTATGTATTAAATTTTCCTACATTGTAAAACTGCTGTACTTTTGATTCTTGTATATTAAAAAGTGTTACTAAGGATTTTTAGAATTGGGCGAACACGTTGCATTGCATTGGCGTGACCCGCGACTGTGCATGCCTCCTCGTCTCCCTTCCCTTGGTTGCTGGGTCAAGATTGACAGCTTGCGAAATGGAGCCTTTTAAAGTTGCGTCTCTTCCCCCTCCCCAGGCCCAGTTGTGTTGTCGGGTCCAGGTGCTTTCACCACATGTTCTAGATTTTCTCTGAGTAGCTGAGGCTGACAGTCCCCCGGCCCAGCAGCAGTCGTCTTAGCCCGAGTCCCTGCACTTGATGAGGAGTTGTCGCCAGTGGCTGAGCAGAGCCGCCTTCAATTTCCCACGTTGGTCGTGCCGGGCGGGGAGGATCCCGGGGAGACCCGTGCCGGTCAGGTGCCCATCAGCAGCGGTCCCGCAGCCCCCCCATCAAGAGGAAATCAGAACACCGGGTCCGCCAGCCTGCAGCCTTGAGGGTAGTTTTACGGTTGGGCTGCATATTCTTGAAGGGGGGAAAAGAGCACTTTATAATGGAAACACTGACACAAATGTTAACTTGAGCATTTGGCACGAGGCTGGCCCAGCTCCTGCGAGCCCCAGACAGAGGAAGGGTGGCACAGCCGTGGCTGACGAGCCGTCTGAATAGGAGGCGGAGAAGTTTGCCAGACCCAAAGGGTTTTGCTAATACTTAGGTGACTCTGGAACCGAACTTCAGTCTTTGTGAAGGTCTTAATTGCTAATAACCAAATAAACCCGTGTGTCTGCTCAGGGCTGAGGGCTTAACTCCTGTGACTGTCAGCCCAGGACACGTGGCTGCAGGGAGCCTCGCCCGCCTGGTGGTGCCGGGGTTTTAGTGCATGCAGTGGGAGTCAGAGACTCAAGAGCTGAGGGGTCTTCCTGCCTATAAACTTAGCTCACAATCGTGTTGCAACTCACAGCTCGGCTGGAACAACTTTGGGAAATTTTAAGAACAAGTGCAATAATCAGCTTATGATTTACAATAGCAACCAGGCTTCTAAACTGACCGCTGCCAAAAAACGCCTGCGTTTTACTGGAAGGAGCAGGCCCAGGCCCCTCCCCGCTCCCTGGCAGGGCCTCACACATCTGGCATCAAGGCAAGTCCTTCTCAATTAGCGCCAACAGAAAGGTCACTTATTGAAACACAAGGCCCCGCAGTTTGCCAGATCTGTGGCTCTGGGTTCCAACCTGTGGCTCTTAAAGGAGCAGGACCAGGTTTGTCTTGGAGGCAGCCTTTCCATCACGTTTTGAGACTGGAAAACTACGGGGCTCATGTCACCTCCCAACCTGCATTTGTTCTGCTTTGGGAAGTGGGGAAGAGACATGGCTCATCGGAATAAATGCTTCTTATCCTGTAGAAACCAGGGCCCAGGTGGGTCTGCCTCTGCTGCTGGTGGTGGGGTCCTAATCTGGGCTGGGTCTTGGGGATTCCTGGTCAGTTCTGTGCCGTGTGACCGGGCTTTATGTGGAACACGGGCAAGTCTCTGACCTACAGACTTCCGACCTCGAAGATGGGCAGAATGACAGCCTCTTCCTGGGGCCAGAGCTGCCCCGCAGAGGGTTCATACGTGCTGTCTTTTTCTTAATGTCTTTCGTGATCCAAGAGGGAATTGTCATCACTAAAGCATGGTCCCCACTGACCCCATGCACTGGGTTGGCCTTGGGGGGCAGGGATGGTCTAGGAGGCGGGCAGGGAAGTCGGTGCCTTGTCTACTTCGGTCCTTCCCTGTGTGCAGTAGGGCAGGTGGATTTTTCACCTTCATTTGCACACGAACCAGGCAGCTCCTAGGGTTAATGTAGTTTGTAAGTGAGAGCTCCAGCTGTGGGAAAGGAAGAGGTTTGCAAGCCCCGGGGACCACCTGGAAGGAGACAGCATCCATCACTTCTCGGCTGGGGAGGGTGCAGGTAGAGGAGGGGAGGTCAGGGGTACCTAGGATGTAGCAGCCCTCACCCTGGAGCCGGCCAAATAATTGGAGCTGCCTGTCCTGGGAGCCCGGGAAAGGGGCTTCTGCAAAGCCTGCTCTGGGCGATTAAACCCAAGGAGGAAGGCCCAGCAGGGACTGGAACCATCTAAACACAGAGACAAGGCTCCCAGTCTGGTGGGGGAGACACAGCTGGGACTAGACAGTCATGAGAGAGAGGTTCTCCCTGTGGGCCGGGCCCTGTTCTAGGTGGTGTGGACACGCACAGGAAGGACGGGGCCCTGCCCTCTTTGAGTTGATTTCCTAGCTGGGGTGATTGGGGAGGCAGACCCTAGGCAAGCGAACAATAAGAGGACACAAGGTCTGACAAATACCGGGGAGAAAAGAGCCAGGAGATGAGTGGAGGGCAGGGGTCCAGTGAAGGTGTGAGGACCAATGGGAGGCGTGGGTCTGTGAGCTGCACAGACTTGGCTTTGAACCAGATGGCGTTCTCGGGCGACCTTGCTGCCTCTCCAAGCCTCAGACTCAAAGTCCGCATGAGAGCCCTTGGTCAGGCTCTGGTGGCCTGAGTGAGGTCCCTGATGGGCTCGGCACCTGTCGATATCATCAAAGGGGGATGTTGGGACATCCTGCGGTGCTGGGAACTGCACCTGGGAGACGATTCTTGCCACCCAGCTGGGGTCTGCGTTGTGTGTTTTGGGATCAGCTCCCGTTCTCCGATGGAGGGCCCTGAGCAAGTATGGTTCTAGAACTTTCCTGCAGGGGGCAGCAGATTTCCACTACAAACGGCCTGTCTCCGCCACCACCTGAACCCAACCCTGGGAGGGCTCAGCCGTCACTCCCCTGCCCCCTGGGGGCTGTTCTCCTTGGTTGTGAGCCCACACTGGAGCCAGAGACCTGGAGGCACCTTGTCCCTGCCAGAAGTGCGACGGGGCGGGGACACAGGAGAGGGCTAGAGGCTGCAGGGAGAGGCTGGCCTCACCTGCCTACACCAGCAGGAGGCCCGGGGGCCGTGCTGACCGCCACCACCCAGCCTCAGGAGGGGCCTCAGGCAGCCGGGTGGGCTCTCTGCCCCCCAGGGTTGACGGGGCAGCCCTGCTTCACGGTCACCTCCAGTCATCCTTCAGGGATACACAGGCTCCTCCCAGGTCCAGCCTCTCCTCCCTCCCACCTCCGTGTGGCAGGAAGAGGGTCCGCCCTGAGCCACAAGGCCCAGGCATCGCTCTGCTGCTCCCCCGTGACCTTCCCCTTAGCTCTAAGCTCACTGGTTTGGGTCTGAGGCCATGGGCGACAACTTGCCCTGCTGGCCACGCTCATCTTCTCTGTCTCCCTGAGCCCCCGGCTGCAGCCAGCCCAGATGTTTGAGGGTCTGCTTCTAGGCCACTGTCCCCCTTTTCTCCACCTCCTTCACCTCCACGTGCCTGTGAATCCTGTTCAACCTCAAGATGCAATTCGGTTTCCTCTGAGCAGCCTCCTCTGACCCTGCTGTCCCTGTCCCGTTTCTGTCTGTCCCTTCCCGGTGCCCACAGATGCCATCAGAGCCCCTGGCATACTCTGTTGCCCCCATGTTCTCGTAGCCGCCATGCCCCCCTGGAAAAGTGGGGCTCCCAGCGGGGACCAGGTTTCCTTCACCTCCAGCTCTGAGTCCTGACTTTGCATGGGCCCTGTGGGTGCTGGGCTCGAAGCCTTCTCTTGTGAGGTGCCCAGAGAGGGGACCCGGGGAGAGGAGGGCCGGGGTGCTCCCTTCCCTGGAGGATGAGCATGCTGGGGGCTCGGGCCAGAGTTCAGGTCCCAGTCGGCAGGCCTCCTGGACCAGGGGGACATTTAAAGCAGTTAGAAGCCAGTTCTGGGCAGTAGAACAACTTCCCCAAGGCTTCCTGGCCTGCCGGGCATTAACCCTTCATTTGCTGGATTTTTAGAATCTCCAGGGAACGGACTGGAAGCATGACGAGGCTTTAGAAGCCTGGGGCAAATATTAAGTAGAGGCAATTTACTAGCCCTGATGGTATTATTTCAGCATCGTAGCTCCTGGAAGGGTGGCTATGCTGTGGCAGGCATGCGGGTTCCTGGTCTCCGGCTGCCTCACCTGCGGAGGGAGGTACCCAGGCCCGGCCTGGAGCTCACTGTACCAGGCAGGAGGGTGAAAGAGGCAGCAAGGTCTGCGGTGGCAGTAGCAGGGTGGAGAGCCTAGTGGACTCACACAGGAGGGCCCCAAGGCCCGGGGAGGAGATCCAGGGCCCTCATAGCAGTCTGGCTGACAGCATGGGTACCAGAGAGAACATCTCGCTTCAGATCAGGCTGCACCCCGACTGCTGTGGCCTGGGCCAGGTGTTAACCTCTCGGGGTGGGGGTGGGAAGTGTCACCCACTTGATGGGGGAGCAGTGCCCGGCCGTGCTAAGCGCCATGCAGGGGGAGCCTTAACTGCTGTGGCCAACTCCTCGGGGCTGCTGGTCCTCAGCATGGACCAGCCTGGCCTGGGCCTGGTGATCTGGTCTGTCCTGAGGCCCAGCCCACTCCCTGCCCTGGAGAGGCTGGAGATTAAGGCTCTGCAGGCCTCCCTGCCTCCTTTTGGGGCCACCTCTTCCCACATTGCTCTGGGCTCCTGTGGTCCCCAACCCCCCACCCGGGGCCTCTCTGCCTACCCCTCTGAGCCCCGTGTCACGTCACTCTGTCCCCTGCACGGAGCCTCACAGCCCCCTTCACCTCCTGAGTTCTGCTCTGACAGTGGGTGTGGCTGGGAATCAGATTAGCTAACTGTCACCCAACTAGGTCCTAGTTCAGTGTTTCCTGAACTTGGAGCCAACAGATGTATGGTGGGGAGGGTTGTCCTTGGAGATTTCTAGAAGAATTGAAATTTTTGTATATTTTCATATTGATGGACATCTTTTTCAATCAACTGAAGCGAATCCTGGGTCATTGGGAAGCGCAGGAGGGAGAAAGGAAGCCGGGACTGGAGGGGTGTATTGGAGCCAAGGAATCAGTGCTAATTCCCCGGGGGGACAAGGGAACTCACACCCGAGACGGGCTTCCCAGGGTCAGAAGACTGAAAGGCAGGGGGACAGATGACAGGCAGCTGAGCTGGGGAGAGCCTGGCCTGGACGCTCCCACCTCCGCCCCCCTCCATCGCACGGAGAGGGCCCACTTAGGGTCTGCAAAACATCACGCATTTCTTAAATTAATGCTGTCCCTTTGCGTTTTATTGGTTTTGTAGTTTTGTATGGGCTTAATTAATAAATGTCTTGATTTTATAGTTGAAAGGAGCTATAATACAAAGAT
Source organism: Pseudorca crassidens (assembly GCF_039906515.1). Taxonomy (NCBI): domain Eukaryota; kingdom Metazoa; phylum Chordata; class Mammalia; order Artiodactyla; family Delphinidae; genus Pseudorca; species Pseudorca crassidens. Next base: position 138,576,373 of record NC_090296.1, on the reverse strand, counting down.
TCTCTCCCTAAACTCATAAATTACACAATGAACTCCAGCCCTGGAGGGCCTGGGGAAATATTGGCCCCTAGAAAGCATCCGTATGTCATGTACCTTTGGGAACCCCGAGCTGGTCCCGGCCTTGACTTGGGTGTGAGTGAATAAAGCAGCTTGAGTGATAGGCCCGTGAGCAGAAGCTACCACCTACAGAGGGTTGGTTACTGGGTGCCAGGCTCTGGACCTGTTTATTGTGTTTTCTCGTTGAGTCCTCACAAAATTGCCATGAGGTCGAATTTATCCCCATTTTCCAAGTGGGGATCCTGAAGCCCAGAGACTTGAAGTAACTTGCCCAAGATCACACAGCTAAATGGTGGAGCTCAGATTCCAACGCAGCTCCTCCTGCCTCTAAAGGCCGAGCTTGTCCCTGCCTTGTTCAATGGCTTCTCCGACTGTCACCCAAGTGCCGTTGACTGGTATTATCTTATTCTCCCGACGGCCCTGTGACCCAGGACTAGAGAGAGAGGCTCAGGGGCAGCGTGTGGCTGCCTCAAGGCCAGAGAACAAGGTGAGCGACGTGAGGACCAGCGCAGGGCCATTTCCCGCCGCCATTCTCATCCCCTTCCTACTCTATTACACCCTCTGTAAGTCATCTGGGGAGGGCGGCCACACTCATCTCCTGGAGCACTGCTGTGTCCTCAACACGAAGCACAGCCCCAGACACGGCACAGGGCCTCAGTGAATGTGTGTGGACTAAATGAATGTGTCTCCAAACCCACACCATGACCGGACCCACAGGGGAAGCACCAGCTGGTGTCTGTGCAAGGACCGAAGAGAGAGAGAAGGGAAGGTCAGCACCCAGAGGGAGGGGCCTGGGTACTTCCTGGAGGGATTCACCGCCCACTTCCACCCTGACCATTAGCAAAGGGCAGGATGTGTCAACTCACCAAGGCAGATGCTGGAGTTGCGCTGCCCGGCTCCCCTTGGCATTGGTCCCTGGTGGTCCAGGCCCCCGGCCTTGACTTGAGGGCCACCTGGGAGCCCTGTTGACCAAGCCCCTCTGATGGAGCCCAGGATTCCAGTCCCCTGAGCGGCGGGAAGGGGGCTCCGCTGTGACAAATCAGTCCTTGGATCAAACACTTGGCAGGGCGCCTGGCACACGGCAGGTGTCCAGAACAGGTAGCTGTCATGGCACTGGCTGGAGACTCCAGTCCCCATGCATTTGGGAGTGGGGTCCACGCCAGCAGCTGGATCATGTCTGGGATTGCCAACAAGGCTGACCCCAACCTGGGCAAGCTGATGGCCGCCCCTGGACTGGGGTGACCCAGCCGAGACCCCACAGGCAGCCCGGGCTGTCTCCTCCTTCGACCCCAAGCCTCTCAGGCTTCAGGCCTGGCATACCTTCTTTCCCATCCTCTTTCACTTCAGGGTCTGTTGAGGTCCCCCTACCTGCCCAGACTCCAGGTGGGGGTCTAGTCCCCTGCTTCCCCCAGGACTAGAGCCTTGGCTTGATGCCAGCCCTGTTTTGGGGCTCCTCAAGGGAGGAGCAGGTGGGTGGCATGGGGTTCACCTGGAAACCAGATCGATGGCATCTGCTTGGTAGGGCTGTTGTGAAAATGGTCAAAGGAACTGCAAGTTCAGGGCAGGTGTGGGCGTCGCATTTTGTCCGCAGGAAGAACACGTGAGGACACGCGGTCATCATCCCTCGTGGCTGGGAGAGCTGAGGCTGACCACACGTCACCCCCAACCATGAAGATGAGGCAGGTACGTGATTCTCCCAACACAGGACTACTCCATTTAAATTATTTGACTGTTTCATTGAAAGTTCTCAAAATTCCTTGGAAGAATGTTTGAAGAGTTTAAAATCCTCACTCCCTCATTTCCTTACGTCACACAGTCAGTAGGTGGGTGACAGGGCTGGGATCCTGGGCCAGGTCTGGTCCTGGAGCCTGGGCTCTTCCCTCTGCCCGGGTGTCCCCCTGCCCACACCACTGCCCATCCCTGGTCATCCAGGCCCACCCAACCCAAGGCACACACCCCCTGCCCCCACGTGAGGGCTTGGCCTTGGGCAGGGTGGGGCTGGTCCAATGGACCAAGCACTTGCACTGCCTCCTTGAGGGCGTGCTTTGGGGACGGCCTCTCCACCCATTTCTAGCCCTCTCACTCCCTTTAGAGGCCTGCTTTCAGGGGTGTCCCCCTCAGCCCCAGCCAGGTCATCCACGTTAATAAAGTGCCCAGCCCCGGAGACAGCGGCTACTGTGGCTGGACTTGTGCACAAAAGGAGCTTGGAGTGAACTTGAGACCCAGGCCCCAGACCTTTTCCAGCAGACCTTTCTGAGCATGTCTTTGTTCTCCCCGCCGGCAGATCTGCTTGGCCAGACAGTTTGCTCTGGCTAAAGGGGCCGGCCTGGGGAGGGCTCTGCTTCCTGCGGGAGGGAGGGATGAAGTGGCAGGAGGAGTTCAAATGCGGAAGAATCTGTGAGCCTTCCCAGCACTGCTCTGGGCAAGGATGGAGTGATGCCCAGCGACACGCCTGCCTCGGCCTCGGGGATCCAGGCTGCCTGGGATTACGTCCCCCAGTTCCAGAGACACCCTCGCCCCCAGCACATCATGCCTTCCACACCTGCTGCCTGTTGCAGTTTCTTAATTAAGTCCATCCTTCTGGGACTTTCCAAGCGTGTTCATTTCTGTTCCTCTCCTTCAGGGCTCTTGCACCAAACCCACGTCAGAGGCAGGAAAGGATTAAATGGTCAAAGGTGCCGAAAAGCCTGGAAAGGTGGGGAAGGTAGCTAAGAGGGAGCTGTGGAATCAGGTGGTAGAGTCTTTGGTCCCACTGATTCAGGAGGTGATGATTTCCCAGGGACAACGGGCACCTCCCTGGGATTAGGGGTCCTTGGACTCCTGATTGGTGCTGGGGCTTCCCCCTGACCACTGGCCAGAACACCAAGCTTCTTCAGCCCGTGTGGGAGCTGGATGAAGAGCTCTTGAATTGTTTTAAGGCCAATCAGACCAAAGAGATGTGATTCCTGGGCCATATTCAAGAGATGAGCACATGGTAAAGGACCGTGAACCAAGCAGGGTCCCCACCCTGAGTGTCTGGTGGGAGACAGGTATGTGAGGCTAAGGGTGGGCCTTTCCTTCAAGGCGCCCTCTCTCCGGATCTCATCGGTCAGCCGGGGAGTGGGCGGGTGCAGGGGCCCTCCTGGTGTGGGAGCGGCCCCAAGCAGGCTTACTGGAGGAGGGAGTCCGTGAAGGTGGTGTGAGCTGGGGGCATGAGATGGGGAGGGGCTGACACTAGTGGGGGTCTGTGGTTTCATTGGTGCTTCCTTCCGTGTTCTCTCTCATTTTTGTCTGTCTTCCCAAGAACCTCTGCAGCAGGACCACCGGCTTCATTTTGCAGATGAGGAAACAGGCCACAGGTCCCGCGGCCAGCAAGTGGCTGGGCCACCACTTGAAGCGGACTTGTTCCAGCCCAGAGGGGCTCCAGCACATCGTCTGGTAGCTGTGGGGAGTAAGTATGCGCCTCCCAGGCTTCCCTCCTATTCTTTTAACTTCCTTCTTTTCAAATTTTAGCATTGCTGTCCTCATCAGGATCAGAACTTTGGTCCATGCGTAATTGGGTGTTTGCCGTAAAGCCCAGTCTTAGTGAAGCCAGCTGTCCTGGGCCACCCAACCCACCAGGTTCCCAGGATTCTGTTGGGTCGTGGCCTTCAGGTGTCTTTATCCCCTGAGTGACAGCCGGGAGACCCCTGCCAGTCCTCTTACCGACCACGGCTTTGCAATCGGCTCATTCAGATGTAACACATTTCCCTTTGGGAGGTTTATTCTGTGAGCGTTGCACTTCTTAAGAAGTTTTTCTTGGAAGTTTTGTCATTTACATTTAAAAATTAAGAACAACCCAGCTGCGTGTGCTTTCTAACGTGTCCTAAAGTAAGATCTGGATGTCGGGGTCCCGGACCTGCTCCTCCTGTGATCCTCCCGGGCTCGGTAAGTGACACCACAGCTTCCCCGGGTGCTGAGCCCACACACCTGGAGGCAACACCTTGGTCCGCTCTCAAGTCCTCTCGTGCCCCAGAGCTCCACCTTCACAGTGAACCCCAAAGCCCGTCACTCGTGCCACCTCTGGCTCTGCCACTGCCCTCCCACTTCTGGCTGGCTTTGTGACGCACCCCCTGACGGCCTTTCTTCCCCGCAGTGATCTCGCTCTTTGCTGGAATGATTCCTTTAAAACCAGAGTCCAGCCCGTCTCCCCATGCTCAGAGCCTGCTAGCAGCTTCCTGTGGCAGCTAGAATAACAAGGCCTGTCCTGCTCCAGCTGCCTGTGACCTCACCCTGCACCCTGATCCATGCACCTGGCTTCCTGCGGTCCACACCCTCTGGGCTGCTGCTGTGCCAGGGCGTCTGCACTCACCGTTCCCTGTGGAGAACGCTCTCCCCAGATCTTTGCACGGCCCATTCTCTGGATTCACGCAGGTGAACCAGTGCGAGGTCCCCGCTGACCCTACCGGAGAGGAAAGCTTCTCCCCACCACCCCCCGATCCGGGGTGCATCTCTCTCGGGTCCTTTGACCCATGAACCTTTCCTTCATGTTGCTGTCACATGGGACATTCGCTGATGTAACTGCTTGGTTAGGGACCCGTCTCGCCCACAAGAACGCAAGGGAGCGTGTACAGATCTCTGTCGCATCCCCCCAGCACCCGCAATCACGAAAGAGTTATCCAATGAATCAAGGAACACGGGCAGTTGCAAAGGGAGGAGATGGCCATTTCTGGTGGCCTCTGCATGCTGCCAGGGCGCCAGGGCTCCGCGTGCAAGGCAATTTATGAGCGTTAGCGCATTGGATTTCTGTCATGGCCGTGGGAGGTAGGTACTCCTAATTCCATTTTACAAAGAAGGAATCCAAGGTTCAAAATATCCAAGGGAGACCACACAGCGACGGGCAGAGCCAGTTTGGATGCCAAGTCAGCCTGCCGTCTGAGACCAGGTGCCCCCACCCCCCGGCCCCAGTCCGTGCAACCTCCGGCTCCACCCTGCGCGCCGGCATTGCTCTGACGAGCCCCATTCTGGCCTGGCTCAGATGGGTTCTCGGTAAGCGGGGGTGGTGGAGCGCGGAGAGGGGCCCGCAGCTCCATCTGCTAATGCGTTTACCTCCAGGCTGACTGGCCTCGGCTGAGCTGGCACAGAAGCGTCTCTGCTCCAAACCCAGCCTGCGGAGTAAGATGAAGCTGCTTCTTGGGAATCGTTTAGCTCACGACTCTGTGTTCCATATTCATGATGAAATGCAAATTTCCATGTTCACTGAGGGCAACTAGTAGCATGGTACTTGGAAAAGAATTCCAGCTGGTTAAGTTTAGGGTCCTGAACAAATTTCAAACCAAGTCTCTTTTCTGGCCAGTGCCGCAGCTTTTTCATCTGATGGTGAACGAGATTTTTTTTTTCTCTCCCGTGTGCCCTGGCCCTGGCTTCTCAATAATCTGTTCTTCTGCGCTGGCCAAGTGCCAACAGCCCTCGTTGTTTCCCCACCCCCTGCATGAGTATTCATTTCATCCCACTTTCTAGGGAGGTTGAGAGGACTATCAATTTGGGTGACTGGGTAAGATGCGTGGGGATGTCCCAGCCTTGTTTCGTCCCTTCCAGGATGGTTCTTCCTCCCAAGGCCCGGACTCCTGTGTTCTCTCTGGGAGCCTGCTTAAGAACAGGGCTCTAGAAAGTTCTCCCTTCCTATTTTTAGCTTCCTCCTCGGCTTGGGATTGGTGTACATGCTCACTCTCTGGTTTTCTCGGTTCACCTCCCCGCCGAGCTTCCAGGGTCCACGTGGCCCTCTCCCCTGTCCTTTCACCCACCGTCTCACTCAACCCCTCTTGCTTTGGGATACTAGTGACACCAACACTGGACACTCACTGTGTGCCAGGCCCTGTCCTTAGTACTTCACAGGAATTAACTCACTGAATCTTCAAACAACCCTATGGGATGGACACTCCCCACTTTACAAAGGAGGGGATGCAGGCTCAGAGAGGTTGACTCGCCCAAGGTCACAGAACTAGGAAAGTGGAGAAGCTGGGACGCGGCCTGGCTTAACTGGGCTGCTATTCTGCTGCCTAGCGTTTAGTATGAACAGCAAGGACTTTGGGGGCAAAACAGGCCTAGGTGTACATGTTGGCCCTGCCCTTGCTAAGGAACCCTAGGCCAGTCAGTCCATCTCCCCGAGTCTCTCTTTTCCCATCCGTAAAACGGGCATGCATTTGTTCCTGACTCACTGGATAACTTTATTTTTATTATTTTTTTATTATTATTCATTATTATTTTTTTTTTAATTTTTTGCGGTACATGGGCCTCTCACTGTCGTGGCCTCTCCCGTTGCGGAGCACAGGCTCCGGACGCGCAGGCTCAGCAGCCATGGCTCACGGGCCCAGCCGCTCCGCGGCATGTGGGATCTTCCCGGACCGGGGCACGAACCCGTGTCCCCTGCATCGGCAGGCAGACTCTCAACCACTGTGCCACCAGGGAAACCCTGGATAACTTTAAAAGATGAAATGTGAAGACCTGAAGCAAGCTTCAGTCCTGTGCACACTGATGGACCCTCTGCAGTGCCACCACCCTTTCCCTGGGCTGCAGGCAAGGAGGGGGACCTTTGGGGAGGGAGGCAGCCACAGTTCCAGATTTGGGGTCCTAGACTGATGGACTCCTCCCGGATCTCAGGCCAGCCCACCCAACCTCGCCCCAGAAGGCCCTTCATGTCCCTCCCTCCACGTGACCATCTGTCTCCAAGACGGTTCCAGCTTTGCAAGGGAACCTGGACCCCTCAAGCCCCAAAGGCAGCTCATCACAAGGAGAAAAAGTAATTTTAGAGAAGCAGGGGGCTTTGGTTGTTTAATTGCTTCTCCTTCTGCAGGCACTCACAACACTCAACTCACACACACACACACACACACACACACACACAAGCGTGCGCGCGCTGCCCGCTCCCCTTTCTCTGGTAGATACACTGTAAGGGGGCAGCCACCACCAAAGTCAACCCTCCACCCCGAAAGGAACCAAAGTCCGTTCAGATAACAAACTCCAACACGTAGTCCAAAAGAAAGTAACAAAACAAAACAAAAATCCCAAACTTTACTTGCATTTAGCCATTAATAAATAATTTACAGTATGTACACGCGGTGACACTCCACACAGGTCGCAGACACGGGACACAGTGAGGGGCCCCCACTTCCAAGCAGAACGTGATCAAACACAACCAAAATAAAGTGCTTCACTTTTTACTTCCAACATAGGGACCATCTAAAAACCAGCAGGGAGGGGCTGGGGCTGCGCCTCCCACCCACCTGCCCGCCTAGCCCACGGCTTGGCAGAGAGAGGGAACCTCTCGGAGGGGGAGGCAGGGACCAGTCCGCAGCCTCCCGGGCCAGTGTATGAGAGGTCCCTGGGCAACAGCAGAGGGATGGTCGGGGACAGTGGGGCCTGCGGGGCTTCTGGGAGGATCGCCCTCCGGGACACGGCCGCGCTTTTAGGAGTGGAGCCCAGCTCGGTGCTGGTCCCCAGGGTTCTCTGAAACAGCAGCAGAGGTGGGACTGGTTCGGGGCTCCTCGGATGGGCAGCTTGGCTGACGTGAGGTGGGAAAGTCTCCTGGCTGTGTGGCCACGGGGCTTAAGAGAAAGGCCTAGAAGGAGGAGATACTGCCAGGGATGCTAAAGGCTGAGACACCTTCCAGGCCCTGCTCCTCTCCCCAGAATGCAGACCTGGGTGGACAGGGCAGGGAGCAAGGATCTGGGGGGCAGGTGAGGAGAAAGCAGAGGATCAGGGCAGGCCAGCTGGCCCCATCCGCTGAGTCTCCAGCCTGCACCCTGCGGCCTCAGTTCCCCTGCTCACCGCCTCTTGCCACCTGCTGGGGAGGAAGGAACAGAAATCAAGGGGGTGGCTCTCTGTTTAGACATTTAGAAGCAAAGACTCGACTTCCAAAGAACAGTGGGGACCGGGGGACAGGAGGATGGGCAGTGGGGGAAGGCGCCAGAGCAGGCATTGCTCAGAGCACGTGCCGACGACATGTGTCGTCCCCCACCTGCGGGGCCTGGTAACTGGGGCCTGAGCCTGTGCCCAGCCAGGGCGCACACGGTGGTCTCTCCTTGGCTCGCAGGGAGGCCACAGGCGGGAAGGCACCAGGAGGACACAACTTTTTGGCCGAAGGGTTACGTTAGTTTTCTAAAGATGCCAAGCAGCACCCCGGGGGTGTCCTGAAGCCCAAGAAGAAAGGATGCCCTGGCCAGGGGTCCAGCCTCGAGGCTACCTCCGCCCCCCGTCCTTGTGTGTGCGAGTGTGTACGAGTGTGTGTGCGTGGGGTGGGCGCAGGTGGCCCGGGATGCGCGTGCAGCAGTCAGCCGGGCCTGTTTCAGTGCATTGCAGGGGTGAGGGCAGGTCGACTCTGCCCACGCCCAGTGTCTCTGTTGGGGTGAGGGCTTAGGCCTGAGGGGCTCTGATTTGCACATTCACACGGCGGGGCGGGTGGAGAGGGGCAGCTCTCCCTCTGCACAGCTCTATGTCACAAACGTCACAGCACTGGTCACCACAACCTTGTCCCGGGCCCCGGGGGAGGGGAGGGGACGTCCCACGCCCCCAGCCCTTGCCAGCAGGCAGCCCAAGGCAGCGCGGAGATGCGTGGCCGCCGGGGCTCCGGACCCCTGCAGGGACTGCGGGGCCACCGGGAGGCCACCACCGGCCCTCGTGCAGCCGCCGACCAGTTCGGTGACGCCTCGCTCTCGGTCCTAGGTGGCCTCCAGCAGCACAGGAAGCAGGGGCAGGAGTAGAAGGCTGCCGAGGAGGGGCCAGGGGGCCGGGGGCAGCCCTGCGGCGGCCGCCCGGCCCGGCGGCTCCCGAGTCCTCTCGTACAGGTGCAGCTTGTCCTTGTTGGAGTGGAGCATCTTGACGTCCTCCAGGGCGTAGTAGGCGGCCAGTGTGAAGTTCACGTCTCCTGTGGTGAGCAGGTCGAAGACGCAGGCCTGGTAGTAGAGGTCCTCCACGGGCAGCTTCTCCTTGCACTTGGCCACGGCCGTCTCGTATGGGAAGGTGTCGGGGGCTGAGGGGGCGGGGCTGGCGGCTGGTAGCCTGTGGGCGCCGGGGCTCTCGGCGCCGGCTCGGAAGGCCTGGAAGTCGATCTGCTGGTTGAGTGGGCAGCCCCTCAGGCAGAGGTAGAGGCCCTGGCTGTCCCGGTCTTCCACGGCGTTGACTACCTCCTCGGGCATGCGGACCGCGAAAGTCAGGTAGCCACCCACCTGGCGGACCACGATGGTGGTGCCGATGTACTTGGCCTGGATCTCCACGTGCTGGCCCGACACCTTCTCGGTGATCTTCAGGCTGTTGGCCCCGTGCTTGTCGCCGCCGTTCTTGGAGCCGTCGGCGAAGGCGGCAGGGAGCTCGTCCATCTCGGCCTGGTACACCTTCTGGTCCACGCACTCCTGGAAGTTCTTGAAGATGATGGTGAGCTGTGGGGCAAGGGGGCAAAGAGAGGGGGTGAGGCAGTACCAGGAACTGTGGAGGGGACAAGGCCCAGCCCCAGACTTACAATGCTCTGGACTGAGCGGAGGGATGGCAAGAGCCCCCAGGATGTCCCAGACCGCCCCTTCCCCACTGTGGTCACTGTGCAGTGCCACCTGCCCTACTCATTTAATATTTTTCTTTAAAACAATTTGCATTTTTGCTTAAAAATTTTTTTGACTTAGGGAACTTTATACTCCTCTCCTAAATAGAAAACCAGCTCATTTACTATATACAGAGAGGAAACATAACGAGAAAAGCATGGCTAGTTAAAAATGAAAGGTCGTTACCCACTGTAGTAGGCTGAAGAACGGCCTCCAAGATATCAGGCGCTAATCCCTGGAACCTGTAAATGTTACCTTATATGACAAATGGGAGCTTGCAGTTGAGATTAGGTTAAGGATACATTATCCTTAACTTATTAAGGATAAGAAATTATCCTGGTGGGCCCTAAATGTAATCACACGTGTCCTCATAAGACGGAGGCAGAAGAGAAGGCGGGGTTTCCACAGAGGCAGAGACCAGAGGGTTGTGGCCACAAGTTGAAGGATGCTGGCCACCAGCAGAGGCCTGGAAGAAGCAACAAACAGACTCTCCCCTGAAGCCTCCAGAAGGATCAGTCCTGCTGACACCTTGATGCTAGCCCCTTAAGACTCATTTCAGACTTTTGCCTTCAGAGGTATGAGAATAAATTTCTATTTGTTTGAATCACTTAGTTTGTGGTACTTGTTACAGCAGCAATAGGAAACGAATATGGACCACAACCAAAGGACCATAAGCCACAGGCCGAACGTAACAGCAGGTGGAAGAGACTGATGTTCAAAGAACGAACGAGCAGGCAAAATCCATGCAGGCAGGCAGGCAGAGGTCAGCAGAGGCCACCGCAGCAGGGCTGCCCTGCGGGGTCTCCCACCAGGCCTTGGCAGTAGCAGGAGGAAGAGGGAGGGGAGGGAGGTGCCAGTCAGCAAAAGGGAGACGGGGGCTCCAGATTAACGGGCAGCCCTGGCCAGGGGAGCAGCGAGGCACATTTCTGCTGGAGCCTGCAGCCGGGGTGAGGGGCTGCGCTGAGCTACTGGAGAAGCAGAGGGCTAAGCGGCTCCATCAGTAACCGTCCTCCTGCAAACCACAGACTTGCTGCATTTTTTACTCCTGGGCCTGTGCGGCGCTGCAGGGAAGGTGACATTACCTCGGATTTATAGACAAGGAAATTCGGGTTCAGAAAGTAAAGTGACTTGCCCAAGGTCACACAGCCAGCAAGAGGCAGAGCTGGGATTAGGCTCTTGGTTTCCAGTCCCTGGGCATTTTTGGCCAAAAAGTCATAGGGTGGGAGGCCTGGGAGAAGGACAAGAGACCAACAGTCCGGGGAGTGATGTGTTTCCCCTGTCACCCTGGGTGAGACGTCTGGCTGTTCTTTCCTCCGTAACCCTAACCAGGAAGATGGGGTAGAGACAGGAGTGAAACTGGGAAACTCGCCCCCGCCCTGTTCCTGCTGGACTCTCAGCCTGAAGCCAGGAAAGGAGGTGGGGCGATGGGGGCAAGATGGTGCCCAGGCATCTTGGGACCTCCCGCTAAAAGCACCCCCCTCCGGCCCGGCCGCAACCTCTTCACGGCCCCCAGCCACTATTCCCAGGCCCTGTCCCCTCATCCCCGCCACCAAGCCTGGAGAAGAAGGGCCTCACCAGCTGGGGTACCACACCTCCTCATAACGTCTGTAGGCCGAAGGGGCTCTAGCAAAGGGCGGGGGGCTGCTGACGACATGTATGGTCGGCCGTGGCTGAATTCTCTGCCTGGGCACCCCAGGGGGACGTGGCAGTTGAGGGACATGATGATGGCCTGGACAGCTCTCGGGGTTGAGGGCAATGCAGCAAAGCACTAGGGGAATTACTGGCCGAACAGTGGGTGTATGACAAAGGCGAGGCCCCAGACTTGCTAGAAACCAAAGAGGAAACCCAAAGCAGCTCCGATGGGGAAGGGAAGGCGGGGAGAGCTGCCACAGGACCTCAGCTCAGGCAGGAGGGTCGGGGAGAGGCCGGCCAAGACAGGCGGAGGGGGAGGTGCCGGTGGGGCATGGGCCAGGGAGTGTCTGGCTGCAGTTCCGGGGTGGCTGGGGACACAGCCAGGAGGGGGAAGCCGGCAGGGAGTGGCCTTGGCTGGGGGCCCCAGGAGCAGGTGCTGAGATGCCTAAGGACTGGAGAGGGGCAGCCTAGGGGCTGCAGAAAGTTCTAGGCTGAGCAAACCCACAAAGTAGCAAGAGCTGGGCTGGAGGTGTCGCCGGCTCTGTTTCACGGCTGCTCTGCGCGTCCCCTCACGCCAGTATAAAGCTCAGGGGTGACCAGGCAGGGAGTGTACGAGGGGCCCTCAGAGGGAACGCAGAGAAGACCCCAGCCCTTCTCACCCCGTTCCTGAGAGATGTAAGGATGAGAGGAAGTCTGAGAGGGGCAGGCCACAGTATGACTTTGGGGAACTCCAGGGCACCTGGGCCTTGCTGGGTCCCTTCCTCCGTCAGAAACATTAAAAACTACATTCGTGGCGGAGATTGGGATTGACATATACACGCTACTATATATAAAACAGATGACTAATAAGGACCTGCTGTATAGCACAGGGAACTCAATACTCTGTAACGACCTATATGGAAAAAGAATCCAAAAAAGAGTGGATATATGTATAACTGACTCACTTTGCTGTACACCTGAACCTAACACAACATTGCAAATCAACTATAGGCCAGCAAAACTCTTTTAAAAGAAAGACGCTACATTTTGGGACTGCATTGGCGTAAAGATTAATAGTCTAGGTTGGATCATGTTGGCTTTTTCCTTCTGACTTTAAAAGGAAGGAAAGCCTTCTCGTGGCCCTAGAAGTCTTGGGGCCAAGGCACCGCGCCTGTGGGGCCTGACGGGTGTGCAGGGGGCACTCTGCGCGGTCTTCATGGGACACGAGGAGGGGCTGGTGCTCTGAGGTCGAGAGCCGGAGGCCCCGCCAGAGGCCACAGCGGGCTACAGCGGGAGGCCCGCGTGCACAGCTCCCTGAGCCCGGGGCTCTGCTTCCCCGTCTCCTCCCTGGAGGTCACAGGCTGGTCCCGGGACGAGGCTCTTCTGCTTCGCTGTGGGATGTCCAAGGTGGCTGCAGCCCCTCCATCCTGCCCCTAGCCCCACGCATCATCGAACCCCACGAAACTGCCGCTCCTTCACTGCCCAGACCTACGAACGTGGCGACTTCACAGGGATCCTCCTCCTGCTGCTTCCTGTCTCCATCCTAGGCTCCTGCCCTGATGAGGCCGCCCGCCTGCCTGCTTGCCTGCGGGGGGCCGGGAGGTGGGCCAGCCGGGGTGGTCTGGGCAGTGGGTGGTCCTGCCATGGGGGGAGGGGTGTGCAATGAGGGGCTCTGGTGTCCCTGCCTGGTGTGCAGGGCCACACAGACACTGGGGGCGGGGGAGTAGGGGGGTGGCGTTCCCAGTGCCATCGGCCTCCCTGGAACAGGAAAGGCTGGTTTCGCTCTAACCGCCATCTCTTGCGGAGACAGTCTCCTGGAAGGCTGACAGGCTGCTTGACTCTTCCTGGCACCGGTGCCAGGGACTCAACCACAAGGAACAGCATGAAGGGGGCCTGTCGAAAGCCAGGCGGCTCACTGCCCACACAGCCGCAGGCGTGGCTGCCGCTCCCGCCTCGGCTGCCCCCCTTCCCCGAGGGGCTCGTGCCCTCTTCACTGCTGGGCACAGGGCAGAGCCCGAGTGTCATCAGAACTATTCGTGGAGCGCCAACTGTGTGCCAGGCCTGGGGCTGGGGGCTGTGTCCACATGAGGGGAGGAAACAGCCCAAGACCCCTGTCCTCACGGTGCTCACACTGCGGGGGTGGAAGGTGATGTCACAGACTAAGCGGATGAAGGATGCCGTGTGATGGAATGGAAGTGCAACGGGGAACATGCGAGGGGGCCGCCGTGGGGGGAGGCACCGAGATCCGAGCTCCTCTCCTCCCTGAGGTTCAACACGGGGTGCCCCCAGCGCAGCCAGAAAGAGGAAGACAGAGCAGGGGGCGGGCATGGGAGGCAGTCCCACGGGAACAGGAAGTTGAAAGGTCAGCTTGGGCTGGAAACACTAGATCTCGACCCTCCACAAGAACAGAGGGCTAGGCAGGGTTGGACAGTGAGAATACCGTGCTCCTGGGCAAGGCACCACGGCTGAGGGGATGGGAAATCACAAAAGCCCAGGTTCCACCACCTCGGGGATAAGAGCCCACACTCTGCCTGGCTCTGCTGCTGCCCCTCCCGTCCTGTCCTTCGGGGGCAAGCTCAGGGCAAGGGCAGGCAGGAGGCCTTCTCCGGTGCTCTGTGTAGAGCCAGTGCCCCGCCCCAAGACCCTCAGCATCCTGCTGCCCCACCCAGCGCCCATCACCAGCATCCTGTGGCTATCTCTGTGCTCCACTATTAGCCTGGGAGCTGCTGAGACGGAGGCGTCGCCGAGCACAGAGGCTGGCACAGAAGAGCTGTTTGGTCAATGTTTTCTGAATCAGCGAAGGAACACACACACCTGAGTAATGGAGGCCCAAGAGAACAGGCAGAGGCAGGCCGAGGGCACTTGGGAGCCAGCCACCCATGTCTCTCACCCGGGTACCATGAGACCCCAGTCGGCCCTGAGGCCTGAAGCTGGCTTGGCCACAGACACGGACTCACTGCCCGGCCTCCAGCAGAGCCTGTGCTGCCTCCTGGCTGATGGGGCGATAAGAGAAGGCTGCTAAAACTCTTCACCTGCTGGGAAGATCAAGGTGGCCCTAGGTCACCGCAGCAATGGGTTGGCTTGATCAAGGGGCTCTGCTGCAGAGCCCCAGACCCTTCTGGAAGCTTCACGCTGGGACAGGAAGGGAGGCGCTCCCATGCCTACTTGGGCAGTTCTGCTGGCCAGTGCCCAGCAGCGAGCCTGAAACAGAGTGAGCATTTGAAAAATGTGGGCTAAGTGAATGAATGGAATACAAGAACAAATGAATGAATAAGCCGTTTGGTTTGTGGACGGCCTCGCTGAGCTCAGGGTCCCACTGTGTGCCAATAGAGAGCTGAGGGTGGTAGCCAGGGGTTCTAAGCCCAGGCACCTCACCCCGGCCTGCAGGACCCACTAGTATGTGACCCAAAGGCTCCTTCTCTAGCTTTCACCCCCAGTCAAAGGGGCCAGCAAGCCCCCCTTGCTGGTCACTAACCACAACTCCTCCCGGGTCTGTTATCACATCTGATGCTTACACCACCCTCGTCAGGAGGGGTAGGCCTCCTGAGGTCCACAGCCCCCTCACGCCCTCAGACCTCCTGTGTGCCCCCCTGCCAGCTGGGGACAGGGAGGCGGGGTCCCCCTTCCCACAGTGTGTTTGCTGCTGAATTTGGAAGCCGCGGCCTCAGGCTCCAGACATTCATTTATCTTGGCTCTAGGGAGGGAGGCGGGTAGGTGAAGGCGGTCGCTGCACAGAAGGCGGCCGGCACCTTGATTCAGGCCCCCTTAGTCTGTGGAGGGCTGAGCGGGGGGAGGGGGAGGAGGGAGCCCTGGCCGCAATTTGCTGCCCACTGGGCTTCATGGCCTGCTGCCAAAGGCCTGTAAGAGCATCCATGGGGCTAAGGCCTGCTTGTTTCCTACCCAGCAGCTGGTCCCGGGAAGAGACCCCTGTGGGCACGCAAGGGCCACCGGAGCAGAGGGAGGTGGCAGGAATTTTCCTGGCTGCCAGGTCACCTCAGTGTCCTCCTCTGGGGCATGGAGGGACGAGAAGGAACAGAAACGCCCTTGTGGGCCAGCCTGGCACTACCCCACACACTGCCTTGCAACGTGCTCTTCCTGGGAAAACAGACCCGCTGCCAAACCGGAAACTCCAGGGGCTCTGGTGGCCCAGGCCCCGGGGAGGTAGCATTGTCCCCACGGCCTGGACTCTAATCATCCACCAGCCTCCTGGACCTGAGACCACGTTCTCCGGCCGAGTCTGAATGTGAGGTCACGGGAGACCCTCCTGCAAAAATGGGAGGGAGAATCTGGAGTGGACAGGAATGTCCCATTGCCTGGGCCATGGGCCACGTCATGGCTGCCTCTGGCTGTGGCTCTGTGAGTAGGACTTGAGTCCTGCCACCCAGACACTGAAGCCTCCTTGGGTCAGAAGATGATTGGCTCTCGGTGGCCTCCGGGGCTCCAGATGGGAACCTCCTCTCCTGGCAGTGAGAACACGCTGGGCTCTGGAGTCCCCTGGCTCCGGTGAAATCCCAGCTTGGTTCTCAGCCGAATGCACTTTGGGTGGGGAGGCCACTTTCCCTCTTAGAGCCTCAGGTTCCGGAGCTGCCCTGGACAGACGGGCTGCATGGGTGGCCCTGGGTATGCTCAGTGGGCTGATGCCCTGTCCTCACTTGTTCCATCTTCCCTGTGCCCAGACACCACGGCCCTCTCTGCTCTGAGGCTGCAGCCTTCCTGTGTGGGTGTGGGACAGAGACAAAGGGCAGGATGGTACCCTGCAGCCCCGACTGGCACCAGCAGCATCCAGCAGCCGTGGCCTCCAACCGGCGTCCTCAACGCCCTCCATGCCCCAGAATCACTGGGGGTTTTAAAAAAAGACCGCATCTGACCCCCACCCAGAGATGTGGTGTCAGAGCGGCCTGGGGGGTCCAGAACCATTATCTTCTAAAATCCGCTCGGTTCGTAAACGTGCAGCTACAATGAGAACCCCTGGGCAGGACCGTCACCTCCAGGAGGCTGTTGGGTCCGCTTGTCTGGGGCGGGGTTTGACTCCCACTGGACAGTAAGCTCCGCGATGATAACAACAGAAACATACCTGCATATCGGCTCCCCTTTATTGGGATTTGACACTGGAGTTCTACGAAAATATAGTTTGGGGCAAGAAAAGACTATCCCAGAAGTTTGAATGCTCTGGGAGTGTTTTTAAACTTTCTGGACCATTAACCCTAGTAAGAAATCCATCTTACTTATAGCTAGACCCAACGTGCACGCACGTGAACAAACGCACACAACAGAAACTAAGTTTCCTAAACGTTTACTCTTGCACTGGGAAAGCATTCACAAACTGCCTTAATATAGGCTAGGTTTGGCTATCCTGTTCTACCCTGCGCCCCGCAACCCAGACCCACCCCCAAACTATGCCTGTGTGCTAGCTTCTGACGCCAGAAGGCTGATTTCAAAGACCCCTAGTGGATGGTGTACAGCAGCAGTTTGAAAAACACCGCACTCTGGGCAAAGGGCAGAGGTGGCTCCAGGGTAGTTCACCTGACGACAAAGGACGTGCAGGACATTCCTTCCTAAATAATTTGCTCAGTTACCGACGAGAGGAACATGGCGGGTCAGGGGGCGTCTGGGTCGGGGGGAGGAAAGTCCGGGCCCTCCTGACGGCAGGGCCTGGTGCCGTGACCCGCCTCACCACCCCCGGCCCCGCCTCACCACCCCCGGCCCCCCTCCCCCGTACCTTGCTGGTGGCGGTGGCGGCTGAGCCAGGCAGCACCGGTGTGTTGGTGACCTGCACGTTTAGGTAATTATTGTCGATGAGCGGCCAGGCGCCCTGCACTTTGCAGGTCTGGAAACGGTCTGTGAAAGTCCGGAGGTGCGGGTCCCCGAAGAGGCCGCAGTGCGTGTAGTTGGGGGCGGCCGCGCGATTGTGGAAGCTCTTCTCGTAGTGGCAGATCTCGGGGCTGTCCGAGCGTTCCTGGCTGTCCCCCGCTGGCGGCGGCAGCGTGCGTAGGTGCGGCTGCGACGTGGGGCCATCCTTGGAGCAGTTGTGCTGGCTCATGAGGTCCTCGATGCCATGGACGGCAGAGTGGTAGGCCAGGTCCCCCCGGCAGGTGCGGGCTGTGCGCCGCGTGCACAGGGCGTAGGTGCGCAGCGCCGCACAGAACTCGGGGGCGTCGTCCGGGGCCGGCGCGTGGCTGCCCGCCGTGGCGCTCCAGAACTCAGAGTTGCACTTGAGGATCTTGCACGAGGAGGTGGCTGCGGATACAGGAAGGGAGGTGCTGTCACGTTGGGAGTGGTGAGCCCAGGCCTCCTCCACCCCCGTGGGCCAGGGCTGCGGGACACGTGCAAGGGACAAAGGACGCCTCATCTCAGGCGTTGGAAGAGTTCCTGCAGGCGTGGAACCTGCCTTTCCCACTTTCCTGATTCTTCTGTGCAGCCGTAATGACCCCGAGTGGCTAGGCCTGCGGACCTGCAGGCTGAAAGGCCTGGCGGAGGACTACCGGCGCCCCCCCCCGCCCCCCCCACCCGCCGCAAGCTCTCCGCCCACCCTTGGGCCTTTGGCGTCTGTTGACACTTTCACAACTACCGCCAAGAATTTCGGCACAGCAAAAGAAATCTGGCAGGGAATTAAGCCCCACTATTCAGTATGTGTTCTGATCTCTGCCACTGTGTGACCTTGTACAAATCACTTAACTTCTCTGTGCCTCATTTTACTTATCTAGAAAACGGGGTAATATAGTATCCACCCTATGAGGTTGCTGAAAGTGTTAAAGGACTTATCCCGGCACCGGGCACAGAGCAGAAGCTCAATGAACGTTGGCTAGTGTGATCATTATATTAGCCCTGGTCACAGAGGGCCTGGTTCTGTCCCTTCGTCTGCAGATGAAAGGCAGCTTCCCTCTTGGTCTCCGGAGCTCCATCCCCCATTATTCTGCTCAGGAGAGCAAGCTGGGAGGCAACTGAGTGGCAACCTTGGATCGGCTCTAATTCATGTTTTTTTTTTTTTTTTTAAGGTCACTTTAAGCGTTGAGACCTTAGTGATAATTAGCTACAGATAATTATCATGCCTGAGAACTGTGACCTCAACACACCTGCATCTTGTACCTAGACACATGGAATCTGCCCTTTCCCGGCCTCCTGGATTCCTCTGCACGGCCCATAGTGACCACAAGTGGTAGCAGGAGGGACGTTTCTAAACAGGCTTCCAGGTGCGAAGGGGCCAGCAGACCAGCTGCGAGGTGCAGCTTTCGGTGTCTCAGCCCAATCAACAGAGGGGAAGGAGGCGCTTGCTCCAGCCACTCCTGGCTCGGCCACTCATCTGGCTCTTAACCTTGGAAAAGTCAGTTTACTTCTCTGTTACTGGCTTTTTACCTATAAAATCAAGTTGTGCCTGAAAGCAGGGACAGAAGTATATGAGGGCAGGCTAGCAAAAGAACCATCCAGGCAGCTGCCCTGCATGGCCCTGGTCTGTGCTGCCAGGCCCCGTACCTGGATGCCTGGGCCACCGAGCTCAGGGAGCTCTCCCACCTCTGCAGGTGCGGGCGCCGTTCTCCTGGAACTGGTGTGACTTGCCCCAAGTATATCTGGTAAACACGGTGCTTGTCCTAAAATTCAGGCTTTTCCCCTAACTTGACCTGTATTTGTCACACCTCTGGTAAACAAGGTCATTTCAGGAGGTATCTGGGTGAGCATTTTTCTTTCCACTTGAGAAGTCACATATTTAAATATGTGTTAGGAAAAATAAAACAGATTTGATAGAAGAGCTACAGACTTCCCATTTTAAGTGGAAGCAGCATGCTGACCTAGAGAAGCAGACCTGGTAAACGATAGGGGGTGACCGCTGAGAAGAGGTGCCCGTCCGGGGAGACCCCCTGTGTGGTCGCCCTCCCAGAGCCATGTTCCTGGCCCAGGTCTCCTTTGAAAGGCGGCTAGAAGATTCTCCGGCCCCGTCATCTTCATGATTTCCCAACCTGTAGAAGATGCCCAAGGGCCTAACATCCCTGTGGGCGGCAAATGCTACTGTGCCCTGAGTGGGAGACGGTAAAGGGGGCCTCGAGGTGGGGGTGTGTGTGGAAAGGATGCCGTGGAGAACGAGCAGTGTGGAGGAACACAGGTCAGGGGAACTGCCCGCTGCAGCTGCCAACCCTCCACCTCTGGTCTGCGGCCTCCCCGTAATGCCCACTCCGGTAGCCTCGGTGATTACAGGCGAGCTGACCTGCCATTCTGCTTTCTCAGAATTCTGGAGGTAGGCATCTCAGAGGAAACTACCCCAAAGGGACTCGGGCCTCATGCTGAGTGGCAGCTACCTTGGCTCTGCCCACTGCCCACTGGCCCACCAGCCCTGGGTCCCCCTCTGGCCTTCACCTTGCCCAAAAGACAGAAAAGACAGTGCCCGTCCCTTTACAGCCAGACCACTGTAGCACACGCAGGGCTGTGCTGGCCTCAGCTCTCCACCAGAGCCAAGCTGGGGTGGCACAGACTGAAGTCCCAGCTAACTGACTCTGTTCCAGGCTCAGTGGCCTGGGCCCTGCAGGCCTCACCTCATTCAGGGCCCCAGGCAGCCTCACAGGTGGGCACTACAGCATCCCCGCCTCCCAGAGAGCAGAGCCAGGCTCAGCGAGACGGACTGAGGTTCCACTGTGAGGAGGAAGCAGGATGTGAATCGAGCCCCTCAGACCTGAGAGCCCAGGCCCTTGGCGATGCCAAGACCTCGGACAACCTTGGTGCATTCACGATTCCCTCCACCGGCCGCTGGGTGGTTCAAAGGCACACTCCGCCACAGGTGGGCTACAGCCTCTCCCTGAGGACCCCTCCCGCGACGCTGAGAGACTGCCACCCGCCAGGAGGCCCATGGTCCACACGCTCCGCGGCGTTGCCTCCACAGACTGGTTTCCAGGGCCTGTTTCTCAGGGTGCAGCCAGGGGTGGGCAGGGGCTTGAAGGCTGGGGTCGGGACGCTGCCCAGGGCAGGGCCAACCTGCACACAGCGTGGGACGCGTTGGGGGTGTCCCATTCCCGACCCCCGTCATGCGTGGCTCTATTCCCCCCAAACGGGCGACAGGGGGTCTGCTGTCTGCACAGCCTTGACACCTGGGCTCAGAGCAGTGTCTCAGCTAAAGAGCTCTCTGGTGTGTCTGGAATGCATGACCGAAATCCCACTCCGGTGCCCTCAGAGAGAGTCCCCGAAGTGCCCTGGGGTCATCGAGTGGATCTGTTCAGAGCCGCGCTCCTCGAATGGGCCCACCAACCACCGAGCTCTGCCTCCGCCGGGCCCAGTGGGCCTGAGGTCTGCACCGCTGTCAGGTGCTCTGGGGGTCATTTTCTCTTCAACAGCCCGTCACAGAGGGGCCAAGTTGCCCGTCACCCCCCCGGCTCCCCCGCAGGTCTGGAATGTGTGAACGGGGCATCTTCTCGGGGGGTGGGGGGCGGGGGGGCTGCAGGCAGAGAGGGCAGTGAGGAAACCGGCCTCCCGAGGAGCAAGCCCAGCTGCGACCCAGCTGCCAACACTGAGCAGCCCGGGGCACTCAGGCTGTCAGCGCTCGGAGACAAGGCCTTTCATCTCTCTGTTCACCGTGGCTCCGCCCCTTGCTCCCCCCGCCCCCTCCTGAGCCACAGGTAGCAACCGGCCACCCCCTGAGGGCGCATGGCAGCTCCGCCCACCACCCGCAGGCGGCGACAGGGGTTGCTCTCCCGCTGCCCTCGCACCCAGGGCCTCCCTCCAGCCTCCATCCCGGCGGGGCGGTGGCGGTAGAGGGGCTGAGCTTGAAGTCCTGCCAATCCCATTTCTCAACCCTCTGGAGAACATTCTCGATGCGATCGTCCAGGGCTGGGCCAAAAGTGGGGAAGTCTGAAGGCGACGCTGGTCGCGTGGGATGGCGGGCAGAGTGTGCGCCGGAGGGAGGGTGTCTGGCCCAAAGTCCCACTCTGTCCCCTACGAGTAGTTGTGGGAATTGGACTTGACCTCAGTTTCCTTAGCTGTGAAGTGGAGGTAACACCCACCTCAGAAGCTGCTGAGGATTGAGATGTACTTGGCATGCCTGGGACCCAGTGGGCACTCAACAAATAAGGTCCCCGACAAAGGTCTCAGAGGGGGACAGATACAACCCCCCTGTGAGGTCGGAGGTTAAGTCACCAGGCAGGGGACGGAAGGGCATTGGATGGGAGCCAGCCCCTCCCTCTGCCTCTTCCCTAGCGAATCCCAGGGACTGCTCCCAGCCCTCTACCCTCCTCCTCGGGTTAGGGCCCTGGCTGGCGCTCCGACTGCCCTTCTGCCTTGACTCAGATCAGCTGGGTCTGGCCAGCTCTTCCTGCCCACTGCCCACTCACACCCAAAGGCCCAGCCCTAAAGCCCACCTGGATCAGTCCAGGACCATGATGCCTGGGCCCACATTTCCCTGATGTCCTGGGTTTCCCCAGCTGTCCCGAACCGTTGGGCCTTGCACATCTTCCTAAGGGTCTAAGAGGAACCCCAGGCGCTCCCATCATAAGGGAGAAGCTTCAGATCAGGGTGGGGGAATGGTGTATAAGAGGCCACTGAGAGTAATGAGAGCTGGGACCAGAATTGGGGGATATCCCCTCTGCCCTCTCTCCAGGTGGTAACGCAGCTCTCCCAGGCCCGTCTGCCATCATTTCCTGGGGGCCTTAGGGAAGGGTGCCGGGGATGCCAGGGCTGGACAGTCCCCACGGGTGGCGAGCCAAGGGGCCCTAACCCCCATGGAGTCATCCTGCCGCCCTGTGTTCCACTCCAGTAAATCATAGACTGAAGGCTCCCCAACCCAGGTCAGGGACCTGAATGTAACCTGGCCCAGCATCAAAAGGAAGAGCTCTGGACTGTGGCGTCACCTGCCAAAGAGACCCCAGAGGGGCTGATTTTTATGTGCTGTATCTTAAAAAAAAAAAGAAAGACAGACCTGAATTCCAGGCAGTAAACCTTGGGCTTTTCTGATGTGAGTGTTCAAGGAAGAAGGAAGGAGAGGAAAGTCCGAGAGTTTGAAACATCTTACTGCAACTCGTATGAGTGGGAAGAGGTAGCAAGCTTTTCTGAGCGCGGCTTCCTTGGTGCTTTCAGTGCGACAGAAGGCGGCCTGCTGCCCTGTTCCTGCCTGGCGCCTGCAGACGGCCACCTCGCCACGGTGCCACGGCAGCCCATGTGCGCACGACCAGGTGATTAAAGTTCTCCTGAGCTCCTATTTCCATCTCAGACGCTGCGTCCTCAGGCACCGGGGGCTCTCAAAGGGCCCCTCCTGACCCTTGGTACCTGGAGCTCCACCTCAGACACCCAGGAAAATGCAAAGACCCTTGCACAGACCTCATGCTCCTCGGAAGCCTATTAGGCACGTTTGGATTTGACTCAAGTCTCTTGAGACGTAGAACTTCTGGGATTAGCTACTAGGGAACAAACAGAAGAGAATGCAGAGGCTGCAAAGACAGCGGCCAGCCAGACTCACCCCCAGGAATCCCGATTCCCTCCGGCGCCCCGTGATGCCGGACACTTGGCTCAAAAGGTGGGGTGCAGGCTGGGACCCTGGGCAACCACTGGACCCGCTCGCTCCCAACTTGTGCGGTTAGGGCCAGGCCTCCCACGTCTCTGTGCAATTGACTTTGTTAAGATCACTTTATCTAATGATCACCTGGCGACCAAACTCCATGTGGGCTTCCCGAGGCGCACCATGGAATTTTAGAACCTGGGGCCTGAGGGATGCCACAGGTCACCAGTTTGTACCTCCAGCCAGCCCCCATGGCAGGAAATCTGCCTGCAGCATCCGTGCCCGGTGGGCGTCCGGCTTCCACTGCCATTGGGACTCTGCTGGGCAGGGCTGGCCCCTCCTGCTCTGGACAGCTCCAGCTGTGGACCCACAACTGCCCCCCAGGGAGATCCGTGGGGCTTTGGCCCTTCTCTAGAGCCACACAGAAAAGGCTCAAATGTAACCCTGCAAATACTGGAGATGGCCCCTTGGCTTCCCTGTGTCACCTTCTTTGGTCTCACCCTCTGGCCACTCCTCTCTGTGGGGCTCACTGAACTGTCAACCATCGACGCCCCAGCTAGGGTGCCACCTCCTCCCTGAAAATCCCGAGAATCCTCTGACTCCCACACTCTACGCTCAAAGCATCTGTGCTCCGGCACCCCACATCTGTAACCTTTCACTTCTGCAGGAGGTGGGCTCCAGACTGCCTTCCTCATGGTCTGAGATGCAGCAGAGAGAAATCACAGCCACACACGGCTTGTCTGACTTAATTCTCTTCCTTTAAATAGCAACCCAGCTCCTCTCCGAGCAGAAAGACGGGGGAGGGGGTGGGCGGCGGCAGCCAGGAGCTGGAAGCTGCAGCTGTACCAACCCAGGCAGGATGAAAATATTTATGCACCAGCGCGGCATTAGCCGCTTTCAGAGACCTCCTTTGAACTGTTAATCAAGCCCAATCTTTCAGAATAATAGCCTGATTATTACCGGTTTGTTTGCATAACAAAGAAGCCCA
This sequence comes from Pseudorca crassidens, assembly GCF_039906515.1. Classification (NCBI taxonomy): domain Eukaryota; kingdom Metazoa; phylum Chordata; class Mammalia; order Artiodactyla; family Delphinidae; genus Pseudorca; species Pseudorca crassidens. The sequence continues at coordinate 138,552,702 of NC_090296.1, read as the reverse complement.
ATAAAACTTATTTTGCTGAGCGCCACGGGGTGTGAAGGCTCGGCCCTGAGAAAGGAGTCTTAGGAATGCAGGAGCCGTTCCTCAGCCCGAACCCAGGAATAAAGACAATGCAATTTGCCACCAAGAAAAGCCCAATAGACCAATAAATTACCCTCGTGCAAAGGGATTAGATCAGGTTTCAGTTGCCGGGTCGGAGGGGTGGGGTGAGCCGGGAGACAGAAAAACCTGCCTCTTCTTAAAGGAGTATACGGCTCGTTTGAAGGCAAGCCCCACAGTCACGTTGGTTTTGCCTCCGTGGTTCGCAGGGTCCCTGCCTGGATTCATGGACTTGCTGAAGGTTCTGGAGCCCACAAGGTGCCCGGCACGGTGCTTCCTGCCATTCCTCGAACAAGCCCCAGTTGGTTTCTGTGCTCAGGTGGAGTCAGCTACACAGACCCCCGGGATGCAGGGAAGAAGACACGGTTCATTTGAACACAGACTTAAGGATGGAGGCGTAGAGGGTATCAGGGAAGCAGCCTTTCCACCAGGTCCTGAAGGGCAGTGGGATTTGACAGGTGATGCAGGGCAGAGGTCCAGAAGCCCAAGTGGCTCCGGAACTGCTGGGACTGGCCGGAGGTGAAACGCCGGATGGTTGAGCATGTGGCCGCAAGTTTGGGGCCAGGCACGGAAGCCCCGAGTGAAAGCCGGCGATGAAGCAAATGTCGTTCAGCTTCAAACTGCTTTTCTCCGCTCTGTGTGGGGCTGGGATGCAGCAAACCCCGTTTCCCCGTTCACCCAGCTCCCTGTTAGATTGCACCACCGGAGAGCACTAGACGAGGCCCAGCCAGGTTAATCTCAGCACCACCACCCAGCCCTGGCCCTTCTTCCCCTCCAGCCGCTGCTCCGAAGTAGCCAGACCAGCCAGGTAGCGGCCCTCCTCCGAGCCCTGGGCCCCCAAGGTCCTCTTCCCTTTGTGCCTCCAGCCCCAGGAGTGGAAGTCGCTTCCTGCAACTGTGTGTGCCTCCGTGGTCCCTTGTGGCCTCTTCCGTCCTCCCACGCCCATCTAGACACAATCCCCTGTATCAGGTTCCCTCTGTGGCAATACCCCATGTGGTTTCTGTTTTCCTGACTGGACCCCAATACGCCAGCCTAAGGATTTCAGACCAGATCCCGCTGACCGTGGGGAGTCCGCTGGATAACCTTCAGTAAGTACCTGGCATGATGAGAACACTATTTTAGGAAGTGGCATAACATTAAGAGGCGATGGCTTTAATTAGGACAGAAGCAGGCAGAGCAGAGGGAGGGCAGCTTCAAAGAGAATTCACTGCACAGCCTCTGAGGAAGGAGCAGCACAGAAGCCTGAGACGCCCCCTGTCCTCACTGCCCACCTGTCCCAGGCAGCGCCGATGCTGGGGCTCGCCTCTTAGCAACGAGTTGGGATGTGGGTCCCAAAAGAGGTGGGAAATGTGCTTGCGCCCCGTGGGAGACCCAGGCTGGGCACCAGCAGCAGAAGCAGTGGACAACTCTCCACCCTCTCCTGTCCCTTAGCACCGAAGCTGGGAGGGGACAGTGGATGGATCTAGCGCCAGAATTTGGCAAGCTCTTGCCGGGCCAGTGTTCTGGAGTCTCTTTGCTTGAGAGATGCCTGTGGCTGCCGGGTTTGTGTCGCTCCATCCAGGTGTCTGGCGTCAGATACCGAGAGGAACACACCCAGGTGAGGGACTGGATTTTTCACCAGGTGCAGCCGACCCTACCTTACTTCACCCACAGGCAGCCAGAAGCGATCAGCTTTCCTCAGAGGCATTCCTCCCAGTTCAGCCTAAGAACGTTCCAAGGAACCGACCTAGCCCGTGACTCCAAAGCGTCTCTCGCCCCTTGAGAGCACTGGGACTTTTCTCAGGGGCTTCCTATAGGGACCTGCCTACCCGAGAAGAAAGCCCGGGGCAGGAGGAAGCTTCTCAGAGAATCTGCATTGGCTTAGGGAGTGGAGGAGGGGAGATGGGGGAGCAGCGGTGATGGGGGAGCAGCGGTTAACTCACTGCTAAGTGTGGGCACAGGTGGCCGAGTGCCACTCACCAAGCTGAGGCAGGAGGCGCTGCCCCCTCGTCACGCCCAGCCAGGCTGCTCTGTCCCAGCCTCCACACGTGCCAAGTCGCTGCAAGAAACCAGGCCGAGTGCCAAGGAAAAGGGCACACCCACCGGGGCCACACGGAGCCAGATCAACAGCCACAGCTGAGAGGACGTTAGAAAGCACATGTGCTCACCCTCGGGCCCAAGGCCACAAGCAGCCCTGCAGTCAGGCAGCTACGGGCTCCTCTGGGTTAGAAGGGCCCATGGCGGGCAGGAGCCAGGCACAGGATTCCATGCCCAGACCACCCTGCCTTAGGGCAGAGAACTAAGCGACTCTGGGTTCCACGAGAAGGATGGTAGGGGCAAAGACATCACTTTTCAGGTATAAATGAAGCTTGTAGGCGAGCAGTTGGGCTTCCTACTTGGAGGCATAACCCCTTTTCCTGAGTCTAGGACTGGCTCTAGAGGTGACAGTTTTCCATTCCGGTTCTGCCTCTAGTAACCCTGGGCTCATCTGCTTGGTCGCTCCGGGTCAAAATTCATTTGAAGTGGCTTTTCTCCCCCACTTCCATCTGCAGGCAGGCCTTCCTCCACCTTCCTCATGCACTGGGAAGGCACACGCCTGGCTGGTGCACACACGAGTGTGAGCCCGTGTTCATGGAACATTCCTCAGCATGGGGAACTATAATGGGCTCCTTTCTGCAGGGACTTGGGCGCAGAGGGATCACTTCAATAGGCGTCTCGGTATTCTGACTGCCCAGGTGAAGTAGTGAGTGAAATGAATAAATAAGCAAAACCCAAAAGACACAAATCTGACTTGGGAAAATTTGCACCATGACAGCTCTGCCAAAGTTGTTTTCCCAACCTACGGCTGGGTGGCATGTGCTTTGGAATGCTAAGCCAGGGATAGATAAGGAGCAGAGAGGGCCTTTGGGAAGAGGCAACAATGTGAGATCCATGGAAGAGCGTGGTCACTCTTCATTCTGCTGTCTAATTATAGCTCCAAAGTTTCTTATTCTTTTCCCCCCACCTTAAAGCCTTATACGCTACATAGCTCCAAGTGTAAAATGCTACATAGCACGTTTAACGAGTGTTTACCCAAAACCTGGTATATGGAAAAGGGCAGGGGTCTGGGCTCTACTCCTGGCTCTGCCACTAAGTTGTGCGATGTCAGGCAACCTCTCTGACCCTCTGGTTCCTCATCGATACAGAGGGAATGATGCTCACAGGGGAGGGGTGACCATCTCATGAGGTGACATATTTCAAGTATTTAGCAGAGTGCCTGGTATATGTGGCCGCTCAATAAACGGAAGAGCTTTAAAAACTGTTGTTCTTCAAATGATCATATTTTGGAGAAAACAATATGAAGGTATTCTGTCTTGAAGGTTATTCATGAATGTCAATTAGTGATGGTAGTCTGTGGGAGACTGGAATTTGCGTTATTTTCATTTTCTTATTTATCCTTTTCGGTCTTTAGATTTAAAAATGAGTATTGTCTTTATAAGCAGAAACACATTTTTTGAAAAAAAGATTGGGGTATCTGGACATCCCCCACCCCAACCCTGTGGTCTCTGCCTGTTGAGCAGAAAACAAACAGACACACAAAAAACCCAAGGGTCCTGTAGTTTCCAGGACTGTGCCGGGTGTGTTTGGGGTGCAGAGCAAAGAGAAGGGTATAAAGAAACAGGACATGGGGTTCCTGCCCTTATGAACAGCTCCAGTGATTTAGAAGAGGACTAAAAACCCAAGACCCAGGAAGCAACAAGGCCAAGAGGAAGCACAGGCGTCAGCAGCCAAGGTGACAGTTACCCAGGTCACTGGAGGGACGGCACTGGCCTTGGGCTATAATCTAGTGGGCATTCCCATTCCAAACTGGGCAGGGGCCTCAGCAAGGCCTGGGGGCTGCCCACCGTTAAGGTATGGTGGGTGGTGACAGAGTATGGGGAGACCTGGAGGGGCCTGGAGCCTGGGGACATGCCAGGGAATGAGGCCAGGGATGAGTGTGGGACCAGATGCCAGAGGGTCCTCCCTTCTGGATGCTCCAAAGAGGGCCACAGAGAGCTGTGAGTGCCTGAGCAGGAGTTTTAGAGCGATTCATTTGGCAACTTGGAGCGTGAGGGTGGGGCACCTGGGAGGCAGGTCCAAGTTCAGCTGCCTGCAGGTGACAACGGGAACAGGCAGGAAAGGGTGGAGGAAGGAGGCCCAGTGCCGGGTGAACGGACAGAAGGGAGAGGCCACTTCACACCCAGGACTTAACGGTTCTGGGCAGTGGGGTCTAACAGACACAGGCCAGGCACTAGTCCAGGGGACAGGAGGACAGTCTAGGAAGACCCACCATCCTGGTGTGCCCAGGACTCAGAGGGCTTCTAAAAACACGGGACTCTCAATTTTAAAACAGTGGAAAGTCCTGGGTCCACTGAGATGAGTTGGTTACCCTAGAAGAAACAGTGCCTTCAGTTTTAGGCAGGTTGAGTGTAGCCAGGCATTACAACGGCATGGTACCCCCAATCACTCAACCAAACATAAATTGGGGTTTTCTGCCCACTTCCGCTGAGGGCCTTGCACATTGCACCCGAGAGGGAAATTTTAGCAGGAACCATATGACCTCCAACATGTAAAGTGGTCCCCACGCGATCCTCTCACCTCCACAGAGACCCGGGACCCCAGTTCCCCATCTCATGGAGCAACCTTATCTGAGCCCCTGGATCACCTCTCCCCAGTTCTCCTTTGGGCACTGGGGTGACTGCTAGCAATTCCTCCAACCTTGCAGAGGTTTCCCTTCTTAAACCAGAAGACCACAGATCCTCTCCTTACTCTCCAACTCATCCTCAGGGCCAAAGGGACCAACCATCTGCAGGATTTTACATCCCGCCCTCCCTGGGAGCCAAGGCTCTGCCCTGCAGGCCCCTTGGTGTGGCACACACCAGCCTACTGGCTGACGCTGCTGCCATCCGGCTCTTGCAATGGGACTCATTTCAGTCTTTCCCTCTGGGACACAAAGTCCTACTGGAAGGACAAAAACACGGTAAGTAGGTTGACTTGCTTGTACGTTTTTGAATAGCAGCTCCGAGATAAATATTCTCATCTCTACAGTGACACAGATGTACTTGCATACTGCAGAGGACTTGCGTCTCTGCAAGCCTTAGTTTCCCCACTGAGGATTAATCTTTCTAAAACAGCTGTGGTTTAAAAGGAAGGGGAAAGAGGAAAAAAGAAAGGCCCAGGGCAATGATTTTTAGAACAGTGGTCCTCACACTTGAGGTGCATCAGAACCCTCTGGAAGGCCTGTTACAGTACAGACTGTGCATCCCACCCCCAGAACATCAGCTTCAGTAGGTTTCTAACAAGTTCCTGGGCTGGGGGGCAGGGAGGGGGTTGGTGCTGCTGGCCCAAGGACCCCATTTTGAGAACCACCATGCTGGAGTATACCGTCCATATGTAGCCAATGGGAAACATGCCAGCATGTCTACAACACGTGACTTTGACGGGTTCCTCTTAGAAATCTGTTTTATTAAGCCAGGGTGGTTTCAAAGTTTAAAAAAGTATCTATTAATTGTGTTTTGAAGCAGACGCTATTAGTGAAAGACTCTCCTAAGAAGGCTTTCTCGGCCTCCTGCCACCCCCCCCCCCCAGCTAGACCACAGCAGTGGCCACTCTGTCCATCTGCTGAAGGCACAGCATGGTCCATGCAGACACCCTGAGAGCCCAAGGGACACCGGAGGGCCCCTGTCCTTCCACCAGGACTGAAGGCGGACGCCAACCTTGCTCCGATGAGGGCCCCGAATGCTGTCCCTGTGTCAGGACCACAGGAGGTGTGCCACGCACGCTGAGTACATGTAAACACTCTCAAAAGACACAAACCCTCTCAGTCTAGCAGAGGTTAAGGCATCTTTCTCCACATAACTATGTCCAATTTAATTTGAAGTCCTATGGGTTTACTCCTGGAAGCCATTCAAGTCGACTAGCACTGAACAAGCCTATGCTTTCACGAGGCTGCTCCAGCCAGATTCCACCTGTCTTTAGAGGGAGGGGCTGGCACACAGGGCCCCTGACTGTCTCCAGTGCTTTCTTTTTTTTTTTTTTTCCTCTAACGCCCACCCAGCTGCCCACCAGACCTGCAGGTTCTCTGACTTGATCCCCAAGCAGCCCCTCTGGCGACAGTCCACCTCTTTGTGGTGGAAATGACCCACTTCATCTCTAAAGAAACCGTCTTCTTGACCCAGGTTTCTGGAGCACACACGTTTTCAGAGCCCCCAGTGTATTATTTCATGCGGGCATACTGGAAGCTCAGTTTTCAGCAAGGTGGGCAATTTCGACTAAATGCGGCTGTCAAGGCCTCAAATTAGAAGAAACATTAGCCAGTTGGCATGACAGTGCAACAGCTATCTGCTCTATCTGCCAGGTTTTAGTTACCAGCCTTGAAGCCAAAAAGAAATGGGCTTCTTGGAAACAAGTGATGGAATTCGGGTTATGAATTCTATAACCCACCAGCTCTCCTCAGACGATGGGGGAGACTTTTAAAATAAAGTTTTTAAGATGGAGAAATGAAAACAGCAAAACTCCACCACCCAGCCCTGACAGCTCCCTCCTACCTCTGAGTACTTCCTGCCAGCCCTTCCCTTCCTCTCCCTCCAGCCCAAGAAGTTAACAAGTGCTGCCGCTTTAAGAGCGGGAAGGTGTTGTTTTAAGGGCTTCTAAGCCCCCCTTCTCAATTTCAGCTCCAAGCTGAGATCACATCCCCCATGGCAGCTAAGGGACAAAAGCCATTTATCAACCCATCTGATAAAACTTCCAATGGGCCGGATCTTTATCTGGACCAAACCGAGATGCACACACATTACAAACTTCTGCATCTCTAAAAGGGGGTTTTCTTCTTTTAAGAAGACGATCATTTCAAATTTTAGTTTCTTAGTTCTTGGGAAGGACCCAAATCAGCCTTTCAGCCAGAACCTTCTACAGGTGGGTAAACTACCTTTAAAAAAAAAAAAAAGGGAGGGAGAGTAGGACTCCCTGCTGCTTGACCCTCTATGGAGGTTGTAACATTCTGGGGCGAGGGTGCACGGGGTCTAAAGGCTCTTTAAGGCATTGACACCCCCCATTTTGTCTTTGGCCGGGGCATCCCCAATGGAATCCAGGGCTGCGAGCAGGTTGTGACTCTCCGGGGACGCCCTTGGGGCGCGCGGTGCCGGGTGGGTTTTGGGGGGCCCCGGAGCAGGGCTGGGGCGGGAAAGTAAACGGATTCCTCCTCCTCCCTTACAGCTGCCTTGCATGTCCTCCCACCGGGAGCCCCAACTTACAGCCAGGCCGAGTCCGGACTGCCCAGTTCTGCCAGTTCCTGAAACCCAGCTGGCTGAGGAGCAAAACAAAACAACCCAATCCCGGTCTAACTCAAGTCCTTTCTTGCAGAGCTCGGTAGAGCGCTGCGGCTGCGGATCCGTTCCGCCTGCGGAGCGAAACAGGCTCTCATTTTTGCAAAAAAGACACCTCGGCATCCCGCAGCACAATGGAAACAGCCGGGAAATCTCGCCTTGCATCGGGGACCATTTGACCCGTGACGCTGGGTTTATTTGTATTTTTAGCAAGGGGAAAATGGGTACAAAGGGTTTAACTGGCATTTCGAGGCTGTGAGTAGCATATGGCAAAAATGGAATAAACTTTCTTGAAACATTAAAAAGAAAACAGACCCGGGATTTAAGTTTCGTGCCTTCCCCCTCCCCCTCCGAAAGGGGGGGAAAAAAAAAGTAAAGAAACTGGAGCGTTTGGGAAGGAACAAATGCTTCTCTGTGGAGTTGGTCTCCCTTCCCCCAACAAAAACAAGAGGTCCGGGCTCGGAGGAATTTGAAAGCAGCGATCTGCCAAAAACATTGTGAAAAACTATGGGGGATTCATTGGAAACAGATGGGCTTTTTCAGCTTTAATTCTGAAATTCTCTCCCTTTCTGACACAATAAAAACAAACAGGGGGCGACGCGGAATGTTATCAAACAGGAATAAGGGCCCTTCGAAGCCCAGTCCGTGGGCTTCCCCGCGTGGGCGAGCGCGGGGGGGAGGGACGGGGTCCCGCGGGAGGGGGCGGTCCGGGTCAGGCCTGGGACCTCAGGGGCGCCCCCAGCTCCACCCCTGGGCACCCGGCAGGTTTGCAAACTGCTGGGCGAGGAGCTGGAGAAAGTGCCCCCTGCTCCGAGTCCGTGCCTCCCATTCTCCCCCTTCTCGGGGGCCCCTAAGGGGCGCATCCCGGTACCCCCTTTTTCTCGGAAGTTGGGAGACGTCCCCGGCGCTGCGACCTCCCCGCCTGGCTCTTTTTCATTATAGCCTGGGAGGGGTTCCCCCAGGTCCCCACTGCCGCATCCATCGCGCCTTCGGCGGGACGCGGGAGAAACAAAGACGCGTGGAAATGGGAGGCGGGGGGCCGGCGAACTTGAGCTCCGACTCGCCGACCTGTGGCCCGGCGCTGCGAGGAGACCCGGGGAGCGGGCCCCGCGCGCGCGGCCGGCTGTCCCCGGGCCGGGGGCTGTGCCTTACCTGCGGGGAAGCTGCAGAGAAGGAAGGCGAAGGTCGGCCAGAATCCCAGGGCTGAAGGTCCTGCCCCTCTCCCCATACCCATCCATCCAGCTCGGCCTGTTACCACTAGCCTCTCCCTGGAAGAAGAGTTCAGAAGAAAAGAAGAAAATAAATCACGCTGCGGAGAAAGGGCAGCCTCGCTCCGCCGGCGGGAGCAGCGAGCCGGGAGGCTCGGTCCATCTCGGCCGCGGGCGCCCGGCGCGCCCCGCCTCCCCGCGCGCCCCTCCCTCGCCATCCATCACCCAGTTCGCCTCCAATGTCGGCGCGGCCCCGCTGCCCCAGCCGCCTCGCGTTCCGCCCCCTCGCGCTCGGGTTTCAGCGCGGCCCGCTGGGGGCTGGGGGAGAAGAGTTGGGCGGGGACCGAGGCGGCCGGGCTGCGGCGCAGGCCGCGGGGACCTGGGGAACCCAGGGCTGGAGGACGGTGGGCGCGCCCCGGCTCCCCGAACCCCGCGGCTTTCCACGCAGAAAAGGCCCAAATGCCCCGGGACAGTCAAGGCCGGCAGAGAGCAAGGACGGCCGCGCCCCCTTCCCCCATCTTCCCTATACGTATCCAACCCAAGTAGAAACTGAGCTTGGAGAAAAACCCCAGGATCCCTTTACAACTAGACTGCTGTCCCGAAGACGCCACCGACACCCCGACTCATTGCTCTCACTCAGATGTGTCCCCAGTGCAGGAGGCTGAAAAATCCGCTTCCGAGTTGTCCGTGGTTGGGCGGGATGGCCCAATGGATGTCGGCCACTAAAGCACCTCGAGGCTCCCTCCCTACCTCCCGCCCCTCCCTTGGCCCCGGGCCACCCACCCCGCCTGGGTTCGGCCACCTCCAGCATCCCCTCCAGGCACTTCGCTGCTGCCCCAGGACTCGTACTGGCCGCGCTCCGGAGTCGGGGGCCTGCGAGCCTGACGGAGGCGGCAGGGCAGCTGCCACCCCAGGAGGTGTGGATGCAGCGGGCCCCGCGGTGCGCAGGGCCTGGACGCTCGGCGCTGCCAGGGCAAGGCCACCAAGGCCGCTCTTGGGAGAGCATCAGGGTGGTGACTTCCTTTAACTTGGTCACTTATTTTTCCAGGAGCAAAATGTCTCCTCCCCAAGATTCCCTAGGCCCCGCAGCTCTCCTGCCGCTGCTGGGATATTTAAGACTGGCCACTTCCCCTGAGAAGCATCTTTTGGATGGAACACAAATACGCCAGAGCAAGTGTTTTTAGTCAAACCAATTGCTCCTTTGGCCCCCCTCACCTCACTTCCAAGCCAACTCATCTGGTTCTTTGGAAAAAATTCTGAGCTTTTATCCAATTTAGATGTTTCTTTTAAGCACTATGGCAGTCCTCACTTGCTGAAGGCCACAGAGGCTGCAGGGCTGCGTCTGCATTTAGGACTCTGCCTGCTGGGAGGGGAGTGAAGCTCTGAAGGAGAAAGCTTTGGGCTAGGGGAAGAGGACCCTAGGTCTGTAGATGGAACCCAAAGCAGTAGTACTTCTGAATCTGGCTTCTACAAAACAAGTACAAAAGGGGACTAACGCCTCAAGCACCGCACCATGGGGCAAAAACAAGCTGCTGTTTCCTTAAGGCAAAATGCTGTGATGGCTACTGCTGGCTTTACAATTTGGGGTGCCACCGTATTTCCCTCAAAAATGTGGGTCCCACGGGGCTTCCCTGGTGGCGCAGTAGTTGAGAGTCCGCCTGCTGATGCAGGGGACACGGGTTCGTGCCCCGGTCCGGGAAGATCGCACATGCCGCGGAGCGGCTGGGCCCGTGAGCCATGGCCGCTGAGCCTGCGCGTCCAGAGCCTGTGCTCCGCAACGGGAGAGGCCACGACAGTGAGAGGCCCGCGTACAGAAAAAAAAAAAAAAAAAAGTGGGTCTCAGTCCAACAGGCTCTGTCTAATTATCATTTCCCCAAACCGGGATTCATTTTAAGCCCCCGTTGGCAAAATGCTACAGGTTTGTCCAGTGAAAGGCCACCACCTCAAAATCCAGATCGCGGTTCGCGTTCCTCAGGCTTGGCCCATCCAGGAGCCAGATCCACCATTTATTCTCTAGAATCACAGGACAGCCCCGGCACACTGAGGCAGGCACAGAGCCAGACTGCACACAGGCACCTTTGAGGTCCACCAATGAACACCCTTTGCTAGATCCTGCCTTACACAAGTTAGTTCTAAAGCTTCTCGCTAATGAGAGAGAAAGGATCCATTAGCATTCCCAGCAGCCCCGACTGTAAATTCACCACCACCACAGCTGCAGCATCTCTGGGTCGTAGAACGTGGCTTAGGATCCAGCAGAGAGGCTGTGCAGGCTTCAGAAGGCCTGGAAGCAGGCCCTCCCGGTGCTGTCCTTGCCCAAGAGTGTGGACCTTTGGCTGCAGCTTCTACACCTCAGTTTCTTTGTCTGTAAGGGGCAGGCTGATAATACTGTCACCCCAAGACTGCAACTGAATACAAGCATCCCTTGGAGATCTTGAGGGTTCCATTCCAGGCTACCGCAATGAAGCAACTAATGCAATAAGGACGTCCCACACATTTTTTTTGCTTCCCAGTGCATATCAAAGTTATGTTTACACTATACTGTAGTCTGTTAAGTGTGCAGTAACATTATGTCTAAAAAACAGTATACATACCTTAATTTAAAAAACTTTATTGCTAAAAAATGCTAACCATCATCTGAGCCTTCAGCGAGCTGGAATCGTTTTGCAAGAGTAACATCAAAGATCACTGATCACGTAACAGACAGAACAATAAAGAAAAAGTTTGAAATATTGAGAGAATTGCCCAAATGTGACACAGAGACACAAAGTGAGCAAATGCTGTTGGGAACATGGCATGGATAAACTTACTGGATACAGGGTTGCCACAGGCCTTCAATTAAAGAAAAAAAAAAAAAAGCAGTATCTACAAAGCACAATAAAACGAGGTGTGCCTGCACAATCTGGGAGGGGCACTGGGCCATGGGAGCTCCCCAGCCTTCCGGCCAGGGGACTGGCTGTCATTTTGGGAGGAGATCCAATTCCTACGGCATAAGCAAATCATTTGGGAAAGGGATGAAAAGGGCTTCCTTCTCAGAGGAAAAATGTATGAGGCTGAATTTGGACATCACAGAAGTAGAGATTTGGCTTTTACACAGTTTAGACTATGAAGAGAAATCCAGCTACAAATAGAGCAATATGAGGTTGTGTTGACCTTGAGGAATCTGTCTATACCGGCCAAACCAACCAGCTTATTGACAACTCCACAAATCTTTGCAAAAATAAGAAATTCTTGAAATGTTGGGTTTTGGAACTCAGCACTCTATTTGCCATAGAAACTCACTTAAATCAAAGTGTAGTTGACTTCAGGGCTTCCCTGGTGGCGCAGTGGTTGAGAGTCTGCCTGCTGATGCAGGGGACACGGGTTCGAGCCCCGGTCCGGGAAGATCCCACATGCCGCGGAGCGGCTGGGCCGGTGAGCCATGGCCACTGAGCCTGCGCGTCCGGAGCCTGTGCTCCGCAACGGGAGACGCCACAACAGTGAGAGGCACGCGTACCGCAAAGTGTAGCTGACTTCAGACTGACAGCTCTCATTATAGAGTCTCACCACTTATGCATTTTCCCCTGGATGCACCCTGGGCGGAGGGGTAGAGACCTTTTCATGCTCCTGTTCCCTTTCCGCCAGTCCTGGCTGTGGAGGCCCCACCACTGAACCCTCGCCCCCCCATCTCTCCCTCTCCATTTTCGGGGGGTGGGGTTGTGTGATGAAGGAGCAGGGAGCTTCTGAAAGGCGAGGTTTACATAAGGTTGAAGCCCTCCCAGGGGCAGCGGTGGGGAAGGAGTCTGGCTTCCCCTGCCTCTGGGTATGAACAGGGTGTTCTCAAATGCAGGGCCTGAGTCATCAGTCAATAAATACATATTTAGGAGTAGTACATGCTAGTCCCTGGGGTATAAAGAAATCAATAAGACAACTCCTATCTTTGAACTGCTAGTAGAAACAGATATTAGAGGAAGGTGAGGGGCAAAACAGAGGCGAGGAGTGAACAACTACCTGGGGAGGGCTTTACCGAAAGGGTGGTGTATCTTGCGAGGTATCTTCAAGGATTCGTTTTCACTAAGAATGATAGTAATAATGGCTCATGTTTCAGCGTGCTCTTACATTATGTCAGGTGCTGGCTAAGTGCTTTACATTTCTAGACGCTTTAGGCTAAGGTGGGTTCTATTACTATCCCCATTTTGCAGATGAAGAAACTGAGGCTGAGTGAGTTTAAGTACTCACCCAATTACCAGCTAATGAACGGCAGAGCCAAGCACACCGAACCCCACCCCTGACGTGCTGTATGTGCCTTTCATTCCAATGGTGCAAGTCCACACTGGGCTTAAAGTCAAGACAGATAACTTAACAATCACTTTCAATAAGGCATAACACAGACGCTGTCGGGGAGGCACAGAACACGGGCACCAGGGGCCTCCAGCCCAGCCTGGGGTGCAGCGTGGGAAGGGAAGTTTTCCCAGTTGGGAATGTGCCAGGGGAAGGTGGTGGGCAAGGGAGGAGGAGGAGGGCAGGGCTTCCAGGTAGAAGGAACACTGAAGAAACCGTGTACCAAGGTGTGGCTTGCCTGAGGAGCTGGAAAAGCTTGAGGATGGCTATAGGAGAAAGAGGTGAGGCTGCAGAAAGAGAAAGCAGGAGCCTGGGAAAGCCTGGGAAAGGCCAGCACATGCTCTGCTAGGGTGTGCATTTTTAGCACTTGGGAGCCCCACCCAAAGCCTCACAAAGGAGAGGGGTATATTCTTTTGGGAGATCATCATGGGGGATTTAACAATAATACAAATGCCCAGGCCCCACTCGGAGCAGCTGAATCTGGATCTCGGGAGGTAGAGCCTTGGGTATCAGCATTTTTAGTCAGCTCTCCTGGGTGACTAATGTGTAGGGACTTGTAGGTTCTAAGTTCCATCACCCTCCATCAACCGTGGGTGCACATAAGACCCAGGATGAGTCAATCAGTTTATCCTCTTGGACTTAAAGTCCAGGCAAGACAGAGAACCTAATCATTGATTTCATTAAAGCAGTGACTGGCACATGACCCAAGATGACCAATCAGAATCTGTCCTGTTGCCATGAGGGAGCTCCCAGTTCTGATCTCTGATTCCTCCCTAGGATGGGTCTGGGGATAGTAATCTGACGGGAAGGTGAGTATTGATGAGTGTTGTGGGTTGAAGCTGTGTTTGCAGAGTTGGCATACTGTTTATACCAAAATTGCATTGTGTCTGGTGAGCTTTTCAGGGACCGATGGCGATTTTCAGGGCTAACCATCCCCATGCCACTCTTCAGCACATGATTCTCCCTGAAGCTCCTTCTTGGCTCCTCGGAGCTCCACGAGGACCTGCTCCAGCTATGGGAGCCAACAAAGTCCTTGTTTTGCTGAAACTCGTTTGATTTTGGTTCCTCTCACATCTGTGCACAGATTCTTGACCAATCAGGAGGAAGCTAAGGTCCAACGGGTCCCAAGAAGTATTTCAGCCATCCTCAGAAGTGCAGGGATGTGTTGTTGATGGCTCTTAATCCATTATCCATTTACTGGCAAAATTTCTTGAGCCTACTCCCATCCCCTCCACTCTCCACCTTTGAAAAAATTTTGCCCTATACCACATTTTGAGGAACTCAGTTGCTTCATTGACAACTCAGAGTGGGACCCAATCCTTCTTTGTAATTTGTCCCTCAAAATCCTCTTTCAAACTTCAAGGGCTACGCTGGGTCTGTCCATCTCAGATTTGATGAACCAGAGCTGCTCAATCTTTGCATAACCTTTAAGGTTTTATAGACTTTGATCATGTCACCTTTCTGGCTTCATCTTTCCACACTGACGTCCTTAAAGAACAAAGCAGCCCAGCTTCTCAGGAAAGCCTTCTGCCTGGGTGATTACTCACCTTTCTACAGTTTTGAGACATTTTTCTAGGAGAAGGTCATAAAACTGCCAGGTTTGGGTAGAGCCCAGGGAGAAGACTATTTTTGGCTTAGTTTCCAATACCATTTCTGAACGCTTGGTCCTGCACAGTCTTGGGCAAACAAACATTTTGCAAAGACCCCCAAGATCCCTTGGGGGCTATAAACAGACTGGACACAGTCCGTTATTTTTGTAATTTGGGTTGTTTTCCTAAATGTATTAACTGAGACTTGCCCCTGCAAAAGCTTAATATGTATCTTCTTGCAAACTCATAAACTGGTCCTGCAGTTAATCACCATTTGTTTGCCATCTCTCTGGAGAGCCTGGAACCATTTCATCTGCAGGCCTGTAACCAGTCATTCCTCCAGATGATCTATGGACATTTAAACAAAGTCTGGGAGCACCAGTGATCCTTGGGGATCCCCACTGTTTATAATTCTTCATCTAGAAAAGTACCTGTTTATCCTCTTTTTTTTTCCTGTCTCTAAGGACAATTCCGATCCATGGAGATTTCCCTTTATGTTTTGGAGGAATTTACTATTGGAAATGACCTTTGGGGTGGAACTTTGTCAGAAGGAATTTTGAACGTTTAAACATAATTCATCCCTGGGTTGCTCCAGACCTGTTTCTACCTCCTCAAGGAATGCTAACAGATTGGTCCAGTTTCATGTTCTCTTTTCAGAAAGCGTGTTGTGCTTTGGCCAGTTAATTAGGACTTTACAAAATGCTTGCTGATACTACTTTTTTAGTATCTATTCCACAAAGTGGTTATTAAAAGTGACCCTTCCTGGATAGGTGGGCTTCCTTTGTGGGCAGGGGGCCCAGCATGTACGCCCTTGGGTGCAGGCCAGGTGTGGAAGGAAAGTTGGATATTTTGGCCACAAGGATATGACTGCCATCTTTAATTGCCATTGCTCCCTTCTCTCCAGACGTTCCTGGGATAGAGGGCCACAGGCTGTCCTTGACCTATTTGTTTCCATGACAATTTAGGAATCTCCCTGCTTCTCTTCTTCCAAAGCATTTTTGGGTCTCACTGTCCTTACTCTGTCATCAAGGAACCTCTTTACTGTTGATTTCGGAAAGCCGTCCAATGTGTTCCCACTTTGGCTTATCTTGGCTTTGTTTGTTTGCTGTAGCTTTACTTTCTCTGTGTGTGCACACTACTTCCGTGGCTTATGAGCTCTGTCCCTCACCCTGAGGGACGCTTATTCTTAGTAATTAAAACATACAGATTTTATTCCAATATTTTAATGGTTTTTTGAAACACACATTTCCCTGACATTCCAACAGCTCTTCAGAAACTGAAGAGATATGTCACTTTCTCTTCGAACTCTCTCAATGGATTTAAAACATTAGCAGATTTTATTTGCTCTTGGACATGTCTTTTAATGTCTGTGATCAGGTTACTAAGATCCACCCCCCACCGACCTCCCCCCCCCCCGCCCCCGCCCCCCCACTCGCACATGCAAGGCAGATTCTTTTAATTTATTTGTTTTTCTGTTTCATTCATTCAACAAGCATGCACTGAGTATTAGGCTCTGAGTGGGTTTTGGGAGTTTTCGGATAAGCAGCAGACAGTTCGCCCAGGAAGTCCCCAGGAAGCCCAGGGGCGCAGGCAGATGTGGAGACAAATAATTCTAGTTCTGAGGACTCTGAGAGGGGTGATTGTGTGGTGTCTCAGGAGCCCCACGTTTATTCCCCATCCCTGTTGCCTCAAATTAACTTGGGACTTTACCAGGCTGAAGAATCTTTTAGAATGGGGGGTCTTTGTCAGTAGCTTCTTTAACGAACTTGACCACTGACTGCAAAGCAAGACTTCATTAGTACCAGATCTGGTGACAACTGTGTCACCATTGGCCTCATACTGTCTGGTACACATCTGTCAAAATTCCACCTTGTGGACAAATCACATCAGACTGCTCCGTGGGGTAGCAACATCCCTGCTCAGGAGTTCACTTTGGAGGACCAGATTGGCATGGGACATCAGCATGGAGTGTCCACCTCAGAAGCTTCCAGAAGCACACCCCTGCTTGGTAGGCATGGGCATATTCATGATGCTGGAAAGATATAAAAGGGATTTTTTTAAAAAAGAAAATGCTAGGAGAACAAATTTTCTGGACTTTCCGTTTCCTTCAATCTAACATCAAATTTGTTTCAAGAAATTGAAACAGTAATATGCACACATGTTCAAAAATCAATTTCCTGTTAAATGAAATCAGGTGAGTATCCCTGGAGGCCATAACTATCAACAGTTTCATGTGCATCTTTCTAGATATTTCCATATGCACATAAGCACACATAAAAATCAACCAATCAATCAATCAACCTATTTATCTATGTAGCTAGCTATCATTTTACCAAAAAGTATTAGCAAGCCCTCAACTGCTCCCTCCCCAGTGGGTATTTCCTTTTTTATTCTGACTTTCAGCGAAATAGCCCTATGAGTCCCTCCATTATGTCAGGAGCTGAGGACTCCAAGAAGAGTCAAAGGGGATGTACATATGTAGAGGTAGACTTAAATATAAAACAGTCCATGTGAAAAAAGAAGCAGACTCAAAGGTACAGAGAACTAGGGGTCACCAGTGAGGAGAGGGAAGGGTGGAGAGGAAATATAGGGGTAGGGAATTAAGAAGTGCAAACTATTAAGTATAAAATAAGCTACAGGGATATACTGTACAACAAGGGGGATATAGTCAATATTTTGTAATAACAATAAATGGAGTATAACTTGTAAAAATTATGAATCCCTATATTGTACACCTGTAACATATAATATCATACATCAACTATACTTCACTTAAAAAATAATAAATAAATAAATAAAATAAAATAGTCCATATGAGGAATGCCAAATGCCTTTTAAAACTACATCCTAGGGCTTCCCTGGTGGCGCAGTGGTTCAGAGTCCGCCTGCCGATGCAGGGGACACGGGTTCGTGCCCCGGTCCGGGAAGATCCCACGTGCCGCGGAGCGGCTGGGCCCGTGAGCCATGGCCACTGAGCCTGCGCGTCCGGAGCCTGTGCTCCACAATGGAAGAGGCCACAACAGTGAGAGGCCCGCGTAGCGCAAAATAAATAAATAAATAAATAAAACTACATCCTCTTCTCTTCCTGGACTTCAATTCTCATTCGAAAACACGTCTTGTCTCTTCTCTCATCCGTAAGTCAGACAACACTCATTTACCCCAACTTACACTGCAGAAGGCAAGTAACCTGCCTGAGGTGACCCAGCTGGCTTGGTGGCAGAGTGGGGTTTGGGCAGGTCTGGGTGACTCCCAGCTGTCACACCACCTCTGATGAGCTCACTAACTCCTTCCCAGGCATGGAGATGTTTGGTCTTCTCTCTGCCTCCACTGACCCTCGTGCATCTCTGTACTCATCCTCTTACTCAGAACAGAAGGAAGGACTCCCTTTGAGGTCCCCCAGCCTCAGCCCAGGCTGGGTTGGAGCCCTCCTGATGACATGCTAACAGTTTCTGAGGTCACATTTCCATAATTTAAGCCCCTCCTTCCGTCCTTCGCACCTCTCCTTCTTGACCTCTGAGATTCTCAGTAAGCTCCTGGGGCAGCCTCATTTATTCTTTTGATACCTCTCCCCTTCCTTGCTAACTAGGATTATAAGCTAGTACATAGCTGGAGTTTCATGTATGAAAGTCTTCCTCACTTTCCTCTTGAGCTCTTGTCTGCGACTCCAGTGCACACCTACTAGCTGGTCTACAGTTGCAAATTCTTCTGCCTACAAAGCCCAGTACGAAGTGATAGTATTTGTGAATTGCTTCATTGTCGGTGTTCAGATTGAGAGTTTTTAGACACTGCAGTGGATGTGGGGAAAGAGAGAGACCTGGGATTTGGAGCAGTTCTACCTCTAGCTGTGTGGTCCCTGTCCTTTCCTACCTCTGGACCCGCAGCTTCTCAATCTGCAGAATCGTGGCCTGGCTGCCCACCACATCCCACCGCCCACCCCCAGGGGGAGGGCGGTCTCCCAGCTTCACCCTCTGGTATCTCTAGGAATTCAGTGAACTAGTGTTGGCTTTGTAACTAACTGGCCTTGCCCATACCTGACTCTGAGGACCCATCCTGGGGCCTCATCTGGAACATTTCTGGGTTCTCCCAAGAGAAATGTTGCTGAGCAAGTAGGAAATGTTATTTGAAAAGTGACACTTCCATGTTTTAGTGTCAGCATGAAATTCTTCAGCAGTCATACCCAGCAATACTACTGTATACCTGAAACCACACCTTGTAAACATTTAGTAACGTCTTGTTTTAAAGCAACTTCTGGGTACCCATACTGAGATGCACCAGGTTCCTGTGAGGGAGGACAGACCACCCAGTGTCTACTTCTCCCCATTCCAGTAAGTTCTTGGGAGAAGAACCAACTTGGACCCATTTATCCACCAAATGGCAACTATTTGAATTGATCAGCGAGTCTGCGTCTCTCTCCCAACCAGCAGAAGGCCGCAGTATTTGGATTAATGAACAAGTCGGTGCCGAGCACAAATACCACAGACATTTAGCAATAGGAACAGAGGACCAAGTTATTCATCAAATTCAAAATTGTTTAGAATGGCTAATGCAAAGCTGAAATGAAGAAGATCCCCAGCTGATGGGCGGTGGGGAAGGGTGCCAATCGAGAAAGAACAAGTGTGTTGCTTATGTGACATTAGCCTCTACCACGACGGTATTCTTTTCTTCAATTTGTTGGAGGCTGAGGGAATGTCTGCACTTTTACATTACAGAGGCAATATGGCACGCTGGCCAAGAACATGCAGTCTGAACAGACCGTCTAAACCTCAGTTATCTCATCTGAAAAATGGGGATAGACTCTGGCTCCCTCAGAGGATTACTGTGAGGATTAGATGAGTTAACACAACAATAGAAAATTTAGAGCAGATGCCTGGCATAGAGTAAGTGTTGATAAGTAGTTGCCAATGTTAGTTTTATATCATGGATAAGAACCATTGTTTTGATTGTAACAAAGTATCTACTATGTACCTGATTCTGCTACAGCCTTTGTATGCGTGGGGACGGTGGGGAAATCTGTAGCGTTCCCCAGGGACTTTTATTTAATTTTTTAAATTAAAAAAAATTAAAAAAATATTAATACAATTTTTAAAGGTTACACTCCATTTACAATTATTACAAAATATTGGCTGTATTCCCCATGTTGTACAATACATCCTTGTAGCCTATCTTACACCCGATAGTTTGTATCTCCCACTCCACCAGCTCTGTATTGCCAGCCCCTCCCCACTGGTAACCACAGGTTTGTTCTCTATACCTGTGAGTCTGCTTCTTTTTATTTTGTTATATTCACTAGTTCGTTGCATTTTTTTAAATTCCACATATAAGTGATATCATACAGTGTTTGTCTTTCTCTGTCTGACATATTTCACTTAGCACAATGCCCTCCAAGTCCATCCATGTTGCTGTAAATGACAAAATTCCATTCTTTGTTTATGGCTGACTAATATTCCATTGTGTGTATGTATATGTCAGTGTGTGTGTATATATATCTCTATATCTAATCTATCTATCTATCTATCTATATGACATGTCTTCTCTATGCATTCATCTGTTGATGGACACTTAGGTTGTTTCCACATCTTGGCAATTTTAAGTAGCGCTGCTATGAATACTGGGGTGCACGTATCTTTTCGAATTAGTGCCCAAGGACTTTTAGATAACCTTGACTTCTGGGTGGGTTCTAAGTGCATGATCAGTTATACTCAAGTTTTATTGATCAACCACTATAAGACAAAGTCTCCCACGTAACTGTAGGGTGGTCTCAACTATGGGATGGGCACAGCTGTCTCCAATTCAAAATGAGAAGACTGAGACTCAGGGAGATTATGTGACTTGTCCAAGGTCACCAAGAATATAAATGGCAGAGAGAGGCTCAAAACCAGGGCTTGTGATGCCAAGTCCAATGTATTTCCCACAAAATCACAGCTACTTCTCATCTTCACTGGGGTTTACTTTTTCCTGTTATGCTCCATATGTATAATGATGGGTCATTCATTAGAGATGTGAGCATGTTTAGAGATACACTGTTTTCCATAAACAAACAAAAATATTAAAATGTTTTAAGGAAAGAAAAATTTTCCTGAACCATCTCCCCTACCCCCCTAAAAACTTATGAAGTTGAAATACTTATAGAGTCTTCTTCTTTCTTTTGGATGTTAAATGGTATCTTTAGGTCAAGGTTTCATAGAGTGCTTACCTGACTTAATAGCCTCTGAGTGACAGGTAAATATAACACAACAAGATGTTTAGGTAAATCTATCTACAGTATCAATTCACCGCAGTCCGTTCAGACCTCAAGTTATTCAGAGCATGTCTTAATTAAATTCAAAGCCAGATGGGCTTCCACCCCTAGAGATTGGTCATTGACCCAGAAGGGGAGGACTTACGTGCCATCTTGGTTTGGGTGCCGTTTTGGCTTGGGTTTGCTTTGCCCTCGTTGACTCTTGGCCCAGGTGTGTGTATGTAGGGAGCACTATGCTCCCTACCAATGAACCCCTGAAGTCAGTAGACTCTGCCAATAGCGTCCACTTGCTCATGAAGAAATCAGATGCTTGGAGTTTAGGGATCTCCTTTCTCAAAATGCTCTTAGCAGAGAAAAATAAAAGCAATGTAAACCCTCACAGCATTGAAGAGGGTGGCGTCTAGCTTTTCCTTACCATACGATCTTGAGATACCCAAGGATACAAAAACAAGTATGCCTCAGGATAGCAAGGGAAGCACTTTGAAATCAGTATTCCGAAATCTGAATTTCAAACTATTTTAGCTGCGCTGACTGATGTAAAACAACACAAATTAAACTCCCACGAATCCCTTGCTCTGGGGCAGAATGACCTACCAACCTTAGGAGTGAGGGGTCATTAGCAGGTCTGGACCTGTGAGGGGAAGCCCTCATGAGCCTCATCAGGTCTACAGGTGAGTCTGCACTCAAAGCTCTCTCTCTCTCTACTTTTTATTTTGGCCATACCACACAGCTTGCGGGATCTCAGTTCCCCGACCAGGGACTGAACCCAGACCACGGCAGTGAAAGTCCCGGATCCTAACCACAAGACCACCAGGGAACACCCATAAGCTCTACATTTCTTTTTGCTTGCATAAATGGAAGCCCATCTGAGAAAGTGCAATTGTATTAAAAATCTATTTATTATTTATATTCTACCTCTTTCCATGAAGGATATTAAATTAAATGTAAATGAAAGTTACGTACCAAAACTTCCAAACAAACATTAATTCTTATTCTTTCCAATTAATTCTTATCCTTTTCAAGGTACCAATTGTTTTGAAGAAAGCTGGTAGTTTTTACGATTCTGTGAATGACATATGCATTTCCACTTGCTCTTCTGTTATGAATCTGTCACATTCACACTTGTCAAGTGGAGCACAAGGTGCTGGATGGTGAGCCAGGGTTCAACTACAGACCACGAGAGAAACTGAAATAGGGAAGTTCATTACTCACAGGTCCTGGAGGAAGTACCTGATGCACTTCTAGGGGCCACGTGGGGAAGTCAAGGCCCAGTGCAAACAGAAAACAGGACCTGGGGCACATGTCCTTTTTTGTGTGTGTGGTACACGGGCCTCTCACTGTCGTGGCCTCTCCCGTTGCGGAGCACAGGCTCCGGACGCGCAGGCTCAGCGGCCATGGCTCACAGGCCCAGCCTCTCCGCGGCATGTGGGATCCTCCCGGACTGGGGCATGAACCCGTGTCCCCTGCATCGGCAGGCGGACTCTCAACCACTGCGCCACCAGGGAAGCCCTGTGGCACATGTCTTGATTAGGGTCTGTGGGCAGAGTGCTTTGGGGTTCCTGAGCTAAGGCCAGATAGGTCAATGCAAACCAAAAGAGTGAGCTTTCGGTGAGCCTGATGGAGGTCTTAGCTGACGGGTGCACAGGGGTAGGCCCTGGGGAGGAGGGGAGACTGTGGGTCACGAGGGCTGGCTGCTACCTAGCACATGCACTTGTATGAGGGGGCTGGTGTCAATTTAAGGTCCTCACAGGCCACTTGGCCAAACAAAATGGATGCAGAGGCAGCAATACCATGGGGTAGCTTAGCTGCACCCTCAGCAGTCCAAGGGACTTGTTCTTGTAAGAGTCATCTATTCTATTTTATTCTATTCTATTCTGGGGCCGAAAATGCACACTGGCAGCAAATTTCCAAGTCACTGCGATGGCCCAGCAGATGTTTCCTGAGCTAGCCTCTTTGACAGCCAGGTAAATGCATTCCTGCAAGGGGTAACCAGGAAGATGTGGTAGTCTCACAAGTGGATTGGACTTTGATGAAGAGGATAAAACGGTGAAAGCACCTTGAACAACTAGATATCATGGATTTTAAATAGCGAACCTGGAGGAAAATACACACTGTGGTCCAGATCAGTTGGGAAATGTATTAAAAAGTCTGTCAGGAGACTGAATTCTCAGGTGGAGTGTTCACATTGTAACCGACAAGGCTCATACCATGACGGATGTTTAGGAAGCCATTATGGGTCAGTCTTTGTGTGTTCCTATGTTTCCACCTGGTCTCGTTTAAAGAAGTCATCAAGGAGAAAACTCCTAAAGAGGACGAAAAATTGTTCGCATCCACCTTCAAGAAGAATACGTGTGCTAAGAAGAAGTAATGGGAGATTTCTCAAAAAACTAAAAATACAACTACCATACGACCCAGCAATTCCACTCCTGGGCACATACTTGAAAAAAAACAGAAACACTGATTCTAAAAGACATGTGCATCCCCATGTTCATAGCAGCATTATTTACAATTTACAACTGCCAAGATATGGAAGCAGCCATAGATGTGATATATATACATGCTGGAATACTACTCAGTCATAAAAAAGAATGGAATTTTGCCATTTGCAGCAACATCGATGGACTTGGAGGGCATTGTGCTAAGTGAAACAAGTCAGACAGCAAAGAACAAATACTGTATGCTATCACCTATATGTGGAATCTAAAAAACACAACAAACCAGTGAATATAACAAAAAAGAAGTAGACTCCCAGATATAGAGAACAAACTAGTGGTTACCAGAGGGGAGAGGGAAGTGGGGAGGGGCAATACAGGCATAAGGGATTAAGACATGTCAACTATTACGTATAAAATAAGCTACAAGGATATATTGTACAACATGGGGAATATAGCCGATATTTTATAGTAACTATAAATGGAGTAAAACCTTTAAAAATTGTGAATCACTATATTGTACACCTGTAACCTATATAATGTGGTATATCAACTACGCTTCAATAAAAAAAAGAATAAGTAATGGTACCGAGCCTCTTGCTGAGGACTGAGGGAGAATATCTCTGCTCACAAGGGCAGATATAGAGTGGGTATCATCAGGAACCAGGACGGATGTTGTTGTCAGCCAGGGCAAGCTGCTGCAGAGACCTTGAGCTCGGAGCATCTCCAAAGACAAAAAAATAAAACAGAAGTGGAAACCCTATCGGGTGGTAACTACTAAATGATACCCTAGTGAGATATCAATCAACAAGTTTTAGGGCACTGGTACTCATACCCACTCATCTCTGTTATGCCCTGTGGAGGACACAGAATCTGTAAGGATTGGTCTTGTTTTACCAGATTGTTGACAGAATCTTTTGTTTTCAAGTTTCTGCCAGATTTTCAGACTCTGGCAAACCCAGGGTCCTGATTCCTGGAAGTTCTCCATCTTGGAATGTTGCTTTAAACAAACAGTTGAAAAATGAGAAGTAAACTCAACCGGCAATTTTGTCATTATTTTCCACAAAAACAGTGCCTGCTACACTTTAATTTTTTACAGTAGTAATCTGGATATAGTAATTTTATAAGGTACATAATGCGTATTTATGTTTGTCAAGTAGCAGTGACTTTAAATCTTTCAAATGGGGCTATAAAAGGTACTTGCATTTAGCATTTTTTCTGATTTCTGCCCAAATCTCAAAATTTCTTCTCCCTCTTGCCCACAGATTATGAAGTTTCACACCTCAGTGGGTATTCTTGTCTCCTGACCCAGAGGCTCTAGTGTGATACAGCATTTTCTACTCATAGGTCAGACCTGGCTAAGAAACTGGCATCGTTTTAAAAGATGTTCATTTGTCACCAAGGAAACTGACTTCTGCCTGACCTTGTCTGCACACCTGGGCAAGACAGTTCTTCATTTTTTCCATTGCCCTGTTCATTGCTCTTCAGAGCTCTGTTGCTAAGGGAAGAGAAGCTGAAATTGTGGTGTCATTCAGTCAAAACAAGAAAAAGAGAAGCCTGTCATCTGAATGGGGCTGGATACCACAGGTGAGAAAGCCTGGGTCTCCTTCAAGTTAAGTCTATGTTATGTTTGCTGAATGGATAAACAATGAATGTTGTTTGAAAAGCAAAGCCGTTCTCCAGAGAGCCACAGGAACACTGCAGACACGTAAACGTGGTTTGAACTTACACTTGGGATGTTGTAAGTCAAGTTCTAGAAAAGTGATCTTTAAGTAGGAGTGCCTCCTTGTTTCACAGAAATAACAGATTCCAATAAGCCTGAACTTTGTTTATGATCAGTTTCATTTGGGTATATCCTGTCTCTTTTTCTGGATGGCAGGCTTCTGGAGAGATAGGTGAACACATCTCCTATGGCATGCCCTATTTGGGGGCCATACTTGGTAAAACCAAGTGCTTGAGTTTAATTCATTTGGTAGCAAGGCTGTAGGGAAAAAAGCACTTTAAACTCACAGAACCTTGGCTATTCCTCTGCACCTCTCTGGGCATCAGTTTCCTCTTCTGAGCAGTGGAAATGCCAGCACCTCTTCCTGCCTGCTTCCTAGAAGCAGCGAGCATCACTGTGAGAGTGACTTGAAAAACTCCCTGTCCCAGTGTTAGGAATGCTGACTACCTATTCATTTTATTTTGCGTCTCCTCATCTAAGAACTCCTGTATTGGGCTCCTACAGGGCGGGTGAAGAGCCAAGTCAAGGGTCATATTAACCAGGAGCTTCTCATCCTCCATTCTGTATTATTACACCCACTGGGGATGGAGCGAGTCACGCCTTGGAGACGCTTGTAAGGAAAGAAAGCAGACAGAGGTTTCTTAGCAAAGGTCAGAGAAGCCCTCTCTGAATAAGATGCCAGGTTACTGCAAGACCCTCTTTGTCATAAATCTAGTTATTAAATAAACACCTGCAAACGGCGAGGCAGTTTGAGATAGCGTGGGGAGTGAGCAGATAAGCCACTCACCACTCCATATGTCTATTCAGAGCACAAGCACCTGTCACCTGGGAGGGAAATGATGGGAGCAGGGCTATTGAAAAAAGGAGGCTGGGACCTCCCTCACCGCCACCACAGCTCAGAGGATCTTAAGGGGGCAAGGGTCCTCCCCACAAGGAGAACACCACACTGCTCTACAAGGAAGCAGACTACACTTCAGAACAGGGAGAGTCCAGCTCAGTGCTAATATCATCTGGCCTGGAAGGTGGCAGCAAAAACCAGGCACCAAGGACAGGGAGCCCCACCCACAGTCTTTGTCGGCTCAGCTGGCTGTCCAGCGAAGTCCGCCCCAGTTGCTAACTGGAGACCATGTCCCTCTCATAAAGGAGGCCTGCTTGTCACTCGCTGTGGTAGTGGAACAGCAGGAAGCCTCTTCTTTGTGTAAAAAAAAATGCCATTTTGGTATATTATACCTTTCCTGTACAGATCTGCACCAGACTCTTTCCCAATTCTCTCCTTCAGCTGCCCTTTAGAGCACAGCCAATCCCTTTTCTAGGGGTTACGGCTCAAGATTCGCCTGAAAAATCACTCATCTGTGATACACGGGAGAAGACCACGGTCCGTGCATAGGTTTTTCCGATTTCTGGGACAGATGCCCAGAGAACAGGCACAGACTCACCGGCAGGCAACATTTTGCGTTATGCTCTTGCTAGAGGACCCTCAAGCCAGAAGGAGAAGGTGACGATCTCCTCGAGGTGACAGCCTGCCACTCAGTACGAGGTGCAATTCTGGCCCTTGAGCTCGGCGTGCGGAGCTGGGGGCGTCGCTGAGCTCCCGCTCAGCCGGACTGTAAATACACCTAGAAATACTCATCCCAGGACCCGCCTGCTGGTTCCTGCCTCCACGCCACGCGCCGGAATCTCCTACTTTGAGAACATCCAACTTCTCGGCCTAAAAGAAACGCGCAGCGTACCATTTCCGCTAGATGGCGCGATTTCCCCTAATCCGATCGCAAGACATCCGATTTATAAAATAAATACAATCCAACGCCTTCCGAAACCACACCACATAACAGCAGCTCGCAGGCTCCCATTAAAAAACTCAATTTGGGGGAATTGATTCTACCTCCGAGCAAATCTTATGCAATTACATTAAGAGGATGCAATCAAGAATTGCATCCGAGCGTCCCCCACATCGGCCCTCCCCCTAAATACACCTGTTCCCCTGCCCCACTCGTTCCCTGGGATGAGCCACGGCTCGGGCCACGCGCGCAGCCGTCGCGGTGCCCGGGCCGCCGGGCCCACCTGTCCACTTAGGAACGTCAGGGCCACTCGGGGATCCTATCCCTTTAACACTCACCCCAAGCCCCTCACCTTCCTGCGCACCTGCCCTCCCAGGCGAAGGACCGCTCGGACCCGAGCTCAGACAGTGCGCCGCGTCGACGCCCCCCGGGGCAGGCGCTCCAGCCGCGACTCTGCAGCTGGTTAGGCAGCCGGGCGCAGAGCAGGAGGAGGGGGCCGGGCGAGTCGTGCCAATGGGGTTCACGGCTGGACAGCCGGGTGGCACGCTCAGTCCCAGGCTCCGCCGGCCGATTGCAACGGCCGCGCGGGAGAAAGGGAGCTCCCAGCACGCGCACAGTGGTACAGACGTTCGCCGGGTCTGCCCAACCACGCGCGCTGCCGGCTGCCCGGGGAGAGCATTTTAGGAAAAAAGAGCAAATACCAAACCACAAAAACTTTACTGCTGCCAAGAGCTAAAGGGATCGAGGCGCAGCAAAGCTCCAAATCTGGGCAAGATGGGAGCAAGATGAGACGCAGGGTTGGGGAGGACCACAGCGGTGTCGTGCCCCGAGCAAGTGGCGGCGGCGCCTCCGGGATGTCAAGAGCCGGGTCCGTCTCGCTCCCAGCCCGCGCTTACCTTGGCGGCTGCATGAGCCCCTGCAGCCCGCGGAGGGTGGCGCTGGCGGGGCTGCGGGCGAAGAGGGGGTGCCGGGGCGCCGCTCGTCGGCCCCGGGGCAAGGTGGGAGGGGTTCGGCAGGCGATGGTCCCCCCCGCCCGGGCCGGCTCAGCAGCGGCCCGGGGCGCGCCGCCTGCTCCCGGGCTGCATGCCTGCGAGCGCCTGGAGGAGCCGGCCCGTGAGCGAACGGCTAGTGCTTCCCCAGCCTAGCGGCTCGGGCGGCGCAGCCCGCGCTCGGGAGACTACTGCAGAGTCAGGCTGTTCGGGCTAACCCCCTCCCTCGCCCGGCCCCAGCCGGCGGCCGCGGAACGCGGCGTCGAGAGGTTCGTTTGCGCGCGGAGGGGAAGGGGCGGGCCGGCCGCCCGGGGCGCAGGCTGGGGGCGAGGCGGGCGGGGCCGGCGGGGAGGGGGCGGGAGAGGAGGTGGGGGTGCGGGCTCGGATTGCCCCGCCCGCCGCGGCAGCACCTTCACGCATCAGCACCAGTGCGGCGGTGGGGTACGCAAGCTGCAAAGTCAAGACTTCCCTAAACGCAGGGTTAGGGGGGCGCGGGCGCCAAGTGCGGCGACCCGCGAGGCGCCTCCAACTTTCCTAATCTCCCGCTGGGATGTCCTGGAGAGTACGTTTCCATCATCAGTTCCATGATGGTCCAAGGGTGGGCGGGCGCGGGGTGTTACTCTGAGGTTTCTGGAACAGACAGTCACATCCACGAGAAACGCTGCTGCTCTCTGCAGCGATGCACCTTTGTTGTACTGAGATGTTTGTTTGTTTAAGAATCTTCTTTTAAAAAATGAACATAAATGTATTAAATGTGTAATACGCGAATACGTTCTTGTGTACAATTTTACAAAGCTCAGGCATATCTAGAGTAAAAAGAAGACCATATCACATCCCCTCCCCATGACTGCGGCTCCCCAGAAGTAACCTCGGGTCAGGGTGTGCTCCGCTGCGGGTCTTTCCGGTCCTTGCTCTGCGATTTTACGTGCACACGCACGGATTGCGAGTGGATTTTCACGGACTTTTCAAAAGAATGTTTCGCCATGCAGCGCGCATGCACACACTGGCGAGAACACGGCCACTTCGGCCGCGGTAAATTCCCCAGAGGCTTCCGGAGTCCAGGGAAAGATCTTTGCAGTGAAACAGCAAAGAGCCACCCAATCGCCCTGTGCAAATCTGAAACTCTAGCCGGGGCATGAAGTCAGCCTGAACACACAGCTCACGCCTAAATTAGCATTGCACGGTTAGAGAAATTTGCTAGTGCATTTCAAACAGGGTTATGGCCTTCGCGTTCTCACAGAAAACAAGCTGTCTTGGATTTTGATACGATGAGAAAGAACTCTTTGGATTTGCAAAATAAAAAGGTATCATCTACATTAAAGCGCGATCGTTATTTATGCTTGTGGACTTGAGGGGTGTGGTTTTAACTCAATATTCTGTGTTTTATTGGCATTGAGGTAATCTATAGCTGGGATATAAATAAAATCCATGTGATTTAGCAGAAAGAGATTGGGTATTGGGATCGTTGGTTTCTATAATTAGCTCTGACCTTGGGCAAGAGTTTTAGCTCTGTTGGGCCTCAGTTTCCTCATCTATAAATAGAGGAGTTGTACTGGATGTTGGGGGTGGAGAGAGAGAGAGAGAGAGAGAGAGGTCCAGCCCTAATACTTGGTGAACAACAGACTTCTTCCTTTATCCATCTTTCAACTCAGCTCTAACCTCGCCTCCTTAGGGATGTCTCTCCCAGCACTGCATGCTTTCCTTCCTAACACTGATCTCACTTTGCAGTTATGCACTGGTTAGCATGACCCTTACCTAGTTGGGCCTCTCCCATCAGACTGTATGTGCCTTGAGGGCAGTAACCAGGACCGCCTGGGGTCATCATTACATCCCTAGCACTTATTTTAGTGCCTGGCATGTAATAGGCACCCTACAAGAATCTCTGAATGACTATCACCCAGATAGTAGATTTCTTACTGCTCTTCCAAATCCCTTGGTATTTTTAAAAGATCTGTAAGTGGAAACATTTTAAAATGAAACCTTTGGAAAGTACCCAGCAGGGTTTTTCCATCTGGGGGGGGGGGGGGGGACAAACAGTCCACTGTCTAGATGAGGACAGACGATTCTTAGCCTAACCACAGGCTGTGGAGACAGCCAGCAGCTATTTACCTTGATGAGCATCAGCTCCCATGGAGAAGACAACGAATATTAATGTTACTCATTAAGTGCTTGATTAAGTTGGAACCAGGCATAGGCAGTTGCAATGCATACACGAGCACTCAGAGTTAAATGAGGCCGTGGGGTGTGTTTAGGTTGCAAATTAACAAATGTACATGCTCTGAACCAGCCGTCTAGAAACATTCCTAATATCAAGCTCCAGGGAATGCTTGCCTTTCTTTACTGCAAAGGGTTTGAATTCCTTAAAAAGTTGCACAGGAAGTGGGCTAACCTGGGTTCAAGAGTTAAAAAAACGATTAAGGCTATTACGAAATAAGGGGTGGGGGGGAATGAATGTCTAATGCAGCATAAGACTAATATTTCTTAGTCTCTCTCTTGTCCCATGCAGAGTTGCCAAGGGAGAGGTTAAAATCTGGCTTCACATTTAAATAGGAAAACAGGAGTGCTGGGGTGTCCATTTCTCGGCCACTCTTTTCTCTTGTTTGGAAGGGGTAGGTACTGTCCCGGATGCCCCTCCAACCCCCTTGCGGAAGCCTTCGTTTTCCGCGGAGAGCTTTAGTCTTCCAGGAAGGATGCTGTGTCAATGAGGCTGATGGGGCTCCAGCTGGTGGGAGGAGGTGCCACCCCAGTGCAGGGAGCGCCTGTGCTACTGGCGGGCGGGGCAATGTGCTGTCTGTTTCCAACGAGAGATGGTACCTGCTGGCGAGAGGGCACACTCAGAGAGTGGATTCCTGGTGAAATTGATTAAGGATTTCTTCCCAGCTGGCAAAACAACGTGAAGTGATTGGCATGACTCCACTGAGGGCTGGCACCAGGAGCTGTCCCTTCGGATTGGGTGTCGCCCCATTATGTTTCTCTGGGTAAATTCAGGTTCAAAAGTAAAAGTGCAGCTTAAAGGAGAAGGTCAGGAGCTGTCGTAGGAGCCTGTTAAAGGGAGGGGCCGCCTGCCACATCCTTGGCTTCAGTCAGACGCAGCGAGGCAATGGGTGCTGAGGGCTTACTTGTTTTGCATAGACGAGAAGACGTTGTGCTAACTGGATGTGTCCCAGAGGCATCACCTGCTCTAATAAATCTAGTGTGTTTTGTGTCAAGCAGTTATTCTACGGCTGGCACTGTGCTTGACCCTGCAGTAGGCGTTTGCTTGAGGAACACAGCCTCTGTCTGTAAGAAAGACACTTGCAGTCCAGTGGAAGAAAGAAAAACAAAGCAAAGAGGTCTCAGTAGTTGGGGTTTGGAGGGTGCCTGAGCAGCTCCATTTTTCATCTCATCAGCCCCTCTCCTCATATATTGTGATTATAGTGAAACGTGGTGCTTGTGTAAATGCAGCTTTTTTTTTGTCCTGACTTTTTTAAAAAAAATTTTTGAATTTTATTTAATTTATTTTTTTATACAGCAGGTTCTTATTAGTCATCAGCTTTATACACATCAGTGTATACATGTCAATCCCAATCGCCCAATTCATCACACCACCATCCCCCCACCCCAGCGGCTCTCCCCACTTGGTGTCTGTACGTTTTTTCTCTACATCTGTGTCTCAATTTCTGTCCTGCAAACCGGTTCATCTGTACCATTTGTCTAGGTTCCACATACATGCGCTAATATACGATATTTGTTTTTCTCTTTCTGACTTACTTCACTTTGTATGACAGTCTCTAGATACATCCACGTCTCAACAAATGACCCAATTTCGTTCCTTTTTATGACTGAGTAATATTCCATTGTACGTATGTACCACATCTTCTTTATCCATTTGTCTGTTGATGGGCATTTAGGTTGTTTCCATGTCCTGGCTATTGTAAATAGTGCTGCAATGAACATTGGGGTGCATGTGTCTTTTTGAATTATGGTTTTCTCTGGGTATATGCCCAGTAGTGAGACTGCTGGATCATATGGTAATTCTGTTTTTAGTTTTTAAGGAACCTCCGTGCTGTTCTCAATAGTGACTGTATCAATTTACATTCCCAGCAACAGTGCAAGAGGGTTCCCTTTACTCCACACCCTCTCCAGCATTTGTTGTTTGTAGATTTTCTGATGATGCCCATTCTAACTGGTATGAGGTGATACCTCATTGTAGTTTTGATTTGCATTTCTCTAATAATTAGTGATGTTGAGCAGCTTTTCATGTGCTTCTTGGCCATCTGTGTGTCTTCTTTGGAGAAATGTCTATTTAGGTCTTCTGCCCATTTTTAGATTTGGGTTGTTTGTTTTCTTGATATTGAGCTATATGAGCTGCTTGTATATTTTGGAGATTAATCCTTTGTCTGTTGATTCATTTGCAAATATTTTCTCCCATTCTGAGGGTTGTCTTTTCGTCTTGTTTATGGTTTCCTTTGCTGTGCAAAAGCTTTGAAGTTTCATTAGGTCTCATTTGTTTATTTTTGTTTCCATTACTCTAGGAGGTGGATCAAAAAAGATCTTGCTGTGATTTATGTCAAAGAGTGCTCTTCCTATGTTTTCCTCTAAGAGTTTTACAGTGTCCGGTCTTACCTTTAGGTCTCTAATCCATTTTAAGTTTATTTTTGTGTATGGTGTTAGGGAGTGTTCTAATTTCATTCTTTTACATGTAGCTGTCCAGTTTTCCCAGGACCACTTATTGAAGAGAATGTCTTTTCTCCATTGTATATCCTTGCCTCCTTTGTCGTAGATTAGTTGACCATAGGTGCATGGATTTATCTCTGGGCTTTCTATATTGTTCCATTGATCTATGTTTCTGTTTTTGTGCCAGTACCATATTGTCTTGATTACTGTAGCTTTATAGTAGAGTCTGAAGTCAGGGATTCTGATTCCTCCATCTCCATTTTTTTCCCTCAAGACGGCTTTGGCTATTCGGGGTCTTTTGTGTCTCCATACAAATTTTAAGAATTTTTGTTCTAGTTCCGTAAAAAATGCCATTGGTAATTTGATAGGGATTACATTGAATCTGTAGATTGCTTTGGGTAGTATAGTCATTTTCACGATATTGATTCTTCCAATCCAAGAACATGGTATATCTCTCCATCTGTTGGTATCATCTTTAATTTCTTTCATCAGTGTCTTATAGTTTTCTGCATACAGGTCTTTTGTCTCCATAGGTAGGTTTATTCCTAGGTATTTTATTCTTTTTGTTGCAATGGTAAATGGGAGTGTTTCCTTAATTTCTCTTTCAGATTTTTCATCATTAGTGTATAGGAATGCAAGAGATTTCTGTGCATTAATTTTGTATCCTGCAACTTTACCAAATTCATTGATTAGCTCTAGTAGTTTTCTGGTGGCATCTATGTATAGTATCATGTCATCTGCAAACAGTGACAGTTTTACTTCTTCTTTTCCAATTTGTATTCCTTTTATTTCTTTTTCTTCTCTGATTGCCATGGCTAGAACTTCCAAAACTATGTTGAATAATAATGGTGAGAGTGGACATCCTTGTCTTGTTCCTGGTCTTAGAGGAAATGCTTTCAGTGTTTCACCATTGAGAATGATGTTTGCTGTGGGTTTGTCATATATGGCCTTTATTATGTTGAGGTAGGTTCCCTCTATGCCCAGTTTCTGGAGAGTTTTTATCACAAATTGGTGTTGAATTTTGTCAAAAGCTTTTTCTGCAACTATTGAGATGATCATATGGTTTTTATTCTTCAATTTGTTAATATAGTTTATCACATTGATTGATTTGCATATATTGAAGAATCCTTGCATCACTGGGACAAACCCCACTTGATCATGGTGTATGATCCTTTTAATGTGTTGTCGGATTCTGTTTGCTAGTATTTTGTTGAGGATTTTTGCATCTATATTCATCAGTGATATTGGCCTGTAATTTTCTTTTTTTGTAGTATGTTTGTCTGGTTTTGGTATCAGGGTGAGGGTGGCCTCATAGAATGAGTTTGGGAGTGTTCCTTCCTCTGCAATTTTTTGGAAGAGTTTGAGGAGGATGGGTGTTAGATCTTCTCTAAATGTTTGATAGAATTCACCTGTGAAGCCATCTAGTCCTGGATTTTTGTTTGTTGGAGCAAATGCAGCTTTAAGGCCAGTCTCTGGCCTTCCCTTCTAATGAGACTGCTGGTCAGAAGCCCCTGTAGACTCTTTGGAGTTGACACTGCAAGGTAGAGGAGCAGAAGTGACAGAAGGAAAGTGCGCAATGTCACGGGATTTAGAAGGCATGTTCATTACTAGTTGGAAGGATTGAGAAAGTCTTTAGAGAAGTGTTGCTTGAGATGGTCTCTGATGGATGGACTTGATTTTAGTGTATGGATGATAGGGAAGGAATGAGAGTATTCCAGGCAGGGGCATGCCATGAAAAAAGGCCTGGAGATAGCAAAAGGTGGGCAAGTTCATTAAAGAGTGGTTAAATCTAGTTGGAATTCGTGTGCTGGAACAGAGATGTCATGGAGACAGCAGGTTAGGGTGATAATGTGGGAAAGTTTGGTTGCAGAATGACTAATAGGGAGCCATTGACGGTTACTGAGCAGAGGAATAATGTAAGTGAGGTCAATGGAAGATGGTTTGGAGAAACAAGAGGTGGAAGACCAGCCAGAAGTTTCTATTAATCTTGGCACGTTTTTGTCGGGAGCATGACCCAGGGTGCTAAGGGTGTACTGGGAGGTATGAGGCTGCTGAAAGACCCACATGCTTTGCAGAAGTGGGAGACAGAGGAGTATCAAAGTGTCAGAGGGAGTAAGTGCTCATTATAGAGACTGGTAAGGTATGAGGACAGTCTTGGAAGGGGGTGGATGGCTATTGGACCAATCAGCGTTGTCTCCACATGGGAGGGACCCCTAAAACCATACTGAGAAAATCACCCAATTTTCCATATTTGATAGTATGTACATGTGTTTAAGCTAAAACTCAGTGCCTGTGCTCATCATAAGAAAAGAAGACTTAGTTCATTCATTGTTTCTCTGCAGCTTTCTTTCCCATAGGCCGGTCATTTGCTGTCTAGTGGTAAGGACCAAAATAAGGTAAAATAAAGGTTTTTTTTTTTTTGGTTAGATAAGCAAACTGTCAGCCTCAGGAATAGAAAGCAAACAACACATGTCTTCATTGCCGTTTCATGCATTTGGACAATGGAATAAGGTGGTGGGAAAGCAGGCTGTTCTGTGAGGTTTTGCTGGCTGGCTCAGCCAGGAGGAGAGCTCAAAGGTTTGGGCAGCCACAGCTGCAGGAGAACAGCTGGGATGTGGTCAGCGAGCACAACCACCCACCCCTCAGCAGCATCCACAGAAGCCTGTCCTTGACAATTCAGAAACCTTGGGGCCAGCTGGCATGCTGCGTTCCGTCACAGTGACGTGGCCAGGAGGGCAAGGCTTGCTGACTTCTTTATCTCAAGGCAGGATCAGTTTGGGTTTTGTTTTGCTATTGTTTACTGAATGCTGACGGTGCCAGCACATTCTATCTATGTTATAGATGCTTCCTTACTCCTCATAACACTCTCTGGGGTGGGTGCAATTCTCATTTTATAAAGAACTGAGATTCAGAGAAGTTAATGAGTTGATAAACACGTGGCAGAGTCAGGATTCAAATCCATATCCACCTGAGTCCCCAAACAGTGCATTTCCCACTAAGCATGTGGCCCATTTTCCTTACCGTCCTTCTCCACCTCTCCTACCTAGGTTTAAGCCAGAAACATCTATACCCACAGCTCTGGGGAGCAAGCTTGTGCCTTATTTTCTGCAGCGCTGGCAAGGCTGGTGGAGTATACAAGTAGTGCTATCACCTCCAGCCAAATGCACCTGATGTCCACAGAGCAAGTTCTCCTGGTGGGATGTTTTTCTGGTGGACTTTGGAAAGCTTTGTCAGTCTGTGAACCACAAGGAAGGTCAGGGAGACAT
The DNA here is from genome assembly GCF_039906515.1 of Pseudorca crassidens. NCBI lineage: Eukaryota > Metazoa > Chordata > Mammalia > Artiodactyla > Delphinidae > Pseudorca > Pseudorca crassidens. The sequence goes on along the minus strand of NC_090296.1, from coordinate 138,517,088 downwards.
TGGGTTCCTTTCAATATTTGGATGTGCTTCCCCCAAAGTGACTGAGTCACACCCATCTCTGGGGCTCTTAGGATGGTATTCAAATTTGGACCCTTTGGGAAGGAGGCCAATGGCTGATATAAATAAATTCTCATTGATCAACTAGGGTTTTCACCTTGCTCCTTGACTAATGTACCAAAATCTTTAGTAAAATGATTCTTTAACATATGAAAGCCAGATCTCATGACCCCCAGAGTCTGGCCCTTCTGGAATAAGCTTAATTAAAAAATCGATTTCTTTCCCAGTGGAATTAATATTAGATTGCATAATTTAAAATTTGCTTTATCAATTGTTTAGCATTTATTAAGAACAAGGAATACATACTTAATTCAAATATTTTTTATAAATAAATAATAGTATGTTAAAAATTCTCATACCTCATGCATGAAGGTCTTGTTGATTCTGTTTTCCAACCCAAACTGGGTTTTATTTTTATATATATATATTTATTTATTTGGCTGCATTAGGTCTTAGTTGTGGCACGCAGGATCTTTGTTGTGGTGCATGGGCTCTTCATTGCAGCACACGGGCTTCTCTCTAGTTGTGGCTCGGGGGCTCTAGAGCCTGCAGACTTAGTTGCCTCAGGGCATGTGGGATCTTAGTTCTCCGGGATCGAACCTGCGTCCCCTGCATTGGAAGGTGGATTCTTAGCCACTGGACAACTAGGCAAGTCCCCCAAACTGGGTTTTAAAGGTACTCCTGGGAGAGCACCAGGCATTGAATCTAGTCCACTAATTAGACAAATTCAGCCAAGGATTGGAGTAAGGAGACTCAAGGATCTACCCATTGTCTGCAGGTATTGTTTATGGGGTTCAATTATTTTTTAACAAAAGAGGTGACTTGTGTTTAAAAATAGATAGATCAGGGCTTCCCTGGTGGCGCAGTGGTTGAGAGTCCTCCTGCCGATGCAGGAGACACGGGTTCGTGCCCCGGTCCGGGAAGATCCCACATGCCACGGAGCAGCTGGGCCCGTGAGCCATGGCCGCTGAGCCCGCGCGTCCGGAGCCTGTGCTCCGCAACGGGAGAGGCCACAACAGTGAGAGGCCCGCGTACCACAAAAAAAAAAAAAAAAAAGATCATTTAGGGTAAGACTGGACTGAACAATAGGGTAATCAGGAGACCGAACAATAATATAAACTAAAGAATAAAGTTTATATTCTTTTTCTCTCACATAACAGTCCAGGGCAGGCCCTCCAGGCTGGTGATCCATGTGGTCATTCTGTGATTCAGGTTCTTTCCAAGTCATTGTTCCATTATCCCCCAGAGCCTCATTGTGATCTGCATAAATTGAAGCCATAAATAAATGGTTTCTGCTTGCATCATCATTTCTCTTAATATTCCACTGGAGGAAGATATAGGTCCACTCCTAGCTGCAAGGGAGGCTGGGAAATTAATGTAGTTCAGCAGCCATTGTTCTGTTTCCATGGAACAAGGGGGCTGGGCTTTGATTTTGGTGGACAACTAGCAGCTGGGTGTTTTGTGTCAATCTAGCACGTGGCATAGAGGAGGAAGCGCTAGCTCTGGACTCTGAAGATTTGGGTTTGAATCCTTGCTCTGCTGCTCTGAACTAGACAAGCTGCCTTACCTCTCTGAGCTTTGCTTGCTTCAACTGCTGTGCCCTTCTTAGAGGGCTATTGCTGCATGGCCTCCGTCAAGGTTGCAAGAAATGAAAACCAGCTTGAGTTAGCTTTGAGGAAAGGGAGATTTAGTTTAGGTCCAAGTCATCCCACAGAACCTAAGGCAGGAAGTGTAGATGAACCTTGGTAGGGAAGGACCAGAATTAGAGCTGGAGGCATTTGATGGGAATAGGAGGAAAGACGGGAAATCTTAGGAGTCATCCATCCATTAGCAAGTACTGTTGGTTCTAACTCCAAAGTCAATCCTGACTGCACCTACTTCTTTCCCTCTCCACCTCCTATCCTAATCCAAGCCATCCCCAAGCCTTGGCTAGACCAGCGCAGCAGTCCCGGTGACTGGTCTCTCTGCCTCTATTGTTATGCTCTCAAATCTATTCTTTCACACAGCAGCCAGAGAGAAGTTTAGTAACATTAATGAGATTGTCTCCTGTTTGAGATCTGCAATGTCTTCCCACAGCACATAGAATAAAATCCCAGCTCCTTACCCTGGTTTGCCAAACCCACATGACCCAGCTCCTGCCCAGTCTCTGACCTCATCTACCACTCTGCCCCTCTTACACTTTGCTTTAGCTGCATGACCCAGCTGTATCTAATCATGTCATCTAAAGCTCGCTCCTGCCTCAGGGCCTTTGCACTAGCTGTTTTCTATGCCTGAGATGCTCTCATTACTTTCTCTTCTTTGTTATTCAGATCTCAGTATAAAATGTCAGAAAGATCTATTAATTAAGTCACTAACTTTATAGTTTTCTCAGTAATTTATTCATTGTTATCCAATCCCCAGACTCCATCACTCCAGTAAATGCAATTTTTATAAGAGCAAGGAACTACCTTTATCTTTCATGTATTCCTCTTTTTTAGTAATATTTGTTGAATGAAACAATGAGTAAACAATAAAAAGTGTGCTTACTGTCTGTAGCCCTTTTAGAACAACAGTAAATTTTGAATCCCTGTCTATTTCAACACAACTACCATATCATTTAAGCTGCTCACTCTTCCACTACTTAGAGAGACCATAACTGACTTAAACAACTTCCCACTGTTAGATATTTAGTGAACATTCTCATAGAGGGACATCTTTGCGCATTCTCCATCATTTCCTGGAACACATTTGTGAAATCATGGAATCAAAGGATACACATGTTTTTGACATTTGATATGTAAAGCAAAACTGACTTCTGGAAAAAATTGCAATTTTTTTCTACTCTCTCCTATGGGGTGTCAGTTTCCCTGGAGCCTGGGAAACAAGACTATCAAAACTTGATCTTGCCAATCAGATGCCCTAAAAACGGTATCTCATTGTATGGATTCACAAGTTACCAGAGGCACTGAACATTTAAATTCTATTTGTTGGCCATTTGTATTTACATTTTTGATCCTTTTCTAATGGCCCGTTCATCTCTTTGGCCCCTTTTCAAAATGAGCGCCTCATCTCCTGGTGTTATTTCTTGGTTGTCAGCTTCCTCTTTCATCCTCAGAAGCCCACATTCAGGTGGGAGAACATTTGCAAGGATGAATGAAATTGATTCTTGCTGTGCACTCCAAGCTCCCAAGAGGCCCACCCCTTCCTCGCCATTAGAATACAAATTGGACAGTGTGATGCTTGGGAATGTGCCTTGGTGAAGGCCCGTCAACTGTGACTAAGAGTCCAGAATTATACAACCCTGGTCACGGGTGCATCCCCCCTTCAAATAATTCTAATCCCCTACAAATTGCTTTGGAATGATGATGCGGATCTCTCGCTTGGCACAAAGCTGGGGCATCAGTATCTTTATCAGAATGAAGGAGTCCATTTCTCCATTCTGCAGGCCTGCTCGGAGCCAATCAAACTGCAATTAGATAGGTGTCCATCAAGCACCAAAGCATCCCAGTCTAATCTGGGTCTAGAGACGGCTTCCTGGGTCTTTGCAAGTTATTTGGAGTGATTTAGGTCTAATAGTGGAATATTAGCAGATAGCACTTCCTTCTGCGGCTGACTTGGGAGCAGGCCACGCCACAGCTCCAGCCAAGCTTTGGGCCAGGCCTCTGTCACCACTGAGATGGAATCAGAAGTTTCAGACTTAAATTGACTTTGGAAACGCACACTGGAGTGGTGGTGAACAATGGATGAATAATGAGCACAAGATTTTTGTAGTTAGTCTTTTATCTTTCTGCTCCTTATCCAGGGAGGGGATGGCTTTCAGAGAAGCTGATTTATTCTCATGTACTGGAGAAGTTCACTGCAGAAAATTGGGGCTCTCAAATTCACTAATCTTTGCTGAGAGGTGATGTAGATGAAGCCTAGGTCCCCACGCACAGCCAAAGGATGAGACAGATACCCCACACCAGGCTTTCTCAGTGGTTGGCTTTCCAGAAAGCTCGACATTATCAACTGAAGGGCAGTTCTTTACTCTGAGGGTTTATCTTTCCGAGTGTGTGTGCATGCATTTATGTGCATGAGTTAAAGCACTCTTTCTTAAAAGAAATAACGGTAATATTAATATAATAGGAAGTAATTGTTTTAACAACATCGTTTCTTAAGGGAACCCTCCTACACTGTGGATGAGAATGTAAACTGGTGCAACCACTATGGAAAACAGTATGGAGTTCCCTTAAAAAACTAAAAATGAAAAAAACTCTAATTAGAAAAGATAGATGCACCCCAATGTTCACAGCAGCACTATTTACATTAGCCAAGACGTGGAAGCAACCTAAGTGTCCATCATCAGATGAATGAATAAAGAAGTTGTGGTATTATACATGGTAATATTCTAGTAATATTCCATCATATATATACATGTATATATATGATGGAATATTACTCAGCCATAAAAAAGAATGACATCATGTCATATGCATCAACATTGATGGACCTAGTGATTACCATACAGAATGAAGTAAGAGAGAGAAAGACAAATATTATATGATATCACTTACGTATGGAACCTAAAAAATAATACAAATGAATCTATTTACAAAACGGAAACAGACTCACAGACACAGAAAACAAATTTACGGTTATCAAAGGGGAAAGAGAGGCAGGGGAGGAATAAATTAGGAAGAGGGGATTAACAGATACACACACTATTATATATAGAATAGATAACAAGGGTTTACTATATAGCACAGGGAACAAAATTGAATATCTTGTAATAACCTATAATGGAAAATAATCTGAAAAAATATATAACTGAATCACTTTGCTGTATACGTGAAACTAACACAATATTGTAAATCAACTGTACTTCAATTAAAAAAACCCTCTCTTGGTAAAATAAAAAGTTAGCAAATGCATATTTGTTTCCCCATTTTTTTTCATTATCTGTGAACTCCCCAGATCATTGGATCCACTGTTTTTGGTGACAGGCTCTCCATGTACCTGGGGCTGTGTATTCTGTCTTAAGGGGAAGCTTGCTGCACTTTGTACAGTGAGCCCCAAAAGAATGACACCAACTTACTTCAAATGCTGGGAAGGCCTTTTCTTTACTCACAGGGGGAACTGGGGCTCCTCTGGCATCACCCTAAGGAGGCGGCAGTGCTGCCAAGTTCAGGTGGGGTTCACCTAGGCCACAGGGCTGGTGCAGCTGTGGTGGGGTGGGCACGGCTCCGCCCATGGGAGAAGCTGCCTTGGCACAGAGGAGGGTCCTCTGATCACAGGCCTGAGAAGATTCTGGAAGGAAAACTGAGGCAAAGTGAGAGCAACATCTCCTCCATTACTAGTTCTCTCCTCTTCTTCCCTACCTTGTGGCTTCCTCAGATGGATTCATTTTAGGAATCTCGGGGCCTCCAGAGAAATTATGTAGGAGGCCACTTTATGCAGCGGAAGTTAACTATTGTAGCTTGTTTTTAAATAACCAGGGTCTGGACATTGAATTTTTAATTTTAGAAAACTCCAAAAATAAATCAAAAAGATAAATATAAGTAAAAAGAAAGCTTCACTATGTTCCCTATTGTTGGGGAAAAGAAATGGGTGGTGGAGCTTTTGGAGTCCAGAGCTGCATAATCAATTAAACGGATGCAGAACGATGGCAGGAGGCCGAATCCCCTTATCGCTTTCTGTGTCATCATCCTTGCTAATTCTCAGGGCAGGAGACTTTGGAGGTGTTATTAGGAAATAAGAGGACAGTCTCATATTCCTGGGAGAACAATCCCCCTCTCCCCTGCTCCCCCGTCCCCTCACCCCGCCGCGCGATTTGCAGTAAGATCTTGAATTTGACCTATGACTTCTGTGTCACAAAGGATCAGTGATTGCAGTTCGCTAATAGGACAGGACAAGTTCGCCGTTCTCTCCTTCCACCCTTCCCTCCCTCCCAAGGATAACCTCAATCTCTTTGGAATTATGTTTAAACAGCAACCTTATGAAATACCAGAGGCAAGCTGGAATCTACAGTCAATGTGTTTCGGGGCCCTGACTGCCCCCGCTCCCCGCCCCCCAGAGCTGTCTTACAGATGAATAGGCGAAGTTTCTAGAGCTGAGTCCCCACCGAGACCCCTTGGTTTGCATTTCTATCCATCCCGGGGAGGGGGGGCGGTGCTTAGCTTTCGATCACACTGAGTACCTGGGGGTGGGGCTGGGGTGTGTTTGGGTGTTGTACACTTGGAGATCAGAAGGGCTTGGGAAATGTAATTTAAAAATCTTCTTAAAGGTTGCAAAGGAGAGCCCGCAGCTGGGCTGGAAGCGCGGGGGACGAGAGGCGCCTGGCAGCTCTAGGGCCGCTGGCGCGGTCTCCCCGGAGGGCCAGGGCCCAGCCCTGAACTCCCCAGAGGTGGTCCAGGCACAACTCACCTTCTGATCGGCCCTAGGGCCTGTGGCTTTCCGCGAGGGGGTGGGCTAGGGAGAGGGATTCTCCAGTTCAAAGAGAAGGCTTGCAGCCACCTGTTACCCGCAGAGGAGGCCTGGGGGCGGGAGGCCTGGGGGCGGGCAGGAAGGCCAAGGAATCCTCCGGAAAGAGAGCAGGTGGGAGATCGCCTTCAGCAAAAGAATACCTAGGGGACACGAAAGACGGCAGTTCGGAGCCCAGAACCCTTGTCCCTGGGAAGACCAACTGGTCAGAAGTCACAGCTACTTCTCAATGATTAAACATTTTGCACGCTTTCACACCGTTTAACACTTTTATTATCTGGTTGAAAAATACACATAATGGAAAAAATCTATAATTAAAAATTCCTTAATGAATTTGTGAAATCAAAACCGAACCTATATACAAGTTAAAAATAGCACTTAGGTGTGTTAGGCGTGTCCTATGCTACGGAAAATGCTAGTCTGCAGGGGATTGGTGGGCCCCTGCAGCAGTGCCCAGACACTGGGGGGCGTGGCCTACAAGGGAACCAATAGACGAGCCTAAAAAATCAGGCCCCCTCCCCTCGCTAATTTTAGTGATGGGAATTGCCGAGTTCCCAATTCCATATCTTCAGCCCAGATTTGACCCTGATTTTGAATGCTCGTATCCAAATGCTTTGGGCTATATGGATGTCTTGCAGCCCAAACTCAACATTTCCAGACCAATTTTTTTCTCTGTCTGAGTTAGAAACCTGGAAGTTATACCGGATTCCTCCCTCTCTTTCAATGGTGCCTTTCCCTGTCTCACTGGTCGCCATATTTGGCCAACTTTACTTCCTAAAGCATTGCTGGAATCTCCCCGTCCACCCCTCTCTATCCCTTCACTCTCATGTCCTGGCTCAGGCCCCCACTGGTTCTTATCAGGTTTCAATAGAAACCACTTCCACATAGTGACCTTTCAGAAGCGCCCATTTGCCACACCACTCTGGGGCTTAACACTCCACCACATGAAAAGATGCTCAACATCAGTAGTCATCAGGGAAATAAAATCACCACGAGATACCACTACACAGCAATTAAAATGGCTAAAATAAAAAATAGTGACAACAAACGCTGGCGAGGATGTGGGCAAGCTGAATCATTCATCCGTTGCTGGTGGGAATGTAAAATGGTCCAACTCCGGAAAAAAGTTTGACAGTTTCTTAAGAAAACCTAACATGCAACTACCATGGAACCAGCAAGTGCGCTCCTGAGCATTTACCCTGGAGGAATAAAAACTTATGTTCACACAAAAACCTATACACAAATGTTCATAGCAGCTTTATCATAATCCCCCCAAACTGTCCTTTGATACTCCAGACATCCTTCAAGAGGTAAATGGTTAAGCGAACTGTGATACATTTATACCATGAAATACTATCCAGCAAAAACGAGGGGCAAACTACTGATAAATGTAACAAATTAGATGAATCTCTGAGAAATGATGCTGAGGGTAAAAAGGCAAACCAAGAAGGTATATTTGAGTGATGTGAATGTACGATTCCATTTATATAACGTTCTTCAAGTGATAACATTTTGTTTCATTTTGTGTCATTGTCCATGGAGGACAGGGGTTTGGGATGGGGGAGGAGGGGAGGAGGGAGGTGGGTGTGATTATGAAAAGGGCAGCATGAGGGATCCTTTTGGTGTTGAAACTGTTGAGTAGATTGACTGCAGTGGTGGATACTGAAAACTACAGAGGGGACAAAATTGTTTATACTTAATACACGCACACACACACACACACAAACATGAGTACAAGTAAAACTGAGAAATCTGAATAAGATGGGGGTAGATTGTATTAGTGCTAGCATCCTGGTTGTACTAGAGTTTTGCAAAATATTACCATGGGAGAAATTAGATAAAGTGTACGCAATTTTTCTGTATTATTTCTTACAGCTGCCTGTGAATCTGCAATTATCTCAATTAAAATTTTTTGTTAAAATTTTAAATTTATTTCTATTAAATTTTTTGGTGGTAAAATATACATAACATGAAATTTACCATCTTACCATTTATAAGGGTACAGTTCTGTGACATTACATTTACATGGTTGTGCAACCATCACCACTGTCCATCTCCAGAACGTTTTCATCTTCATCAACTCAAACTCTGTACCCATTACACAGTAACTTCCCATTCTCCCTTCCTCCCACAATTTTTTTTAAATCTGGAAATAAAGAACCCCAAACAACCTTCCTGAGCATCTCATCAACCACAGAGCAAGCTCTCTCAGTGTCCTTGAACTACCTTTGCTCTGCTGTTGCCCGTGTACTGGCACTCCTGTGACCCCTGTCTTGCCTTATCAAGCCCCCCGGGGATTTTGTTGATGTTATCTCCTTGTTGGGACACTCAGCTTCTCTCTGCCTTGTAGATTCAGTTTCAGGGTCCTTCCGAAGTCCTGGGAGGGGTACTAGCAATATGTTTACATGGCCATAAGTTTTTTTTTTTTAATTGAAGTGTAGTTGATTTACAATGTTTCAGGTGTGTATACAGATATATGTATATTTATAAGTATTCTTTTTCAGATTCTTTTCCATTACAGGTTATTACAAGATATTGGATATAGTTCCCTGTGCTATGCAGTAGGTCCTTGTTGTTTATCTATTTTATACCCAGTAGTGTGTATCTGTTAATCCCCAACTCCTAATTTATCCCTCCCCCGCCCCCTCCCCCATAAGTTTTTGTAAATTTGCAAAAATAAAATATTTTATCTGCAATCAGGTATGACCTTGGGCATTTCTTTCCTGGTCCTCCTGCTGCCTCTACTACGCTTAAAGTTGTTGACTATTTCGATACGTTGCATCTGTTCCATGTTTTCTTTCCAGGTTGGCCAAGCTTGGATTTTTCTTTCAAGAGTTTAAGTGTCATGAGAAGATCTGCCCATTATGAAGCAATGCGAGATGTGTCTTGCAATGTGGGATGTGTCTAGGACTCTAAAATATATTTCTGAAGACTTGGGAGAGGGGCCTACACAGAAGCGAGAGGAAAAAGCTTATTCAAAAAGTCGATAAACCTTGAATATGCATTTTTCTTGGAATTTGGAAAGATGTTTTGGAACATTTCAGTAGCAGAAGTGAGAAATTACAGACTCCTAATTTGGATGTAGATGAAAGTGAATCTATTTTGTCATCTTTAAATTAGTTTAATTGTTTATTTGAGAGCCAACAGATAAACTTAATGGACTATGAAAAAACATAATCAAAATAATGAAATCAATAGAAATCATTTAGACATCAAAAAATTATAAGAAAAATTTTTTAGATATTTCAAAGGCAGAAGTTCATCAAGAGAAATATATTCTATTTCTAATAGAAGGGATGGCTAACGCCTTCGATATTTTGATAATCCAGTTAATTAAGAGGAGTGAATCATATGAACACATTGGGAAAAGGTTTGTTTCTTGCTGATTTGCTCCAGAATACTGACGTCGATAACATAGTTTAAACTTATAATACCCACTATAATAAGGAAATCAACACCAAACTGGTTAATGACTTTCATCAATTCAAAGAATTTGAAGACTACGAGAGTAGTCACTACCTAAGAAAACTTGAAATACCCTGACATTTCACAGCTCATATATAAACCGAGAGGTTTTCTCAGTTTTGACAACAATCCTACAATTTACATGACCAAACCAGAGATTAGTTGGGAACTGGAAAGAATTCTTTCTAAACTGTTGAGAATAAAAATAAAATTTCTATCAACCATGTCAGAAGGAGAACTGAAGGATCTATTTTCTCTGTAGAAAATATTTCATTGTTAGAGGAAGAGGCAATCAAAGAACATGCAGGACAGATGCGTAGGGATAAAAGTATTGCTGAGGTGGATTAGGCAGTTAATAAAAATACTGGGTTTTTGGATAGTGTAATGTTTGTGATAGTTGATCAATTTTACAAATTTGCAGTTTGTAGAGTTTCTTTTTATTCTAAGTAAGCATTCATTTTGCACGTAATATTGTATTTATAACTTTATAGTTAAAGGAGAGCCCCCAAATTACATTAGCCCCACAAAATCCGGATCTATCCCTACCCCGATTCTCCCCTCACCTCTTAGTTGCATGATTCCCAGGCTCGTTCTAAGACCCCTGTCTAATATCACCCCTCCCAACACATTAAAAAAACAAAAACAAAAAACGTTTGTTTATTCTTTTCATCTTCCTGACCATAAACAGTACCATGTAATGGACACGAACACATACTTGGGAACAAGGCTGCCTGGGTTTGAATTCCATCAATCTGGTCTGGTAGCCTTGTGACCTCAGGCAAATGTCTTATGCTCTCTCTGCCTCTATGTTTTCTTCTATAAACCAGGGATGCTAATAGTATACACCTTACAGTATCATTGTGAGGATTAAATGACTTTATACATATGAAGTGCTTTAAAAAATCCTGGCATACGTTCTCAGGACCTAGCAAGGTGTCTGGCAGAAATCCTGGCATGTGGTAGGTACTCAGAGGTGTGGCCTGGTTGCAGAGAGGGGCTGGGACACGTGGCTTAACAGGGTACAACCTTCATTAATCAGGGTACAACCTTCATTGATCAGGGGACAACCTTCATTGATCAGGGTACATTGATCTTTTTGGTCCCGGATTTTTTCCCCCCCGTAAAACAGTGGTCTCACATCGAAGTCCTTCATAGCTGTAAAATCCTATGACTTAGTGGAGATACAATAATATGCGATTTTATTACTCACTAGAGTGAACGTTCAGGGAAGCTCAATAATTTTAGTTCTCTTGACAATTTCTAGATTTTTGCTCTTGACTCTGATTCTTCAAATATTTTCTGTAAGCAGACAGGATATGAATAGTAACAACATCCCAACTCTAGACCTTGTGATTACAAGTTCATATGATTATGAACAGTTGTCAATCTTGAACATGCTTCTTCTCCTTCTCTTTAGTAGTGTCCATAGTAACTTCCATTTTTATAAATCTCTAGCTTCAGGAGGTATGTGCTTGTGGTGGCGAACGCTGTGTGTCAGCTCGGCTAGGATGTGGTGCCTGTTCGGTCAGACACTCGTCTAGATGTTGCTGTGAAGGTGCTTTTCAGATATGATGAACATTTACAATCAGTGGACTCTAAGTAAAGCATTTTATTTTCCATAATGTGGGCCTCACCCAACCAGTTGAAGTCGTTAAGCGCAAAGACTGAGGTGTACGAAGAGGAAGGAATTCTGCCTCAACCCTGGAAAATAGAAACCCTCCCTGAGTTTGCAGCCTGCTGGCGTGCCCCACAAATGTTTTGCCAGCCCCCAAATCATGTGAGCCAATAGAGAGATGGATAGAGAGAGAGAGAGAGAGAGAGAGAGATTGATTTTAAGATCTCTATCTATCATATATTTATAAATATATGTTAAATAAACATTCTGTTTCTCTGGAGAACATTGACTAATACAGCACTCCAATAGGTTAACTCAAGACATATGAGAAGCATGCATACATTCCTTCCTTCCTTCCTCTAGTCAGTAAGAATTTATTGAGATGAACGTGTACATGGCACCGTAAAGGGCATTGGACATGATCTGTAAAATATCACGGGAAGTCTGATGGACTCACACTGTAGCTTCCTGAAAATACCCAGTAGAATCGTATTAAGCAACGGGGTAGTAATTGTTATAGGGGCTCAGAGACACACCGTAGGTTTGGTTAGACAAAGGCCCCTTTTCTGGGACCTCCAGAGTCTAAACTCCAATGGCTGAAAGATAAGAAGTGCAGCAGAATGTTTGCCGAAACGAGAACCTTCTTTTTCCCTGGGATCCTTGATGGCATCCGTCTTCAAATCCTGTGATTTTTAACCCTTTTAATCTGTGAAATGTTTTGAGGAGGCCAAAAGGCCTTGGGACTGCTTTGGAGCTGGGAGGTGGGAAGGCGGAGTGAGAGGGACAGGACCTCACAACCAGGACAGAGGGATCTGGTTGCCAATCTTGGCTCTAGCATCAGCTGAGTGACCATGGGCAAATCACGCAGCTTCCCTATCGCTCATGTTCATATTTACAAAGTGGAGAGAATCTCTCCTTGAAACGCTGGTGTGAGGACTCTTTAAGATCACGCGTGTTCGATGACAAGAACAGGATTTTTTTTTTTTTCCCAGCCTGCACCTCACCGCTGGTCCGCCTCCAGTGGCTCACCTCCTGAGCGTATGTGCTGCGGCCAACAGGGTCTTGGTGTAGCAAAAGGCAGCGAGCCTTTTCCTGTCCTTTCATCTTCTTTTTGTTAAAGACAGTGAGAAGCTGACCTACAGTTTTAAAAGCCAAACATATGCCATACTCACTGTTTCCAAGCTGTGAAAGACAACTTTCCAGAAATGAAGAAGCAGGTCTCTGACAGATGCTGCTCTCACACTCTGAGAGCCCACTCCTACAGCAGTGCCTGTGGGGTGCAGCCCTTTTCTCTCCTGTTACTCTTATCCCGTGGTGTTGGATGATACCCCGCGTGACCCAGGAGAGCTGCCACTGGTGTAGAGGAGTCAGAGGGCTTTAGTCCATGAGCCTAATAGCATGGTTTTTGGATGAGAGAGATGAGCTTGAATCCTGGTCGTCGAGCTGCAGTCTCCGTATTGTAAACAGGAAGATCAGATGCCCCCTGTTCAGACTCTTGGAGCTGACGTTTACAAAATGGAACTGTCTTTACTTTCATTGGGGTGGGATTGCAAGGGAACCCACCTGACTGCAAAGGAACTGCAAAGAGGACTCTGAGCTGGGATTAGCACCAATTGTTCAGGGATTCAGTTCCTTGTTTCCCAAACCTGGTCTGGCATTAGAATCAGCTGGAGGGGTGGGTCTTGTTAGAAACACAGTTTCCCAGGACTCACTCCAGAGCTAGTGAAATAAAATCTCACGAATTAAGAGTTGGGGATATGTGTTTTTTAAAAAGCTACACAGTTTGAGTAGATATTTGTACAGCCATATTCATGGCAGCATTATTCACAGTAGCCAAAAGGTGGAAACAACCCACGGAAGCATTCGTGTACGGATATCAGGATAAACAAAATGTGGTCTATACATACAATGGAATATTATTCCGCTTTAACAAGGAAGGACATTCTGACACATGCTATAACATAGATGGACCTTGAGGACATTACGCTAAGTGAAATAAGCCAGTTACAAAAAGTCAAATATTGTATAATTCTAGTTAAATGTGGTACCTAGAATAGTCAGATCCACACAGACAGAAAGTGGAATGGTGGTAGCTGGGGCGGGGCTGGCGGTGGGTGGGGAATAACTGTTAAATGGGTACAGAGCTTCAGTTTAGGATGATTAAAAAGTTCTGGAGATGGATGGTGGTGAGGGTTGCACCAAAGTATGAATGCACTTAATGCCACTGAACTGTATACTTTAAGATGGTAAATTTAATGTCATGTGTATTTTAACACACACACACACACAAAAGCAGCACAGGCTTTTCTATCGCAATGAGTCTGGGAACATAAAATTAAGAATACTTCACCATTCCAAATGCTTATTTTCTGTTCTTTTACCCCCAGTTTATCCTGCACCCTTCTTCCTGGCATCACCACCTCAAGGCATCTGTTTAGACAGGGATGTGGTTAGAACTGGAAGGGACCCTGTGAGTCCTGAAGGAAATACGGTAGCAACACTGGGAGGTGGAAATGATCAGCTAGAAGAGCCGCTGGAGGGATGTCCTACCAAGCCATAATCAGTCTCCCCTCCTGCCGTCCCATCCTCTCCACCATCAGGGTCCCTTTGGAGTGTGAGGACAGTAGTGCTTGGGGGAGGTGAACACCAGACCCATCTAGGTTTCGGAGACCACTGTTGGCTCAACCTTGTCCCCCATCACTGAGCTGTCATTTCTGACATCAAACAGCCAGAATGGCTTAGCCGGGCCATCTCATTCTCACCTCCTTGGAGGGTTAGGGGAAACAGAAGCCTGCAACCTTCCTCCTGGGAGACAAAGTCCCATGACTGTGGGAGTTGAGAAGTCCAGAAGGAAGAGAAGGGCAGATCCCCAGGGACCTGCTGCTCCCCCAGCAGCCATCTGCTGCTGCCTGGGGTCAGAGCCACATTTTCCTACAAGCTTCTCACTTCTCCCAGCTCAAATGTTGCCCTTGAATCAAGATTGTGGTTAAATAGCTCAAAATAATTAATCAATCTCTTGAATTGCTGTTCTCGGCTGGCTTATGCTTTTCTGGTTGCTTTTGCTGTTCTTTTTCTCTTTTTAATTCAAAAGTGGTATTAAGAATTTATAAGCATGTCTGTGGTCACATATACCCAGGCCCCTCCGTCACTCTGCGAGTCAAAATCAATACAGGGAAGTTACAGCCTCCAACCTCAGGCTGTCTCTTTCCTGCTCTTTTTGGACCAGAAATGAGGACCGAGTCTATGTATAGAGAATTGGCCTGCATCAAGCTCGAGAGCTTTTTATTCTGTTCAAACAACTTTGACAGGCGCTGGGTCCTGACAGACCTTAAATAGAACAATATACATTCTGTGACAAAGAGCACCGGGGGAGAGAAATTGGAAAACGGAAAATGCAACACTACTTTTCATTCAGCCAGGACTTCAAAAAAGGGGAAGCGGGGCTCTGGAAGGTTTGGATTCGTTGCTACGGGAGTAGGCAGTCCTGGAAAAGTGGGAAACAAAGCAGGGCTGGACCTGGTGCAATAGATCGCTGGGGAACATTTTAGGCTGGCAGATAAAGGATGTCCTAAAGAAACCAGGAGGGAAATAGAGCATATAGAAGGTCCCCAGTTACAAAATGACTGTGGAGGACAAAAGAGAACACACTAAATGGGATTGCTCTAGAAGGGGAACAGGATGGGGGATGGGGTAGGTGGGAGATTCATGTTTTTACTGAGTATGTTTCAGAACCTTAAAATTTGTTTCATTCGCAAGCATTACTTCTCCTGAAAAATCAGGAAACAAATACATGAGTACTCTAATTGGGGGCAGATTAAAAGAGGTTTATTTGTGATGAACAAAAAGAAATCAGAAAGGCATAGACTGAGAGAGGACTTTTTTCCTGGTTTGTAAATGTTTTTGTTACGTCCTTTAAAGATGCAAAACATGATTAAATGAGGTTGCCCTATGCAAAATGACTTTATTTTTAGGTCAGACATGGTAGAATATTGGCAGTTTTACATGGCTTAACCCAGGGCTTTTCAACCTTGGCATTATCGGCATTTTGATAACTGTTTGTTGTGTGGTAGGGAGTGTCTTGTGCCTTGTGGGACGTTTAGCAGCATCTGTGGCCTCTACTCACCAGATGCCAGCAGCACCTCCCCAGTCGTGACAATCTTTGATGTTTTCTACGTCTCCAGCAGGAGTGGCAACATAATTTGTGGGGTCCAGTGCAAAATAAAATTGAGGAGCCCCTTATTATATAAAAATTATTAAGAATTTTAAGACTGTGACAGCAGAGGATTAAATCAAGTGTGGGACTGGAGCCATTCTAAGTGTGGTACCCCATTCAACTATGCCAGTTACAAGCCCACAAAACTGATCCTGGTCTCCAGACATTGCCAAACGTGAGAACCACTGGTTTAATCTAATATATTTGGGTCTGCATATGCACATGCTCAGAGTCACAGAGAGAGTTCATCTTTTTTTTTTTTTAATAAAATTACGTGAAGTCTTAAGAAATGTTATAGCAGGACATCAAGTACCAGGAGGTTTGGATGGCAGCCAAATCTGGCCCTCCACCTGTTTTGGTAAATAAAGTTTTATTGGCACACAGCCATGCTCGTTTGTTTACACATTGTTTGCGGCTGCTTTCCCGTGTGGCAGCAGAGTTGAGAAGTTGCAACAGAGACCATATGGCCAGCAAAGCCTGAAATATTTATTATTTGGCCTTTTACAGGAAAAGTTTGTTGACCCTGTTCTAGATGATTGAGTTTGCAACCAGTGCTTGTGGTGGTGGTCGTGGAACAGATGGAATTAGCTAGAAGCCCTTGGGTACGTGGTCCTCTATCTCTTGTTATCCACACAAGCTAGAACATTTAGGGTTCTTGTAGGGAGGAGATAGAAAACTACCCGGAGCTTATTTAAGCAGAGGTGAATTTATAGGAACGATATTGGGGGTACTCAGAATTGGTGGGTGGCTTAATTAATGCATGAAGTGCTGTGTGGAGTGCACAAGAAGTAATACCTTGGTTTCTTTTGGTTCAACTTCCTAACTCAGGTGGTAACCTTAGTGCATGTCAGAGGAAATGAACAGGATAGAAGCTATTTGAGTGTTAAAAAGTGTTGTATGCTGAGCAAAGTTAGTGTCTAGGTTAGTTTTTATTTTATCCAAACAGGTTTGTTTTATTCCTAATATTCTTTTGCATTGCAGTTACTTTCTTTTTCCTCCATGAAAAAAAAATTACATTTCTCAGGAGACATGTTTGGCAAAAGTAGTTGAAAGGAAGGACGTCTGATGGAAACTTGAGTAGTTTTGCATGAGCAATGGTAATTATTATGATGATAGGTTTCCTGCCTAAGCCTTCTCGGTGGGTAGTATTTGCAAATTAAACACACCATGAAATATTCAGCCCCTTGCCACACATCTTGGTTGATTTGCATAATCCTCTTGCACAGGCTCTGGGGTGAGCTATTCCCTTATTAATTATTAAATTCCCATCTGTACAGTGTGAACAGGATAATGAAATTCCAGCAGGTCCCAAGAAAAGCGGAGCACCGCCTTCTGGAGAAGGCTCCTGGCTTTCCCGGGCTTGGGTCCTTCTTCCGGCCAAGGGTCCCTTCCCGTGCACCTCCCCCAAGGGCTAATTGTAGATTTGGCCTCTGACCGAAGCAGTTCCGACCTTCTTATAACCCAGGATTCCACGGTTCTGGTATCAGTCCCTTACCACCCACAGCTCGGCCACCGAGGAATCGCCATGTGACTTTATAAGGACATTCTCAAACCCATCATCCTAGGCTTGCTTTGTGGACGGCCCCTAAGGTTCATTGCTATTCCCCTATTACTTCATTTTTGGGTGCGTTTTTCCATGTGGCAAAAGATCAGTTTTCCTCTAGTTGTTCAGCAAGGAGTTTGAAAGCCATGACACACTCCCTGCTGCTCTGTGAAAAAACAGACCCAGAGCACTTGGAGAGGGGTGGGTGGGCATCTTGGGTGTAGAGGCGGAGTTGCCGTGGCAGACGATACTGATGGCTGGGGGCCAGGGGAGCTGAGGATTCGGGTGTAACTCGGGGTCCCCCAAAGTGGGCTCACTCACCTGGAAACTGAGATTCCCGAGACATTTCCTTGTGGTCCTCTCAGGCTGGTCTTGTTTGGGAGCTGTGTCTCTGGGTAGAGTTTTTGTATTTAAAAACCAGCACTCACTAGTCAAGGCTGTCTTTGGATACACTGAAGAGAATTGTCCATAAAGGGGCCGATATTTGAGATCTCTTGGGGTCCAGGGCTTCTCGAACTTTCCTGTGCATGCACATTACCTGGAGATTCTTTCAACATGCAGATTCCGATTCAGGGAGTCTTGGGGTGGGGCCTGAGATTCCACATTCCTGGGAAACTCCCAGATGATGCTGCTGGCCCATGGACCACACATCAAGTAGTGAAAGGCTGGGAGACAAGCTCATACTTGTAAATAGGGAAGAAATCAGACTTACAAATGAAGGGGAAGAGCCAACATGCTAAGCTCATGTGTGCTTTTCTTTTTTAGCTTTTTAATTAAAGGCACGATTAGCAGGGATTATAGCAAAGCCAGCGTTAAACATTTTTCTTATGCTTATTATAATCATTTCTTCATTTCCACTAAGCTTGTGTTAAAATTTAGAAGTGGATCTAGAACTGCTCCTGGTGTAATTGCGAATCTTCTTTTTTTTTTTTTTTTTTGCGGTACACGGGCCTCTCACTGTTGTGGCCTCTCCCGTCGCGCAGCACAGGCTCCGGACGCACAGGCTCAACGGCCATGGCTTACGGCCGGACCGGGGCACGAACCCGTGTCCCCTGCATCGGCAGGTGGACTCTCAACCACTGCGCCACCAGGGAAGCCCGCGAATCTTCTTTTATACCAGCTGGACTTTTAGGAAGTTTTGTAATCTCCCTGAGCCTCTTCTTCCATCTGGAAAAGAGGGAAAATAATAGGACCCATGAAGTTTGTACAGCTAGCATCATGGGGTGTAGACTCTGGAATTGCTTTGACTTGGGTTTAAATCCTACGTTTGCTACTTGAGTGTATTTTTCCTTCTCTGGCCTTGCTCTCCTCACCTGTAGTATAGTACCAAGCTAGGACTGGTCTTTAGAGGATTGTTTCAAAGATTTGATGAAGAATAGGACCTGGTGCCTGGTTGGTACTCAGTAATGATGGGAGCAGTGGAGGTATATCAAGCTTCTGGAGACCCAGCCTTTCAGCTGGTCTCAAGCAGAAATGCCTGCACAGGGACAGAGAAGAGAGAGTGGGCTGAAGGTTTGGGAGGGCTTTTGTTCTCCTTTTTCACATTTTTGAAATGTTCACTATTGCACAAATAGTGTGTGAAGCTTTGTAGGATTTTCGAGGAAGAATCTTAAAGGGATCCTATAAGAAAGTAGTCAAAAGGCTGATTGAAGCAAAAAAAAAGCCAAATCTGACACAAGTGAAAAAATAGTCTCCTTCTGGGAGGCTGACTGATCTGAATGGACCATTGGTTGAGCAAAATTAGGTGGTTTTTCTACTGTGAGTTGAGGAGAAAGACACTATGGAAAAGCAAGAAGTTAGGTTGAAGCAGGCAACCTTGTTGTTGAGGGTGTCATTTCTGGGATTGAATTCTCAGAAATGCCAGTCCTCCAAGAGAGGTAGCAACCAAAGTGATGCAGGAAGCATGCTAGGAAATCGGATATTTCACCCAGTCTCTGCCTGGCAAGATAGCGCCATGCGGAGCGAGCAGGGGCGCTGGAGCTGAGTTAGATTAATTTACATTGGTTCATCCCAGGCCTAGGCAGTGAGCCTTCACCAGAGCTTACAATCTGCCACGTTTGGCTTGCAGATGTGCTTGTTTGGTCCTCAGTGTTTTTTGTTGTTTTTTAAACATATGGATTAGGTGCCAACAAAAAAAATATTGGAGATTTTATATCAAAGTCCAGATTTCCAACTACCAAAAAAAATTAGTAACTCTGCTCTAAATAAGCCCTGGGACCTGTAGGTGGACACACTTTCTCAGGTAGGTCACAGTCCCTACCTGGCTTGCTTCAGCCATTCACAGTCCCTGCCTGGCCTCTGTAGGCATTTAAATTTGTGACATTATTGTAGTTTTTGCACCTCTGCCCATGATTTATCATCCAATCTTCTGTTGGAAGGCAGGCAAGCAATGTTCTGAATTTTTGCCCTCCTAATATCTTTAAAAAAATTTTTTTTTGCGGTACGCGGGCCTCTCACTGCTGTGGCCTCTCCCATTGTGGAGCACAGGCTCCGGACGCGCAGGCTCAGAGGCCATGGCTCACGGGCCTAGCTGCTCCGTGGCATGTGGGATCTTCCCGGACCGGGGCACGAACCCGTGTCTCCTGCATCGGCAGGCGGACTCTCAACCACTGCACCACCAGGGAAGCCCCTCCTCCTCATAGCTTCATTTCCTTAAAGCCTTGTTACCTGCAGCCACTGAGCTGTGAAAAGACAGTAGACTTGGAATCAGAAGATCTGGGTGTATGTCTACATGCTGATAATTACCAGTGTTGGTACTTTGGGCAAATACAATCTTTCCAAGTCTTAGCTTCTTTATTTGTAAAATGGTAGCTCATAATCGTAAAGGTTAAATGGGCAGTAAGTGAAAGATCTCTGTGACCCCTAAAGGGTGGTAGAGGTATAGTGTACCACGGGAGGGGAGGGTGGGAATGTGATACCTCCAGTCTAGCGAGGGAGATAGAATTGATATAGACAGTTGTATAAAATCATAAATGCTATTATACGGAAATGTTGGGAGCAGGGCAAGTGCTTGGTTCAGCCTCAACGTAGGAGGGAGTCCTACCAGGGCTTCTTGAAGAATGTGATTTGCTGAGTCTTGAAGGACTATTTGGCGTGGCCAAGAGGACCAGATAATGCAATGCTTCTAATGATTAAAGTGCACAGGCTTCTAAGAGGGTCTGTTAGGGAGTGATTCTAGAGCCATAGATCCCTCACTGGTAGTGGGGGAAAGAGGGCTCCGGGTAGACTTCTGGATACCCCTCAAATGTCCTGGGTAGAAGCTGCCCAGTTTGACGCAAGTTCAAACTGACAAACTGAGGTTTTCCCCACCAAACCTCATTTGTTGGTGGTGAAGAAGGAAAATGAGCATTTGGGAAGGAGGACCTTGTTGAGAAACTTTGGGTGATGGCTTAGTGTGAGAGTCAAGACAGAGTTAAAAATAGGAGTTTGGTCCTTTCGGTCTGGAACCATCACCACGCATTGATGACTGGAGAAAATAATGTAATTTGATTGTTCCATTGGGTGATTTCTGGGAATACGAAGACATTTTTCCAAAACTGGAAGTCCGCGTGCATTGGGAGAATACCTCAATGCTGGGTCCTGCGTCCTCCTTGGCATCCCCCTCCCTGGGCCCCTGCTCCATCCACGGCAGGCTTAAGTTCCCACTGAAACTCGACTAAATTAGAGGTGTGCCAATTTTTTCCACATGGAACTCTTTTAGGGTTGAAGATGCGTTTGGCTGGGCAAGGAATCGCCAGCCTGCTTCCCCTCCCTGCATTGCACTTGGCAGATGTTTTCTGCAGAAGGAATGTGGAGAATTTCCCTTTTCATCATGTCAGATCATCTGGCCTGGGCCTGGCCCTTCCCCAAGAGCCCAGCGGACACAGCTGGAGCCGGGCGGGGCCCAGGCGGATTGCTGAGCTGGGAGCTGTGGCCTTCCCTTGGCTTGAAGGCCATAGTGGAGCAGGACTGACCAAGGCCAACGCGTCCCACAGGGTGGGGGAAGGTGCCCAGCCTGACGCACAAGTGAAAGGAGGTGGGGCACACAGAGTCCTCTGCCTGCCCCTCTGATCTAAACTTTAATCTTGAGATTGTGGCCTGTGAACTCTCCCACAGCACCTTTCCCACAGCACTCCACTAGGAGATCTCCAAGAGAAAGAAATCATTTCGCCAGGGGTGGATCCCGGTTTGGGGTGGCCTGAAGTTCACATGATTTTTGGAATCCTCTTTGAGAAGATAAAATTATGAATACAGAATTAAGTGCAGGGCCTTATAAGGGGTTCTTGCAAGGGAGGAGGCCTGATGTCTAAGCTACCTTAGTGTCACGGTGAAACTGCCTTTTCAGTTTCTGCTCTATCAGGCAGAAAATGCAATCAGAAAGCCTGGGAAGACATTCTGGATTGGGCTTTGGGTGTTCACTTAGGAACCTGTCATTGCTTGGTCATCTGATGGTCAGGGTACCCCTGACAGGTGGGAGAGGGTGGGTGTGAGGCCCAGAGGACCTGGACATGTTGGGACATCCATGGGGATAGGCCACACTGGGGAAAGTCGGGGAGACAGACAAGGTCAACCAAAGTGCCAAGTGCAAAGTAGCAGGATATAATTCAGAGAGGCCAGATTTTTGTTTGCTAGATTTTGCACAATAGGTTAGAGGTTGAGAGTTATCATTTCAGAGCCTCACCGATCTGGACTTCTTTTCTTTTTTTTTAAATTTTAGAATTTTATTAATATTTTTTATACAGCAAGTTCTTATTAGTTACCCATTTTATACATATTAGTTTATATATGTCAATCCCAATCTCCCAATTCATCACACCCCACCCCCCACAACTTTCCCCCCTTGGTTTCCATACATTTGTTCTCTACATCTGTGTCACTATTTCTGCCCTGCAAACCGGCTCATCTGTACCACTTTTCTAGGTTCCACATATATGCATTAATATACGATATTTGTTTTTCTCTTTCTGACTTACTTCACACTCTGTATGACAGTCTCTATATCCATCCACATCTCTACAAATGACCCGTTTTCGTTCCTTCTTAAGACTAATATTCCATTGTATATATGTACCACATCTTCTTTATCCATTCATCTGTCGATGGGCATTTAGGTTGCTTCCGTGTCTGGGTTATTGTAAATAGTGCTGCAATGAGCATTGGGGGTGCATGTGTCTTTTTGAATTATGGTTTTCTCGGGGTATATGCCCAGTAGTGGGATTGCTGGGTCATATGGTAGTTCTATTTTTAGTTTTTTAAGGAACTTCCATACTGTTCCCCATAGTGGCTGTATCAATTTACATTCCCAGCAACAGTGCAAGAGGGTTCCCTTTTCTCCACACCCTCTCCGGCATTTGTTGTTTGTAGATTATCTGATGATGCCCATTCTAACTGCTCTGAGGTGATACCTCATGGTAGTTTTGATTTGCATTTCTTTAATAATTAGTGATGTTGAGCAGTTTTTCATGTGCTTCTTGGCCATCTGTGTATCTTCTTTGGAGAAATGCCTATTTAGGTCTTCTGCCCATTTTTTGATTGGGATGGTTTGTTCTTTTAATATTGAGCTGCATGAGCTGTTTATATATTTTGGAGATTAATCCTTTGTCTGTTGATTCATTTGCAAATATTTTCTCCAATTCTGAGGGTTTTCTTTTCATCTTGTTTGTAGTTTCCTTTGCTTTGCAAAAGCTTTTAAGTTTCATTAGGTTCCATTTGTTTATTTTTGTTTTTATTTCCATTACTCTAGGAGGTGGATCAAAAAAGATCTTGCTGTGATTTATGTCAAAGAGTGCTCTTCCTATGTTTTCCTCTAGAAGTTTTAGACTGTCTAGTCTTATATTTAGCTCTGTAATCCATTTTGAGTTTATTTTTGTGTATGGTGTTAGGGAGTGTTTTAATTTCATTCTTTTACATGTAGCTGTCCAGTTTTCCCAGGACCACTTATTGAAGAGACTGTCTTTTCTCCATTGTATATCCTTGCCTCCTTTGTCATAGATTAGTTGACCATAGGTGCATGGGTTTATCTCTGGGCTTTCTATCTTGTTCCATTGATCTATGTTTCTGTTTTTGTGCCAGTACCATATTGTCTTGATTACTGTAGCTTTGTAGTATAGTCTGAAGTCAGGGAGTCTGATTCCTCCATCTCCATTTTTTCCCCTCAAGACTGCTTTGGTTATTCAGGGTCTTTTGCGTCTCCATACAAATTTTAAGACTTTTTTTTTCTAGTTCCATAAAAATGCCATTGGCAATTTGATAGGGATTACATTGAATCTGTAGATTGCTTTGGGTAGTATAGTCATTTTCACAATATTTATTCTTCCAATCCAAGAACATGGTATATCTCTCCATCTATTTGTATCATCTTTAATTTCTTTCATCAGTGTCTTATAGTTTTCTGCATACAGGTCTTTTGTCTCCATAGGTAGGTTTATTCCTAGGTATTTTATTCTTTTTGTTGCAATGGTAAATGGGAGTGTTTCCTTAATTTCTCTTTCAGATTTTTCATCATTAATGTATAGGAATGCAAGAGATTTCTGTGCATTAATTTTGTATCCTGCAATTTTACCAAATTCATTGATTAGCTCTAGTAGTTTTCTGGTGGCATCTTTAGGATTTTCTATGTATAGTATCATGTCATCTGCAAACAGTGACAGTTTTACTTCTTCTTTTCCAATTTGTATTCCTTTTATTTCTTTTTTCTTCTCTGATTGCCGTGGCTAGGACTTCCAAAACTATGTTGAATAATAATGGTGAGAGTGGACATCCTTGTCTTGTTCCTGGTCTTAGAGGAAATGCTTTCAGTTTTTCACCATTGAGAATGATGTTTGCTGTGGGTTTGTCATATATGGCCTTTATTATGTTGAGGTAGGTTCCCTCTATGCCCAGTTTCTGGAGAGTTTTTATCATAAATTGGTGTTGAATTTTGTCAAAAGCTTTTTCTGCATCTATTGAGATGATCATATGGTTTTTATTCTTCAATTTGTTAATATGGTGTATCACATTGATTGATTTGTGTATTTAAGAATCCTTGCATCCCTGGGATAAATCCCACTTGATCATGGTGTATGATCATTTTCATGTGTTGTTGGATTCTGTTTGCTAGTATTTTGTTGAGGATTTTTGCATCTATATTCATCAGTGATATTGGTCTGTAATTTTCTTTTATTGTAGTATCTTTGTCTGGTTTTGGTATCAGGGTGATGGTGGCCTCATAGAATGAGTTTGGGAGTGTTCCTTCCTCTGCAATTTTTTGGAAGAGTTTGAAAAGGATGGGTGTTAGCTCTCCTCTAAAAGTTTGATGGAATTCGCCTGTGAAGCCATCTGGTCCTGGGCTTTTGTTTGTTGGAAGATTTTTAATCACAGTTTCAATTTCATTACTTGTGATTTGTCTGTTCATATTTTGTATTTCTTGTTGGTTCAGTCTTGGAAGGTTATACCTTTCTAAGAATTTGTCCATTTCTTCCAGGTTGTCCATTTTATTGGCATAGAGTTGCTTGTAGGAGTCTCTTATGATGCTGTGTATTTCTGCAGTGTCTGTTGTAACTTCTTCTCATTTCTAATTTTATTGATTTGAGTCCTTTCCCTCTTTTTCTTGATGAGTCTGGCTAACGGCTTATCAATTTTGTTTATCTTCTCAAAGAACCAGCTTTTAGTTTTATTGATCTTTGCTATTGTTTTCTTTGTTTCTATTTTATTTATATCTGCTCTGATCTTTATGATTTCTTTCCTTGTACTAACTTTGGGTTTTGTTGTTCGTCTTTATCTAGTTCCTTTAGGTGTAAGGTTAGATTGTTTATTTGAGATTTTTCTTGTTTTTGAATGTGGGGTATCGTTTTTTGTGAGTTCCAGTGTCTTCCTGTCGATGATTGTTCAGCAGTTAGTTGTGATTCTGGTGCTCTTGGAAAAGGGAGTGAGTGCACATCCTTCTACTTCGTCATCTTGAACCAATCATCTTGTGTCCTCACCGATCTGGATTTAAACACAGGCTGAATTGCCTCTACTTGCCCTGGCATCTAGATCATTTCTTCAGTTGCAGATACCAACTTCTGGAAGTCTGATTCCTTTTTTAAAAAAATATTTATTTATTTGGCTGCATAGGGTGTTAGTTGCGGCACGTGGGATCTTTTTGGCATGTGGGATCTTTCGTTGTGGCATGCAAGCTCTTCGTTGCAGCGTGTGGGCTTCTCTCTAGTTGTGGCATGCAGATTTTCTCTTCTCTAGTTGTGGTGCCAGGCTACAGGGCACATGGGCTCTGTAGTCTGTGGCATGCAGGCTCTCTAGTTGCGGCACACGGGCTAAGTGTGGGCTTAGTTGTCCTGTGGCATGTGGGATCTCAGTTCCCCAACCAGTGATCGAACCAGTTTCCCCTGCATTGGAAGGTGGATTCTTTACCACTGGACTACCAGGGAAGTCCCTGGATGACTGATTCCTTTTAAAAGCAGACAGGTGCCAATCCTGAGTCTGTCACTTCCCAGCTTTGAGATTCCCATTTCTTCATCTGTAAGACTCATTTCATACATGTTTTTTAAAAGTTGTGATGATCAAAATCACTGATACAGGTAAAGGCCTATACTGTAATTCTAAACATAATTATTTAGAAACCAGAGTAAGTGGACACATTTAGTAAGCATATGCCACTTACACGCTTGATCTAATAGACACATGTGGAACCCCAGAAACAGAGACGAGGCATACCTCTCAGGCCCACATGGAACATTTCCATAAACTGACTGCATTCCAGGCCTTAAAGTCTCAAGTCCTAGGATATATATCATGCAGACTCTATTCCTTGCAACTGCCCTTGCATTCATGAAATAAACCCAGCAACGTTGCTGAACTCACTTATTGATCTACACTGTCAATACTCACAGTTCTTGAAAACTCAATGTCAAGTGAAAACATGAAGCTGCAGAATGTAAATAAAATGTGATATCAATTCCCTAAAATTTAAAACACACAATGCTATTTGCTTTCTATGGGTAAATACTTAGATTAGTAAAAGCATAGAGACACGGCAGGAAGGATTTACATAACTGTAGTGACTGTTTCAGAAGTTGCTTAAGTTATATCAGAAAGGTTTTGCTAAAAAATAAAAAGGGGTAAAATAAATGAGACGAACCTATATATGTGAAATCTAGTCCTTGTTGACCTAGAGGATTGTCATATCCCTTACCTCATGTCCTTTATGCTCGAGATTGTTGGAATTAAAATGAAAAGGCTTGGGGTTTCCCTGGTGGGGCAGTGGTTGAGAATCTGCCTGCCAATGCAGGGGACACGGGTTCGAGCCCTGGTTTGGGAGGATCCTACATGCCGCGGAGCAGCTAGGCCCGTGAGCCACAACTACTGAGCCTGCGCGTCTGGAGCCTGTGCTCCGCAACAAGAGAGGCCGCGACAGTGAGAGGCCCGCGCACCGCGATGAAGAGTGGACCCCGCTTGCTGCAACTAGAGAAAGCCTTCGCACAGAAACGAAGACCCAACACACCCAAAAGTAAATAAATAAATAAATTTATTTATTTAAAAAAAAAGAAAAGCCTCAGTGTTGGACACGTATTGGTATTCAGCAAATGTTAAGCTTTGTCCAGACCAGGTTTCAAGAGAGCATTCAATGAGCCAGCATGGGTGAAACTTCCTAGGGCAGGTGCGCAGGATGGGTTTGCAGCCTCCTTCCCCGTCTTCCTGTTCTGGTCCAGCCTCTCATCTGCAGGGTGTATCCCACAGTGCCAGGCTGGCTGCTCCCACTTGTTTCCCCCAAATCTGTGCAGCTCCATGGGCACTGCTGGAAACATCAGAGAGGCAGCAGCAAGCCTCAGAAGCTGGGGAGACTGGGCATTAGTCCATGTCCAGCTCTCACATCCCTGCATCTAATAGGGCAGCAAAACACTCTCCTGCCCAGTCGTGCCTGGCAGGTCAGGGAGAAATGTGCGCTCCCAGCTGCCGCGTTCCTCCATCATCTTGCTGTATTACTCATTAATACCCACCTCGATCTCCCTTTAGGCAGTGGGCTTTCTTACCTTTTTAGGATAATTAGCAAACCTATTACACAATAAAACATGGCTTGGTTTCCATGGTGATTTGCATGCTCTGTCTCATGATGCTTTCCAAGGAGCCTATCTTAATCTTCATCAGCCCTACCACAGCTAGTCTCTGCCATATCTCATTACGGGGAAAGTTTCCTTAAGAAAACATTGTATTTCTTAATGCTCCTTTTGCCAGGGCAAAAATTCCAATGTACGGCATGATGATTATAGCGAACACTATTGTATCGCATACTTGAAATTTGCCATGAGAGCGGGTCTTCAGTGTTCTTGACATACACACAGGCACACACACACAATGGTAACTATGTGAGGTGATGGATGTGTTAACTGAATACAGAGTATCAGTGTATCAAATCATCACATTGTACACCTTAAATCTATACAATTTTCTTTGTTAATTGAATCTCCATAAAGTTGGGAAAAAAGAAAATTTGCATTTTGAAAACAAAGGCTTCTTGGGTTCAAGTTCATTGATTTGTCTCTAATGTAGCCTGTAATTGAGAGCAACTTGTTTCTCATCATGAGTTTAATTATGATCAGGATGGATTAAACACTTAGCATACATGCTGTTAAGCATCTTAGAGACACTTAGGACATGTGTCTGTGTGGCCACTCCACGAATATGTGTGGTGAAATCCTGAAGGCTACGTTCAGAGACCTGTGCGATATGCATGAAGGATTTCAATCTGCTCAAATGGAGATTCTGTAGAGTCGGCAAGCACCGTGAAATATCAGGCAGGTGGGAACAAATCATTCTGAGTCAGATCCAGTGGGAGACATGCAGTGTGGGCAGCTTCTTAATGAATATAGACCCGCACCATCCGTGCATTATTCACCCAGCTGTGCCTATTACTATTTCAATAATTTAAGGCAATTTGTTACAGGGTAACTTGACTGATTGCAATCAATAATTAAGAAGCCCAGAATCCAATGTAAACTGCTCACACCAGCTGGTTTTCCTGGGGCAGAACAATGCCCCTCCCTTAACCCTTTCTGCCCCTGGAGCATCCCAAGAAGGGTATTAACAAATGGCTGTTGAAGCATCCTCACTGTGCCCTCATCCAGCTCCAGGATGCACTTGGCACGTTCCCTTCGCTGTTGCTATTCAAAGTATGGTCCATGCATTGGTTGCTTCAGTTTCAGCACCAGCATCAGCATCATCTGGACCTTAGAAATGTAAATTCTTAGGCGCCATGCGCCCAGACCTACGGAATCAGAAACTCTGGGGTGGGGCCCCATAAGCTGTGTTCTAACAAGCCCTCCAGATGATTCTCGTGCGCACTCAAGTTTGCCCACTGGACTAGAGCAAGACCAAGTGTTAAGATAATAATAGAAAGTGTAAGTAGAGTTCAGTTTTAATATCCATCATGTCTGCTGTATAGTGGTCCCCAAGATTATGAGCTGCAGAGCATATGACTTCTCCATCCCCGTCCCCTGTACTCCCCCCTCCCACCTTCCCATGTGTCCCTCCAGCATCCTCTCCACCATAGCATCCTGCATCCTTCTGGCTTTGCTCCACAGCTCCTGCAAGCGGAGCTCTCACTTTCACACCCCACGGGTAGAGTTCTGGTTTTGCACATATTGCAACTGCCAGAATTGACAGAAGTGACATTTATTATAAAATATGTATTTCACTTTATCACATCTCCTCGACAACTAGCTATGATATTCCTTCCAACCCCCAAACAAATCTAGGAATAAAACGAGTTCAGCAAGTAGTTTTTGAGAGCAACATTTCTTGATTAGTCTCTGCTCTCCTGACAGAGGAGTGGCTCTTACTTTAGTAATTGAGTTAATAGTCAGCATTACATTCATCACCATTTAGAACTGATCAGTATCTAGAGCCAACCCCCCTCTGTATAACAAATATAAGAGAGAGCCTCAGTACACTTAAAAAAATATATATATATATATATATAAAAAACAGCTTTAGTGAGATATCATTCACATACCATACAATGTACCCATTTAAAGTATACAGTTCAGAATTCCTTGGCAGTCCAGTGGTTAGGACTTCATGCTCTCACTGCCGAGGGCCCAGGTTCAATCCCTGGTCGGGGAACTAAAATCCCACAAGCTGCACGGCGTGGCCAAAAAAAATAAATTAAAAAAATAAAACAGTTCAAGCCACTCAGCTAGCTCAGTCGATAGAGCACGAGACTCAAAGTACACAGTTCAATGGTTTTTAGTATATTCCAAGAGTTGTGCAACCATCACTACCCTCAATTTTAGAATATTTTCATCACTCCCAAAACAAACCCTGGATCCTTTAGTCATCACGCTCCCCCCACCCCCAATTCCCTCTTCCCCTGTAGCCCTAGGTAACCATGAATCCACTTTCTGTCTCTGTGGATTTATCTATTCTAGATATTTCAATTATTTCATGTAAATGCACTTCTACAATATGTGGTCTTCTGTAGGTGGCTGATTTCCCTTAGCATAATGTTCATCCATGTTGTAGCATGAGTCAGTAGTTTATTCCTTTTATGGCCGAATCTCAGCACCGTTTTACTTCCCAACTCCCTTTTCACCCTGTCACTTTTTTTTTTTTTTTTTTTTTTTGCGGTACCCGGGCCTCTCACTGTTGTGGCCTCTTCCGTTGCGGAGCACAGGCTCCGGACGCACAGGCTCAGCGGCCATGGCTCACGGGCCCAGCCGCTCCGCGGCATGTGGGATCCTCCCGGACCGGGGCACGAACCCGTGTCCCCTGCATCGGCAGGCGGACTCCCAACCACTGCGCCACCAGGGAAGCCCACCCTGTCACTTCTTAAGTTGGATTTTAGTTCCAGACTGTGTGTGTATGTTTATTTTATTTTTAGGAATCAATAGTTACTTACAATTAGTTTCAACATCAGTACCTTTCCCCTTTTCCCCTCCTTTGCTTCTCCTTCTCCTCCCCGGAGTTTCCCCCATGGTGGAACCAGATTCTTGCATTGGGTGATTGTCAAGGCGGTTTAAAACATTTTTTAATAGCGTTGTTTATTTAACTCAATATATCTAAAATATTATTTTAACATATAATCAATATTCAAAATTATTAATATTTTACATTCTTTTATTCATACAAAATCTTTGAAATCCAGTGTGTATTTTACACTTGTAGCACATCTCAATTCAGATGCGAAATCTGCACTAGAAATACTTGGCCTGCATTTGAATTTCATTGTTTACTGTGAAAATTTTTTTCATTGAATGGTATCTCCCATATTGCACTATTTATCTCAAGTTAAAAATAAGTACTTGCAATTTTTCAAATTTTGAATCAACACATCTTTGATGTTATTTGAAAGCTCTTATATGCTACAGGCAATGGTTTGGGTCTTAATTGAAGGTCTGTCACTTCTGGGGAATACATTTTTAATTTTTCTCTTCATAATTTTAAACAAAACTTCCCTAGCTGAAATAACAATTTCAGCCTGGTGCATAGTGGGAGCTTAGTACCTGTTGATTGATCGACTGACTGACTGGTTCTATTCCTGCCTCGGCCTCCCCGCTGCCTTGTCTGGCCACTCGACCCAAGGTCTGTTGCTGGCCTTGGGATTCCAAGTGCTTTGAGCAAAGGCTGATGGCAGCGCAGTGATTTTTGTGATGAGTGCACTCATTTGAAAATATTAATTCAAGGTATGTGTGTTATGATAGCTTATGAGGAACTATCACATGGTAAAGTTTGGAATTTGTTGAGAAGGGTGGGTTCTTCCCCTTCGCTCCATCTCTAATTTCCAACTGATAGCTCAGCTGTCCTCTGATTTGGGGCCTCTGAGGTTTGAGGACCACATCCTGTGTTTCGTCCAGAGGTCAGGCTGAGGCTCTTGAACACGCTCCCGTGTAGATTACTTCCAGGTGAAACGACCCTGGGAATTAAGAATGCTCTTCACGGTAAGAAGCCTCTAACGTTTCTGCACGGGAGAAGAAAAGTAAGCATCAAACCATAAAAATTTCCTGGCTAATGAAACGGAAGGACAAAGCGCTGTGAGAGCAGCATTCCCTACACTCGTAAATACCAAGCAGTATTCCTAGGTGACCAGAGAAAATGCATGGGGGATCCAGAGAAGTTTTCAGAGCATAATGGGCTCTCCAGGGAGGGAAGGGGCTTGCACCATTTTCTCTTTCCCGTAAAGGGCAGGTTGCTGGTTTGCAAACTTTTGGGGCACTGTCCTTTAGCCCAGCAATCTGATCTGCCCCATGGGTTCTTGTCCACAGGGATCTGTACACCGAGACTGGTGCTGCCTTCTG
The DNA here is from genome assembly GCF_039906515.1 of Pseudorca crassidens. Classification (NCBI taxonomy): domain Eukaryota; kingdom Metazoa; phylum Chordata; class Mammalia; order Artiodactyla; family Delphinidae; genus Pseudorca; species Pseudorca crassidens. Next base: position 138,485,511 of record NC_090296.1, on the reverse strand, counting down.
AGGTCAGTCTGGGGATCATCATGGGAAGAAGGGAAACATTACTGATGAGGCAGAAGCTCTCTTCCGATCCTTAATCAGGAGGGATTTTCTGAAAGTTGCTTAGATGCTGGGGATTCAGCTGGGGGTAAAATGTGGAGCTCACGTTCTTAATAAACAGACCCAGAAGTGAAGGACTAGAGGCATCCGATGAGTGCAACGTTAGAGCCAAGCTCAAATGACGGGGGACACAGAAGACGGGGAAATCAACATTGAGGGAAAGGAGTCAGGCAAGGCAGCCCAGATGGGCAGACAGCTTGAATGAGGGCCCGGGGGTATGAAACCTCTTGGGGAGCTGTAGGCAGATCTGTCTGGTTGGAGCATTGGGTTTTGGAAGCAGAGTTTACTCTGGAAGGTCAGTGCTGGGCAGGTCAGTGTTGGGTCTGCATTTTAGAGAAGATCACTCTGGCTACAGGGTGAAAAGCAGATTGGAGAGGAAATGAGGGCTCAAAAGATGCATGCACCCCAAGGTTCATTGCAGCACTATTTACAATAGCCAAGACATGGAAGCAACCTAAGTATCCATCAATAGAGGAGTGGATAAAGAAGATGTGGTACATATATACAATGGAATATTACTCAGCCATTAAAAAGAATGAAATAATGCCATTTGCAGCAACATGGTTGGACCTAGAGATTATCATACTAAGTGAAGTAAGTCAGACAGAGAATGACAAATATCGTATGATACCACTCATATGTGGAATCTAAAATATGACACAAATGAACTTATTTACAAAACAGAAACTGACTCACAGACTTGGAAAACAAACTTATGGTTACCAAAGGGAAAAGGTGGTGGGGAGGGATAAATGAGGAGTTTGGTATTAACAGATACACACTACTATATATAAAATAGATAATCAACAAGGACCTACTGTTGCTGAGTCCAAGTTTGCTCTGCTCGCTGCACGACAGGCCAGTAAATCGGAGAGGAGGTATTGTGGCAAGGAACACCACTTTATTCCAGGAGCCGGGCATCTGAGAAGATGGCAGACTAAAGTCTCAAAATAACCACCATATTGGGGTTTGGATGCCAGTTTCTTTTATAGTGCAGAGAAGGGGAGGAGATGAGGAATTACAGTAAAAAGGCCATACGTTTTGCAAATATTCCCTGGAATGGCCATCCTCAGGGAGGGGATGTGTTAATTTCTTCTTTCTTGTAGCCATCCACAGGTGGACAGGGTCCGGATGTTCCCCTGAACAAAGGCACTTTGGTTTAACATTCAGGCAGAGGGGCGGGGCGAGGCAGGCCATTATGTACAGACAGTATCCTTTTAGTGAACAAAAGCAGCGGAAAGCTAAGGTTAAAGTAAAAGAAACAGATCCAACATGTAGTCAGATTCGGCTCTTTCCTGTTACACTACCGTATAGCACAGGGAACTCTACTCAGTATTCTGTAATCACCTACATGGGAAAGGAATCTGAAAAAGAATAGATACATGTGTATGTATAACTGAACCACTTTGCTGTACGCTTGAAATGAACACGACAGTGTAAATCAACTATACTCCAATATAAAATAAAAATTAAATTAAAAAAAGAAAGAAGGCTGTTGTTCTAGCCATGGCTGCAGTGGGGATGGAGAGGAGTGGGTGACAGAGATATCAAGCATTTAGGATCAGCAGGTGGTGGCAGCTGGTTATAGGAGGAGTTGAGAATAATTTTCATGAATATGGCACGTAGCTTGTTCCATATAGATGGGGCCAGGAAATGTGGTTAGATGATCAGGTTTTGGGGGAAGATACAGAGTTCATACTGGACATACTGGGTTTGAGGTGTCTGCAGGTCACCTGAGGATGCTCTGAAGGTAGGGAGTTCCAGTTTGGGGCTCAGAGACGTTGTCCCATCAGACATAGGTTCAGACCCAGGGAACAGCCTCAGCTTCAGAGCCGAAATGGATGCCAGTAATGGCTGAGATTCCCCGGGGAGATTACAGGTAAATGGACACCGGGCTTGATTAGTCAACAGCATTTGCATTTGAAATTTCTCACATCCAGCGCCCCGATGGTATTGAGAGGCAGCTGAATCCCTTGTAACCAGGTGAGAAACTGTGTCACTCTGAGGGTCAGCTGTGGACCTGCATGCAAGCCTTGCTGTAATGCTTTAGGACACCTAAGTAAGCAGGGTTTCAGTTTCTTGGTAGAGGGACAGGGGTTTGAATTCAGTGTATTTAGTATCCGAGTGGGTGTGAGGGGAATGAATGTCTAAATGGGGAGATCCTGGTGGCTAAAACTTGGGCCCGTGGGACCCAGATCATTTGAAACAAATCACTGGAAACGAAGAAAATCTGTTTCTTGTGCCACATAGCTGAGCTTTCGTTTCTTTCCTGGGGTCGTAGCTGAGCTGGTACTGTCTGGAGTGGAGAAGGAGGCAAGCTGTTAAATCCTCAGAAGGAGGCATTGAGGAGCTATTGATATTCTAAACCCAAGGGGCCAGCAGCACATCAACAATCAATAGCTTTCCCCACCAGTTTAATCGTCCCCATTAGCTCCGTCTCAGATGCCCTTACTCTAGTGATAGGTGTGGCCCACAGTCCGGGCTGCGTGTCAGGCCCTGTGGAAAGAATGTTGCTCTTTTCTTCTGAGTGGATTGTTTCATTACCCATTCAGTCATCAAAGACAAATCATACTGAGTTCAGGGCTAGAAGGGGTGCCATTCTTGACTGCAAGATGAGCGTGGGCGGAGGAAGCCCTGAGCTTCCTTGTGACAATGGCCCCTGGAGGAGAAAAGGGCAGAGGATGTCCCAATAGGCAGTGGCCAGGAGGCAAGGTGCTGGGACTCCAAGCCAGAAAGCTGCCTGGGCAGGTAAGGAGCAAAGAAAGGTCAGGGACTGTTCAGCTGCTAAGAGGATCGTACTCAACTCCAGCTCCAACTGGTAAGTAAAGGAAAATAATGCCATTGGTTCATATTGCTGAGATGCCTGGCCAGCATCATGCATGATTGGATACAATGCTCCGATGTACCAGACTTTGTCTCTTCATCTCTTTCCTCTTTCCTTTGTGTGACTCCATTGTTGGACAGGTTTTTCTCATACAGTGGCTACTAGCAGCTGTGGCTTCATTCCTATAGCTTAGCAATATCAGTTGAAAGAAAGTTCTGGCTGAAGTTCCAGAACTAAATCTCATTTGCGTTGGTTGGACCACTTGTTCATGCCTGAACCAATCACCATGGCCACAAGGATGGATGTTTGGATTGGTCTGGCTTCGGTCGGGCGTTTCCTTGTTGAGATGGGGGGAGATGGAGTCAGCCCCATCCCAATGATATGGAAGGGGCATGAGAATGGGGGAGGTGTCCCCCCAAGGAATACTGGGACACTGGATGAGTTGAATCAGTAAAAGCAAAACAATGGGGGGCTTCCGTGGTGGCACAGAGGTTAAGAATCTGCCTGCCAATGCAGGGGACACGGGTTCGAGCCCTGGTCCGGGAAGATCCTACATGCCGCGGAGCAGCTAAGCCCACGTGCCACAACTACTGAAGCCCACGCGCCTAGAGCCCATGCTTCACAACAAGAGAAGCCAACACAATGAGAAGATCGTGCACCACAACGAAGAGTAGCCCCCGCTCGCCGCAGCCAGAGGAAGCCTGCGCACAAAGAACAAGCAACACACAACAAGCAATAAGCAACGCACAAGCAACAAAGAACCAACTCAACCAAAAAAAAAAAAAAAAAAGAAAAAAAAAAAAAGGAAATCTTGCAATGAGACATGGAAGGGCCCAGCAGCAGAGAGGACTTTGAGTTTCATTCGGGGCCATCACTCCATTCACAATAGGGCCCTAGTGTCAGGAGGCAAGGAGCCTGCTGGGGGCAGGTGGGGTCTCTGGAGCCCAGCTAAGTTATTGGGGTTCACTTAGGACAATGGTTTTAGATGGGTCTGGGACAGCAGGAAGGATGCCTGAACATTTCCAGTGGGTGGGAGGAGGTCAAGCCCCAAGCCCAGACTTGGGAGGAAGGCAGTGGATTTTAGATCCTATGCCACAGAGCCGTGTGGCCTGGTGCAGATGCCTCGTGGTGGGGGTGTGGCCCCTGAGCAAGGGTGCATCTGGGCAACCCAATCCGGCTTCAACCAGAGTCTGCCTTGTGTCTATTTTGCTAATAGGCTCCCATTTGAAGAAAGTATTTAGTTGTCAAAAAAGCTTCAAAAAATCCACCGGACAAGGGTGATGGGAATTCTGCATCTCAGAAGCCAGACCTGGGTCTGCTCAGGTGGCAGCATGATTCACCTCCAGAGGGGATGGTGGTACCTAGGAATCCCCTGTGTGTCCTATGGCTGTTGTCATGACAAGTTCAGGCCCTGGGGTAACCTGCACGGTGACCACCTGAGAAGAAGGGTCAGGAGACAGGCAGAGACTGCTAGTTTCCGGGGCGTGCTCCTAGCGGCCGGAAGGGACGGTGAGGGAGCAGTGTGCATAGGTTGGTGACTGCTGTGCTGCCAGGGACAAACACTGGAGAGCAGGTTCTTGTAGGTGACCTCTGTCAGGTGCAGAGGATCTGATAAGAGTCATGATCTCCTGCCGGAGGGGTGGGGGAGGCTAGGAAAGGAGACACCCCCATCCCCACTGTATGGAAGGCGTTTGTCCAATAGCTGGTTTATTATCATCATTGTTGTTATACTGTCATCATCTTTTCTTTACTCGTGTCTTCTAAAACGATCGGAGGTGACTATGAGAAAAGATCCATCTATTGGTACATCTATTTTTTTTTTCTGGTGCCATTTTATTTATTATTTATTTATTTATTTATTTATTTTAGGCTGCGCCTGGTGGCATGCGGGATCTTCCCTGACTAGGGATCGAACCTGTGTTCCCTGCACTGGGAGTGCAGAGTCTTAACCACTGGTACATCTGTTTAAAATGCCTTTACCACCAGGCACTGGGCGAGGTCTTGGGCGTGTAGAGAGGACACAGCCCTGGGCCCTCCACAGTTCAGAGGGGGAGATGGGCATGTTAACAAACTGTCGCATGGTGAGATAGCGATGATGACAGAGGGATGTAAAAATTGTCCTGGGAGGCCGCCAAGGGAGCCTGCCTGACAACTGGAAGATTTGCAAAGCGCTTGACATTCGCGGTGGGGCAAGCTGGAAGGAACAGGGGTCGGGAAGGGCATCCGGGCTTAGGGAAGAGCAGTACAGAGTCACAGAGGTCCCAGGAAGCAGACTCCAGGTAGAGAGGTGAATTCCTGCGCCTGGGACCTAAAGGGCTGTGTAGGGAATGGGCCAAGGCCAGTCTGTGAAGCACTTAGAAGTCTGGACTTTATTTCTTAGACACTTTATTTCTTAGACAGTCAGCGGGGTGGGCACTGAAGGTCTTGAAGCCAAGGAGTAGGATTGGCTGGTAGAGGATGGATCGGCTGGTGGCTGGAGGAGAAACCCGAGGTGGGGAATGAGATCTGGAAGCAGAGACAAGTCACAGGTTGAGAGGTAATGGAGCCTGACCTTCAATAGGTAGGAAGGAAGGGTCTCCTGGAGCTCAGAGATGGTCAGGAAGGGGGAGCCACATAAATTAAAGTCATCAAACAGAAAGAGTAAAGGAGCAAAGGGAGGGGGCATTGTTACTAAAGTCACCAAGGGTCCTGGATGGGGTGTGGTCAACAGGAGGTTACGGTGGATGTTTCTGCAGAGACTTTGGCTGCCACGGATACTCCACAATTAAGAGAGCTGCTCAGTCAGGCATCTGGGAATGATCTCAGAGCCCCGAGCCCCTCAGGACCTCCCTGAGGAGGTAGGAAAGCGTAGAGAGTCTGTGGGCAAGGGCTGTGAAGTGGGTGTCCTTGGAGAGGGCTGTGGAGATGGGCTGGGAAGGGGTACGGGAGGGTGGAGCTCCCCTTCCTAAAGCCTCATCAGAAGAGGGCAGGCCTTACAGGGACCTTCAGAGAGTCCACTGTCTCCTGGGTTTGAGAACACAGAGCAGTGAGCTCTGGGTCCTGACCCAGGGAGTGAAGAGTGCAGGACTGACGGCAGTTGGACAACGACAGGGATGAACAGGTCTGGGTCCTTCTCCCCTAACGGGCCTTGCCCCAGTGGGTCACTCAGGAGTTATGGCCTGGAGGAAGGGCAGAAACACTGGACAAGAGAAAGAGAAAAGTAGTGTCACATCCTCCCTTCCCCACCCACGAGCAGCCAGCCCAGTGCGGGAGGGGAGAAGGGTTGCCATTAAAAGTTCGGAGTTATTATCATTATTGGGGACTGGACATTCACATTTCTAAAACGAGGCTATGATTGTGATTTTATATGTGAGTACAATCCTCTATTAAAAGTCAGCAGAGGGCTTCCCTGGTGGCGCAGTGGTTGGGAGTCCGCCTGCCGATGCAGGGGACACGGGTACGTGCCCCGGTCTGGGAAGATCCCACGTGCCGGAGCGGCTGGGCCCGTGAGCCATGGCCGCTGAGCCTGCGCGTCCGGAGCCTGTGCTCCGCAATGGGAGAGGCCACAGCAGTGAGAGGCCCGCGTACCGCAAAAAAAAAAAAAAAAAAAAAAAAGTTAGCAGAAATGTCAAGGGATTTGCCCAAACTTTCATTCTGAGGCAACCTCTCTCGTGAGAGAGAACACTGTAGTTGATAACACTGTATTGTGTAATTGAAATTTGCTGAGAGAGTAGAACTTACATGTTCTCACCAAAAAAAGAAAAAAAACACTTTTTTTGGTGTGCCCTTTGGCCATCTTTATGTCTTCTTTGGAGAAATGTTTATTTAGATCTTCTGCCCATTTTTTATTGGGTGGTTTGTTTTTTTCATATTGAGCTGTATGAGCTGTTTGTATATTTTGGAGATTAATCCCTTGTGGGTCACATCATTTGCAAATATTTTCTCCCATTCTGTAGGTTGTCTTTTTGTTTTGTTTATGGTTTCCTTTGGAAAGGGAGGGGAGAGATAAATTAGGAGTTTTGGATTAACAGATACACACTGCTATGTATAAAATAGATAACCAACAAGAACCTCCTGTATAGCACAGGGAAATACACTCAATATTTTGTAATAACCTACAAAGGAAAAGAATCTGAAAAAAATTTTTATATCATTGAATCACTTTGCTGAATACCTGAAACTAACACAACATTGTAAATCAACTATACTTCAATTTAAAAAAAGAAAACAAAAGGTAAATATGTGAGGTGATAGATGTGTTAATTTAATGGGAGAATCCTCTCACAATATATTTGTATATCAAATCATCATTCTGTATTCTCTAAATATCTCTCAATATTCTTTGTCAATTATACCTCAGTAAAGCTGAAAAAGCAATCCTCTCTTTCCCTGTCTCCCACTCTTCTGCTCTTCAGCAATTCCTAGAAAGAATAATCTACCCCCTTTCGCTCCTTTTTACTCTTCTTATTATACATGAAATATGTGGCTACATTCCTTAAAAACTTTTTAAATAAAACTGGAGCATATAAGTAAAGAGGGTAAACCCCTTCCCTACCTCTGTCCCCTCCCCAGTGGTGTGTATGTGTTTGTATATGCATTTGCGTCCACACATGCATACTTATTGAGGTGGCACTTGAGTTCACGTTTTCCCTCAGTAACTGGCCAAAAATCTGCTACTGGTTCTGCCTTGGCCTTAGTCTCATGCCTCTCTCAATATAAGTTCCCGCATTCTTGAACTTGTCTGTGATCAATGAGTGTGTGCTCATAAAAGTCCATCATCACATCTAATCAGAGGAATAATGTCCACATTATGAAAAAAGCATGGCACTGAGATGTGCGGCTGATACCCAAATAGTCACTTCAAACATAGGTAGGGATTTGAGTGGGATCTGAAATGAAAATCTCTTATGTGTTTCATGTAATGAACTGTTACTAAATATGTCAATGTGTATTTATTATTGCAGGACAAATTGTTGCAGTTGTTGAGGATTGTCAATGCTATTCACTTTATGTGCAATACAATTATTAGGAACTTTCAAATAATTGAATAGGAAAATAGATGAACAGTTAATTCAAATATTAAAAGAAAGTCTAGGATATAAATGTATTATCTTTGAGCCTACAAAAGTTAATAACCATTTAAATAATAATATAAGGAAAGAAAATAGAAATGAACTCATATTGTAATTCTAGTCTTTCTCAAATTGTTTAGTATATTGTTGTATTATTAGTTGACTGCAGGCTTGGCTGGGCCCTGCTAGACCCTAGATTTCAGATTGGGCTCAGGTCTGCTCCATGACTCCGTGATTCTGGGACCAGTGGCTACGCAGGGCAAGTTCTCACGCAAGTAGTAGCAGCCTCCAGGCCAACCCAAAGCACACAAGCACATATAGAGCCTCTGTGCCTGTTAAGTCTGCTGACATGCCATTGGCCAAAGCAGATCACATGGGTGGGCTCAGTCAGCTGGGGTGGGGCTCTAGAGGGAGGGTCTGCAAAGTCACATGGCAGAAGGTGGGCAAGGAAGGGGGCTTCCCTGGTGGCGCAGTGGTTGAGAGTCCGCCTGCCGATGCAGGGGACGCGGGTTCGTGCCCCGGTCCGGGAAGATCCCACATGCCGCGGAGCGTCTGGGCCCGTGAGCCATGGCCGCTGAGCCTGTGCGTCCGGAGCCTGTGCTCCGCAACGGGAGAGGCCACAACAATGAGAGACCCGCGCACCGCAAAAAAAAAAAAAAAAAAAAAAGTAAAAAAAAAAGGTGGGCAAGGGAGGAATAACAACCCAGTCTCCTCAAAGGCAGAGGAGAAGATGCAAGTTCTCTGTGGATGGTTACCATATATTAGAAAGAAGAGACTGTGTCACAGCCTGTGTCAACTTCACCATCAACAGTACTCCATTCTGGTAGAAGTAGATAAAAATTAACTGGCCTCCTAATAGCTTTAGTGTGTGTGTGTGTGTGTGTGTGTGTATGAATAATTATTTACCTATAATGTACACTGCCTATCTCTTACAATTTGGTTACTAAATTAATAGTAAAATGGTAGTTACAATTAATTTTTATAGACTTTGAGATTTATTTTTGGATCCCAGAAGTTCATTCCACATGGTGATACTTGGATTTGACCTCTTTTAGCTGAATGTATGTATATTCTTTTCACTCTTGACCTTTCAGCATGTGGCTAAATGTATACTGGTGCATCTCTCCTATTTCTCTTTCTCTCTCTCTCTCTCTATATATATATATCAGACACATTTGGATCATATCTATATATTACATATATTTTTCCTGCAATTTGTTTTTTCACTTAATACATCTTTGAACTCTTTCTATACCAGCACATACAGACCAAGTCACTATTTTTAACTTCTACAAGTTGTTCCATTGATGTACAAATCCCTCCACTGTGTAATTTATTAACACATCCCCTATGGATGTGCACCTGAGTCCCCACTTTACCCCATCCCAGCACTGCTATTACGGCCAGTCCCACTTTAACTCACTACTGTCAGGCCCGCTGGAGCCAACAGTCTTCCGAGAGTTGTGGGGAATGTTCACTCTGCTCTGACCTTCCTTATGTCACTTGTCCTTTCAGGAGCATGTGACAGTGTTGGTCTGTCCATCCTTTGTTTATTTTGTGCTCCCTCTGGCCATTCTGCTTAGTAACATATGGCAACTCCTTTCCTTCCTGCCTATACGTACTTTCTCTGGATGATCCCCTCTGCTTCCTGGTCACCCACATCCATGACCTGATGCCTCCACGATCAGGTCCCAGCTCAGCCCTCTGCCCACCCTCCGCCTCCAGACACACCACTTGTGCTCCCACCCCAGGCTTCATCCTCCCTTGTGCTTGCTGCCTTGGTAATTGGTGCTGCCATCCACCAAGCCATCACGGCAGGCCACTGCCTCACTCCCACATCTGGTTGACACATCCATGTGTGGCAATCCTGCCTTCCGCCCCTCGCATTCTCTGCTCCTCTAATCATCACAGGCGTTGCTCTGCTTAACTTCACTGGTGGTTGCTCTGCCCGCTCCGTGGCCACAGCACATCCGAGCCGTCACATGATATCCAGTGCCCTGGACGTACTAACAAGTCCAGTGGTGTCAGACCCTGCTCTAGCCCTGAGATGCCTCCTCCTGCCCTGTCACAGTGTAATCAAAGTGACCACCTGCCTCCCAGGGCTCTTATTTAAAATGTATATTTTGGGGCCCCGGCGCACACGCAGGGAATCAGAATTCCTGTCCTGGGGCCCGGGAATCTGCATGTTCAATGCACTCCAGGTGATTTTTAAAAAATTTATTTAATTTATTTATTTTTGGCTGTGTTGGGTCTTTGTTGCTGTGCGTGGGCTTTCTCTAGTTGCGGCAAGCGTGGGCTACTCTTCGTTGTGGTGCATGGGCTTCTCATGGCGGTGGCTTCTCTTGTTGTGGAGCACGGGCTCTAGGTGCGTGGGCTTCAGCAGTTGTGGCTTGTGGGCTCTAGAGTGCAGGCTCAACTGCACCACTAGGAAGCCCTCGGGTGATTTTTAGCTTCACTAGTTTGGGATCCAGTGCTACAGAACATAGTCAAGATTCCCTCCTGGCACGTATAAGAAAGGCCCTTTCTGGAGCTTCAGTCTCTTTACCTGCAAATTAGAACTCAGTATTTGCTTAGAAATCTTGGGATCATGAAATCTTGGGATAAGTTCATGAGATCACACATGTGAAATGCAGTGCACAGTCTGGCCCTCGGAACATAACGAGGATCTCAGCGCCTCCGTCCTGGTTATGTGCAGTCTGCACGGAACCAGATCCAGGGCCCATGGGCCAGATCTGCTGTGCCAGCTGGCGTTCTAGGCGTGCAGGGTAAACCAGCCTGCCTGTTGCCCCTCGGAGCTTGTGGGGCACTGTAATCTGTGTTCCCTTCTCTCCGGGCTCTCACAGCCCTGGGCATCCCTTCTCCACAAGGGAACCACCTGACTCTTGGGGCGGGGGAAGTCATTTTACTCTGACTCAGCTCCAACTTTCCAGGCTCATGTTGAGTTCTGAGCACAGAACTCAACTCCTCTCAGATGTGCACTCAACATTGAGTATGAACTGATGATTCATTGTAGATTATTCTTCCTTCACCCCCTGCCCAGGCCCCCTTCATGCCCTGGCCTTCTCTGCTCTGCTCTGGGTTCCAGGAGGCTGACCCCTAAGGACCACATGGCCACGTTGCTTTGCACGCTGACTTCCAGCTTTGTGGCTTTATGAGCTTGTTCAGGTACCCGGAACACATACCACCATCTGGTTTAGATGACAGAAATTCTTTTCTCACAGTTCTGGAGGCAGGAGAGTCTGAGATCAAGGTGTTGGCCAGGTTGCTTTCTCCTGAGGCCTCTCCTTGACCAGCTGAGACCATCTTCTCCTTCTTGTGTCTTTACATGATCAACCCCCAAGCCCCCATTTGTGTGTCTGTGTTCGAATCTCCTCTTCTTATAAACACACCAGTCATGGTGGATAAGAGCCAATCCTAACAACCCCATTTTACCTTAATTACCTCTATAAAGGCCCTATCTTCAAATACACTTATATTGTGATGTGCTGGGTGTTTGGACTTCAGCATAGGAATTTTGGAAGGCACAGCTCAGCCCTTGATAGCAGCCAGTAGGAGGCATGGGCTGGGGATGAGGTGGGGGGGAGAGGCAAGGACCATTTTCTCCACCCTCCTCCTGCCCTAGCATCTCTCCCCCACCTGCTCTTTTCTGCTAACATCACTGTCCCCCCTCTCCCCCCAGGGGGGGCAACTGCTTCCCTGGCATTGGCCTCTGAGTGTTTCAGCCTCCTTTGTTGGTTCTTTCACCCCTGCCACCCCTCTGAAACTCTGCCTTAAGTAGAGCCTCTCCATTCGAACCACCTGAGGTGGTTTCTGCCAGGGGGCTGATGGGTACGGTTTGTTCATTCACGGTGTGTTCGGCCCCATCTGTCTTCCGCCTGCTTGTCCCAGACACCCAGACATACCACCTCTACCCGATGGACAGGGATCAGAATCCATGCTGATGGAACGCTGAGAACCAACATGACACTAAAGGAGAGAGGGTTCCTTCCCCCTTTGATGGTAAGGAAGGCTTCCTGGAGGAGGAAACACTGTGACTATAAGGGGGACAGACTTTGGTGAATGAAGAAGGACGTGAGATGGGATAGAGGTTATAGCCAAAGCCAGAGCAGAGAGCTCTCAAAGCAAGGATGGCCCTCCCCCAGCTGGGGTCCCTGGCGTCACCATCCACAAGGTCACCCAGCTAAAGCCTTGGCACCAGCATCAACCCTTCTCTTCCCCCCCACCTTTCCCATGCTTGGCTTGTCACTGAGGCCATTTGATTCTCCTTCTGACACACTTCTCCCCTGTCTGTCTTCTTTTCTCCATCTCTCTGCCACTTCGGTGCAGTGGTCTGACATGCGGGGAGAGTGAGGTCTTATCTGGCCACTGCATGGCCGGAAGAAAGGCAAAGAGAAGAGTCTTTTTTGGGCATCTACTTGATGCCTTGCACTAAGCTAGGTAGTTTATCTTTGACTTTCATAACATTCCTGGGAGGTAAGTCGGTACTACCCCATTAGCAGATGAAGAAACTGACCCTCCGAGGTGCTCATGAACTGTGTTGTTTCCCCTGCTTTGAAGGTGCCTTTGAATTTGGACCTAGGGACAGATGAGGATTGGTGGCAGTCTGTCTCCGGGAGGCGACCAGGCAAGTTCCCAGGGTTGAGGGATTGCAGCGTGCCCCAAAGCTCAGCTGCTTAGAGACAGAGCTTGTGCGCAGAATTTAACGGGCAGGTTCTCCAGAGCCAGTTGGACACAACCTTTCAGGAGATCTGGACGGTCCTTGAAGGGAGGTTTTGTTTCTCTGGGCAGCTCTAGGTGTATTTTCACCCAGTGGGCCCCAGAGAGGAGACCAGAGCAAACTATTTTTTGTCCTGACTGCTTGTGAAATGGAGAATATTTTTAGCAGGTTTGAAAACTTTGGAGACAACTCCCATTGCTCAGGGTCCAGCTCATAGCAGGCACTCAATAAACCTTTGTTGGATGTTGCTGAATGTTACTCATTGGCACAAATGATCCGTGGTGAATGTGCACATTAGGGGATTTGATGAAGATGTCAGCCAGCCTGACAGTAAAAAGTAATCTTTATGATGTCATAAAAAGGAACATGGACAATAGCTTAGAATGTCATTGGTGAGCACAATAAATATTTCCCTGAAGTTCCTTTGCCCATCAGGAAACCGCATTACATGCACTTTCAAAACCCGTGGCTTGTTTCGACGTTATGTAAAATGCCATTCTTTTAGTGGGAAACGATGGAGTTTGCAATTAAACAAAGTGCACAATAATCACGTCCACCTTGATTGATTTATGGGGCGTGGAGTTTGCTTTAGAGAGTTACAGGAGGGATAGTGAGTGAGCAGGGTTTCCAGTGCCACCAAACACAGTCACTTTGGCTTCAGGGTACTGTTCCCTCCATGGATTAAAAAACAAATGCATCTACGATGGATAATGAGGTTGCTCTATTCAGCCAGCCAGCCAGCTCTTGCTGAGCACTTGCTGTGTGCCAGGCATGGTCCTAGGGATGCGGAGTTGAGAGGTCAGAGGTTCTACTCCCACGGGACTCACAGCCTAGTGGCAGCCAATGGCGAGAAAATGTCATGTGGGCGGTGAGGGAGTCACTAGGGAGTTGTGCCCAGGTCACTAGGAGAGGACAGGGAGGGAACAGCAAAATGTGACTTGGATGGGTAAGGACACATTCAGGAAAACTGAAGGGATTCTTGAGGGGTGATGCAGGGAGCAAGGTGAGGGGGCCCTGGGCCCAAGCAAGGGCATGGACTTGATGGAGGACTGGGAATGTGGGTGGCAGCTGGAGGAATGATGGGGGTGCTGAGGCTGGACAGGGTGTCTCTGCCTGTCAAGGAGCCTGCACATTACCCTACCCCCTGCCTGATGGGGAAATCAAGTTGTAACTCTCTAACTTGGAGCCTGGCCCTTGCTGGGCTGCCCTAGTGCATAGAAAGGTTTTCCTCACTTGGAACTGAGATCTGTCTCCCTGAGGTTGGAAATCAATGACCTTTGCTCTGCCACCTGCAAGATCCCAGAGTAAGCCTCTCTTTTTGTCAGGTATTATTATTATTATTTATAGTTTATATTTTTATGAAGTTGACTGTTACAAAGGCTACCTCTTTAGATATGTGACGATAAGCCTCCTTCCTCTAAATCTTCTCAAGGTCCGATATCACTGTCTCCTTGAAACTTTCCCTAAATGGCAAACTTCTCCTTTCCACACAATCCACAGTGTCATTTTCAATCTTAAAATTTTTTTCCGTTTATAAAAGTGATATATGCTTGCTGTAGAAAATTAGGAAAACACAGACGATGAAAAGAAGACAAATATAGCCAGTTTGTTGGACGCTTCTTTCAGCCAGACTCTCTCTGGATCGCCGCCCCTGCTGATTCTGGGGCACACAGGTTCCTCTGAGTGATTAAATGCAGCCCAGTTTAACTCTTGGATCTCAGATTCGGTATAAATCTTGTCTCCTTGCCTCCCTCTGCACAGGCTCAAGCCGGGACCTCTCGGTCTTGTGTTTCTCCTCCCCTCCCTTTCAAGTGCCCTGGGATAGAGAGCAGGGAGAGCAAACTGACTTTTTCCTTTATTTACCTGGACTGCCCTGGCCTCCCCTTCTACCTGTCTGTTGGCGCTCCCTCTGTGGCAGGCACGAGAATGTTGGTGATCTTGTGGAGAACGTAGAGGAGTTATTTGGGGGAAACTGTGGAGCTCCCCCTGGCACTGTTCCCAGATGCAGGAGACAAGGTTCTTTGTATCCCCTGTCAAGTCACCAGCAAACTCAGCTCTGTCCTCTTGCTGGGCGGTGGGGTGGGTGATTCTCGCTCAGTGGGCTGCCTTTCTGGGTAAGGCACCATCCCCCGCCGCTCCCTTGCAGGTATCATTTGGCCCCCAGGAAGCATAGGCATCCTTACTGGGGCACATGGCAGGAGTGTGTGGAATCTGCGTGTCTCTCCAGAAACCGTCATTGTCTTTTGTTGTGTTGTTGAATTCAGCGTGCTAATATCGAATTAGGATTTCATTAGAAGCTTTGTATCTTTGTTTATTATTGAAATGAATTTACTCACTTTTCTGCTAATCCTTTTTTAGGTTTTATTCTTAATGCTGTGCTAGATTTGTAAAATAAATTAGAGAGTATTCCTTCTTCTTCTGTGCTTTGGAACAGTTTACATAATGTGAGAATTATCTGTTCCATGAACATTTGAAAGAACATGCTGTGACAACAGTCTGACCCTAAAGCCTTTCTTGGGGAGGGAATTTTTTGAAACTTGTTTGCTTCCTTCCATGCTTGCTGGTGATTGCAAAATTTTTTTCACTTCTCTTGGAGACAAATTTAGTAATTTGTGTCTTCCCAGAAAATGATCCATTTCATTGAGACTTTGATATATACTAACATGAAGTTGTACCACCTTATTCTCTTATAGTCCAAAAAAACCCCTGCATATCTGTTCTTATGTCTTGTTTTTCATTCCTATATATTTTCTGTGATCTCCCTCTCTTTTTTTGGTGTTAGAATTTTCAGAGGTTTTGCTACCCAAATGCAAGTTTGTAGAACCTGGTCTTGGAATTACTGATCATTTCTACTAGTGGTTAATTTCTTTGTGTTCTGCTTTATTTTTATCATGCCTTCTCATTTACTATCCTCGGGCTTAAAAATTCTCAAGTTGAATGTTTCTTTAGTATTTTTAAAAATAATACAAATGTTTAAATCTATGACTTTATTCTCAGACTACAATCTGGTCCCTTTCTTTTAGTCCCCCAGCTTTCAGCCACAAAGTGTACCCCATCTTGCAAATTTTTCCCAGACTCAGAAGAGCCCACTTTCCTCTTCCCTATTAGCAGCCCCTCCTTAGTGATTTCTGCTGCAGCAAATCCACCTCTGGTGAATGACCTGCTTGCTTTGGAGCGGCTGCTACTGCACTTGGTTGGTGACCTTGGGCACACTTGAGGTGTGTTTGATTCCTTTACACCTCCTGTAGGCTCCTCCTGCAACGAGCATGCCTTTAACTGTCCTGATTTCTCCTGGACTCTTGGTGGAACCCAACTGCCATAAGGTGGCACAAATTTTAGAACATTCCACCGTGAGATGGAAATGGCACCCAAGCTTGGCCTAGGGACTTTAGCCATCCTGAAGAGGTGGCTGTCTACACATTAGCCTGAAACACAGCCTCACCTACTGCTTGACCCAAACTGATGCTCTGCGGAGGGTCTTCTTATAACACTTGCTTCTTATAACACTGACAAGAGAGCACGGGTGAAACAGCCAGCCCAGAGATGGGAAAATCCCCTGGAATGTCCCACCCACTCAACTGTAATGGTGCTAAGTAGCTGGTGACTCGTGGCAGAGGAAATTCTGCCCAATGCGCTGACTTCGGGTCAGGACCCTGGCCATGAGATACACTGACCCCAAATTTACTGAAGTAACCTACATGTTCAGTCCCCCAGACACCCAGTACTGGAACGCTAAGGTCACATTCACAGGAGGTACCTTCCTATGGAATTGAATCCAAGGAGCCGATCACGAACTTGATCTTTGTTACCCATGTACACGTCCATATGAAGCAACAATACCTAAAGGGAAGCAACCCATCAGCAAGTGAGGCTATCGTCTCTACTCCAGGCCTGGATCTGTGCTTGAATCCACTGCAGGCATGGGGCTGGGATGCTGAAGGGGAAGGCCACCGTTCCCTGCAAAGGGGCTATACGCCACTGTGCCAGTGTCTCCAGAGACAGCTTCCACAGGGCCTGCTGGCCAATTATGGATACATTGTGCACAGCCCTGTCCTGCTGCCTGGCTGGGCTCCTGGACACCGGCGAGGCAGGGCTGGGGCACAGGGAGAACACGGGGAGTGACCGTATACTCTTCTCCTTTCTTTCGAGCAGGACACATTTAAAGAGGGGCCATACTCTCCTCTCTCTTTGTACCTTCTTTGATCTCAGCAGGTGGATGGAAATTTATGTGATGTCATCTGATGGTTCCTACTGCTCAGTTGCAGGACACCTGAACAGACATGAACTTGGACCCTGATTTTGCCTTGGGTAGTTCTACAGCCCTCGCCTCTGCTTTAAAATCACTTATGATGACCAATGGTGGCATCTGTATCCCTCTTGAAGTCATCTCTTGGGAGAAAGGAGGGACCATCTGGCTCATCCCCAAAGGGTGGTGGAGAGAGACCTCAGCTGGAAAGGTGTGAGCATATCTGTCCTGGGCCAGCAGGATACGTGAATGACTCTCCTTTATTCAAGCATAGATATGCACCATCTGAAATGGCTTTCCATAACTGTCCCAGGCAGGGACTCAGTGCCAACTCCTCATGGTGGTAGGTATGTCCACTTTCTATCTGATGTACCTGAAGGGAACCTGTGGACACCTTGCCCCAGCAATGCTAAGAAAACCACTCATCTTGGTGTCGGCCAAAGCCTGTGGAGGAACTTGCAGTTAACAAGCCTCCAAGAACAGTATGGAGGTTCCTTAAAAAACTAAAAAGAGAACTACCATACGACCCAGCAATCCCACTACTGGGCATATACCCTGAGAAAACCATACTTCAAAAAGAGTTATGTACCACAATGTTCATTGCAGCTCTATTTACAATAGCTAGGACATGGAAGCAACCTAAGTGTCCATCAACAGATGAATGGATAAAGAAGATGTGTCACATATATGCAATGGAATATTACTCAGCCATAAAAAGAAACGAAATTGAGTTATTTGTAATGAGGTGGATGGACCTAGAGTCTGTCATACAGATTGAAGTAAGTCAGAAAGAGAAAAATAAATACCGTGTGCTAACACATATATATGGAATCTAAAGAACCAAAAATGGTTCTGAAGAACCTAGAGGCAGAACAGGAATAAAGACGCAGACTTAGAGAATGGACATGAAAACATGGGGAGGGGGAAGGGTAAGCTGGGACAAAGTGAGAGAGTGGCATGGACATATATACACTACTAAACATAAAATAGCTAGTGGGAAGCAGCTGCATAGAACAGGGAGATCAGCTCGGTGCTTTGTGACCACCTAGAGGGGTGGCATAGGGAGGGTGGGAGGGAGACGCAAGAGGGAGGAGATATGGGGATATATGTGTACGTATAGCTGATTCACTTTGTTATATAGCAGAAACTAACACACCATTGTAAAGCAATTATTCTCCAATAAAGATGTTAAAAAAAAAAAAAGCCTCGAAGAGCCCGGGAGTGCACTGAGGGGGGACAAATCTGTGTGCCTGGAAGCTCCTTTCCTCCTCCCTTTGGCAGTGCTGCATCGAGCTGTCTTCGAGGGTCTGAGTTAGATCAGTGGCAGAACCGCTGGTGTCAGCCTCTGAATTTGGGGTGCTGCCCTCTTTCTCCTGGTGAAGGAGTTTCTCTTGTTACAGAGTTGCATGTCTATAGCTGCCCCATAGCCCTATAAATAGGTGGAGCTTAGTGGGGACCGGTTTCTCTCTCCTGGAGCTTTGGCATGCAGTCCATCCATGCCTGACCTAAGCTGGGGACAAGAGTGTGTGGGATCCCACGGACACTACCATGTGCTCCTGTTTTCCCCAAAGGACCTCAATTTTCTGTCTGCAGGACATGGCGCTAGTGTGCGTGTCCTTTGCATGACAGTGCTAAAATTGTTGCTGCCACCTTCTCAGACCAATCCTATTCTAGATCCTGCCCTTTCGTGACTGTGACTGGGAATAATATATCTGGAGGGGGTATATAATTTATCATAGCAACAGCTAATAATTACTGACTGTTACTACAGGCTGGTCACTCTGCTAAGAGCTTTATATATATTAACTCACTGAGGGAGAGAAATACAATGATTTCTTCTTTTCTATTCATTTGTCTTTTTTCCCCCAGAAAAGGAAACAGAGGCACAGAGAGGTTAAGAATTTGTCCAAAGTCACACAGCTATACGTGGTGAGTCCAGGATTCAAGTTTGGGCCATCTGCCTCCAGAGCCTGGGCCATTAAAATCACCTGTGTTGATGACTTGCAAGTGGGCTGCAGGGGGTATTTGGGGGGTGAAAATAAAAAGTATTCTGGTCGTCTCTGAAAACAGCACCCCTCTGTCCAGTATAGTTGCATTATTTTCTGACCCCCAAGAAGGATCTCCTTACTTCCTCTTAATCCACGTATTTGCTTCTCACGCAGAACAAAGCCTTTTGCCCACCACTGACTGTGCCCCAAAATACACTGTATTAGGTCTTATATCCGATATCACTTCTTCCAAGATTTTAGCAGCAGGTCGGCTATGAGGTCCGAACTTTCAGGGGTGCTAGAGTTTCTTGGATTTTGTTTGTAAGCTTGCTTTGCTGTGTGTTCCTAGATTCGCAAGCGGGAAGTCGGGTGGGAGCAGCTGTTGTCCATCCCCGAGGCTGCCCAGGTGTGGGCTCCATCACCCACAGTCCTTGCAGCTAGGTTCTGGCTGCCCCCAAACACTGCAGCCCCTGAGATTTGGAAGGAGAAGGTGACCACGTGAGGTGTGGGCTGTGACAGCTTCACTAGAGGTCCCGGGAGCCCGAGCAGGGTGGGAGGTGACCCTGGCACTGACGGCCGAGACGGTGGTATCCTCATCACCTGGTCATGACCAAGGCAGCAGCTGGTTGTCTGGAGTCTTTTCTAGAAGCTCAGCTCTGGGTCTGCTCCTCCAGCCCTGCCATCAGTTTCATAAGGACCTAATTCCCTTTCTGTGTCAACTAGGTAGAGTGTTCCATGTTATCTGCCCCTTGTTACTGTCACTTTGTGAGTTTTTTTTTTTTTTTTTTTTTAACACAATTGGTTCAGATTGAGCCCACGATAAACTAAAACCCTCAGATTTCTTTTCCCATTAATGTTCTTGGGCATCCTCCATCTGGGTGCGTGGGAGCAACTAAACTTATCTGCATTGGGCCTAGCAACCCAGCCAGTGAGGTCCTTTGAATGCTTGTCTCTATGGGAAGCCTGCCACTGAGAACCGCACTGTTCCCACTGCCAAAACCTTGTACTGGGGCTGCAGGATGCTGTCTCCAACTGGGTTTCTGCCAAGGATTCTCTTGGCCTGTTCTCTGCTCCTGGGAAGGAATGGCCTGGGGAGCTCTTCAGTGCATCTACCTTTCTCTCTGTCTCTTGGGTGACCCCGGGGTTACTGACTCTGGCCTCCCTCCCCTCCCCTGGGGGTAGGCATCTCCATTTTTCCAGAGGCTGCCCTGCAGAGTCTTGCACATGCTTTGTGGGTGGGACCATAGGTATAGTCTGGGTACATTTTCCCTCAAGAATTCCTTTTAGGAAGGTGTCTTTTCTAATACCCAGACATCCCAGGGGAGTGTGTGAAGTTTTACTGTTGTTGTATAGTTTTTCAAACGGCAACTTATGACCCTTGAATAGGATATAAAATTGATTTTGAGGTCTGGATGAACATCAAATATGTAGAATCGAAATTCGTTATAAACAGGAAGGATAAGTAGTGTCTTGGGCATCTATTGTTATTTGTAGGTGTGTACATATGGGTAGCAATCAGGGGTCCACAAGAGAAACAAAACCAGTAGAAGGTATGTATATCTATCTATCTGTGTATACGCATTCATATCTGTGTCTGTATATAAATACGTATCTGTATATATATCTATATATTTATATCTCTCTATATAGAGACATTGATTTTGAGGAATTGGTTTAGGTAACTGTAGGGTCTGCCTAGGCAGTTCTTTTTTTTTTTATAAATTTATTTTTGGCTGCCTTGGGTCTTTGTTGCTGCGCGCGGGCTTCCTCTAGTTGAGGTGAGCGGGGGCTACTCTTCATTGTTGTGCGCGGGCTTCTCACTGCTGTGGCTTCTTTTGTTGTGGAGCATGGGCTCTAGGCCCGCGGGCTTCAGTAGTTGTGGCTCGCGGGCTCTAGAGAGCAGGCTCAGTAGTTGTGGCGCACGGGCTTCATTGCTCCACGGCATGTAGGATCTTCCCAGACCAGGGACTGAACCCGTATCCCCTAGCACTGGCAGGTAGATTCTTA
The DNA here is from genome assembly GCF_039906515.1 of Pseudorca crassidens. Classification (NCBI taxonomy): domain Eukaryota; kingdom Metazoa; phylum Chordata; class Mammalia; order Artiodactyla; family Delphinidae; genus Pseudorca; species Pseudorca crassidens. Next base: position 138,464,582 of record NC_090296.1, on the reverse strand, counting down.
ACCACTGCGCCACCAGGGAAGCCCCCTTGGCAGTTCTTAAATCCATAGGGAAGGCCAGCAGGAGGAGCAGGCTGGACCTCTCAGTCACAAGTTGAAGTTTCTGTACACAGGTGGGATTTCTTCTACTTTAGGGAAGCCTCAGCTTTGCGCTTAAAGCCTTTCAGTTGATGGAACCAGACCACTCAGATTATCTACGGTAATCTTCCTTATTTAAAGACAAATATCATATGATATCACTTATATGTGGAATCTAAAAAAAATGATGCAAATGAACTTATATACAAAACAGAAATAGGCCCACAGACATAGCGAACAAACCTTACGGTTACCAAAGGGGAAAGGGGGGGAGGGTTGTATTAGGAGTTTGGGATTAACATATACACACAACTATATATAAAATAGATAACCAATAAGGACCTGCTGTATAGCACAGGGAACTATACTCAATATTTTGTAATAACCTATAAGGGAAAAGAATCTGAAAAAGAATATATACATACATACATATATAAATATATATTATATATAAATATATAATATATATTTATTATATAAATATATACTTTATATAAATATATACTTTATATAAATATATAATATATACTTTATATAAATATATAATATATATTATTTATATAAATATATAATTTATATATATAAAACTGAATCAGTTTGCTGTACACATGAAACTAACACAACATTGTAAATCAACTATACTTCAATTAAAAAATAAAAGGAAAAAAAGGAAAACAATAAAATAAACTGATGACAGAGTTTAATCCCATCTCCACGAACCCCTCACAAGGACACCTAGCTTGTGTTTGAATTCCTGGGGACTGTAGCCTGGCCAAGCTGATGCACAAAACTATCCGAATAAGTGTGTGTGTATACTGGATGGTGATTAAAAATGAATTTCTTACTGTAAAATATAATTTGAAAAACTCAGGGGAAATAAATCAGCCCTGCTGCCCTCTGTTTTGCGGGCAGATGCATTCAGACCCGTCCCCTTTCTTCAGTCACACTCTCTAGGCTTTTCAGGCCTGGTGGGTGAAGTGGGCAGGCAGGTGTTTACTTTAGCTCTGTCTGATGTTTCACCTTCCTCCAATGGCATGGGGTCAGCCATGTGGAGCAAAGGTAACTGACACCCTGGGGCACTGGCTCCCTGGACCGCGGGCAAACCCGGAACTAGGGACCGCTCACAGCCGGGCTCTGGGAATGAGCCTCACTATTGTCGGAGGACAGAGGAAGAATCTGCTTCCTGTGCCTTCAGGGTGAGTCCTAAGAGCCCAAGATTCACCTCCTTGTAAGAGGAAGTGGTGGGTAGTCCCAGAGCGGAGAAGCTTGCAGGCGCGCAAAACTCCCCAACCCTGATGTCAGAAAACGTCTAAGGAGGCGATTCGAGAAGGATATGAGAATGTTGCTTCTCCTTTATACAGTTTCGCATCCCTCCTGCAGTTCAGCTCTCCCGGGTTGTTTTATAAAGGAACAGCTGACTCATAGTTCCCAAGCAGAAGATACTGGTGAGGAAGGAATATATGACATCATGGATAAACAGAGAAGTCCTTAATTTTTAATGTGTATAATAGTGTTGTAGGAAGGAGGACCCCTTCTAGGGCCCAAGAATGGACTCTTATCTAACACTTGGAAATGAATTGCCCCAGGAGACACACCTGCTGACAAAGAAAGAGACTTTATTGGGAAGGGGAACCTGGGCAGAGAGCAGCAGGGTAAGGAAACCCAGGAGAACTGCTCTGCCACGTGGCTCACAGTCTCAGGTTTTATGGTGATGGGGTTAGTTTCCGGGTTGTCTCTGGCCAATCATTCTGACTCAGGGTCCTTCCTGGCGGCACGTGCATCGCTCAGCCAAGATGGATTCCAGCGAGGAGGATTCTGGGAGGTTGGTAGGACATATGGACTGGCGTTTCCTTTCTCCTTTTGACCGTTCCCTAATTCTTCCGGTTGACGGTAGCTTGTTAGTCCTGCGTTCCTTACCAGGAACTCCTGTTGTAAGATAACTCATGCAAGCGGTTACTACCTTGCCTGGCCAGGGCAAGCAGTTTCGGTCAGTGGTTCCCCTAACGATAGTAGAGCATCATAAGTGGGATCTTATTTAAATTGTGTGTGTCTTCCTTAGGGAGCAATTCAGTCGTTCCACGAGTAAGCCAGGTGGCCTGCAGGGAACTGGGCTATGAAGCGAAGATGAATGCCTACGAGGAGACAGAAGGGGACATGGAATCTCAACACAGTGAGAGTTCTGAGTGGCGAGCACACACGGTGGGGCAGGGAGGGCATGAGATGGTGAGCGCCAATGATGCGCCAGGCATCGTAGTTGGCACTGGGGATTGGGTAGCAAGCAGGACAGAGATTGAGCTGGGGTCTAGGTGGGGAGATTAGCATCATAACAGATGTTAACCAGTCACCCCAATGCCCATCCCTGGCCCTGCCATGGGCACACTGCCATGAGGTCCTGCTTCAAGTTTAGTTTCAGGTTTCCTGTAGAATTCCTGTTCTGGAGGGGCCCACTGGTACCCTCCCCACACCAGCCACTAGCCCGAATAGTATCTTACTTGAGAAAGTGACATTCCGCAAGTAACGTCACTGCAATAGAGAAATTCCTCTCTTTGACAGTCAATTCCCTGTGACCAACAGATTAGATGGATGAAGTTTGCGTGAACCGTTCTGTTTGGGTTTAGAAGCACACACGATAGTTTCCTTCTTTGTCCCTCCAAAGAGCTTTCTTGGCCCCTTGCATCTGAATACGTATTAGATCTTGCTCCTCCATCCCCCATCCTCCCTAACTGTCCTATTTATAACTTTCAGCTGTTGGCAGGTCTGCAGTGCTGGGCCTTCTGGGAGACATACACAGAGCAAGATGCCTGTGGGTTGTCTGGGAACACGGGTTGGGGTGATGTAGACACCCAGGCCAGTCTTTTCTTTCAGAATTTATAGGGAAGACTTGGCTTTCGAGAGCCAAGGGTTTTGTGATGGAACAGTCCTGTGCCTGGAGCACAGCGAGGTGGGGTGGGGGGCGCATCCCGCTTAGGCCGGAACTGGCTAAAACCAGCTTTTGGACTCACAAATTAGTCAATAACTCTCTAGCAAAAATTAGAAATAGCTGTTTTAGTTATAAGTTGTCTTAGCTACAATAACTTTTTTTTTTCTTTTTAAACAGAAAGTGAGATGTTTGGGACAAAATTTAAATAAGGGTTTTGGGCAGAGAGTGTTTTCTGGACCAAAGATGCAAATTTTGGTTTTGACCCAACCAAAGAAGTTGGGTCACTCTGTGGTGTGTAAATGGGTCTGGTGAGAAATGTGCCAGGAGGAGGTTAGTGGAGGTGGAGACTGATGGTTGCTTGGGCTGCCTTTAGGTAGAAATCATCCATGCTAGGCTGGCCCCGATAAGTGTAAGTGTAAATAATTCCAGATTGACCTCTGATTTCTTTGCTGGGGTTCAGAAAGCTACACTTCCCCAAGGCTTTACCTGCTCATTGTCAAGGAAATAAACACCATTTGAGAACTTGCTTCCCCAAATCTGATTTTCCTCCTTCTGAGAAGCTGCTGGTGAAGTTCTTGTTTTTAACTCTTTCACCCACAATTCTATCCATCAATTCAGTTTGGATCATGAGTCTTTTTCTGTGACTGGAAAGATCCTGCTGGAGCATCATCATCATAAATTTTCCAGAGTTTTTTTTTTTTTTTTAATTTTATTTTTTAAGTTGCTCTTCCTGGGATTTATGCCCCTTTAGTTTTTTCACTTCACGAGCCCTCAGATTAAAAAATGTGTTTCCGATGCTCAGTATCTTGGCCTGAGATGGGCCCATAGGGAGGACTTCTTCACCTAAATTTTTCTCGGGCTCTAACACCTCAAACCCGTTGTAGTCCAAGTCAGCAGAGCTCCAAAGCTCCAGGCTGGGGCAGTGAGGTGTGGAGTGTTGCTAACTTATCAGATGAGCCCAGGCACTCAGAGCAACCCTGGCTCATGGATGGACTGAGACAAAGTGACTGAGGTCAAAATATTATATCCCCAAAGCCATGTCAAGATGCATCTGTGTAAACTGGAAGGGGAGAAGTGGTCCATCTTTGTCTCAGCTAATATAGAGTCCTTGGTGTGAACAAAACAAGCATTTATTGCTGCCTCTTCAGTGTTCTTTGTTCATATGGTTGGTTAAGCTTTCAACCTGGAGAGTCACTTATTTGTTTGTTTTATTGGAGTATAATTGATTTACAATTTCAGTTAGTTTTAGGTGTACAGCAAAGTGATTCAGTTTTATATATATATTCTTTTTCAGATTTTTGCCCCCTTATAGGTTATTACAAAATATTAAATATAGTTCCCTGTGCTATACAGTAGGTCCTTGTTGGTTGTCTATTTTGTTCATGTATTTCTCTCTTTTGCTGGTACATATTGACCCCATAGGGCAGGGTCTGTGTTTCAGGCCAATCCTTAGTCTCCAGGCTGGTGAGGGAGGAATAGTCAGAATCGAGAGATGGTTGTTGAATGACGGAGTGAGTGTATGATGGTTGACTTTATTGTCAACTTGACTGGGCTAAGGGATGCCCAGATAGCTGGGAAAACAGTATTTCTGGATGTGTCTATGAGGGTTTTTCCAGAAGAGAAGCATTAGAATCAGTAGACTGAGTAAAGAGCATCCTCACCAGTGCTGGTTGGGCATCTTCCAGTCTGTTGAGGGCTTGAATAGAACAAAAATGTGGAAGAAGGGCAAATCTGCTCTCTGCTGGAGCTGAAACATCAAACTTCTCCTGCCCTTAGACATTGGTAGTCTTGGTTCTTCTGTCTTTGGACTCTGACTGGAACTTACACCATCAGCTCCCTGATTCTCAGTCCTTTGAACTTGAGCTGGATTATACCATGGGCTTTCCTGGTTCTTCAGCTTGCAGATAGGCAGATTGTGGGAGTTCTCAGCCTCTGTAATTGCATGAGCCAATCCCTATTATCTATCTATCTATTTATCTCTCCATCGATCGGTCCTGTTTCTCTGGAGAACTCTGACTAGTAGAGAATCAGTGATCTGTCCCTGGTCTGTGGAGCCAAGGTTGCTGTTAAGCTGTTTATCTCAGTGGGGACTTATCCCAAACAGGGAGGTCTTGGGTGGACCATAAGAGTCTGGGCCAGGCTGCAGGGGGCAAGGAGAACAGAGGTGGGTGCTGCCAGGTATGCACTAGGTGATGCCTGCCCTGACTTCTCAGGGCCTCTGTTTCTTCATTTGTAAAAAGAGCTAATAGAAGATGGTTTCACCAAATGCCTGTCCTCTAAAGAACTCGCTGGCCATCCAGTTTCTTTTTATATTCCTGTAATGCAGAGGGAGAGAGGGAAATTATCCATTTGTGCCCTGCAGTGGTGTATATGAGGTGGTGGCAATCCAGGCCAGTGACAGCCGGCCCTGCCAGCCCTGCCTGCCCTTTCCAGGGCAAGTATGTAGTCACGCCCTGTCTCCTCTGCTGAAATGAAACTTGTAGTTTATATAACCTACCCACCCAGATAACTAAAAGGAATAAGGCTTTCACTGTTATATATAGGAGAAATAGCGAGAAATATTTATAAGAAAATATTTTGTATTTAATAATGAAGTAGAAGTGTTTCAGTGAATGAATTCTGGTTTTTGAGATGTGAGATAATATTCAACTGAATAATTTTGAAACTTTAACAATATTTGACCTTTTAAAATCAGGGCTAATATATTTATACACATCTATAGGATTACCATGAACACAATTTCTTTAGATGTGCACCTATTCAGGTGTGCTTATTGGCAATCAGGATACTGTGATACAGTAGGTAATAGGATTTTCTGAAATGGTGAACAACTTTTGGCATTTGTTCATAAATGAGGAAAAGAATCATTTTTTTTTCGTAGTAGTTGCATTCCTGGAAAACTATCTATGTAAAAAAAGTTCTTTGTTTTTGTATCTAAAATGGAGTTAGGTTTCAAGCTCAGTTATTATAAGCAGAATTTTCACCTATGTGACTGTCTCTAAGTACATGAGAAAATTGTACAGGACACAGGACACAGGACAATTCTTTATTGTGCAGAACAGTCCCTGCATTGAGACATCTGACATCCCTGTTTCCTGGCCGCTGAATGCCAGTAGCCCTTGGGCCCTGCCATCATTATGGCAATGACAACCTCCCCACATTTCTAGCAAGTTCCCTATGATGAGTTTCTGCCCTGTTGGAAACATTTGCTCTGGATGGGCATGCAAAATTTCTAGACAGGATCAATTACAGACTCAGGATCATCTAGAAAAGAAAACAGTAAAATCTTTCAGTGAAGGACAGTAGCTAAAAGGGATAAAAAGCGATAATAGGGAACGAGAGGGTATAATACAATTTTTTTGTTGTTGAAGTGTATTTCACTTACAATATTATGTTAGTTTCAGGTGTACCACATAGTGATTTGGTATTTTTATACATTATAAAATGATAACGATGATAAGTCTAGTTACCATCTGTCACCATACAAAGTTATTACAATATTATTGATCATATTCCCTGTGTGGTACCTTTACATCCCTGTGACTCATTTATTTTGCAACTGGAGAGCTGTACCTCTTAGTCTCTCCCACCCATTTCACTGCCCGCCCCCCACCAGGAACCACCTGTTTGTTCTCTGTATCTCTGAGTCTCTTTCTGTTTTGTTATGTTGTTTCATTTGTTTTGTTTTTTAGATTCCACAGGTTAAGTGAAATCGTTTGGTATTTGTCTTTCAAATAATGAATACTTTTCTTGATAGCACTTGTATCAGTTAAAATGCCTTGGGCTGCAAGTAAAGAAAATTCACCTAGAGCCAGCTTAATCAATAAGGAAATGCACCCTCACATATGGGGGAAATTGAGAGGTATAGAATATTGCCAACTGCGAAATGGTGCAGTGAGTATATATTCTGGAGCCAGACTAGCTGGATTTGTATTCTAGACTCACGATTTATTAGCTAGTTGTATTGTCTTTGGCAAGTGACCTAACTTTTCTCTGTCTCAGTTCTATCATCTGTAAAATGGGGTAGATTGTACCCACCTCATAGGATTAGATGAGTTAATATAGGTAAAAGTGCAGAACAGGGCTTGGTGCTAGTGTTAGCTGTTATTATTGTCATTAGCATCACAAAAACAGTTCGGCCATTTAGAATCATCTTGATTTTCCTATGGTAAGACCCTGAGCAGAGAATCCAACCACACTGTAACCAGACTATAGAAACCAAGAGATAATTGCAAGTGTTGTTTTAAACTGTAAGGTTGTTGTATTTTGTTACACAGCAACAGAAAACGAATGCAGCTGGCTTCCTCCTAAGGCTGTTTCCTTGGGCGTTTGCAAGAGGGCTACCAGGAGTAGTTGGTGCCAAATACACCTCCAGTGGGAGAAAAAGGGGCCACTTCATTATCTGCTTTTCCTTAAGGACACAGAAACCTTCTCCAAAAGTCCCCAGAAAACTTTCTCTCGTATCTCATTAATTGATGGAATTGGGTCAATGTACTTGCTTCTTAATGAATTGCTGACAGCGGGACTGGTATTACCACAGTTTGTTACGCAATGTCAAGTTTGAAAATGGGACAATTAAAAATACACTTAAATGGAAAAAAATTGGCAGTGAAGAGATAAGATAAAAAATGATCAAATACTTAAATCTTTTTGTACATTCCATATTCCCATCCGTGGCCCACTTTCCAAGCACATACAATGAAATCTGGATCCTTGGATTGAATAGAATTTAAGATGTTTAGGGAAGCCCGATCGCTGATTGCCTTTGGGAGATGAAAGAAGGCGGGGTGGGGCTGGGCATCCAGGTTCCGGCCTCAGTCTTGTGTATGTGGAGCTCTGAGGCACCTACGGGATCTCCAACGTTCAGTGGGCAGTTTGGAAATAGGAATCATGAGCTTAGCAGTGAATGTCAGTGGTGGACTTGGGGGTCCCTTTGGGACTCTCTTCTAAGTGATATTCTCTTTTTCTGTAGAGCTACCAGTAGGTAAGTGTCTGGCTCAATGTCTTTGTGGCTCTTGGGTAAGAGTAGAGTATGTCCTTCATTTGTAAGGTTGCATGATAGCAGATTTAAAACATCTATGAGAAGTTATGTGTTTACCCAGGATAAAGCCATGCAGTAATTCTACAACAGCTAACGTTTTCACCTATTTCATACTTGCTCTGATTTTTTTATGAACCATCATTTTATGTCTCATGAAGAGCAGGTTTTATTTCTAATAGAATAGGACAAAAGTAGGTGTGACTTGGGGAAGATTCATGAGGTTGGTGTGAATTGTGTATCCGTCAGGGAGCTGGCAGGGGGCAGATGGCACAAGCCAAAAGGTTATTTGGAAAGCTTTAGTGAAAGGACTATTTAAATGCGAGCAGTGATAAGGGAAACCCACTGGGGAAGGTGAAGCGCCCTGGCGCTAGCAGCAGCCAGGAGCTGTCACCACCCGGAGGGCATGGTTACTGGAACTAGAGTTGTAGCTATAGGAGATAGCACAGCCACTACCAGCCTGCGGTCCAGCAGGGAGGGTGCTGGAGAGTAAATGCCCTGACCTCTTTTTTTGACCTCTAATCCTCAGAGGGCATCCATCAGAGTGATGCAGTGGGGAAGTGGATCTGGAGGTGCTAATGGGGATTATCCAGCATAGGTTATGGTTATAACCTATATATGGTTATGGTTATAAAACACACTGTGTATGATCATCTCCTTTTTGATTTTGTTTTGACACAGAAAGACATTTATGGTGTGTCCATGCATCCACCCATCCATCCATCCTTCCATCCATCCGCCATTCTATCTATTCTGTTTATCTACCTAATTTTTTTTAAAATAGCAGCTTTATTGAGATATAATTCACATAAAATTACTATGAAATGATCCTTTTGTACCATAAACTTTTCCCTTTTAATGTGTACAATCCAGTGATTTTTACTATATTTACAGTCTTTATTGATTTTTTAAATGTACATAAGGAAAGTTTTTAAAGACCTGCTATTTGCCCCAAAGTGTGCAGGAAGTTTGGAGAAACGAATAAGCTGAGAGATATAGCACCAAAACGGTGGTCTTCAAAGATTCTGAGCTGAAAGACCAGTTTTCACATTTCCAGTCCTTGGTGGACGGATATGTGGTCACAGTGCACAAGACTTGTTGTAGCCTGGGCCATGTACACCTCCGCGCGTGAGTCCAGTGATGTCCAAAGTGGTCTACATGCTGGTCGACCAGCCAGATCCCTTGATCTCATGCTTGGATATCATGGAGATTTCAAATTGCTGCACAAGTTCCTAAGAGCTCATTCCCAATTTGTGGACCAGTAAGAACAGGTCTCAGACGGGCACTGGTCTGTGAATCACATTTTAAGTAACACTACACTAGAGGAAACTTCTAGAAAATCAGTACCCTTATAGTTTTCTTCCTGGTTCCCTTTTTTTTATACACAGATTCTTTTCTCCTAGGTCTTAGTCACCTCCTGGGCTCAGCCGTGGCCTCTGAGCTTCCCCACAAAGCCACGTTGCCATCGGGAGGCAAGTCCCAAATGCTGCTGACAGGCGGGTTAGAACTGGAGCTGGCGCTCAGCCATGATCTCACGCCCTGCACAACCACACGTGATCTCCTCTCCAGTTTCCTGATCTCTGTGGATACTCCTGGATTCTCAGACACTCAGCCGTTTGGGGACCAGGGGAAGAAGCAGAGCTGGGAGCTTCCAGGCCCTCAGGCAGTATTTAAAGAGAGGTCAGCGGCTAGGTGCGGATAGTTACCCGATGCAAAACTGTAATAATAGCCGAGTACTGGGAAACCTTTATTGAGATGTAGCAGTCAAACCACACAGTTGTTAAGCAACCATAACGATGTTTTAAATAATCAGTTCAGCCGGTCTCTATTTAACATAATAGCTGCCTATTAAACATAAATTAAGTACAGAGTTAAATGTCTCCAGGACACAAAAACCCCAAAACGACTGCCAAACCTAGAATGGAGCCTCTGGCTGGAATGAGCTAGGAGAGCGGCCGCCTCGTCTGGGTGTGCTCTGGGCTGGATAGAGCAGGAGTCCCGTCCCCCTGCCCAGCTGTCTGTGCTTGAAGAAGAAGATTTCCCAGGGTTGGGGTGTGGGGGAGGACTGGCTTTGCAGTACACTTCAGTCCCGATTATGTTTCATAAGTCTTTTACTTTCATAGACATTCCCGAATATGCCAGAAATACAGAAATGCCTCCGAGAAGTCTTGTGAGGCCTCTGTGGCCTCGAAAATGCCAGAATGATTGTAAGTTCTTCCCCTTCTCCCCACTCCTACTCCCCTGCCATAGACAGGTCTTTATCCTGTGCTTGGACCACAGTAAGAGATTTCCAGCCCTCAACCTCCTTCCAAACCATTCTCTACCCTGCCTTATTCACCCTCCCTCCCTCCCTTTTTCCCTCCCTCCCTCCCTTCCTTCCTTCCCTCCTTCCTTCCTTCCTTCCCTCCTTCCTTCCTTCCTTCCTTCCCACCTCCCTCTCTTCTGGAAATACTTACTTTGCGCTAAACACTCCGGTAGCAATACAGTAGCAGCAAAAACAGACCCCTGGGGCTTCTATTTTGGTGGGAGAGGTAGCCATTGATCAGCGTGCTCTTTCTAAGACACAGTCTGACCTCAGACTCTTTGGATCTTCTCTCCCCTGATCTCTAAGTCTCCAGGAATAAAGACCCTGTTTATTTCCATGCTCACTTCCTGCATCTTCCACCTTCCTCCCTACAGGCCAGCCACCAAGTACACCCATTTAGTTATGTTGCTTAGGGCTCCTTCTGGGGACCACCTGCATAGAATTTACCTAGGATTATACTGATAATTTAGAATGCATATTCCCAGGATCCTCCCCAGATCTACGGAACTGGAATTTTTTTGTTGGTTGGGCTGGAGAATCAGCCTTTAATTTTTTAAAAAATTTATTTGTTTTAAATTTTTTTATGGAATATAGTTGATTTACAATGTCGTGTTAGTTTCTGCTGTACAGCAAAGTGAATCAGTTATACATATACATATATCAACTCTTTTTTTAGCTTCTTTCCCCATATAGGTCATTACAGAGTATTGAGTGGAGTTCCCTGTGCTATACAGTAGGTCTTTATTAGTTATCTATTTTATACATAGTAGTTTGTATATGTCATTCCCAATCTCCCAATTTATCCCCCCCACTTTACCCTCTGGAAAGCATAAGTTTGTTTTCTACATCTGTGACTCTATTTCTGTTTTGCAGATAAGTTCATTGGTACCCTTTTTTTAGATTCCGCATATAATGGATTGGAGACCTTTAATTTTTTATCAGGTTCCCCAGGCAACTTTGCTGCATGCCAAGATCAGTAAGTCACCACTGGTCAGCCTTTCCCCAGTTTTTCCTGCATCCAGGCCTTTGCTGCCAGCCTCCCTTGTCCTGGCCCTCAATCCTGTAGATCTGCCTGGGGACTCCCATCTGTCAAGGCTCAACTCAGTGTCTCAACCTCTATGTCTTTTTCTGACCCTCCCCCATAGCTGAGTTGGTGGCTCCCTCCTAGGGGCCTGCCTCTCTTTGCCAATGCACATACCCACAGAGATGGCTGGCAAAGGCCTAATCAGTTCAGAGCTCTGTTGATATAGCTGTGCCCTCTGGGAGAGTCCCCGCAGGCCAGCTCCTCTGCATAGCTCAGTCCCTGGATGGCTCACTGCTAGCTGGCCCCAGCTTCCAGTGGAGTAATGCAAGAACTGCAGTGTACAGTGATCAAGAGAAAAGGTTCAAGTCCTGCCCCCTTCACTCTCTGGCTCTGTAGCATTGTGCACGTAACCTCTCGGAACCTGTTTGCCCAAGTATAAGTGGGGATGTCGACTGAAAAAAATGACAACCTAAAAGTTGAGTTACGTTTCATTTGGTGAACAAAACTGAGGACTTAAGCCCAGGGCACAGCATCTCAAATAGCTCTGAGAGACTGCTCCGAAGAGGTAAGGGGGGAAGCAGGACATATAGGAGTTTTTGCAACAAAGACCAGGTAGTTGGAACATCAAAGGATTCTAATTAAAGAAACCAGACATCTCAAGTTAAAGAATTTAGTGTTTTTCTATGTATGGGAAGATGCAAGAGTTTGGGCTCACTGAAATCATTCCTTTGATAGCACCAGAGCTATCGGGCCAGTATCCTGTGCTTTCTCATCCTGAGTCTCCTCAGGGTGCACTGCTGGGATGGTGGTGGCTGCAGCGGCTGATAGCTTGGTGGCAGGATTTCTGTTTCCATCCCAAGTTCCCTCAGGGCTCACTGCCGTGGGCTGCTGTAGTGGCTGATGGCTGCAATATCCTTTGTTTACTAATACGGCAGGCAGCATTCTTAGTCCACAGGGATAATCCACCTGACTTGTGGGGTTGTCTCGAGGAATAAAGAATAAAAGCATGTAATAATTCTCCAAACCAGTGCTTTCACACTTGAATGTGCCCAGGAACCACCTGGCTGTCTTGTTGAAATGCAGGTTCTGATGACCAACCCCTGGAGCAGTGACTCCAAAGGTTGGTTATGAGTAGTGTTATTGACATTAAAACCAGTGTGCATATGAAAAATCCCAAGGAAGCTTTTCATGAAAGCACAAGGAACTTCAGTTTGGAAAGGGAAACCCTAGGGGTGTCTGCTACCAGTCAGTTGGGCTCAGTGTAGAGGCCAGAAAGTGGCTCCCACAACCTGTCAGTTATGCACCTCCAGATGTGATACTGTCTTGTTCTCCCTTCTACCCCGGGGGGAAGTGGATGGACGGCTGTGAACATCGGGACGGGCGCTGGCTTTTCCCTGGGCGGTGGCGCAGGGGTACCGGGCGCACAGCCTGACCTTGCCCTGCCTCAGCCGGGGGCGCGCATGCGCAGAAACTTTGTCATGTATTCAAGGCGTCTAAATGCTATGGGAGATATATTTGGGGCGCTTTGCATCTCCTACATCTTCATTTTCTTACTGCCACTCTTCATGCTCCCACCCCCCTCCCACGCCCCTCCCACCATAGAAACAGCTCTTGCTAAGAGCATTAATTACCTTCTGTTACTGCAAATACCAGATATTTCTTTGTCCTCTTTCTTGACCTCTCATCAGTGTTGAACAATGACGATCACTCCCTCCTTCTTGAAGCACTCTCTTCCTCTGACTATCCTGAGTGCCACTCTCCTGATTTTGCAGGATTGCCCTTTTCTATTGGCGTTAAGTGTTGGAACTCCTTAAGAACTGAATCCTAGGCTCTCTCTCCTCTCCTGTCTTTATCCTTGGGAAGTCTCATTCACCCCAATTGTAAGTCTTAAAAGTCGGTAAGTCATGTAAGTCTGGTACCACTTACATGAGAATGGCACAGTCATTTATTTGTATGTCAACTCCACAGAACTTCTGAATAATTGCCAAGCCCCTCTTAGAGCTCTCAAAGGCACCTGAAGATCAGAACGTCCAAAACCACACTTGTGATCTCTCTTGCTTCAGTCTGTCGATTTCCAGGTTTCCCAAATCAGTGACTGACCCCAGTTTATAGGGGGAACACCTAAATATCATCCTCAACACTCCCCTTTCTCTCACTTCCCACATTTTATGCGTGCACAAGTCTTTTTGATTTGACGTCTTAGAGTTTCTCTCAAAATCTGTCCACTTTGCTTAATCCCCATCACCACCACATCTGTAGGGCTGTGATTGTTATTTTGGTTTTGAGCATCACCTGTCTCTTCCTCTACTGGAGGAGACCGGGAAAGCCAAGTATCCCACAGAGTCGAGGACAAGCAATGGATTTCATCTCTTTTCTCTAAGGATAGTTTCATTCAATATGGTGGGAAACAATTCTTGTGGGATGGCTTGGACCACTGATGCAGGATGGCTTGGACCAAATTAGTCTAGGCTTGGTTTTCTTTTGTGAGGTGGGATTGGAGTTCATCTCTTGCCGCCTACCAGAAAACTCTTCCTAAGGGTGTAGGCACTGCTGTTTCACGTGGATGACCTGACTGTTAAGGATAGGAGCGAGAAATTGTATCAGTCTCTGTTGTACGATCAATTTTGCTTCCCACATTTTAAAAGTGAATTCATTTGCTCTACATAATAGTCTGAACACATGTTTTCTTTGTTCATCCATTTACTCATTTGTCTGGGAAGATCTGTTTTGGGTAGTAATTTTTGCTTTATTGAGGAGACAGTGTAATCCATAATGAGAAAATTTCCATCTTCATGCTTCTGCTGAGGACTGTGTGAGTGTAAGAAGCGTGGTGATGAAGAATGGCAGAGCCTGTCCTGGTCCTTGACTTTGCCCCTTGTCTGAAGGGCTCCCTGGGAGCAGGTGTCAGAGCTCCCAACTCAACTTTGTGAGCTGAAACCTTGGCTTTTAGATTTGTTTATTTGTTTGTTTATTTATTTATAGAATTTTGTTATAAATCTAGATCCAAAGCACAAGTTTTAATCCTTGGTTTTCTTTTATTTAGCTGGAAGTCAGTGTACAGTGTTTGCACTCAGACTACTTGGGTTCAAATTCTAGTTAAGCCTCTTACTTGCTAGCTGTGCATTATGGGGCCCATGACTTACCTTTTCTTTGCTGTAGTCTCCTCAAGTGTAAATTGGGGATCATAATAATACTTCACCGTTAGTGTAGTGAGGATTAAACAGTATGGTGTGTGCTGTAGAGCACTTAGCTCAAGACCTTGTTTTTGGTGGCTGTCTTTTTCTTTTCTTTTTGACATCACTATCTTTGTTTTTTTCCAGTTTGTTCTTTCTCATCATCTTTTATTGGCATACTGTTTCTATCTATGCCTCAGACATGGGCTTTCCTGAAGGTTCTATCCTTAATCTGTTTCTTTTTTTTCTTACTCAACACATATTTTGGAGGGTGATTTAATTTAATCTTGTGGTGTCAACTCTCCTTTCTTTGGTTATGACCCCAAGATCTGGGCCCCCAGCCCAGCCCCTTTACTGCAAAGCTCAGACCACATTGCTAGAGACCTGCTCGGTGTTTCCACATGGATGTCTCTTGGGCACTTTTGAGTCTGAGCCCACCTTTCTGTCCCACCTCCTCTCCTTGACAACAGTAACTCAGCCTTCTCTTCCCGCCTTGGTGTCTAGATTCTAGTTCCTTAACATCCTGGACGTTGCCTTTGAACATGTGTCAGGCTCTCTTAATAATAACGATAATATTACTATATGACTTCAATAACTTTTAAAAAAGTAAATCAGATAATAAAACTCTTATTCTTAAAACATGGTAATGCCTTTTAAATGCAGAAACGACTATTTCCTTTTGTCCAACTTGGCTACAAGTTAGAAGTTCCCAAGACCCCCTCCTCAGGTTCTATAAGTTGTTCACAGAACTCAGGAAAGTAGTTTACTTACTAGATTCCCAGTTTATTATGAAAGGATGCAACTCAGGAACAGCTAGATGGAAGAGATGCACAGGGCGAGGTATAGGGAAAGAGTACAGGCTTCCATGCCCTCTCCAGGTGTACCACTCTCTCAGCATCTCCATGTGTTCAGCAGTCTAGACTCCAAAATCCTTAGGTTAGGGTTTTTTTTAAAAATATGTTTTTAATTTTTATTTTTTATGGAGGATTCATTATGTAGGCACAATTGATTGAATCATTGGCCATTAGTGATTAACTCAACCTCCAGCCCCTCTCCTCTCCTAGGAGGTCAGGGTTGGGGCTGAAAGTTCTAACCCTCTAATCTTGTGGTTGGTTCCCCTGGCAACCAGGCCCCATCCTCCAGGGGTCACCCCATGAGCATGAACTCAGGTGTGGTTGAGAGGGGCTTATTATGAGTAACAAAAGACACTTCTCTTTCCCCTATCACTCAGAAATTCTAAGGGTTTTAGGAGCTCTGTCCAGGAATTGGGGATGAAAGCCAAATATATAATATGCACCATATCACGGTATCACATCTTTTCTTTACATGTAAAATGAAATAAAACTCTTCACTGTGGCCAGCTGTGTGGTCTTTATTCTATCATCTTCCATTGGCTGAGTGTTGATAGACTCTACTGTTGATCCAGCCCAAGTGAAATAAGCACCATGTAGAGAAATGACTCTTTTCTCCAAAGAATAATGCTTTTCTGCCAAAAGCAGAGCTTCGAAATTGCTCACAACTTAGTACAGGACAAGAAATTACCGGCAATCAGAAATCAAGGTTAATTTTGAAAATGGACAGAAGAGGAGATAAATAGAACCATGAATAATGCCAGCATATCTCATAGCTTGTTTACACATCAGAAGAGTGAGGGAGATTCCCACAATTTCAGCTCATTGTCCTAATCCCTGACCTGAGAGTTAGCAGGGTCTGAATTTCATCTTGGCTTCCCCTTGAACAAGTCACTTTTTTTCTCCGAACCTCAGTTTATCCCCCTTTATAATGAGGGGGATTGGACTACATCATCACTGATGCTTCTAGGGAACATTCTGAAAATTTGTGGGAACATTTCTGATTGTCACAAGGATGGGGCTGGGTTCTACTGGCCTTTGGTGGGTGGAGACCAGAGAGTGACGGTATCCTGCACTACACAAGGCATCCTGAGTCATGTCCCACCAACTTTTCTCTTCTTCACCTAGGTAAAAAACTTGTCTGTAATCACCTGGGCCTTGAACTCAGCTCTGTTTTACATATACACTCAAGCTATTGTTTCATGGTTATGCTGAATTTTCTAGAAAGGCAAGTAACATGTAGATGGAAGAAATCATGTACTTTCTCTTGTTTGTAGCTCTGCAAAGAGTTGTTCACCATTATGAAAAATCATGCCACTGATGACAGCATCATTCCTAGTGTCTGAGGTGCCAATACTGCTCTAACTCTGCACTTGTAGGCACTGAGTTCTTGGTGATTATATACCGATTGTTAATGTATTTATTTAGCTCTTATTTCAAAGTGTCAGCTAGAAAGAATAAACGTGGATAATATATCAAAACTAGATTTAAGCTTCTGATTTATTCATTATGTCTTCTATCTGTTCACAAATACTTGAATGTTGAAATTCATCTTATTTTATTATAAATTGCTTTATTTCTCATGGTTTATGGTATAGGGCATTATATTTATTTTTAAAGTTAAGTACTTAGGTAGGCTATACATCTGTAATTCCATTAAGACTAGCAAAGGGGATATTGCAAAATATGTGCTATAAAAATAGGATCTTGGGTTTAATAGGATTAGGACTCTTTGGACTGGGTACTTTTCAGTTCTAATAATTTAGGAAAATGAAATGACATCAAATAAAACAAAAAGGTCAGCCAGAGCTCCTAACAAAAAGAATGAACAGCACAGTAACCAGAGACTGAATATGCCCTTCATAGGGGCAAGTCTCCCCCCACCTGCCCCACTGAAACAAATGCCAATTCTATAACCCTTCATGTCTTCATCTCCACTGGGAGTTGAGTCCACCCTCATAATCTTCCCTGGCAACTGTTGCTAGGAAGATGCTGCCTCTCGAGCTGACCTTCCAAAGATTTGAGATCACAGCTGGTTGTTTCCCAGCTGCTGATGAGGAGATCAGATTTGCCCAGCCAGAGTGATGGAGAAACATGCAAACAGCACAAATAGCAACAACACATATAGGATGCCGGGGACGATATATAAGACTTGGTGATCAGGAGATGTTTGATTATTGCTTTCCATTCCTGGAGGTTTGGGAGGGAAAAAAAAGACCATTACTAATCTCTGCATTGCATTTCCTTGTTATAACAGTGATGGAGACACTGCCAGGGAACTTGCTATTTTGACCCCTTTCATTAAACCTGTTGGCAGAACTCATGGCTTTCAGGCAGGCAGTGTCCACGTTTCACTGCTTCGGCTTTGGCTGTTCTGTTCTTTTGATATCGCTGAATAGTGATAATGATTATGATAATGATGATGATAGCTACCGTTCGTTGATACTTGCTTTGTTCCTGGCATTGTCCTAAGTGCTTTCCATGAATTGCCTCGTTTAATCCCCACGGCAACCCTATGAGGGAGATATCACAAACTCCACTGTTGTACTAATGAAGAAACTGAGCAGAGAGAGATTAAATCTCTTGTCTAGTCCCACTTAGCCAGTGTGCACCAGAGTAGGATTTGATCTTGAGTCTGAGTGGCCCCTAAGCCCTCCACTCGTACCTCCTTTGTGTGCTGTGTTTTATCCACTGATTTTGATCATTTGCTTTTGTCCTGGCAGTGGCAGTGCATGCAGTAAGATCCATCCATCCATCCATCCATGCATTCTTCACCACATGTGACCCAAACATGTACTTACTGCCAAGCTCACTGGGAACTTGGGTGAGTGAGACCCATGCCCTTTCCCAGGGAGCTGAGGGTCCGGTTCTGTGCAGAATTGAGCTTTCATTCTTTGAACCTGTTGGGTCTATGAAGGTGGGGCTATGGGGTGTGGAGAGTGCCTGGGTGCACTCCACAGACTGTGACGAGATGTTTGGCCACACAGGTGCTCGTGAGACACTGGTTGATTTTTTTACCCTCCATCCTCAACTAGGGCTCCCATCCTAGGATGCTGACAGGCTTAAGGAAAGGGGCCAAAACAGTAAGTTCCCTGGTAGTGCCTCCATCACTATTAAAGCAAGAAAGTGCAATGCAGAGATTTGCAATGTTTTTTGTTTTTTTTGTTTTGTTTTCTCCCAAACCTCCAGGAATGGAAGGCGATAATCAAACCTCTCCTATCACCATGTCTTGTATATCATCGCTGGCATCCTATGTCAAGGGGCAGAACAGAAGTCATGCTGACAAAAGTCAGCAGCCAACATTGGGGTCAAGCATTGCACTTCGTCTCATTTAATCTTCAGAATGATGTGGACTTGGTAGAATAGGCTCAGGAGGAAGTTCATTGTTCCAAAGGGTCAGACTGGCAGAAGCGCCTACCTCTGCAGTACCTGCTGTCCCCTCTTTACACTCTGCTTGGGTTCAGTTAGGCCTTCAACCCAGGCTGCCGATTCTTCTTTCCTTCCTTCCTTCCTTTCTCCCTCCCACCCTCCCTCCCTCACTCCCTCCCTCCCTCCCTCTCTCTCTCTCTCT
Source organism: Pseudorca crassidens (assembly GCF_039906515.1). NCBI lineage: Eukaryota > Metazoa > Chordata > Mammalia > Artiodactyla > Delphinidae > Pseudorca > Pseudorca crassidens. The sequence continues at coordinate 138,445,625 of NC_090296.1, read as the reverse complement.
CTCTCTCTTTCTTTCTTGTTAATTGAGATAGAATTCATATACCATAAAATTGCCCTTGTAATGGCTACAATTCATTGGTTTTAGTATATTCCCAAGACAGTGTAAACATCATTACCATCTAATTCCAGAATATTTTCATCACCCCAAAAAGTAACCCCATCCGCATTAGCAGTCACTCTCCATTCCCCCACCTCCAGCTCCTGCCAACCACAAATCCTTCTGTTCCTACTGGTTTTTCTACTCTGGACATTTCATATAAATGAATTACACAGGATGTGACCTTTTGTGTCTGACATCTTTCAGTTAGAATATTTTTAAGGTTCATCCATGTTGTATCATGTGTCAGTACTTCATTCTCTTTTCATTGCCAAATTATATTCCTTTAGATGGATATATATATATATATATATATATATATATATATATATATATATATACCACATTTTGTTTATCTGTTCATCAGTTGATGGACATTTGGGTTGTTTTCTCTTTTTGGCTATTGTGAAGAATACTGCTATGAACATTGGTGAACAAATTCTTGTGTGAACATATGGTTTCAATTCTCTTGGTTATATACCCAAGAATGGAACTGCTGTGTCATATGGTAACTCTATGTTTAAGTTTTTGAGGTACTGCCAAACATTTTTCCAAAGTGGCCATACCATTTTATTTTCCCAACAGCAGAGAATGAGGGTACCAAAGTCCCCACATTCTCTTTAATACTTGTTATTGTCCATCTTTTTGATTATTGCCATCCTAATGGGTACGAAGTGGTATCTCATTGTGGTTTTGTTTTCCATTTACCTAATGTCTAGTGATGTTGAGCATCTTTTCATGTGATCACTTAGGCTGCTGCCTCTGACTTCCACTTGTTTCTGTTCAAGAGGCTTTGGGTCTAATAGAAGAGAAGTCGAAAACTCAGGTGATTGTGGTAGAACCTCTGCCTGCAGACAGGAAACTACTTGATTAGACTGAGCAGAGGGCAACGAGTCAGGTGCTGGGAGATGCCTTTCTAGGTCTTCACTGAAGGTGCCCATGGGACAGCTCCCGTGACTTCAGGCTTCCCTTTGCCCACAGGCTCAGCACTAGAGGGTAATGCTCCGTCAACTTCCCCATCGGGGTCTCTGTCTCCACTTATACCCACACTGGACCCAGAGAAGTGCTAGAAGCCAGGCTGGCTCTTTGGATTGAGCAGGGCTGAGCTGCCCAATCCTGTGGTCCAGGCAGTGGTGCTTGTGTTTCTTTCTTTCTTTTTTCCTTTGTATGGACATTAATAACTTTAACAAATTTTTATTTTAAAATTTATATATAGTACAATTCACTTTTTTGGTGTATAGCTTTATGAATTTTAACCAATACCACAAGGAAGATCAAGAATAGTTCTATCAACACCCCAAAATATCCTTCATGCTGCCCCTTTGTAGCCAGTGCCTGTTCCCTACACCCAGCACCTGGCAACCATTTCTCTGTCCCTATAATTTTGCCTTTTCTACCGTAAAATATAAATGGTGTTCTACAATATGTAAACTTTTGGATCTATTTTTACTTAGAAAATACATTTGAAATTCATTCATGTTGTATTTTTCAAGAGTTCCACTCCTTCTTATCGCTGAGAAGTAGTTTATTGTATGGATGTACCACACTTTGCTGGTCCATTCTCCAGGGAAAGGACATTTGGGTTGTTTCTAGTTTTTGGTGAGTACAAATAAAGGTGCTATAAACATTCAGGTATAGGTTTTTCTGTGAACATAGGTTTTTACTTCACTTGGGTAAATATCTGGGAGCAAGATTGTTGCATCATATGGTAAATATGTTTAATTTATAAGAAACCTTTCCAAAATGACTGTACCATTTTGCATTCCCACCAACAGTGTATGAGAATTCCGGTGGCTTCTTTTACTTCCCAATACTTGGTATTGTCAGTTTTAAATTTTAAAAAATTTAATTTAAGCCATCCTAATAGGTAAGAGATGGTATCTGTGGTTTTAATTTGCATTTCCCTAATGGCTAATGATGTTGGCTATCTTTTAATATGCTTATTTGCTATCCATAAGTCTTCTTCAGTGAAGTGTCGGTTTAAATTTTTTGCTCATTAAAAAAGTTGCACTGTTTATTTTCTTATTATCGAGTTTTGAGAGTGTTAAAAAACTATATATTCTGGATAGGAGTCAGATATGTATTCTGCAAATATTTTCTCCCAGTCTGTGGCTTTGGAGTGACATGTGTTATTTCCACTTGAGACCCATTGGCTAGAATTAGTCATGTGGTCCCATGCAATCCCCAGGGGGCCAAGAAATGCAGTTCTACCCAGTGGCTGGAAAGACAGAGAGCTGGCGATATCTGGTGAACAGCAGGGATGACCATCCCACACACTGCTCTTACTATTTCAGAGTCTGCTTAACAATAGTTCATGAACATTCTTCCATGTTAGCCAGCATTCCTTTACAGTATAGGGGCCAGCAAATGCAGACAATGGCCAGTGTTGGCCTCCTGTCTGTTTATCTTCAGCCTGAAAACTAAAAGTGTGCTTGTTACAGATGAATATTTGAAATCAATTTGATGATAAGGGAAACTGTCTTTGAACCCCAATTCAGCAAATGTTATTAGTCCAAAAAGAATTAGATTATTCTCACTCCTTGGCCTGTGTTACAAAAAAAAAAAAAAAAATTCAATAATTAATGCATTTTGGATTTGTCAATAAAAAATTTGTGGAAATTTGTTTTCTCTCATTATTATGAGTACTACGCAATATCTGTGATTTTTACCCTTTGGCCCACAAAGCCTAAAATATTTACCCTCTGGCACTTGACAGAAAATGTTTGCTGAATCTTATTAGAATGGTTTTTCAGAGCTGCGTGGAATTCCATAATGTTCTATATATGGGCCTATTGTAACATTCATACATTCATATTGTTCAACTGCATTGTTTCTAGATTCTTCCTAGTTAAACAATGCAGCAATATGGATCCTCGTATACATGTCACAAAGATAAGCACTGATTATTTCCTTAGAATAGATTCTTAGAAGTGGAACTGCTGAGTGAAAGGATGGGTACATTTTGCAGGGTTTGACTCAACAGTTGTAAGTAATCTGCCAGAAAGCTGCCATTTCACATTCCCTCATCCAGTGGAAATATGTGCTTATTTACTTTACTGTCCTTTTTCCAAGACTGTTCGTTTAACTCTATAACATCAGTAGTGATTTGATTGGGGATAAAATGGTTCCTTATTGTCATTTTAATTTGCTTTTTAAAAATTATGGATGAAGCAACACATACTTTTGTATGTTTTTAAGCCATTTGCACCTCTTCTTTTGTAATTGGCTTTTTCAAGTCCTTTATCTAGTGTTCTGTGGAATAATTTTTAATTCTTTTTTCAGCACCCCGCAGTGCCCTGGACAAGTAGCTGAAAAGTTATTTGTAAGGCTGAATTAAACCCAGTGCAGCCATTCTTCACGGGAGCCATCCAGCTACATTCTCAGACTCAAGGCAGATTGAGTCACTTTCCTCCGCTGTGTTAATCTGTACTGTGATTTTAAAAGAGACTCTCCTCTTCAGTCGGTGGATGGACATCTCCTACTTTGCAGGAAGACACAGTCCCATTGGCCTCAGCGGCCAAGGCTTGGGATTCAAGGTATGAACATACAGCTAAGAACGTTCGTACTTACAGATGTGCTGCAGAAAAGTCTTCTGGTTCGGGATTCATGAGAATTTCTTGGCTCCCAACCAGACCCAACTTCTAACAGTGGCAGATGCGTGGTGGAATGTGGGGAGGATTCTGAGAGCACCACGTGGCTATGAGAAGCATAGGGTTTTTTCCCATGTGTTAGAAATGCAATCAAACCAATGTTTTCAGAAGTGGTGAGCTACAGATGGGGGTTAGGGCCGGTGTCCCCTTGCATTGCTGAAGATCCTGCAGTCCTCTCAGGAGTCAGAGATCATTAGTGGGGTGAAGGAGAAAGCCAAATGTCTAGAGCTAGCCTGGCCCAGCCGTACCCAGACCACCCTGTTAGTGGGAAAGCCAGGATCACTGAAGCATCTCCTTTGCAGGTTCTGATCCTTGGGAGACCCCAGATTCATTTCCTTTGATGCTCATGGTGTTTAAGGCCATGCGTGGGTAGAAGAAGACTTTTTCTAACCTGTATCCTTGACACCACTGATTTCTGGACTTCAGTTTAAAAAATTTCCAGACAAAACGTCCACCTTTGTTTTGGGTTATCTCTCCATCGATAGAGTTGTCACCGGCAATGCTGGAACGCTGAGAGAATGGATTCCAAATGAGCCCTTGACTCCAATTAGCAGCTTCATTTCAATTTCCTCGGGTTCGGAGATGTGGAAATATAAGGAAAGAAAGCACAGTCTTTGCTTTTAAGGATCTCTCTGTGAGGTGGAGGGAACACGGCTTAACCAATGATGCTAGTACAGCGGGAGAGGAGTCTAGAGCTGTTGTTGTTCTGCGACCATTTGGAGGGAATGGGAGTGGAGGATGGTGGTCGGAGAAGGCTTCTCAGAAAAGGAAAACTTGAGTTGAGTTTTGGGAATTAAAAAAAAAAAAGTAATCAGCCAAGGCAGTGGAAGTTGCAGGTAGAGGGAAGAGTGGGTGGGTGAATATAGGCGTTCAGTTACCCAGCAATCAGCTAACCCAAATATTTCTCAAATTAAGACATACCAGACATTGCTTTGCATGCTATGTTACAATACTATTCTCTAAGTGAGTCTCAGTTGAAAGTTTTGGTGTTACTCGACTTAACTCTCTCCACCTTACCCCTTACAAATTTCCAGGCTGGTGGGAATGGAACTGTCAGAAAGGGGCTTAGTAGATTAAAAAAAAAAAAATCACTCCATTCCTTGTTTTCCTGGAAAGTTCCCCAGGAATACGCTGCCAAGTCCAGGAAGATACACATGTATGCAAAATATTTGCTGACCTCCATCCTCAATGCACCAGAGGCTTCTGTTAATAACACTCATCCCAGATCACAGTTCAGTGCAATTCAGCCCTGACCCCCATGCAAGAGAGTTGACCACTGACCTCATTACAATTTAGATTTTCGGGAAGGGGCTTGAAAACAGAATGAGATAATGCCCTGGGACAGTTGGGAGCCACAGCCCTGCACTGAGGGATGAAAGTTGGGTAGTTCTAGAAAGACGTTCAAATGATTAGAAGGATAAAAAAGGCTCATCTTTGCAGAGCTCTTCACAGTTTAAAAACCAATCCCTTCACCCTGATAGAGACCAGTTTCACGTTTATCTCCAATATGCAATGTAGAAACTGAGGCCTGGGGGAGACTGAATGATTAGTTACTAAAGGGCCAGGACCTGAACCTAGGCCTCTGGTTCTGGGTCTGATGTTTCCTGCCTTTTATTAACCTTATTGAAATCTCCAGAGACAACATGTTTTCTGTAAACTTTGCTGGGACAGCGACTCTTCCATCTCTCAAGAACCTTCATCTCACTTTGCGGTAAAATGCCTTCTGAGCCAATAGTGTCTTAAAATTTGTTACTTATTTCTTGATCCTTCTCTTCTAAATCCAATTTGGTTTTGCAATTCTGAGGCTCACCTAGGTTTTTAGAGCTTGTTCTCTGAATGTCGAGGAATTTCCTCACGGTAACTTTGGGACAAGGCAGGAGGAAGTTCTTACTGGTATTGAGGGCAAAAAATCTGTATTTTGGGGGTTCACTTTGTGTTTCCCTAGTGCAAGATCTCAAGCACAGCAAACACCAAGAAATAGGTCTTCAGAGTGGATAGGGAGATGGGGAGAGAAGTAGGGGGAGCTGGTATAAAAGCCACACTGTGCTTGGAAGGATAAGCACTTAGGAAGCAGGAAATGGCAAGCACAGGGATGAGAGAGAGAGAGAGAGAGAGAGCGTCTTTATTCACGATGGCCCTCCCAGGGCCCAGCCCCGAGCCTGGCTCAGTACTCACCAAGGCGAAAGCCCTTTAGGGAGAAGCGAGTCTGAAAGCAGGAAGGCTCAGTCATGGACGCGCCCGGTAGTCCTAAAGTGCAAGTGGGTTGTAAAAACTAGAGCGACGACCAGGCAGATTCCACCACAATGACCTCCTCCACCGCCATCTTCACCACCTCTCCCATGCTCCCCTGCGCTACCAATGCATTACCACCATCACCATTGATGGGGCCCTTGTGACGTGCCTAGCACCACGCTAAAGGCTTTATGTGGGTTTAATCCTCACAACACTCCTCCACAGTAGGAATCATTGGTCCTGTTTTCAGTGGAGGGGACTGAGGCTCAGGGCAGTGAAGTCATTTGCACAAGATCACACCCTAGAAAGCCGTAGAGTCAGGATTTCACCCCAGGCTCTGTGTGCTTCTGATGGGCAAGGTGGAGTGGTCCGGAATGCTGCCCCACTGGGCACGAGGCGTGTGCTGGGGGCTGGTTTTATGCACAACCGGATCTGAGAGGCTTCTGTGGGCTGTGACCAGGCCTATCAATCTGTTCTTCCTTCCTTTTTCTAGCTTCCTTTCACACATTCTGGATCCTATGGTCTTTCAGGTCAGAGCATATAAAAATGCTTTATGTCCCTTCTTTTCTAAGCTTTGCATGTTACTGTTTGCACACTGTTCTGGAAACAGACGGAGGCTGATAGAAATCCCAGATGATAACTCAGACATGAAAGCTCTGTGAAAACACCCACGTAGCATAAATACCTCTGAGCATATGAGAGACAGAGAGGAGAAAGACAGAGACAGAAACAGCGAGAGAGAAAGACAGAGAGAGAGAGAAAGAAAGAGAGAGGCTCAGAGACAGAGAGAGAAACAGAGACACAGAGAGAGACAGAGAGAAACTCAGAGAGAGTGATATATATAGAGAGAGAGACACACAGAAAGACAGAGGGACAGAGACACAGAGAAAGACAGACTGAGAGAAAGAAGGAGACACAGAGACAGAGAGACACAAAGAGAGACAGAGAGACACAAAGAGAGACAGAGAGAGAATGAGAGAGAATGCCTCATGACACCATTCACTGTTCATGCTTTTGGGCCTAGTTGTGCCGGGACCACCCCTGGGCCTTCGGGTCACCTGAGCCAATGACTTCTGAATAGTTTCTGTTCCTTGCAGTGGAAAGAATATGATGAACAAATGTAAAGCACTTAGCTGGGTGTTGGGCCCCGAGTAAGGGCTTGAAGATAGCTATTCTCTTCATGAACAAGAGCATCTCTTTGCCAGTCGTGACTCTGCCCAATGTCCCTGCAGTTCCCCAGCCTGTTTCACACTCAGGAGCGAGGGGGGCAGGTGCTGCCAGCCTCTCCCTCCCGCTGGGCCTTCTCCGTGCCTGGATGGGATGTGTCTCCTTCCCGAAGAGTCCCCGGCTGGAGGTCAGAGTCAGGTGCGAACACAGTACGTTGAAGTTTGTTGCCAGGCACACAATGTGAATTCAGGGACATTACGGCGTGGGTGGAAAGCACCCTGGAAACCGCTATTTTAAAAGTAAAGCCCCCCTGCATTTAAAGGGAGATTCAGAGCACGGTGTTCCAGCGAAATGGGAGCTTGATTAGGGTTCTGACCCGTGATCAATCATCTGGAAAAAGGCTTTACGGGGGCATATTTGGCCTGAGAGGGAGGAGTTGAGCTGCCTTCCATTCTGGAGGCATAGAATCTATTGAGGTTGCTGTGTGGAGACCTCGCTGTGGACTCTGCAGCGGAGGAGGAATTGGAGGCAGAGACGCGTTGTCTGTGGTCCTCACCCTGCCTTTTCTTTCAGGACACTTCCCTCCTGTTTTTTTTTTTTTTTTTTTTTTTTTTTGCGGTACACGGGCCTCTCACTGTTGTGGCCTCTCCCGTTGCAGAGCACAGGCTCCGGACGCGCAGGCTCAGCGGCCATGGCTCACTGGCCCAGCCGCTCCGCAACATGTGGGATCTTGACTGTTAATTCTATTGTTTTTATTTGGGGTTATTTTCCAGAGGTGGAGACAATCACCAGCAACTGGTGGATATACTGCAAGTGGCTCTTTTATATGATCTTGACCTCTGTGACCTTGGCCAAGTTCTCTGGAGCCTGAATACCTTTATCAATAAAATTGGGAAATAGTAATATCATTTCCTCCTGCTTATGACCATTTACTATCAGAGCTCAAAGTCAGGCTGCAAAGCTGGGTTACAAACAGGATGTCACCGACTAGTGAACAAGCTGTAGGAAAGGATCCAATCCTCTACAGGGCTGTTCTCAGTGTGGGGACATCATAAGCTTTTTTTTTTTGACTATTTTATTTTTTTTATACAGCAGGTACTTATTAGTTATCTATTTTATACATATTAGTATATATATATCAATCCCAATCTCCTAATTCATCCCCCTCCCCCTTCCCCCCCTTGGTGTCCATATGTTTGTTCTCTACATCTGTGTCTCTATTTCTGGGGGGCGTCATAAGCTTTTAAACATTTATTTTACTTCGTTTGTACTTTGCAGATTTTCCATAATAGCAACCTAAATTTCTCATAAAATGTTACCTTTATAATTGGGAAGATTTAATGAAAATTCAAATTTGGGTCTGCAGTCTACTTCCCAGTCTCCTTCTGCTGCCCACCAGCCTCCTTCCCAGGCAACCTTCCCCGACCCCTCCAAGCCTGGCTAGTTCTGCCTCGGGCTCACTTGAGGGAGGCCCTGCTGGGGTGGACAGACAGCATCTAGAGAGGATCCAGAGGGTCCTGCTGCCTGGGGCACTGCCTTGCTGGAGCACCTGGGCTGGGCAGTGTCTATCGGTTTGGGGTGGGGGTAGAAGACAGCGTGTGATGACAGAGGTTACCCTCTGCTCAGCTCCAATCCTGCACCACAATCTTTGTGAGCAGCGTCTTGTCCAATCTTACCATCAGTCCCAAGAGGAGTATGTTGCCGCCAGCCCTCTTGATCTTGCAGATGAGGATGCTGAGGCTCAGAGGGGTTAAGCAGCTTCCCTAAGTCACACAGCCCATGAGGAACTGAGCTGGGATTTGAACCTGAAAGACTTAAACTCAAAAAGTGGGGTTCTTTCCACCAACAGGAGCCCCTCAGGGAGTACTGGGGGGAGATGCTTAGTGAAATGCACTGGGTGGGGAAGGGGGAAAGGAGGGAATGTTTAAGGTGGGGATACTTATGCAACCCCACCTTGATCATGTGTCAGCAACAAAATATGGCCCCTCCTGGCTACACAGAGGACGTTAGTCTAGTTTTCCTTGCAAACAGGAGCAGGTAGGGGCTTTGTGGATCCTGGTGACTCTGAGCCTTTCAAATCCCAAAGTACAAAGTACCCAGTCTGGGTAGAAATTTGACTTCTATCTGCAAATTGATTTATCTCTATCTCTTGTGAAAAAGAGGACTTTATTATTCAACACACAAGGTGACAACGTGATTTTGTTAAGAAACAGAAGTCCGGGTCACGAGAGGTTGATGTGGAATGATGTGGGGCCTCCTTTCTGGGGCAGCTCCCCAAGGACAGGGCTCCACACTGAGAGGGGCAGGTCGCGTGGGAGCATGATGAATGGGGTCCCTGGTGCTTTTTTTCCCGTGGTGGTCTGGGCCCTGTGGGGTGGGGTGGGAAGGCTGTGGCACTATAGTGTGCCCCCGAGACGCTGTGCCTTTCCGCAGACTCTGCCACCACATCCTGACCGGATCCTCGCTGGGGTGGCTGTGTATCCCCACCATCCACATGCAGCCTCCCCTCCTTCCAGAGGAGGGAAGTTACAGGCAGCTAAGAAAGGATGTGCAGGATTCGAACCCACAGCTCTTGGGGTCCAGATCACTTGCTGGTTCTGCACTAACTTGTTCCCCCAGGCAGAGCGGGAGCCCCCAGACAGGGGAGGTAGTCTTTTTGAACTAACAGTAGTGAAGGGGGAGGAGAGAACAGCCCCGCAAGCACAAAGTTTCCTTTGACTGCACTGCTAGGACAGGACGCGGTCCTCTCTCCCCACCAGGACAGGTCACCGCAGGCGTCTGCCTTTGATTGGAAAGGGCTGCGGCCCAGCAAAGACAGGACTCATACCTGTGGTCTGGGGCCTCTCTCACACCCCCAGAAATGCCATTTGCAGATGGGGAAGATGGGGAAAATGTGAGAAGACAGGAAGAAGAAAAATCAACAGATGTAGGGCAGGCATCCTGGGAGGTCAGGTCACAGCCCGGGAGAGAAAATAGGCCTCAGCCATGGGTCAGGGCATAAACACAGAGGCCCCAGGGCCTGATGTGCTGGAGGGAACCACGCTGGGCTGGCTCGGGGAGAAGAGGTTTGCCATGTGTGTGGTGACTTCAGAGGGAGCCCAGGCTTCTGAACTGAGAGGAAAGAAGAGTACCTTTCAGGAGAACGGGCCGCAGCCTGCATCTGCCCGCAGAGGCTCCCGTCAGGCCGTTTCTGGCTCAGCCACACCCCTCCCACAGGCCAACCCAGGCCTCAGTGTGGGGCAGGGGAGACCTGTGTCCCTGTCAGAGAGGAACATTCTGGCCAGGAGGAACCCAAGGAGGAGACTCACAGGTCCTGGCATACGCAGGGGAGTGAGGGCCTCAGACCGTCTCTTTTTTTTTTTTCTTGTACGCGGGCCTCTCACTGTTGCGTCCTCTCCCGTTGCAGACCACAGGCTCCGGACGCGCAGGCTCAGCGGCCACGGCTCACGGGCCCAGCCGCTCCGCCGCATGTGGGATCTTCCCGGACCGGGCCACGAACCCACGTCCCCTGCATCATCAGGCGGACTCTCAACCACTGCGCCACCAGGGAAGCCCAGACCGTCTCTTTCCTTTCTGCCTTTTATAGGTAAAAACAATACTGTTGACCTGCTGAGGCTATGAGTGCTTGTTCTGGGTGTGGAGATGGCTCCTAGTGGCTTCTTCCACTTCCAGTCTGGGGACTGGCTAACTGTGCACTGGGCAGTGCAGGCCTGCTGTGTTCCAGGGCAGCACTGTGTGCTATGGGGGAATGGGAGCCCCGACTGGGGGCAGGCACTTGGCTGGGTCGGCTTACTTAGCCCTCAGGTGACTCTTTCCTCAGCAGGAGTGAACTGTGCTTTCCAGGTAAAAACACTGTGAAGAGTTGTTTGCTGAAATATTCTGTGCTGGGTCACAGAATGACCCTGTGACACTGTGACTGGAGAGACCCTGCCCGGCTCCCACCCTGAGACTTGGTGTTACAGCCCAGGGGAAAAGACACACTTGAGACCCGCCTGTGCTAGCTTGTAAAACCAAGTGGAGGCACCAACAATGCCATTCTGTCCCCATGCCATGCAGATAAGAGAGGACATGGTGTCAGGAGGCCTGAGCGGCAGCCCCAACCCTGCCTATTATTCCCTGGGTGAAGCTGTAAATTTTATATCGGGAGGTGGGGGCCAGGGAGGGGAAGATGGTGACGATTATGATGATAAGAGCAACAGTAATAATAATGCTTATTCTCCTTACTGCCTGGGTTTACTGTACAGCCAGAAGAGGTAACAAATGTGATTCTTTTCTGTGGACTACAGGTCATGATTCACATATGTTATGGGCTGAATTGTGTCCTGTCCAAATTTCTGTGTTGAAGTCCTAACTCCCAGCACCTCAGAATGTGTCTGTAGTTAGAGATAAGTTCTTTAAAAAGGTAATTAAGGTAAAATGAGGTCATTAGGGTGGGCCCTCATCCAATATGACTGGTGTCCTTATAAGGAGAGGAGATGAGGACACAGACACGCACAGACAGAAGAAAGACCATGTGAAGACACAACTATAAGCCAAGGAGAGAGGCCTCAGAAGAAACCAACCCTGCTGATGTCTTGACCTTGGATTTCCAGCCTCCAGAACTGTGAGAAAATAACTTTCTGTTGTTTAAGCTGCTCAGTCTGTGGTATTAGTTACAGCAGCCCTAATGCAATGTGTTAGTCATGACTGTCACTAGGGCTCCACAGATATACTCAGACAGAGATGAAGAATGACACGTTGGGGCCTGGGGGCGTGGCTATGACAGGCTCCAGAGAAGGGTGGGAAATGAGAGGAAGGTGAAAAACTGTCAGCTGGGGGCAGTCAGGATAGGCTTCATGCAGGAGACAGATTCAACTTTGGTTTTCTAATCTCTAAAATGGGGATGATAGTAGTTCCTCTCTCAGAGCCATAGGGAAGATAAAATGAGGGAATGCATGTAAAGTGGGGTATGGTACCGAGGACAGAAGATGCATTTGGTAAATTTTACTCTAATTTTTACTACGAACATTATTCAAGGATGCTGAGATCTAGGAATGGAAAATGAAGTAGCGTGGGAAAAGCAAAAATTAAGGGGTGGACAGTTAGAAGCCCAGTTGGCCTGGGGAGGGCAGACCTCATATGGTGGCATGGAGAGTGGAGGGAAAGGACGGGGTTGTTATGTATACCGGGAGGGTGGTGGTGACATATATATGGTGACATATATCCTGTCATCTGAGCAGAACTCCCAAAATCAGTCTTAAATGCTCCTATCTGATCCAATTCCCTGGTGATAAAATCACCCATTAAAAACTGTAAGATCTTGGGACTTCCCTGGTGGTCCAGTGGTTAAGATGCCGTGCTTCCACTGAAGGGGACGTGGGTTTGATCCCTAGTTGGGGAACTAAGATCCCACATGCTGCATGGCCTGGCAAAAACAAATAAACAAACAAAACAACAAAAAAACAAACCAAACAAAAAACAATTATCCACAAAACGAAACAAAACAACTGCAAGATCTCAAAAAAGCAGAGAAAGAGTAAAGCCAGGCCCCTCAATTAGCAAAGGGTTGTGTAGGGGTGGACCTGCAACGTCTCCCTAGATCCTCTGCTGTGGGAGAAAACCCTTATTTGGGACTCATCAGCCATTTTATATGAAGGTCAGTGGGCCAGGCTCATTGGAGCCTCTGTTTTTCACTTGTCACTTGGTTGGTCTAATACCAATTCACTCCTTCCTCCCTCCCTCCCTCCTTCCTTCCCCTCTTCCTTTTTTCCTTCCTTCCTTCATCTCATAGGTATTTATCAGTGCCTTTTGTGTGCCGAGCCTTTCAGCTGTGCGCTGGATACTGGGCAGACAGCTGTGTACAAGGTGGACACGGCTCCTCACTTCCTGTGGCATGTATCTTACTTCAGTCTGTCTAGGTCCTCTGGCTGGGCTAATTCCTGCAGAGTGGGAAGAGGAGTAGAAAGTCTGTCTCACTAGCACTGCATCCCAGGCCCCAGTGCTGAGTTGCTGAATGTGCGTTCAGTAAGAAAGTGAGGTTTGCTGTGGACATCAGTGAGGGATCTGTAAGAAGAGGCTGTGAAAAACACAAAGGCAGGTCTGGGATGGTTGCCATCAATAACACCTGGGCTTTTAATCCTACTCCAATCTTAATGACTGCTGTAACGGAAAGTTCTATGATGCATGCTAATAATAGTTAGTGTCTAATGGAAGGAGTGTAGCTTATTTTGGTAAGATCTCTTGCCAGAAGTTGCAGAAGACTGATATCTTGCAGTATGGAACAGCTGTGAAGCTCATCTTGGGCCTTGATCAGGGTCGGCAGATACACATCAAGCAGACCCTTATTCTTATTCCTGCACCTGTGGCAGGCAGTACTAATCAACGTGCTGATCTTGTGATCACTCTCAGGAAAGCCACTACCCACTGAAATTAGCACAGGCATCAAACCTATTTATTATCTCACCTGGGCCCTAGGGGCTTGTGTTAGTCCATTTGGGCTGCTACAACAAAATACCACAGACTGGGTAGCTTATAAACAACAGAAATTTATTTCTTACTGTTCTGGAGGCTGAGAAATTCACCAGGGACTTCCTGGTGAAGTCCCTCTTCCTGGTTCATAGATGGTACCTTCTCTCTGTGTCCTCATATGGTGGAAGAAGCTAGGGAGCTCTGTGGGGTCTTTTTTTATAAGATCACTAATCCCATTCATAAGGGCTTCCCCACCTCATGAATTAAGCACCTCCCAAAGGTACCACCTCCTAATACCATCACCTGTGGGAGTTAGGGTTTCAACATATCAGTTTTGGGGGGACACAAACATTGAAATCATAGCAGGGCTTTTATGTTGACCTAGACCCAAGGTCCCAAGGTCTCATTTCCCAACTGGTGGTCCTTGAGCCAAGTTTATCAGTACCATTAGAACCCTGACAGCTTGTTTAACATGTAGATCCCTAGGCTCCACCCCAAAGCTATGGAATTAAAATATTTGGGGTTGGTGCCTCATTTCAAAGAAGCTGCTCAGGTGATTCTTCTACAGATATTGCTGATCAGTGTTCTAGGGACCGAGACTCATACTAGTTTTTTTCTTTCTTTTTCTTTCTTTTTTTAATTTGATTGTGCTGGGTCTTAGTTGCGGCAGGGGGGCTACTTAGTTGCGGCTCGCAGCTTCCTTAGTTGCGGCAGGCAGGGTCCTTTGTTGTGGCAGGCTAGCTCCTTAGTTGTGACATGTGAACTCTTGGAATCCACAGTGTGGAGCCCTGAGGCCTGGCTCCCTCACATGAAGCAGCAGGAGAGGACAGTCATCAGAGCCTGGGCTCTGGAATCAGATGAGCCTTGATTTCATCGTGGCTTCACGACTTACTGCATCGAACAACCAAGGGAAAATGGTTTCCCTCTTCAAGACTGCAATTTTGACAAGGAGGTATCACCTCACACCAGTCAGAATGGCCATCATCAAAAAATCTACAAACAATAAAATCTGGGGAGGGTGTGGAGAAAAGGGAACCCTCTTGCACTGTGGGTGGGAATGTAAATGGATACAGTCACTATGGAGAACAGTACGGAGGTTCCTTAAAAAACTAAAAATAGAACTACAATATGACCCAGCAACCCCACTACTGGGCCTGTACCCTGAGAAAACCATAATGCAAAAAGAGTCATGTACCACAATGTTCATTGCAGCTCTATTTACAATAGCCAGGACATGGAAGCAACCTAAGTGTCCACTGACAGATGAATGGATAAAGAACATGTGGCACATATATACAATGGAATATTACTCAGCCATAAAAAGAAACGAAATTGAGTTATTGGTAGTGAGGTGGATGGACCTAGAGTCTGTCGTACAGAGTAAAGTAAGTCTGAAAGAGAAAAACAAATACTGTATGCTAACACATATATATATGGAATCTAAAAAAGAAAAAGAAGGTTCTGAAGAACCTAAGGGCAGGACAGGAATAAAGACACAGACGTAGAGAGTGGACTTGAGGACACGGGGAGAGGAAAGGGTAAGCTGGGACGAAGTGAGAGAGCGGCATGGACATATATACACTACCAAATGTAAAATAGATAGCTAGTGGGAAGCAGCCACATAGCACAGGGAGATCAGCTCGGTGCTTTGTGACCACCTAGAGGGGTGGGAGGGAGACGCCAGAGGGAGGAGATATGGTGATATATGTATATGTATAGCTGATTCACTTTGTTATAAAGCAGAAACTAACACACCATTGTAAAGCAATTATACTCCAATAAAGATATTAAAAAAAACCCCTGCAATTTTGCAAGGGTAAAATTGTAAAAGTTGCAGTAGTAATGATAACTCATCCTAAGAATGTGCTGTAAAGCAATGCATATAAAACATTGAATGCAGGGCTGGACATATTAAAAATGCTCAATAAATGTTGCTGATGAAGAAGATGATGACATGGTCGCCTACTCATAAATATCTGCTCTGGTTGTCTAGTCTGGTTGTATATACATACATACAGGACTGCATGTATATGAAAAGCTGAAATCCATACACATATGTGTATATACACACATGTATATGACACACATACATATGTATGCACACATATATGTGTGTTTTAGCTTTTCATGCACATGCAGTCATGTCCTGGAGTTGGCTTATGTGCATCTATCTCTTCCCGCCTCTGGGCTCTGTAACATCATGTTGGTAGCTTGGCCATGGTAGGAATATTTTATAGCATGGAAATTGGCAAACCTACACATCAAGGTTCCCCAACCACACCGCCCCACCACTGGAGAGCCAATTTACTGCGATACCACTGTGTCTGTGTACCTTGCATCTCCAATTAGACTCTAACTTCCTTTAGGGCTCGGGATGTGCTGTATTCACCCTTTGATCTCCACAGGGTTTTGCATGTACCTTTTGTACAGCAGTCTTCTAAGTATGGTCTGAGCCAAAAGCACAAAGGGTGAGTGGATGAAAGCAAAGGAGAGAATATGCAGAAATGGAGTTAATAAAAAAGAAAAAGTTGTTTCAGAAAAACCGGTAGATGAGTAGCCAGGAAGGGAGTGAAGGATCACGAGTGGAGTGTTTGGATGGGTAAAATGATTTGGTGGTAGGAAAGAAGGACTCTAAAAATAAAAAATCCAGAGAGAAAATGAAATTCAGGGTAAGAGTAGACTCCATACTATTTCAGACCACTGCTGGTAGTGTAGTGTTGGGGTTCCATTCTTTCAGATGAGTGCATTTGTTTAGAATGTTGGGACAATTAAGGAATTGTTTATAAGAGCAAAAAATTGGAATCAATCTAATGTCCAAGAGGAGGGGATTGGTAAAGTAAATAGGATACATTCATTTTATAGAATACTTTGAGGTCATAAAAAGTGATGGAAAGGTCCAATAAAGTACAGTCAGAGCAATGAGAAAAAGCATGGAAAACTTGAACAATGTTATTCACAATGTTAAGGGGAAAAAGCAGCTTAAAAGCAGCATGTATAATCACCCTTTTATAAATATGTACGTATAGAGCAATATCTGGAAGAGTATATATTAAAACACTAAAGCCAGTTACTGCTGGCAGGGGATATTTTCCCTTCTCTTTTTTGCTTATTGCATTTTCTGTTTTTTTCCTTTTTATAGGAAATTAATTAATTAATTCTAATTTAATTCTGTAATTAAAAAAATGAAAACATTTAAAATGTGTTTTCCACCCCTCCCCCTCCTCTGCCTGTCTGCCCCTCTCTCTCTCCAGACGTGTGTGTGTGTGTGTGTGTGTGTGTGCGCGCGTGTGTGTGCATGTGTGTGTATATATAACTGACTTTTAAGGTCATGGCTTCCTGAATATTGTTAGCAAAGTGGCTAAGAAAAGATCTGTGGACTAACAAAGGATTTTCTCTTACTTGCGAATTTATCTACATAAAAAGTCTTATATTGACTTAACAAATCACAGTTATAACTCTTAAACACTTAGTAAATTGCTTTGATTGAGAAAAAGTCAGCTTTATGAAATTAGGATTGTCCTAAGGAATTATGAAGTCTGCACCAGTATTGGGGGCAGGTGTGTTGCATTGTTGAATGGTGACTCCCCAAGAGCAGCTGGAAAAGCTAGAGGGTTCCAGCAGAATGACAAGACAATTCCAAACATACTAGCCTCCCAGAAATGTTGTGCTGGCGATCTAAAGAGCTCCAGACCCCACAACAGCTCCACTGGATTCAGTGGCTAATGAATGGCAGGTGTTAAGATGCAGGCAAGAGTTTCCTGTGGCAATCCTGATTCACAGATGGAAGATGCATTTCTGCCCGCAGAGAAGTAGTTTAGTGGGAAGTAGACTAGTAAGCTGAGATTTCCAATAAAGTACCATCAGAGGCGTGAATGAGCAGGCACAAGAGAGAGAGCTTTGTTGGGGACTCATCTTCCAGTAGAAGAATGGATGAATTGGGAATTTTCTCCATATTCCATTTTCCCAAGAGGCAGAGTGGTGTAGTAGCAAAGAGCCTGGACTCTGGCGCTAGAGGGAAGGGGTTTAAGTTCTGGCTCAGTGTGCATCTTGGGTAGGTGACATAACTACTCTGTACCTCAATTTATCAATCTGTGAAATGGACATAGTATGAGTCCCTGACTCATGAGGTTATTGTGGGAATTAAATGAGGTAATATATGTGAGGCACTTAGAGCAGTGCCTGGCACTCAGGAGGTGCTGTGGAAATGTTTTGTGTGTTATTATTTCTTGGTCTCCTTCTTCCTTTTCTCTCCTCCCCTTCCCCCCACCATTCCGTCCTCTTTTTCCTCCTCCTCTTTCTACTCTTCTCTGCCTCTCTCATCCTCCCCAAAATTTAGATTTCCATAATCGTTGGATTAATCCCTGCCTTCTGAAAGAAAATTGAATTTTTCTTAGAGATTTTTTTCTTCCAGGATAAGACCTTTTGATACTGGTGCTAACAGCAACAATTTGATTCTTCACACAATGTCCTAAGTGAATTTACTGAGTAGATTACTTATTTGTTTACTAAGCAAATACCTATTTATTTTCCTCAGCACCTTCTCTACGCTAGGCATGAGGTTGTTTAACCTACATCGTTTCATTTCATTGCATTATCATCCCAACCTCAGAAAAGAACTGACCCATTCAAGGTCCAACAGGTAATGGTTCCTGCCATTTGTAGCCAGGTGAGAACTGGCATCACACAGTTCTCTACAGTGCAGATGACCTTGACCTTGCATTACAGTGTGGATCAATCCCAAGGCCCCTGGATGATGTCACAGATACGAGCATCCTATCTTCCGGAGCCAGCCAATGTTGATTTACTATAGCTCTTAACAATTCACCAGCACAGAAAGTAAAGAAAGAATTCTCCTGCACCAGAAGAGGGATCTTTCATTATTTTTATGGCAGTCTCTATATGATAGGAGCAATCTTGCCATTGGAAAACTCCACGTTGACTGTAAGATTATTAACTAAGTGAGAACGAATATTATGTGTGCCGGGTAGTTGGTGGGTGGGTGAGTCATGGGGCAGTGTGTGTGCATGTGTGTGTGTGTGTGTGTGTGTGTGTGTGTGTGCATGTGAGATGGGCTTACACCCTAGGAATACATACGGACTTGTGTAGGACACAGGAATTACATGTGGTGGATCCATAGTTTCAGATGAATTTAGTCATGTTGCTGATGATTTTTTAGGGGAAGAGGAGGTGAAGAGTCTTGGAAAAGGGACACATCATAAAGTATGCCCTCCTTTATTTTGCCCTTCCTTTCTTCCTCCTTCTTCTCTGTAACATTTTCTCCTGTAGGCAGATGTCTGTGAACATTCAGGTTTGAGAAGCTCAGATCCTACCCTTAAATGGTTTTAAGCAAAGAATTTTCACTTTTTCTCAGAGAAGGTATCTCCCCACAAGGATTCTTTTCCTGGCTGCCATGACACAAAGACAAAAAAGGCACATTGTTATTTTTGTTGTTTATAAAGGTTAGGAATTTATAAAGTACTTTTACATTTATCATTTTAATAAACTATCAGAACAAATATTTTAAGACATTCAGAGATATGTCTTGTTCAAGGTCATGTTCTCACTGGGTCAAAGAACATATGCATTTAAAATTTTTATGTAGTCAGTCAAAACCTCTTCTGCAAAGGCTGCACTGATTTCTATTCCCATATCCATGGTGCAAGGGTCCTCATTTTCTTATACTTTGTCAATATGGTCTTTAAGTTTTGCTAATTTGATGAATTTAAAATATGTCACCATTTTAAACATTTTCCAGTTTACTAGTGAGGTTGGTCATTTTTCATATATTTATAATCCACTTATAGTTATTTGTATTTTTTGAATATTACTTGTTCATATTCTTTTGTCATTTTCCTATTGGTGTATTAAATTATATATTCTAGTGTACCATTTTAATTCCCTTGTTGCTTCTTTTACTGTATATTTTTTTGAGTTATTTTCCTAGTGGTTGCCCTGGACTTACCATTAATATCTTAATTTACAACAATCTAATTCAGATTAATACCAACTTAATTATAGTAGTGTATACAAAATTTTCCTCAGCAATATCTTCATCCTCCTTCCTCCTTTATGCTATTACCACAAATTAGATACACCCTGTGATCATCAGAGTAGTACATTTATAATCATTTTAAAATAAACTTTTAATATACTTTCATAATTTATAGAAACATTTATATTTTATTCAGTTGTCTTTTAAATCATATACAAGAAAAAAGGACTTATGAAAACTAAATTTATACTGTCTTTTATATTTATACCTGTAGTTACCTTTATCAGTGCTCTGTATTTCTTTGTGTGTATTTGAATTACAGTTTAGTGACATTTTATTTCTGCCTGAAGGACTCTCTTTATTATTTCCTCTAGAGAATTTCTGCTAGTAAAGAATTCTCTCACTTTTTGTTTATCTGGGTATGTCTTAATTTGTTTTTCATTTTTGAAGAACAGTCTTGCCAGATGGGGAATTCTTGGTTGAGTGTTTTTTTTTTTTTTTTTCCCCTTTAGCTCTTTGGATATGTCATTCCATTGTATTCTGGCCTCCTTACTTTCTGATAAGAAATCAGTTGTTAATCTTACTGAAGATCCCTTGTACATGAGTCAGTTTTCTCTGGAAGATTTCAAGATTCTCTTTTGTCTTTTGACTGTTTTATTATGATATGTTTGGGTGTGGATCTCATTGAATTATCCTATGTAGATTTCATTAAGCTTCTTGGATATACAGATTAAAGTTTTGGATCAAATTTGGAAAGCTTTTGGCCATTACTTCTTCAAATAGTCTTTCTACCCCTTTCCTCTGCCCTTCTGTCCCATTATTCTTATGTTAGTACACTTGATGTTATCCCATAAGTCTCTGAGGCTCTGTTCATTTTTCTTCATTTTTTCCTGCTTCTTATATTAGATGATATCAATTGCCCTATCTTCATGTTTTCTGATTCTTTCTTTTACCTGCTCAAATCTATTGTTGAGCTCCTCTAGTGAATCTCCCATTTCAGTTATTATACTTTTCAACTCCATAATTTCTATTTGGATCCTTTTTATACTTTCTCTTTATTCATCTTCTCTACTTGGTGGGACATCATTCTCATACTTTCCTTTAGTTCTTTAGATATGGTTTCCTTTAGTTCTTTGAACATATTTTAAAAAGATTATTTAAAATCTTTGTCTAGGCTGACCTTCCTCAGAAAAAATTTCTGTTAATTTTTTTTTCCAGTGAATGGGCCATAATTTCTTATTTGTTTATAGTTTTGTAATTTTTTTGGTTAAAAACTGGACATTTAAAATCATATAATGTGGCAACCTTGGAAATCAGATTTCCCCCCTCCACAAGTTTTTTTTTTCTTTTTTCTATTTGTAATAATTGTTGTTTTTTTGTTTAGAAACTTTTCTGATCTAAATCTGTAAAGTCTGTTTCCTTTGTTATGTGAAGTCATTGAAGTCTCTACTTAGTTAGCTTAGCCGTCATCTAATGGTTGGATAGAGATCTTCTTAAATGTCTGGAACCAATAAATCTCCCAGCATTTGCCAAAGTGCTCTGTGTGTGTGCTGGGCGCATGCTTCAGTACTCAGGCTGGCAGTTTATGACTCTGCCTTAGCCTTCACCTCTTGTGGGTGCAGAGCACCAGAGTCAGCCAGAAGTGAGCACTTGCAGCCTTCTCAGGTATTTTATGGATGTGTGAATAACCACAGATACATGCACAGCCCTATGCAGGCATGTGGCCTTTGAGATTCCCAGGAATATTTTAGACATTTTCAAAGACCCTATGGACATCTCCCTCCCCACCTTTTTCGTTTAATGAAAACTTTTTTTGATCAGATTTTTGTTTGTCCCAACCGTTATTACTGCCTCAGGCAGCTATAATGTTAAACAATTGCTGCTGTTTTTTTTTCCTAAATAAAAGCTCAGGGGAATCCTATTCATACTGAGCAAGCTCTGAGTCAGGTCAAATAAAGAAAAGCTCTGTGAGTGGAATTTTCCAGGGGAGGACCAGAAAGGACAAATTATGACAATTCTCTGGGAATGGGGCTTTGGGGGAGTTCCAATTTCATTCTGTCTTTTCCAATGGCTGCTAGGGTGCTGTTTCTCACTGTGATTGCAAGGGTGTTGATTTTCAAGGCTACTGCAAGTAGGCTGGGGACAAGGAGTTGGGAATAGGGCAAGTTAAAATGTCACAAAACTCACTGTTCTTACCGAGATTCAGCCATTTTCCTGGAATAACTGCTTCATGGACTGCTATAAGACTTTGGTTAATTTCCAGAATTCTGAAAAAGTTAATTTTAACAATTCTTGCCAGATTTTAATTTCTTTAGTGGAGGGGAGGAACTTCAGAGGTCCTTATTTCACTGTTTTCACTGATGTCACTCCTTATTAATTTTAAACTGTGTGCATAGATGTGAGTGAGTTTTATGCAAACACACACACACACATACACACACACACTCACACACACAGAGCTATATATTTCCTCTATAAACTGCCTTAGTTATACCTCATGAGTTTTGATATGTGTCTTCATTGTCATTTATTTATTAATATTTTTAAATTTTCTTATTTTTCTTCCTAATCACTCTCCTCCCATGTTTTTAGTACCAAGGGAGTTTACTATTTCTTCTCCTTCATCTTCCTCTTCTTTCTGTTCTTCCATTATGCTTCAGTATTTTTTTAGTTTAAATTAAAACCTTTATTCATTCATTTGTTAAACATTATTTCTCAAATTGCACATCTTTCTGTTTCTTAATTAATTTTTCATTTTTCCATCTAGTACTTCAGTGGGAGTCTTTTTTTTTTTTTTCCAGTGGGAGTCAATGCAAATATCCTGAGGGTTCTTTTTGTTTGATTTTTTTTTCTTCAGTTAAGTTTCTATTTGTTTTTAAAGTATTGAATATAGTAAAATTCCATTTTGGTTCAACAAAAGGTTTTGACAGTTTCTTAGATTTGATTGGAATTAGGCTTGAAAATGTTTGCCTTTGGGACCAAAAAACAATTACCCTTGCATAGCAACTATTCATCTGAGTCTTTAATGGCTAAAAATGTCTTTATTTATGGTTATTTGTTTTGCTGCATATAGACTTCAAGGTTCAAAATAATTTTCTCTGTGCATTTGGTCTTCTTGTCTTCCAAAATCCAATGTTGTTGAAGAGGAGTTTTATGTCAGTCTGTTTCTTGTTTCTTTATCTTATTGAGATACTTTTTTTTTTTTTTTTTGCGGTACGCGGGCCTCTCACTGTTGTGGCCTCGTCCGTTGCAGAGCACAGGCTCCGGACACTCAGGCTCAGAGGCCATGGCTCACGGGCCCAGCCGCTCTGCGGCATGTGGGATCTTCCCAGACCGGGGCATGAACCCATGTCCCCTGCATCGGCAGGCGGACTCTCAACCACTGCGCCACCAGGGAAGTCCCGAGATACTTTTCTTTATGAACATTTTAAGGAATTTTTTTTTGGATCTTAGGTACACTAAAATTTCATCAAGCACATAGCTCCATTAACGCTAGTTGTATGAAATTGGGCAAAGGTTTTTAGTATTTCTCTAATCAGTTGCCTCATCTGTAACATGGGGAAAATGATGGTTCCAAACTCAGGTTTACTATGAGGATTAAAATATATATTGCGTGTAAATCACTTAGCCCAGTGCCTCACTTTGAAAGAGATTAATTTTTTTGATATTATATTATTTACTCTGTTTTACTCAGTGGGCTATTTTAATCTAAATGCTCACACCTTCGTTCCACTGAGCATGTTTTCTATTACTTGTCTGATTCTTTCCTTTCTCATTTTCTCTCTTTTCTCCTCCCAGTGAAGTTAGACCTCTTTGATAGATTCTTCAAATGTCTTAACTTTTCCCTCATATTAAAAAAAATCTACCTTTTTCTTATATAGTAAGAGATTTTAATCCTTATACTTCACATGGTTACTTTTCCTTAAGTCTCTAGGGATCTCATTTGCTTTCTATGTTTCAGGAATTTCTTACTGTATCTAGTCTATAGATGATGTGCCTTCTTGTTTTTCAGCACTTTTATGAATTTATTCTAAAAACAACAAGAAAACTCACAAAACTATTCTTTATTATTTTTAGAGATATGGGAACAGTGTAAGTAGTTAATGTCTTAAATTATCATTTTGATCCCATCTATTGCTTTTCTGTCCCTCCCAAATATCATTTTAAGGTAACTTTTGGTTTTTTGTAGATTCCAAAATTCAGGTTCTCTATAGAAATTTTGGAAGAGTAAAGGTAAGTAATGTTGCCATTAATTCCACCACCGTTATAGAGATAATATTAACATTTTATTGTTTATAACTTCCAGTTTTTTATGCATATGAAAAATGGAATCCTACTGTACAGTTCTTGTAACATGCTGTGTTTATGCACATATATTGTAAACATATTTATGTTATTAATCTTCTAAACATTATTTCTCTGTAAATGTATAACATATATATACCGACATTGACTCAATCACCTCATAGTTGAACATTTCTGCTTTATTAGTGCAGCCACTTGCATCCTTATAGATAATAGTTGCACAAGTCTATGGTTATATTTTCAGAATACTGGAGTGAAGGGACTTGTAGAGATTTTTCTCTCCCATTATTTGAAAAGGATGTCCAGAGAAAGTCATATGAAATCATATCCTACCAGCAACAAGGGGCTGGCTGAGATTTCATGTAAGAATTCCTAAACTTTGGTGGTGGATATGAAGAAGGAACACAACTTCATGAAATACAGTGCTCTCCAAAGCTAGCCAGTCATCAAAGTCACCTGGGGTGCTTATTTAAATCACAGATTCTTGGACCCGCCCTTGGAAATTCTGATTCACTATGTCTAGTGCTGGCCCCAGGAATCCATATTTTTAACAAGCTCCCAGGTGATTCTAATGATTAACTGAGTTTAGGAAACAGGATCTGGAAACTGAAGAGCCTGGGGAATGGGGGTAGACAGGGTGGATGGTGCAGGGGTGTCCCAGGTGTTTCCCAGTAGGGGAGGTAGATATGGGAACAGAAAAAGGGAGTTTTGATAGTAGGACTGACCACTTTGGGGACTTTTTCAACAGGCAGAGCAAAGGCACAAGCTCTCAGTGAGGACAAAGATGTGAGACGTGAGACTGCAGCAGCTCCCTTTCCATCTCTGGTCCTCAGCGTTTGTGTAAACTGAAGGGGTTGGACCCATCAGGGACTTTTCCAACTATGGGAGCCCAAAGCCACAATGGTGGAGGGGTGGCTGAGTGGGTGGAAGTCCAGGCTTTCCCCAACCCACCCTCCCCAGGGCCCCCAACTCTGCTTTATATTGAGGTCTCTTAAGATTTTGTTTGGAGAACCGTTTTCTGCTGCCAAGAAGTTTGAAAATCTCCAGACTAGATGACCTTTCAGTTCTAAAAAGTCACATAAGTTTGTGAACAAAAGCTAGGGGGAGGAGGAACAGTCCAGAACATGGGGTTGAATGGATTAGAAGGGGAATCCAGAATGGACATTTTAGACCTCATTTTAATCTGAGGGCTGACCCTTTGGGTTGTGGCATTAGCTCCCAATTTTCATCTCAGAATCAGTGTACTGCCTGAGTCAACTCAGAGTGACCTCCAAGGAAAATTCTGGCTGCCTTCCCATCAGATTTTTATATTAAATTTGCAGGGGAAGTCCCTCCCTTCACAGGACCTGGAAGCCCAGAGAAATCACGGAGGTTCCTCTGCTAATACTTTGGTCGTGTCTTGCTTTTTGAAAGTGTTTCAACAATGGGGTATGTTTGACCTTCTTTCAGCCTTCTTTCAAGCTGGGAATTTAAGGTGTTCTCTGAATGCAGAGCAAACAAAGCTTTGGCTAACTTGCTGCTTTGATCTCTGAGAATTCATAGGAGCACAAGGGAGGAGATGGGCCAGGGGCCCTGGAGGAATTAACTGTGAAAACCTGGCCAGTCTTTGTTGGATGGGGAAGCTGGGGTGGGGTGTCGGGTGTCTGGGGAACAGATGTGAGCCTGACTTGATCTTCTGCAGCTGCAGACAGAGTTTTGCCGGAGGTGAATGTGAGTTCCCACAGAAGCCGTAAGTGCTCTCAGTGTAGCCCACCAGCGAGTGGTCTGTTTTTCCCCCCAGAGCTGGAGTTAGTGCAGGGCTTTTGCAATTTGATTCCAGCGACTATGTAACAGGTTGGATGGAGAAAAGACTTATTTTGAGAAACCAGGGATTTGATGGGTTTTACCTCTGTGTTATTATATTCATTTCTAAACATTCCAGAGAGGTGATGGAGGGATAAAACCAGCCTTCCTCAGTAACCTTTTACTGCTTTGTGATCTCAGCTGAAATGATGGGCAGGGCAAGGTGGGGCTGAGTCAGAAAATGAGCGACTTCCTCCAGAACAGCATGCCTCTGAGTTTGTTCCGTGGAATACTAGTCCCAAGAGATACTCCAAAAGGTTAATGATCAAATAGGTTTGGAAAATTCTGCCTGTCGTGTTTTCTTCTGGAGTTTCACAACACACATTTGAATACTTGAGGCTCTGAAATATCCTATAGTCAAGAGTAAGTCGTCTTTGACTTTGTTGAACTGAAAACGTCTTCAACTTAATTGAACCAGGGAACCATCCTCTCTTTTGGTGAGGCAGAGGCACCAATTAATATCAAGTGAATTGCACTTCAGGAAAGCCTGGTCTACAGGCTGGGGAAAGAGAGGGTTTTGCTTAGCATCCGCTGAGAGGGGGTTCCTGAAGCTTCTCCTTTTGTCCTTGGTGGGAACCCACCAAGGTGGCTTCAACCACCTGGGAGTTCTTCCTAGGGAACCCACTCCTCTGCATTATTCTAGTTAGAGTAGCTCTGTTTTTTATTTCATTTGGAGAAAAAAAAAATCTATAAGCTGAAACATGGTTGAGTCAAATTCTCATATAGAGGAAAAAAATTCAGAACTTAGAATGAGGCTGTTTCTAATCCCCAGATCCATATTTTCTTCCTACAGAAAGAGCCAGAAGTGGTGACAAAGTGGCATCTTCTTGGCCATAGTAAATGATTCAGGAATGGGTAGTTGACCCATTAACCAATCAAGTCCCAATAAAGCTTATCTTGGGACTTTTGGTTGAGCAACTTATAGGCAAGTATTGTCTTTTCCACTGCACTTGTGAGGATGTGAGCCTGTTGACATCTATCTTGTCATGAGGGAATCAGCCAAGAGACAGGGAGAGATTGGATCCCCATGAGTCATTTGTGTGCCTGGATCCAACCAAGCCTGAAGTCTGTGCTATTTGTTTATGCCAATATTAGTGGCGTTTTCTGTTATTTGAAACTTGAATTGCCTTTACTCATACAGTCCTCATCAGAGATCTCTTGGAACTACACATCTCAGATGACAAGAATTCATTTCTCTCTCTTCTTTTTCAATTGAAATATAATTGATTTACAATGTTTCAGGTGTATAGTAAAGTGATTCAGTTACATATACATGTTATATATATTATATATCATATATACATAAAATATATATAAATTCTTTTTTGTATTCTTTTCCTTTATAGCTTATTATAAGATATTGAATATAGTTCCCTGTGCTATACAGTAGGTCTTGTTGTTTATTTTATATATAGTAGTGTATATCTGTTAGAATCAAATTCCTAATTTATCCTTCTCTTCTCCCTTTTCCCTTTGGTAACCATAAGTTTATTTTCTGTCAGTCTATTTCTGTTTTGTAAATAAGTTTATTTGTATCATTTTTTTAGATTCCACACATAAGTGATATCACACGACATTTGTCTTTCTCTGTCTGACTTACTTCACTTAGTATGATAATCTTTAGGTCCATCCATGTTGCTGCAAATGCTTTATTCTTTTTAATGGCTGAGTAATAACCCATTGTATATATATACCACATCTTCTTTATCCATTTCTCTGTTAATGGACATTTAGGTTGCTTCCATGTCTTGCCACAATGAACACTGGGGTGGATGTATCTTTTCAAATTAGAGTTTTCTCCAGATATATGCCCAGTAGTGGGATTGCTGGGTCATATGGTAGTTCTATTTTTAGTTTTTTTAAGGAACCTCCATACTATTCTCCATAGTGGCTGCACCAATTTGCATTCCTACCAACAGGGTAGGAGGGTTCCAACAAGAATTCATTTCACCACATCTTCCTAGCTTACTCCACCCTTAAAACCAGAGCAAGCAATATTAAAGAAATGAAGTTATAATAATCATCATTAATTAATAATAATTAACTTTTTTTTCCTAGAAGGCACATGAAAGTTCATCTAGTCCAAAGCCCCATCTGATTCTTCAGATTTGAATTCTGCCTGCCTCTCATTTTACTTTCTGGTCCTGGACTGACTGCAGACCAAATCTAATCCCTCCTCCATAGAAGAGTTTCCAGATTTTTGAAAATAGCTAAGACGTCTCTCTTACATACCAAAACACATCCCCTGCCTTTCCTAGTAGAGCCAGTTTGGGTTTTCCTCACTGTTGCCCTATGAACATACCCTAGATGGCTCATGAATTTCTTTCGTCTCGGGTTGCTTTCATGTATGAAGCCTAAGGCAATGTATGCCCATTGTAGAATATTTAGAAAAGCAGGAAGAAGAAAATGAAAACTCACCAGCGATCGAGCTGCCAAGAGATGGCTGTTGGTGACCATTTTGGGTGACCATTCCTTCATTTTTCTTTTCAAGTATGTAGATGAGCACACGTATGTCTGTGCTGGACCTTTGCCTCCTTTCCCTTCTCTTCTCTTTGCCTGGGAAGCTGGCCTTCAGTGGACCACCTGCAGCAGATCTTCTGTGCCCGCCAATTCCAGGTGGGTTTGGACAATGGGACTCTCTGGGCATAGATCTTGCAGAGGAGAGAGGTCAAGGTGCTTATGTCTCTGTTTCCTCCCGGGAAGTTGTCTGGGGCTTGTGTGTCCTTCAGCAGTTCACTGCCCATTCCAGGGCATCTTCCAGAGTTGCTTCTACTCGTGACCTTCTGCTACTAGCTCTGTCTATCCTCATGGTTACATTCTCCCACCCCTTCATCCATAAATCCATAAATTCTTCTGTAGGTGTCCTATTTGAATGTGCCATCTTTTTCCAGTAGGGATTTTGACTGATAACAATTGTATTTTGCAAATATGAAACATACTGTACAGAGTGATTTATAATCTGCGGTGGCATTTCTTGAAAACCTCTCTTTATAGTGTTTAACATTCCTCTACAACATTATTATAAATGGCTGAGTAGGTTTTATTTTTTTAACAAATGTACCATAGTTTATTTAAATCTTGAGAATTAGAGAATTAATTTTTTTCTCCAATTAATTTTTTTTCCTATTACTTTGGAAGTACTTTGATGAATATCCTCGTAGGTAAATATTTACATGTATTCATCATTACTTCCTTAGGATAAATTTGTAGAAATAAAATTTCTGGATCAATAGACATGAACATTTGGAAAGTGTTCTCTGTAAGTTGCCAGATTGCCCTCCAAAAAGTTTTATAGCAATTTGTGCTGTTTCCAATTGTGCATAGGAAGACTGTTTCTCATACTCTTTCCACTGTTTAATATTACAGTGAAATAATACTGTTTCCAGTATAATAGGTGGTCTCTGTCCCTTTTAATATGTAGTGCTTAGGAGTAAGCACAGACTCTAGGATGGAGAGGAGTGGAGTTATCACCTTCTTCCTCCTGAGCATAATACCTTTATCGATATATCCTAAGATGATAGTCACTGTGGTGGGCAGAATAATGGCCCTCTACAGATGTCTATGTCCTAATACGTGGAACCTGAGAATATATTACCTCACATGGTAAAAGGGACTTCGCAGATGTGGTTAAATTAAGAATCTTGAAATGGGGAGATTATCCAAGTGGGCCCAATGTCATCATAAGCGTCCCTATCACAGAGAAAAACGTGATGTGATGATGGAAGCGGAAGGAGGCTGGAAGACGTTATGCTACTGGCTTTGAAAATCTGGAGGAAGGGGTCACAGGCCAAGGAATGCATGTGGCCTCTAGATGCTGGAAAATGCAAGAGAGTGGACTCACCCCTGAAGCCTCTGAAGGGTATGCAGCCCTGTACCACCTTGATTTTAGACTTCTGACCTCTGCATTTGTATTGTTTTAATTCACTGAATTTGTGGTAATTTGTTGAAGCAGCAGTAGGAAACTAGTATGGTCACTTTCTTGTTTGCTCTTGGTTCATGTTGAGAAGAACATCTGCTAAATCCCATGACCAAATGTGTATATACATTTTTTTTTAATATGTTCTACTGTGAAGCCATATCAATCCTCTCTTCCGTCATGCCCTTGGTTCCAGGACCTCCGTGTGAACTCCCTTTGTCTCTGTTTGAAGTAGGGGCATGAGAGCAATCACATAGACATGATGTTGGAACCCAGCCACAGGGAGCCGGGTGGAGAGTGTTTAGGGAAATGGCGCCCCACTCTCTCCATGGCAGGAAGAAGCCCTTTGTAGATCCTCCCAATTTTATGCCTAAAGCATTCTTTTCAAATTCTATAATGTGAATTCCTTTCCCACACTTTCATTTTTCTTTTCCATACTTTACCACTTTTTCAAATTGATCATCAGAATATAGTAAAATAATACAGCTCCTCATACTTGTGGAAGGATTTTCCCTTACCAAGTGCTTTCACGTAAATGATCTCACTGAATATTCCCAGCACTGTGCTTGGCAAGTAGTAGGTGTTCAGTTAACGACAATGCCCACCCTGCCCTTCCCCACAAAGAAATGTATTTTTACCCTCAGGGTTTCTATCACTATGAGCACCCACATGCACAGTCACACCCACAGATATGGGTGTACACCCATGGGTCTTCTCACTTATACTTGCACATGGTGTGTTACTCCTGTGGGCTCAGTTAGTACAGTGTTTTATTTATTTAAAAAAATGTATGTATTTATTTATTTTTGGCTGTGTTGGGCCTTCGTTGATGGGCATGGGCTTTCTCTAGTTGCGGCGAGCAGGGGCTGCTCTTCGTTGTGGTGTGCAGGCTTCTCATTGCGGTGGCTTCTCTTGTTGTGGAGCACAGGCTCTAGGTGCATGGGCTTCAGTACTTGTGGCATGAGGGCTCAGTAGTTGTGGCTTGCGGGGTCTAGAGTGCGGGCTCCATAGTTGTGGCCCATGGGCTTTGTTGCTCTGTGGCATGTGGGATCTTCCCAGACCAGGGCTCGAACCCATGTCCCTTGCATTGGTAGGCGGATTCTTAACCACTGCGCCACCGGGGAAGTCCTGTCAGTTAGTACAGTAGTTTAGAAGTGACATCTTTATTCATGCTACCAAGATAGCCATCACCCTTTTGTAAACCCCTGGACAGAAGGAGCTCCAGGAAGTCCCAAGTCCATTGGCGTCCTGAAAAAGGAAATCACAAACTCTGTCACCGGGACACGTGCAGCTGGTGCATCCCCTGCCAGGGCTCAGGTTTAGTTTGAGTTCACCTTGAGGATGGAGGGAGCAGGAGAGGGTCTAGTGGAACAGTCCAGAACCTGATACCTCTGCCGGCTGCCCCACAGCTGGTGCTGAACATTCTCCAAGGCTCCTTCTTGCTCCTGTGGCTTCTGACTTGAACTTAGAGGTGACACCCATAGTACCTGAGTTCCCACGGTCTGTACCAAAAGGAATGACTGAAAGCTGCATTTCACCATCTCAGCTCGCCTGGGAAGTCTCCTAGAAAACTGAATGTTTTGAGTTTGGAACATTGGACCTTTCATTACTGCTGGCTCCAGAGGGCTTAATCCAGACCTGGCTTCCCCATGGACTCTCAGTAAGGGCCTACTGATGGATGGGTTACAACACCCCATCACTTTCAATGTTCTGTTTTGTTAGCGATGTCCAGAATGCTGTTCTCTGGTTTTATTTTTATTGGAGTTTAGGAATCAGACGATGACGCTCTCTGGTCCCCGGGGCCTAGAAAGGCAACTCCTTAAGCATTTCTCACAGGCTCTGCTCCATGTGAGACCCAGGCAAACACACAGTGTGGAGACCCACCCCCACGTGATACAGGTTTCCCTGGGGCCCAGTCACCCCACAGGCTCTCGGCCAAGGTGTGAGCTTTCAGAGGTGTAGAGGGAAGCTGATTGCAGAGTTTTCTGATGCTCTTAACTGCTGAATTGGGCTGAGTTGTTTAGGGAAGAGGCTTGTAGTTAAGTAAGAGCCACGAACAATGTATTCCTAACTCATACGATTTATGCTGGAGAAGCTGTGTGGTGAAGTGGGAAGAGTTCTGATTTGGGGTTTGGAAGACCTGGGTCTAAGTGCTGTTGCCTCTCTGTACTAGCCGTGTGATTCTGAGCAGGATACTTTGTGTTTCAGTGTCCTCACCAGTAATTGTAAAATCTCACAGGGTTTTTGGGAGCCTGGAATGAACTATGCATCTGAAACGATGTTGTATCTGAGTTTTGGTTCCTACTAAGTTTTGATTTTTGCTGGTGGGCATATCCTGCTTTACGTAGTTCCAATAGGGAGCACCTAGTTGAGTGCTAGCATGCGATGACACAGTAAGCACTTACTGACCCAAGAAAATTCCAGATTAGCGAAAAACTGAAATTAGGATGGGTTGTTTGCTTTTAAAATAATTTACTTCTGTGTTCTTTTTGATACCCTAATCTTTTAGAGAACAGTGACTGACCAATAGAAATATATGTAATTTTTAAGGTAAGAAATTCATTGTGTTTTGGAAATCACAACATAATACAAACTTTAAAAAACTGAAAAATACCATGTATATTATGATAACTTAATATTGGTATTAGTCAGCTATCTGATAAGTCTCTACAATAATTTCTCCTACATTTTTGGCAGCCTAGTCTTTGATCACCTGTTCCTGTGACAATGATTTTGCAGTATTAGTTTTTATAGAGGGAATGGAAAATATAATTTAGTTATTCTTCTAGCATCATTGATAGTTTAGAAAAATTTCTTTTACTTTGCTGTTAATTACTGGAAATGTCTTCTCATATATGTGTTAAATGCTATAAGTTTCCCTGTAAACACTGCATTTGCTGTATCCCACAAATTTTGATAAGTTGTATTTTCATGTTATGGCTGCTTTTACTAGGTCTTCTTTTTCTTTTGTTTGTCGGCCATCCCTTTATGTTTTGTAAAGGTTATCCTGCTTGAGATTTGTTGCAATTCCTGCATCTGAAGTTTAATGTCTTTAAACAAGTGTGGAAAATTCTGACCCATTATTTTCTTGTGAAATATTGCTTTTACCCCATTTTCTCTGATGTAAATATTTGTTAAACTTCTGGCTCTATCTGCCATGTCTCTTAATGTTAGGTTCACAATTTCCAAACATGTTTCTCAGTGTTGCATTTTAGAAAATTTATTTGTATCTATCTTTCCATTCTCAAATTTTCC